>NC_081407.1:318617884-319817884 GCF_030272615.1 Cryptomeria japonica
TACCATTTGAACCTAATGCAATTGAAGAAGAAACATTTGATAATTTACCGTTTGAACCTAATGCAATTGAAGAAGATACCGCATTGAATAATCAATTAAATGATGAACATATTACACCTTCTCTACTTGATGAATTGAATGTACATAATGCACCGATGTTAACACCTCCTAGAATCATTCGTAGGAAACCAAAGTATCTAATTGACATTGATGAGAATATATTGAAGTCAATGCCCAATAAAATGAATGAATGAACTTGTAGGAGAATGGTTAAAAGAATATGGCAAAACTATTTTAAAAACTTAAATCAAACTGCAAGATGTCAATTAATTGTTCAAATGATTAAAAATTTGAATTTTAGAGAGACAATGAAAATTCTAGGCCTAAGATCATCTGAAAGTAACAGTGAAAGAACTATTGTCAGAAATCTATTTGATGCATATCAATCTATTGGTTCAAAATCATGTAGTAAAGATTGTAATGCTACTCGACGTGTCATTACATCAACCATAATGAGCAAGAAAATAAAAAAAGATCGTTTGATAAGCAAAACAAATAAGTCATTGAACGTTAGTAGAACAACATTAAGTAAAGCATTAAGGAGGCGAGAACAAATAGAGGAACCTAACAATAATTCTCTTTGGGCATTCTCGAGTAGACTACCACGCAAAGACAAGGTTGTTGTAGATGCACTAAAAACATTAATTGAATTTTTTTGGCATGACAACACAAGAGTATCACCCAACCAAAGAGATGTTGTTAGAAGGCGAATTGGGTCTAAAAATCATGAGCCACATGCGAAACACTATTTGGATATGACTCAAACTAAATATTATGAAAAATTCCTTCAAAAGTTTCCTCAAATAAAAATTTCTCAAAGATTTTTTGAAATGGCAAAACCTTTTTATATTAAGATTAATCATGTACGCACCACGTGTTGTTGTAGGATGCATATTGAATTTTCCATGCATTATGATATTTTTCATCATATTTGTTCTACTTTGCACACTAACGATGTTTTGCAGGAATGTAATATACAAGCACCTCCTAAGTTGGCAAGAGAATTTATTTCAAGTGTGTTATGTAATAGACATGATGGTTGCATTTATTATAAGATGCCTTGTTTGGAAGGTTCTTGTGCTATATGTGGTGGTTTGCAACGTTTACCAAGATGCATACATTTGGAGAGCACACATGAAATTGGTACGAAACTAGTTTCTTTTGGAAAATACAAGACAGTCACATATGGAGTTAAAGATGGAAAAGATTTGAAGAGATGTGAGCTAGTGAAAAATGATATATGTGTAGCTCAATTTATGAAAATGTTTCAAGAGAAACTAGTTTATGAGTACATAATGCATACACATAGAGCTCGATGGTTAGATGAGCAATTCAAGTTGTGTAAGGACACATTTCCTCTTGGCACCATTGTCTCTATCGTTGATTTCGCTGAAAATTATACTCTACAACCTCAAAATGAAGTGCAACCCATGTATTATCACTCTACACGAGTTTCTATTTTTGTACATGTAGCATTCATGCATGCAGATGATAGCACAGAGGAGGATAGAAAGGTTGTAAGAGAGTATCACTTCTACATAAGTGATGATCGTACTCATTCATCAGAGTTTGTAAAAGGATGCTTTAAAGTTTTCTATGATAGTTTAAGGGAAAGGAACATACGATACAACCGACACTTAATATGGTCAGATAATTGCACCGCACAATTCAAGAATGCAAGAAAGGATGTTTTTTTATTGGCTGACAAGGATGCATGTGACAAGTGGTGTACAACATTTTTGGAATTTCACTGAGGTTGGACATGGTAAGGGAGAGCACGATGGTGCAGGAGCATGTGTGAAAAGAGCCCTAGCTAGGGAAGAATTGAAGTACGAAGGTGGTGCTAAGTTGGTAGATGCAGAAACAATTGTGCAATGGTGTAAGTCTACGATGGATCCAGGTAATATAGGTATGTCATTGGTTCAGAGATATTTTTGGTTGATTACTGAATCTAACATTGAAAACTATCTAGATTGTTGTACAGTTGCAAGATCGAGTGACATGCACTCATTTATGAGTTCAAATTCAAGTTCACTGGTAATTTATACAAGACAGATGGTATGTTTTTGCTCTTCATGCATGTATTGTTTGTGGGAAGAATGTGAATCAGAAGAGTGGGTTGACAAATGGTATTGTAGACTGTTGGTTCCCATTGATTCATATAAAATTCCCAAAGCACTACAATTGAGCCAGATGGAGACATCAGTGGATTTTGACCATGTATCCGACCTAGTGGATTCAGGTGATTTTTTGAGTTAATTTTTTTGCAAGTATTCTTTTTGGTTCATTTTATTGTACATCATACTTTATTTTTGGTATTAATTAACACTTTATAAAATGCAGGTCATGTGTATGCAGTTGTTGTAGAAGAGAACAATGAAGAAGGAACAAATTACTATTTGTGTCGTTGTGTTGAGCCTAAAAGAAAATTGACAACCACAATCATTGATGAAGAGGGTATTGAGTACCCAATAGGGTATGTTGTCGTGATAGGAACATGGCTTCGGAGATACCCTATCAAGAATTCTGATGTTTGGTTGTTCGAGGACTTTGAAACACACAGACATATTCTTCATTTCTCTAACCTTGTTGTTGCAACAAATATTCATTTGATGAAGTATCGTGGTAGACCTCATAATAAGATTTTATGGAAAGTTCATGAATCTGACCATGAGGCAATACTTGACACAATACGGGTTAGAGTCGATCCTGAAGGCTCACTTGATTGATTCTACGGTTCAGAGTAGAATGATTTTGAGAATTTTGTATAAATCATCGACGGATTGTTCTATATTCATTTTTTGTATATATAAATGCCCATGAGCTGATTTTAACATGTTTAAGGGCATAATTTTGTATATTTAAGTGGCAATGAGCTGATTTGTACATATGTACATGCCAAATTTTGTATATTAAAATGGCGATGAGCTGAATCGCACATATTGTAATGCCAAATTTTGTATAAAAGCCCATGAGATGATTTGTATATTAAAATGGCGATGAGCTGAATCGCATATATTGTAATGCCAAATTTTTTATAAAAGCCCATGAGATTATTTGTAAGACAATTTTTTGTATAATCAAATAGCCAAGAGTTGATTTGAATAATATGTGACAATGTTTTGTGACTATTTTGTGTGTCAATGTTTTCTGACTATGTTTTGAGTATATGTGATGTGTCCCTGGTCAATCATGAGCATTCTTGATTCTTGTATAATCATGGATAATTATTTGAGTCATTATCGGGTCATAGGGGTGATAGATTGAGACTAGATACAATTTGAGCAAAAATTGTCATTGTTGTCAAAAAAATTGTCAAAAAAGTTGTCAAGCAACTTCTACATTGTGTCGGTAGGGTATGACTCTCAACATTCTGGTGCTTTGGGATGCATGACAGGGGCATGCCTAGCATAAATATGCCCACCCAGATGCACTTGCGACATCGGTTTGTGCACACGAGGAACATAATCAATTCTAGCCAATCTTGCAACTTTTCCTTGCAAACAACTGACGGTTTTTTGAGCAAGCGAAAAAATGCTACTAATTGAAAATGGCTTCGAGTCATCGAAAACCAAGATAGGCCATTGTAGAGGAGTCTCACGCGACCCCATGGGATCAAGAAGATTGACCGTATGTGTCGTGGATTGGAAGAAACAGTCCGTCAAATTTTGACAATTTTTTGGACTTAGGGCACTTGAGAGATCTCACCGGTAGGGTATGACTCTCGACATTCTGGTGCTTTGGGATGCATGACAGGGGCATGCCTAGCATAAACAAGCCCACCCAGATGCGCTCGCGACGTCGATTTGTGCACATGAGGAACATAATCAATTCTAGCCAATCTTGCAACTTTTCCTTGCAAGCAACTGACGGTTTTTTGAGCAGGCGAAAAAATGCTACTAATTGAAAATGGCTTTGAGTCATCAAAAACCGAGATAGGCCATTGTAGAGGAGCCTCACGTGACCCCACGGGATCAAGCAGATCGACCGTATGTGTCGTGGATTGGAAGAAACAGTCTGTCAAATTTTGACAATTTTTTGGACTTAGGGCACTTGAGAGATCTCATCGGTAGGATATGACTGTCGACATTCTGGTGCTTTGGGATGCACAATAGGGGCATGTCTAGCATTAACATGCCCAGCTGGACACACTCGCGATGTCGGTTTGTGCACACGAGGAATAAAATTTGACCATTGCGAGCGTGAGGGTGCTCTCGCACCAAACACATTTTTGTTTAAATTCATATTGTCGATTTTTGTTGTTTATATTCATATTGTTAATTACATACACAAATATTCATTTAAATTTATAAAAGCGCAGCCACCAAATACACCGAATACACAATAATGAACTGAATACAAGGAGTTTTGTATGGTTAATTCAACATTTTAGAAATTTTATCAAATCATATTCCACGATTGCAATGCTTTATATCATATATTTTTGTTGTTTATATTCATATTGTTGATTACATATACAAATATTCATTTAAATTTATAAAAGGACAACCACAAAATACAACGAATACAAAATAATGAACTCATTACACATTTATTGGATCGAATATCAATATTTCTATATATAAAAAAGGGCATGTCTGCCAAGTCAATACAAGTATTACAAAAATGTGGCATATGCCATGTCCAAATCGATATACAATAAAAATGTAGAATATATCTACATGTATTGGTCATTCTATGACCAAAAATAACACTCTATGATCCTAAACTTCTGGTGGATCATCAAAATCAAGCCTCTTCGGTGCAATACGCGGCTCTGTAGATGGTTGCAAAACCACAATTCAAAAGCCAAGTTAGAATTCTTTTGTAGAAAATAGTTCACAATTAACATCATAACTATGCATTTAACTTTAATTCCTTTGCAATTGAAATGTAGATTACCTCATCGGCTAATCCAGGAGCTAATGTCTTCGCTCTCCTCTCCTTGTCACTCTTAGGAGTTTTCTTGAAGACATACTTAAATGGACCCACGTTATGGCCGTACCATGAACAAGTCTATTGTAGATTAAATGTACAATTAATACAATGTACTAACATAAATATATCAAAAACTCTTAAAAGTTATAATATAGAGAACAATGACGTACCTGTTCCTCAGATGCTTCTCCAATGGACTGAGGATGGCTCACCATCGATGTAGAAATAGTCGCTATTACCTATACAAAAAATTTATAAAGATTAAATACAATTAATATAATGATAAGTATTGAAGGTTGAAAACAATTAATTTTACATATCAAACAAAAGTGTATCGGATCCTGATATGCTTCTCGAGTGCAAGGAGGAGGGTTTGCCATTGACGAAATAGGTATGGATATTTGTTGTATGATAAAAATATAAGATTATAATATATCACAAGTTCACATGTACGCGTGCATATAATCATGAAATCAAGAAAATAAAGTAGAGATACATACCTCCACCCTCTCTTGATTCGCGGGCAAATTAGGTGCATTCAACATATCCACAACGCTCAATGGCCGTTGTACATGTAAAATAGACAAAAAACACTAATCAATCTACAAACCCCAACTAATACTTGATTTCAACATTTTCAAACAATTGTACAACTAAAAATATGTTCAATTACCTTCTTCACACATTTTGGCATCTTCGAGATATTCTTTTTCTTCAGACGAGCCCTAGACGTGGAGGGGGTGCCCTAAAAATAGAAAATTAACATGAGATATTAGTACAGATAATAAATTAAACATAATTTTAAAAATCTAAAATGAAATGACTTGCATATTCCATCAAAACAATACATAAAAAGAGTTGTACAAAATATGATACCGTATAGCCTTGTAGGCCAAAATCGATCACTGACAGTGTGATGTCATCAATTTGGGACATTTCGTCCCCTGTCAACACCTACAAACCAGAAATTAGACCAAGCATTAAAGATAGTTAGTATATCTTGTATTTTTTTGAATTCAAAGTGTAGTATTCTATTTTAACATGTTACAAAATTTATACCTCAGGCGTCGAAGTTGCAGCTATGGTAACTGGGGGAGGTGTATGGGATACCGCTGCTGCATCCTAAAATGCATATTATTTGTCTCAATTTAAATCGATGCATAAATGAAAATTCATTTATGTAATTACAAAATTAAAGTGACTGATAAATAAAATGTTATGAATTCAAATCAACACACCTGTGTCTATGGCTCATGGGAAAACACCATGTCCATCAACTCATCTGTCAGCGCGACATCCTCAACCATGTGAGCCTGACATCTACAACCGCAAATCATGCATAGATGATATGAGTATCCATCTGCACCGGCTGCATCATCTATCCCTGAGCAACTGACACACATATGCTCGATGGGCTCGATGATGGCACCAGTCAATGTTGTGTCCGCCTGAAGAGTCTGTAGCTCCATCGACTCTTTCATCTCTAATGGGACAACCTGATGCACCTTGGGTTTGGGTGCTAGGGGGCGGCGACTCTCCGCGGCTAATCGCCTACGAGCTCTAGGTCTATCTTGGGTAGAGCCACCACCTCTACCATGAAACTCTCTCATGTCAAAATAATTCGGGTGCACATTGAGCACAAACTCACAATATATTTTTCTCAAAAAATATAATGGCACCTCATAATTATTACAAGGTGGATCGTCAAAGACCATCCACCACCTCTGCCAAAAAAAATTCTTCATCTGCACATTGGTACACCAATGTATGGGAAACCTCTTTGCATTAGGAGGTAATGACTGACCAGTTTTGGGGTCAACAAAAAGGGCACATATTTGTTGTTTAGAAATATTTTTGTTTTTAACTCCATCGTATGATAGCCCATTGGCATAAAATTGATGACACCTATCCCTAAAGCTTCCCCATTTGGTAATTTATGTGGAAACAGCTATGGCACCACTAGCTAATGTTTCTAGGCTAGTGGCGAGGGATTGATGATGGTCAAGTTCAGAAGTTTTCAATTTTACAATCAGTCTATTGATTTTGGATGTATTTTGCCCTAACTAATTAATTAATTCTTCCTGTGTTTCGGTTGTGCGGTCAAAAGGAGGAATTGGGGGTTGTTCTTGTGTGTTTTTAGGAGGTGCATTTGGTTGTTCTTGTGGGTTTTTAGGAGGTGCATTTGGTTGTTCTTGTTTTGGATTAGAAGAATCTGGTTTTTGAAACAAAACATGAAAAAACCTAATCAAAATTAATGAAATTAAATTCAAAATGTAAAACAAATTGCATAAACCAGAAAGAAAGACAAGAAAAAAAAAAACTAACCTTGATCCATAGCCTGAGGACAAATTTCACACCCCATTCGCAGTTTAGGTTAGAAAATGGAAAAAAAAGAAAGTAAAAAACGTGCTTTTCGGGTAAATGAGGACCCAGTTTTTTTAAAAAACTTTTCTCATTAGGCACCGCATATGCAGTTTTACTATGATTATTAGCGCGTACGCGCTCATTTTCCTATAAGCAGCGCGTACGCGCTAATTTGCCTAGAAAAGGTAGCACGTACATGCTAAGTTTCCTAAACTCAGCATGTACGCGCTACCTTTTCTAGGCTCGGGAAGAACAAACCTAAGCGCGTATGCGGGAATTTGAAATTTTAAAACCACGTACGCACTGCCTGTTTTTCCAAGTTTTTTTTGGGTGGTGTCCACTTTTCTGACCACCATCTTTGTGCACACGCCCATTATCCTAGTGTACTAGGTGAATAAGACACTGAGTTTAATACTTTAAGTTTTTTACTACTCCCACATTATTTTTAAGCTAAACCTAGATTTCAAAATTTATTTAACATTGGCTAAATGCTCGAAGACATTTCTAATGATCTCACCCTAAAACCCACTTAACCTAAAATAAGTTGGGATCTCATGAGGACACTAGAAGTAGGGTTTGATGTAAAGAACAATGATTGTTTCGAGATGTAAATACAACAACAAACTACAGTGGTTTTCTAAATGCCTCTGAGAATTGAGATGGGCTATGGATTGATCTAATGGTGGAGGATTAAAGAGGTGTGGAAGAAACAAGTAATTGTAGAGGGATTCATCACTAGACTGTAAGTCACCATTCATAGTAGGGAAAGACCATAAGTCGAATCAGAGTCTCCACCTCTTATATATATGTATATGTGTATGTATATGCATATGTATATGTATATGTATATGTATATGTATATGTATATGTATATGTATATATACTTACACATATACATACACACACATACACATATATACATTTACATTGTATATATATTTATACATATACATACACACACATATAAATATACATATACATATACATACACACACACATACACATACACATACACATACACATACACATACACATACACATATATGTATGTGTGTGTGTATGTATGTATGTATACACACACATATATGTATGTATGTCTCTCTCTCAATGTGTGTGTGTGTATGCATATGTATACATATACATGTGTGTGTGTATGTGTGTATGTATATGTGTATGTACACACACGTATATATGTATGTATGTATGTATGTCTCTGTGGGTATATATATATACACACACAGACATACATACATACATATATACATATATACACACATATACACACACAGACATATATACATATATACATACAAACATATATACATATATACACACACATATACACACACAGATATATATACATATATACACACACATATATACATACACACACACACATATATATGTATGTATATATATAGATATGTGTATATATATACATGTATATATATATACATACATACATACATACATATATATATATATATACATACATACATACATATATATATATATATATATATATATATATATATATATATATATACACATACATATGTATATATATGTGTGTGTGTGTGTGTGTGTGTGTGTACACACACACACACACACACACACATATACATACATAATTTTTTTGGGCATTTATTAGTCTTCAAGATGAATCTTAAATTGATCAACATGCAAAATTAAACCCTACCAATGGTGTTTATTACAATATTTTTACTCTCTCATTTCTTTTCTTTAGTTTGTTTGTTTGGCCAGCTTCTAGCCACCCCAAGAAGCATCGAGTTGGCATTCATAAGGATTTCTATGTACATGATCTAGTTGTTGTTGCATTGCCTTCCCCCCTCCCCATTCTTTTCCTTTCGCTATTTTCTTACTTTCTGCTATTAGAAAATATATAATCATTCAATTTTAATATGTGTGTACACATATACATATGTATATATATAAGAATTGAATGATTATGTATTTTCTATGTGTATACATATGCATATACACATGCATATGCATATATATAAGAATTGAATGATTATGCATTTTTTGTGTGTATACATATACACATATATATGCATATGCATATGCATATACATATACATATACATATATATGCATATATGTGTATATGTATATAATATATGTATATATATGTGTGCATATATGTATGTATGTATCTATATGTATACACATACATATATGTGTATATATGTGTATACATATACAAGCATGTGTGTGTGTGCGCACACACACGTGTGTGTGTGTGGACACATACACATATTTCTATAGATTCACACACATGTAATTGAAGCTTTTCAATGGGCATGGATATCCATCAATGAATAATGGAAGGTGAAGTATATTGAAATGTTGGAAATACACTCCAATGAAATGAATGAGGCAAAATATTTCTCTCTCAATCAAGCTGAAATTTCTTTAAATTATTTTGTATTAGACATATTTTATTTAATCCAAGCTAGTTGACTGCACTCAATGGTGGATTTAACCTGCACCTTGATTCTTAATCATTAAAATTTCATGTAGAATGAACATGTAACTTTACGCGTTGGCATTAAAATTCTATGGAAAGAACTTTAATCTTTTAAAAGTTAGTATGTAGTCCATGGAGACAACATACTTTGTTTAAACAAAGTATTTTTAAAATTCATCCCACCTTCTCTTCTAGTTCTTTCCTTTTTTCTTCCTCTTTGCCTTCTATTTTTTCTTTTAGTTTTCCCTTCCTCCTCCTATTCTCCATCATTGTCTCAACCTCTTCCTGTGTCTCTTTCTCTTGTATATAATCCTCACTTAAGGTGCATTGGTTTCTATTGGTAGAAGTGAAGGATATTGAGGATAGTGAGAGAATTAGCAAAGTGCAAGAGAGATGTCTAATTCTAGCCACCTAAGTCATTAAAAATTTCCAAAAACAAATCACTATAATGTAAACATTATAAAAATGAATAGCAAAAAATTTGCATGGAATATATGGTTAATATATAATTAGAGTTAAGTATCCAAAACCCTTAGGAAATGATAACATGATTATTAAATGCGACTTAAATTTTGGCTCGTACAATTTACAAAGTATGACCCAATATCTTGTAAACAACAAAAAGCCTCAAAGAAATTAACCAAAGAAGATTGGTACCTTTGAACTCCTCTAATTTTATAATAAAATGTCTCAACCTTTTTTCTTTGCAAAAGATGCTACATATATTTAGGGCATTTTACTACAATTGCAAGGTATAGATTGATGCTTAGCAGAAGATAAACTCGTTCCTTCTCCATTTCCAAAACCCTCAAGAAACACAAAATTGCAAAAATATTTACAAATTTATCACATGTTACGGTCTAATATAGTTTGAATTTACTATTACTCTACCACTCGTTACATTATTATGCAATTTTTTAATTTATGACCACTATTCATAAATAATGTTTCTAGCAAAAAAAATTAAATACTATAATGTTGTTGGATGACAATTTACTATTTTTAGGTTACTATATACATGAGCTCTTTGAACTCTTATGGGGTTGAAAAACTCCTCTCAACGTAATAAATCCATGAATACACGAGTTCTTAGAGCCCTTATGCAGTTGAAAAATGCCTTTCAGCATAATAAATCCATGAAGTTGAATCCAATTCATTACCATGGAAGCACAAATGACTTCAACAATCTAGTTACACTTAATATATAATGACATATTTCTATTAAAGATATTAACTAATTCAATACTTCCCTTTTATTATACCATTACAATCTTTTCAAGCAAAAGAAATTAATATATAAGTATACTAAACTTTAATGTTCAAACAAATTAAGATATAAGTACACTAAACTTTACTGTTCAAACCATTAATATTATTAGTACTTGTCGTTAGGCAATACTATTGTAATGAGTTTTTCGTTTTTCCAGTTAACTAGTTATTAAAAAAATTAATTTGAATCAATCACAAACAAATTTTAACTTTTAATTTTTTTAATCTTTTTATTTAGTCTAATTGTACAATTTTTAACATTATAAATTACGAAAATTATTTTTCTGTACACTTATTGGCTAAATACAATTTACCTGTTATAAGCGGATTTTTAGGAAAAACGAAAATACATGCAGTCCATAGGAGTACATTTAAGAATAAAAAATTTAAATTGTTTGTCAGATAAGAATATAGTATAAACGTCAACGGGGACCAAAGAAGTGTAGATTTAATAAGTGGATTGTAAAGATCTTTGGCAAATGCCTAAGTAGTATTGAGGAAGTACTTTTGATTGTATTTAGTAATAAATTGAAAATTAAAAATGTTGTTATATTTTGATTTGAAATGATTAAAAGGAGTTAAAAATATAGATAATTAAATAAATTAGCTATTGATTTAGACTATTAAATTTAAATTAAATATAAATGAAAATTAAAAATTATATTATATAACAATTATTTCTATTAAAAATCAATTATTGTATGTCTTCTATATAATTACAATTTTGTATAGTTTTTTTAAATCATTCTATTTTTTAATGCATTTTGAAAACCATAAATTTATTTTTAATGATTATAATATTTGCAAAATAATTTAAAAATGATTTTGAAATGATTTTTTTTTGCGATGATAGGCGGTGACTCGCGAATGCAAGCTGACGGATCTGACGGTTCTGTTGGCATCACGAATTTTGAATGTTCTGTCGACCGTGCGGATGGCGCCATCTCCAATGCAAACGCTGTGAACAGGTGTGATATTTCTATGGTTTCATCTCCCACTAACATTAATTCTTCCCTCTCTCCTCCCTGTCATTCAACAGTACCCGTACCCGCCATTAACAAACCTCCTTCGATTTTATCGCATCCTAATTCGGAGGGCAAAAATGATTTCCAGGCCTCGACTTCAAAGGAAGTTAATCCTTCGCCTCTGCAGTCTGTAGCTCCTGTTAAGCCCAAATCCTTCCTTGAGGCGGTGGTGAACTCTGCACCTGCCATTAGCGCTAGCACGAGGTTTACTGCCGCGTCTAGCAATGAAGATCGACAAATAGGTGTAAAGCGGAAAAATCGAACCCTAGTCGTTCTCCCCTCCCCAACTCCAAGGAGAGAGAAGGGAGAGTCACTAGGGTTGATGGTTTTCACTTAGGAGAGACTTTACATTCAAAAGAGGGGTTGAAACCCACAAGATCCAATCCCATGCAATGCAAGATTGGATTCTATATGAGTTTCAAGGGTTAAGACATCAAGGATACCCTCTTTTGTAAAGAATGTAGAAAGAAAGATTGAACTAGGAATGCATGTAAAGTAGGAAAGATTCGCTTATAAACAGAGATAGGGATATGGGATGAAGCTGCGGACCTGCAATTAGCAGTAAAATGTCGAGACGGTGCTGTTCTGCAAATTTGAGCGAAAGCTGATGGGACGATGGCGCCCGGCGTGCACACAGTCCTCCGAAAAATCTGCGAAACGAAGGGGGATCTGTTCGTCTCTGCACAAGGATTCCAAATCTTCAATTACAGTCGCGTACCTGCAACCTACACACAGAAAAGAGAGGATGATTGGGGGGTTAGGGATGAGGGGTTTGCCTTTAGGTCAAACCCCGATTTTGGAATTAACCAAGAAATGAGAATGTTGTAAATGTAAATGTTTGTAATGTAAACAAGTACTGATACCTTGTTGTAAGAATGTTTGTATTCTTACATGCGAAGGTGTAATGAATGTTGTATTTTGTATGTTGTATGTGATCTCCTCTTCAATGGTTGAATCCTTGTCTTGAATGCAACACTTAGCCTTGAATGGAGACTTAGAATGCTCAATTGCTTGAAGAAATGCTTGAATGCTTGAATGTTTGAATATCGCTTCCGCGTCTTGTTCGCATATGTCCCTCCTCCTCAAATGGGAGAGGAAATGTAGTTTATATACTTGTCAATTAGGGTTGATAGACTGATTTTCCCGACCTTAGGCCGACCAGGAAACATTATTTTCCAATTTGCAAACTTAAAGACCCGATGCCCCAAAAGAGACCGGGCCCAAAATAGGGCCAGGGACTAGGGCGCTGGGTGCCATGGTCCTGGGGGACCAGGGCACTGGGTGCCCTAGTCCAGAAGGACCAGGGCGCTGGGCGCCATGGTCCCACCTCCAGGGACAGCAGGGTGCAAGGAGGATCAGACCAGGGTGCTGAAAAATGCAGTTTTTGATGTCATGAACAAGTTTCGGGGTCTCCATTCAGGTTTCGTGTTACATCGCCATCGTGAAGACCCAAATGCAGTCAAAATTGCAAGTGTCACAATTTTAGGATGCTACATTTAGCCCCCACTTTAGCGGGAGTATAAGCGTACGCTCATACTTCCGGTAAAGTACAAGGAAACAACATTGAAAGACTTTCACCACGTCAAGGAGGCAAGATACACCAAGCCCCCAGTGGACTAAGGATCTTACGACTTCGAAAAGTAAAAGGGAAGATCACGAGGGAGAACCATGACTATCAGTAGTAAGGTTCCCTCACTATGAGTCATGCAAGAAAGATATCAAAAATTTTCAAGGCAAAGGTAAATTTGTCAAGAAATTTTCAAGTATCTTGAAAAGATATGGACGGGATGTATTCCCCCCTACGTTAAAGCGATCGCACACGCCTCACCGGGGGTGATTGCTTTAAGGTAGTGATACATATAAGAAATGAGAAAGGAACACGTTATCACAAGGATTTAGCCCCCAAGTGTGAGATAAGCCCAAGGATAATAGACACAAAACACAAAGCACAAGGTGACTTTTCTTTCCTCGGGGTCAGTATGCTGTATGATAATTCATGTATATCATATGTATGTATGCATAATTGTTCTTCATTCCCCAATCAAGGAAGGTCACCTAGAAGAAGGGAACACATGTGTCTTTTGAGTCAACATGAGAGAGACCAAAAGAGATCTCAATGCTTTGCATCGTCCTCAAGTAGACAACACTAAGGACAACGAATAGAAGAATGAGAATAACACACAGAAGAAGTAACAAAAGAGAAGAGGAGAGAGTCTGCTATGCTAATGAAACTAGTCTAGCACGTCATCTATCCCCTGATCTTGCTGATCAATATTTCGGGAAGGTAGGAAACACGCTAGAGGAGGAACATCCAACACAGCAGATGGAGCTATCACAAGATCCAAACAAGGGCTATGTTCATGTTCCGAGCCACGTTGTTCTTGTCTAGGAGCTAGGATAAGTGCTTTAGAAAATTCGTTAGATAAATGGTTATCAACATCAACATATTCATGTTCACTATCAGAAGAAAGAGGAGTAACATTTTCATCATGAATAACATTTTCATCTATATCATCATCAAGATTTATAAAAATAGGATCTTTAACTCGCACCGGATCAAAACCATCATGCATCTTATGTTTAGGAGATTTCGGCTCAATCGTCAGCTGAGAAGAAAATGGAATAATACTGGCTGAAGGTGTTTTTGCGGATTGCAAAGTTTGAGAAGCAGCTGCCTGAGCTCTAAGACGACGCTTTCGTCGGCGTTCACGTGCAAAACGATTTCGTCTAGTCTTAGTAGTGAGTTGAGAAGATTGAGGAGGAGGAATGTTCTCTCCTTATCACTTGGGTGTTTAGGTTGTGGTCTCTTAGGTTGAATAATAGGAGAAGAGGAAGGCCTCTTCTCTCCATAAGAGGAAGGAGGAGGAACTGCTCCATATAAGGGAGGAATATTCGGTTTAGGAAGGAGACCAAGTCCATCATGACGAGGGGGTATAGGTCTACTTTTAGGAAGTTTATTAATCATAAGCATAGTCACATCCATAGGGATGGGTTGGGAATCTTCTTGAGGAAAGACATTAGTTTTATCTTTCAAAGGAAGAACTTCCTTCTCAAGAACGATAGGAATGTCAAGTTTGGGTGTTCTAGGTTCACTTAGAGATAGGATCATATCTTTTTTCCACTTTTGATAAGATTTGAAAAGATGATCACTTCGCGGAGGAAGAGATTGGAATTGTTTAGGCCAAAAGTAATCAATAGGAACGCTAGAGGTTCTTTCAGTTGGTTTAAAGAGACTATGATTGACAGTAACAACTTCACCATTACTGGGAAATTTCAAACACTTGTGAATAGGAGAAGCAATAGCTTTCATGGAAGATAGCCAAGGATAGCCTAGCTTCACACGAAATTGTTCGGATGATGGAATAATAGCAAAGTCAACATCAAGGGATTTGTTATGGACCTCAATAGGTAATGTAATAGAACCAATTGCAGGAGAAGAAAATTCATCAAATAGTTTCACAACCACATTTGTTTCGTCATAGATCACTTGATTCAATTGCAAAGTAAAAAGAAATTCTTTAGTAATGATATTAACCATACAAGAAGGATCAATAAGCACCCCACGGCAAGGTGTATTCTTGACTTTTGCAACTATATATAAAGGACCATCAGGTGCCCTGATAGTTTCACTGGAATCAAATGTGATGGAAAGTTCTTTAGGGATTTTCTGCTGCTCCACAAAGTTAATCACATTCGGAGTCATAGACACAAGATCATCAGGTGACACAGAGGAATCAGTAGTATCAATCGCATTAGAGGTATGAGAAGGCAATGGATCAGTAAAAATCTGAAGATTTTGGTTAGGAGGAGCTACAGATGTGTTGCCTTTATCATTCACTCCAGAAACAGAAATAGTATTATTATCAATCAAATCTTGAATTTTACCCTTTATAGCAAAACATTTTTCAGTATCATGCCTAGGTTGATGATGAAATTGACAAAAAGATTTGTTATCAAAATAGGGTGAATTAATCTTTGTAGGATCTATTTGCCTTATAGGAGGAAGAGTAAGCACATTTTGTTCCAATAACTTATTCATAATACTATGCAATGATTCATTCAAAGGAGTAAACTTTCTTTCCTTCTTGAAAAACTTAGCAATAGGAGGCACACCTGATACCGCATTCACATTGTTGTTGATGATGTGTTCATTGAATTTAATGGACTCTCTGTTTGGTTTAAACTTCCCAAATGGTTGTTGACTACTATCACCCTTATCACTCGGAGCCATAGGATTTGCTTGTTCCATTTGACTCACAGTCAGTTGATAATTGTGAAGAGTTGCGCACAACTGTTGGAAAGAAGTAAACTCAGAAAACAGGAGTTTTTCTCTAATATCTTTTTGTAAATTAGAAATAAAGATTCTTTGAATATCATTGTCAGGCACTGGAAAAGAAATTTGAGCATACAAATGCTTATATCTACCAATGAAATCAGTCACTTTTTCTTTAACACCTTGTTTACAATGCATTAAATCAATCAAAGTAACTTTAGGACTTATATTGTTTTGAAATTGTTGAATGAAAGCATTTGCCAGTTGTTCGAAAGAAGTAATAGAATAAGAAGGCAACGAGCAATACCATTGTAGGGCTTTATCTCTTAATGTTCTAGTAAACAGTTTTGCAAGCAACCTTTGGTCATAAGCAAAATCAGTACATATTGTTTGAAAGGTCTTAACATGTGTTAGAGGATCACCCTTACCATTATAAAGCTCCAAATGTGGAATTTCAACATGTTTAGGGGGAATAGCTCGAACAATGTCAAGAGAAAGTGGGCTCGCAACATCAAATGTGGGCACACTAAACTTAGAATGATTCATAGAGGCAATTTGTTGCTGTAAAGAAGAGACAGTTTGTGCAAGATTGTTAATGGTCGCATCAGTCGAAGAGTTCATATTAGACGTGTTAGATTGTGATGGAGGTATTATGTTATTGAGAGAAGGTATTGATTGAGAGTAAGGTGGTGGGACACTATTATAGTTAGTCATAGGAGATGATTGGAAAGGACGAACACTACAAGGAGGAATGGAATGGTTAAATGAATTGCCCCCTTGCGTCATGTTTATTTGTGGAGATATAATAGGAACACTCATTGAAGGAATGAATGAAGAAGTCGGATTGAATGAAGGAAGAGGGTTGATTGAAGAAGAAGGATTGCCCCCATGACTAGTGATCATAGGAGGAATGTCTTGTATTGAAGTAGTCATTATGTTTGATGTAAAAGTAGGTATACTAGCAATAGAAGTTGTCAAAGGAATAGAATGATTAACTTGAGTAGGAGGTTGTGTATAACCTAAAGTTTCGGCACAACTCTTCATAGGCATCACATTCGAATCCACAATGTGTACAATACCACGCAAAATATCAATTCCATTCTTATCACTTTGAACCATACGTTTTAGACCCTCAATTAATGAAAGAGCTTGACTATCGGGGTATTCTTGAGACATCCATTGTCGAAAATCATCAAATTGGTTATCCAATTTTGAAAGTTGTTCTACAGAAACCTCATGGAGAGATTCTTCACCATTAAGAGGATTAGAGGAATTACCCATGTCCTCGTTAAATAGGCCATTCAAATTAGGTTCCATCTCCTCGGTAATTACACCTTGGAAAGACTTAATTCTAAGGCTTCGTCTAACGGGAATAGTGTAAGTAGGACTTATTGTTGTAAAACTCATGCACTAAAGAGAGAGAGAAGATTTTGAATTTTAGAGGTAGCAAATTTCAATAAAATCAGCCAATCTCCTAGATTTAAGCTGTTAAATGCAATCAGGACAATCTCCCGAAATTTCGGAAAAAATGTCCGGGACCGTGGCGAACGGAGTGCACACGGTCCTCACAACTTTTTTCGAAATTTTCAAGGATGAAAGTTATGATGATTTTAAAGCTAATCTGAAAAAATTGAGTGATTTTACGATCTGTAGATAGGCCAAATTAAAGTTGCAATCTCAAAATTGAACCCTACCAAGATTGTTGAAAAATGTAAAATTTGAATTTTGAAAAAGAGGGGGAAACTGAAATTTTGAATTTTATGATTTTAGAAGGAATACTGAAAGCAATGCAAGTTTTGAAATTTAAAAGTTGACTCGATTTCACGCAAAATTCAATTTTGAAAGTGGAAATCAAGGTTGTTGCAATTAAACACTTAATTTCAAAAGTCACAAACTACAAAAATTTGAATAAAACACTAAAATTTCGAATGAATGCTAACACACTTTTCAGATTTAGGACTGTAAGAAACACAATTTTGATATGAATTTCAATTTCAATGATTTTTGAATGATTAGAAGCCTTAATCCAAGCAATCGCTAGACCAACTTTGACTTTAATTTTGAAGGTGTTAAAATTGATAAAATCAGCCAAAATTCTGGATTTTAGCAGAAAAATACAGTAAGATCTAGCTCCCAAAATTTCGGAAAAAATGTCGGGGACGATGGCGCTCGGGGTGCACACGGTCCTCGCAACTTTTTTCCAAATTTTCAGGGATGAAAGATATTGTGATTTTGTTGCGGAATCCAAAGTTACAGCCGATTTGGAAGTGTTTTGATCAGTGAAATTATCAGTCAAAGGTTGAATCAAGAAGGTTTTAAAAATTAGGGTTTTGACATTTAACCACTTAATTTTCAGAATTAAAGCACAAATATGAATTAACAATTTGCAATAGAAGGGTAGATCTGAAACAAGCATTAACAATTAAACATTTCACAAGCTTAATTACTAAAAAGAAAATTTTAGGGTTTTTATGCAATCAACCTCTAAAATTTGCGAAAGATCAAACATGGAAATATAATTAGGAAAGCAAAATTTTCAGATCTAACCATGAATAATCAGAATGAGGATGTTCACGTTAGGTTCACCAAAATGTAAAGCAGAAAAATCGAACCCTAGTCGTTCTCCCCTCCCCAACTCCAAGGAGAGAGAAGGGAGAGTCACTAGGGTTGATGGTTTTCACTTAGGAGAGACTTTACATTCAAAAGAGGGGTTGAAACCCACAAGATCCAATCCCATGCAATGCAAGATTGGATTCTATATGAGTTTCAAGGGTTAAGACATCAAGGATACCCTCTTTTGTAAAGAATGTAGAAAGAAAGATTGAACTAGGAATGCATGTAAAGTAGGAAAGATTCGCTTATAAACAGAGATAGGGATATGGGATGAAGCTGCGGACCTGGAATTAGCAGTAAAATGTCGAGACGGTGTTGTTCTGCAAATTTGAGCGAAAGTTGACGGGACGATGGCGCCCAGTGTGCACACGGTCCTCCGAAAAATCCGCGAAATGAAGGGGGATCTGTTCGTCTCTGCACAAGGATTCCAGATCTTCAATTACAGCCGCGTACCTGCAACCTACACACAGAAAAGAGAGGACGATTGGGGGGTTAGGGATGAGGGGTTTGCCTTTAGGTCAAACCCCGATTTTGGAATTAACCAAGAAATGAGAATGATGTAAATGTAAATGTTTGTAATGTAAACAAGTACTGATACCTTGTTGTAAGAATGTTTGTATTCTTACATGCGAAGGTGTAATGAATGTTGTATTTTGTATGTTGTATGTGATCTCCTCTTCAATGGTTGAATCCTTGTCTTGAATGCAACACTTAGCCTTGAATGGAGACTTAGAATGCTCAATTGCTTGAAGAAATGCTTGAATGCTTGAATGCTTGAATGTTTGAATATCGCTTCCGCGTCTTGTTTGCATATGTCCCTCCTCCTCAAATGGGAGAGGAAATTTAGTTTATATACTTGTCAATTAGGGTTGATAGACTGATTTTCTCGACCTTAGGCCGACCAGGAAACATTATTTTCCAATTTGCAAACTTAAAGACCCGATGCCCCGAAAGAGACCGGGCCCAAAATAGGGCCAGGGACCAGGGCGCTGGGCGCCATGGTCCTGGTGGACCAGGGCACTGGGCGCCCTAGTCCAAAAGGACTAGGGTGCTGGGCGCCATGGGCCCACCTCCAGGGACAACAGGGTGCAAGGAGGATCAGGCCAGGGTGCTGAAAAATGCAGTTTTTGATGTCATGAACAAGTTTCGGGGTCTCCATTCAGGTTTCGTGTTGCATCGCCATCGTGAAGACCCAAATGCAGTCGAAATTGCAAGTGTCGCAATTTTAGGACGCTACAATAGGTAAGAACCCTGGGAACTTTTCCTCATTCAATGTATCTTCGAACCCTGAAATGATAGTGGAAATTCTGAAAGAAAAGGATAGGTTGAGGAACTCTGCTATTTTCTTTTCCGCGGTTGAAATTGATAAGGTTCCTCCTAGGAAATTTTTTAGATGATTGGTTCCATAACTACTGGAACCTAAAACTCGGCTATCACATTTCATTTTGTCGTCAAATCCAGAAGGGATTATTTGTTATCTTTTTTAATAACCATGAATCTCAATCTGCTATTCTCAAAAAACAGTACTGGACTGTTGGTAACACTATGTTTTGAGCCCTCGCTTGGACTCCTGAAGCTATCCTTGATGAAGTTGTTGCCCTTTCGGCTCCCAAATGGATTCTTGTTAAGCAAATCCCCCCCTTTCTGTGGTGTTTCTTACCACAACTCCTCGAACCCATCGGTAAATTTGTTAGAATGGATGATTTTGTCCGTCTTGTGCCTCACATGGATGCTAGGGTTTTAATCTCGCTGAACCCAGGCAAAGATCTTCCTGGCGAAATTGATATTGTCATTACGAATGAGGTTTTTTCTTGCCCTATTGAGATTCTCGGTGGTCTTAATGCCCGTTTTCTTTGCAGGAAAGAGGGACATCTTATAAGAGACTGTCCCATTATCAAGCGTAATAAATCTCCTAAATCGCCAAATCCATTTGTCACCCCTTCTCTTAATCCCCCTGAAGATATAGAGAATACCTCACCTATGAACAATCCGTTGCCCTCAATAGATGCTTCATCCCAGTCAAGTTTGGCCTCTCAGCCTCCGTTTAACCCCCCAAAGCTTTGCCCTTCCTAGCCTTGAGGACTCTGCTGATGGTTTCCAGACTGTTTCTAAGAAGAGAAAGAAGTGTGGCCACAAACCTAATAATACCTCTCAATCTGCCGCTTCATTCCCCGCTCCCGATATTAACTTCGCGCACAATCCTCTACCGAATACCACTCCCTTCTCTCATCCCTCTGCCGGTAATCCCAATGAACCCTCTGCCTTGGCTCCTCCTGCTTGGCCTAAACTTCCGGTTAAGAACTTCAAAGAGATTACCGATGATTTTGTCTTGGAAGTCATTCCTGCGGCTGCTCCCCCTAGCTTGTCTAGCATGCCAAGTATGGAACTGGATCCTGCATCTCCATCCCTCTTGGATAATGATGATCTGCTCACTTTGAAGAGGAGAGGGAGACCTTTAGGCTCCAAAAAAAAAAACTCTATGACTAAAAGCAAGGCAGCTCTGCCTCTATGGGAGTCTCTCCTATGGAGGAACTTGCTTGTGCGAATGTGTCTACTCTAAAGTTGGTTTCCTCATGAATTGTGTTTCTTGGAATATTAGGGGATTGGAATGTCCTGATAGGAAATTTGTTATTAAGAATTTTCTCAATAGTATTAACTCTACTGATATCCTGATGTTGCAAGAAATTAAAACTATTGGATTCAAGAGTGAATCCAACCTAAATTTTCTTTGGAGCAATGCGATTAAGTTTGTCACTAATCACCCTCATGGCAGAGGGGGTGTCGCCATCCTGATTAACCCTAAATGGGAAGGCTTCATCAAGGACAGTGGTATCTCCCCCTGTAATAGAGCTATTTGGATTATGTTTAACTATAATAATTGTGATTTTGGTATTTGTTTTGTGTATGCCGCTAATGATTATAAGGAAAGATCTAGTCTCTGGTCTTGGCTGACCTCTCTCCCTGATATTCCTTGGTTGCTGGGAGGGGACTTTAATATGATCGAGTCGTAGGAAGATAAAATTGGAGGACTTTCGTTCTCCTGGAAAGATCAAGAAAAGTTTCAATGGAATATGCTTAAGCAAACTAAACTTCTCTTTGACCCTCTGACGGGGAACAAGAATACTAATCCAGGGCTTTGGTACACCTAGTGCAACTTTCAAAAAGGCCCATCCAGAATATACTTGAGGCTAGATCATTTTTATCTCAATAAGAATTTTTTCTCTATGGCCCCTGATGCCCGAAATAAATTAGTCTTAGTTACCCCTACTACTCTTTCAGATCATCACCCTATCTCTATCTCTGTCAGATTTAGTTGTTCCCCTGACATTAGTAGGGTTAGCAGTCCCAAGTTTATTCTCAATACCAACCTCTTGGCTGATGAAGATATTCTTTCTGCCATTAGCATCATCAGACATATTAATAGATTTCACTACCCTTCCATATCCCATGCTGAGAGGTGGAATATGAATGTGCTTGCCTAGCAGAATCTGCTTAGAACTGTTGGTCAAAAGAAAGCCAAGGATTTTAGACGTTCTGAGTCTAGGCTTGCTGCCAACCTTTATGATGTTGAGGTCGTTATTCAAGATAGACTGGATAATCCTTTGTTGATCCATCAGGTTGCCTGCGCTAAGGAAGCCCTTAGGCAACATCAGCAGCATAAAACACATGGTGCTAGGATTCGTTCCAAAGCCCACTGGCTACAATATGGTGACAGGGGTAGTAAGTTCTTCTTTAACCTCATTAAGCAAAAACATGCTAATGAGTCCATTGAAAAGATTGTTATTGATAATCATGAAATCTCTGACTTAAATAGCATAAAAATGGAGTTTACTCGCTTTTATGAAAATTTGTTTTCTCTGAAGACTCCTTGGAAGCTAGCTCCCTTAGGGAACAATGCAGAAACATTATCCCCAAGAGGATAACGGACAGTGATGCCTCCTTGCTCAATAAACATATTTCCCTGGAACAAATTGAAAATTCTATTAACTCTCTTAAGAATGACAAGATGCCTGGCCCTGGCGGTTTGCCGGTTGAATTTTATAAAGCTAATAGTAAGTGGATCTCCAAATATCTGCTCGAGATCTATAATGAAGCTATTAACTTTGGCTCCTTGGGTTGTTCCATTAATAGAGGAATTATCAAATTAATTCCCAAGGATGGGGATAAAACCCTTCTTAAGAATTGGAGACCTATCACTCTCTTGAATGTCTCCTATAAAATCTTTGCTAAAATTTTGTCCCGCATACTTGAAACCATTCTCCCAAAGTTTGTCTTCTCTACCCAAACTGGTTTTATTAAAGGCAGGTACATTCTTGAAAACTTGATTACCAGTTGGGAAGCTTTGGATTGGGCTAAACACTCTAATCAAAACTCCTCTATGTTTTTGTTGGATTTTGAAAAGGCTTACGATAGGATTGAATGGAGTTTTATTACTATGATGCTGGATGCCTTTGGTTTCCCTCCTAATTTTTGCAAGTCTATTGAGATGTTGCTTAGAGATGCTTATGCCCAAGTTGACATCAATGGCTCTCTTTCGGAACCTTTTCCCTTGGGTCGCTCCATCAGGCAGGGCTGCCCTTTGGCTCCTGCCCTCTTTGTTATTGCCTCTGATGCTCTTTTTTACATTCTAAGAGATAACTCTCTTTCCCCAGCGGTTAAGGGTATCACCCTCCCTGATGGTAATGAGCTTATCAACTATCAATTTGCTGATGATACTACTATCTTCCATGAAGCCTCAGAAGAAAAAAAATTTGCGCTGAATAAAAAGCTCAATTTTTTTTCTGATATCTTTGGGGCCCGTCTGTCTCAGGCCAAATCCATTTGTCTTGGTTGGAAAGACCAGCCGCCTGATTGATTTAATAATTATGGTTTTCAATGGGGAGGCCCTTGCAAGATTGTTAGGTATCTTGGCATACCGTTCTCCATGGAACCCTCTCTTAAGGAAATGTGGCTCTAGGTCAAAGATAAAATTTTCAATAAACTGAATAAATGGCATAATAGATCTTTATCCCTGGCTGGTAGAATTCAAGTCTGCCAGAAAATTCTCTCATCCTACAATATTTATTATGCCTCTACCTAGATGTTCAATGATTACCAAGTTGCGGAAATTCAAAAAGCCATCAGGAATTACCTCTGGTTTGATGGAAAAGGCAACAAGAAGATGCATGTTGTTAAATGGGAGTGGTGTCATGTTGACAAGCTCCTTGGGGGTTTAGGGCTAAAGGACCTTAAAATTAGTGGCCTTGCTCTCGCCTCCAAGTGGATCTTTCACTCTCTCGATGGGGATGATCCGTGGAAAGTGCTGATTAGAAACAATATTGAAAGAGGCTTCCCCAAGAATGCAAAATTCTGGAAAAATCTTCCATTATGTGATCTGATTTGTGGCAACTTTCCTATCGAGGTCCAAGGTTCTGTTGTTTTCAAATCCATTTGGAAGGCTTGGAACCATGTTAGGCCTTACATTAAGAATAAGAACTTCTATGATGACAAACATCTCCATTGGGAAAGATCCATTTGGTGGAACCTCCAGCTAGGTGGTAAACCTTTAGCCCTCTCCCAAGGATGCTCTGCCAAACATTGGGCCACCTTGGGGATCACTCAATTTGCGGATATCTTTGAAAATGACAGACTCATATTGTGGGATGAGCTGAAGAATAAGTATGACATTCCTTCCTCTCATAAAAAGACCTATAATATGATTTTCAGAGCCAGCAAGGACATTCCCTTCCTCTGCAACGTTGATTCCAACAGATACATGAACATTCAGTGGCCGAATGGTACTATTATTACCAAACTTAAAGCCAAGAATATTTATGATGTTATTGACTATAATGACTCCATTATTAGCCATGTTAACAAGATTTGGTATACTAACCTGGATGTCCCCACTTGGAAGAAGTTCTTTGATAAACTTTGGAAAAGCTCTATTGATCCTAAAATTAAGTGTTTTAAATGGATTTTAATTCTGGATAAACTTCCTATTAGGAAGGATTTTTCTGATATTACTTACTGCAAGATTTGTAGGACCTCGGATACGGGGAGGCATATTTTTTTTGACTACAGCTTTGCTAAAGAGGTTTGGCTCATGTTTGGTATCTCGATCCCTACCAATTTTAACATTTTTGAAATTATTACTGGTTATATTGATGGTGCTAAAAAGGACATTAATCTGTTTTGGAATTTTCTCTCTTCTAACATTTTATGGCAAATTTGGAAATGTAGGAATGAGGAAAGGTTCCAAACTATTCCCAGGGTTCTTACTGAGTCTTTTCGAAGTCTCACGCATTTTAAAATTTTCTCACAGGTTCACATTACCATGAAAGTTGATAAAGATAAATTCAAAAGGCTTCTCAGAACTGGATATGCTACGTTCTTCGCCACTGAGCTGAAGGATGGGCACTTATGGAGGCGTCATATGGACAATCTCAAACTCTTTGATCAAACTGTCAACCAGTTTAACAAGGAAATTAGGACGAACAACAAAGATACTACTGGAAATATGATGCTCATGCTCAATCAAATTCAGAATCAGAAGAACATTGTGTGGATGGAAGGCACTTTGGGGTGGACTACATGGGTGGACACTCATGAAGACCTTCTGCATTAGCCTGTGGTTCCTGTGGCTCTTTTTGGTGGTCATGTTGTCGATTCTTTGCTTCTCATAGTTGCTCTTGTGCTGAGGCTTTGCCTCTTGTAAATTTTTTTGATACTCTGCGGTCTCTTTTTGTATCTTGAACTCCTTATTTTTAATACAAAAAAAATAATTTAAAAACTTTTAATATACACTTTAAAAAAAATTCATTTAGTTATTAAAATATAGCTTTAATGTCTATATGATATAATTTTATAATTGTTAATAAACTTTTATTAAGATGTTATGATTAATATTATAAAAATATAAATAAAAATAATAATTTTAAATTAATAATAATTAAGTTTAAGATTAATTTTATTATTATAATTATAATTATATAGATTTTTGAATTAAATTAAGATTATATTCTTAACAAAAATATATATTTTCACCATAATATTTATATTGTTTTAAAATTATTAATTAATACTATTTTATTGACGGTGGGAGTTTTAGTACAATCATCCACATTCATAAGGACAAATATTGAGCTATACTTTTCAACTATTGGCAATAATAGAACCTCTTACCACATCTAATTTATTGTCACTCTAGCTTCATTTACTAAAGGTAGATTTTCCTCATAATGTGACTAAATATAGAGAATACAAAGTTCGAATGTCTTTTGTACCAATATTTCCGAATGTCTTTTGTACCAATATTTCCGAATGGTATTACTGTAAGCGAGTATTGGACTCTACAGGGAAAACAAAATCTCAGATGTTTATAATTTAATATTTTATATAAATTTTTTATTTTTATTTATTTTTAAATGACAATTGAAAGGAAATGGTTATATTTATTAGTAGTTGTAGGCAATACTTTTACATTCATTTAAGTCTAATTAATCAATTTTATTTTTTACGTGATTATTATTTATGTTTTCAAAATAAAATTTGGTTTTTATAAAATTAAACTTTTATATATTTAAATTTAATATATTGTAAAAATTATTCACCTACATCATGATTGGTTTAAAAATTTGGTATTAAAGGAGAATTTTTTTAGGAATAATAGATTTTTAAATTTTTCTTATATTTCTATATACTTCAAAAATAAATATTTATCTTAAATATTTTTTATTTATAATATTGTTTATAAAGTTATATATATATATATATATATATATATATATATATATATATATATATATATATATATATATATATATATATATATATATATATATATATATATATATAATTATATGAATTGGCTATTTTACAAGGATTCGATTCATAGTTTAAATTTAAATTAAATAAAAAATTACATTATACATTAATTATTTCTATTTTTAAAATCAATTATTTTATGTATTCTTTATAGTTATAAATTTGTATAATTTTTTAAAATCATTGTATTTTTTAATACATTTTGAAAACCATAGTTTCATCTTTAATAATTTTAATATATACAAACTAATTTAATATTTTAATATATATTTAATTGTTTATATGATATATTTTAATAATTATTAATTGTTATTTTATTAAGATCAATTATAGATAA
The DNA here is from genome assembly GCF_030272615.1 of Cryptomeria japonica. NCBI lineage: Eukaryota > Viridiplantae > Streptophyta > Pinopsida > Cupressales > Cupressaceae > Cryptomeria > Cryptomeria japonica. The sequence continues at coordinate 318,645,061 of NC_081407.1, forward strand.
TATTCTAAAAATATAACTAAAATAATATAATATTAAATTAATAATTAATAATTAAATTTAAGATTAATTTTATTGTTATAATTATAATTCTTTATATTTTTGAATTAAATAAGGATTATGCTTTTAAGAAAAATATGTATTTTCATAATTATTATTAAAACTATACTAAAAACAAGGCAAGTACTAGCCACTATGTGGCACTTGTTAACCTTATTTGAAAACTAAGATTCGATCATGATATCATAAATCAAATTTTAAATGTAGAAATAAGAGCTAGAACAATATAACTAATAACAATAATAACAAGTGTCACATAGTGGCTAGTACTTGCCTTGTTTTTAGTATAGTTTTAATAATAATTATTATTTAATTTTAATAATGATTATATTTTAAAAATTATAATAATTAAGATAAAAAAAATTAAATATAATTATTTCATAATAATTAAAATTTTACTAGAAAAAATAATATAAATTAAAGAAATCTTAATAAATTTTTAATTTCACAAAATAAAGTTAAATAATTGAAATAGTTTTAGATTTAAATCTACTTTAAAAACTAAAATATACTAAACAAAAATGTTGAAACAAAACTATATAAAAACTTAAATATTAAGAAAAATTATAAGTAATAATAAATGACAATAGTCTTGATAGATAATAATTTTATTAAGTCAAATTAATTAAATAAAATTAGTAATAATTTTTAAATTCATTGTAATTTAAATATAATAAAATATGTATAAAAGTATAATTAGTTTTAAACATATTAATTCAATAAAAGTATAATTAGTTTGCATAAGTAGTTATTGATTCTTCATCTATGGGTTGTATTTTAACCCATTAATAATTAGATTATAGTCTAACTTGTATCAGCAAATATTGTTTGTATCAATTTTAGATTAGGTATAGGGAGTAGAGAGTTCGTAATAAGAATTCATAATAGTTTAGGGGGCAATAGTGGTTATGGTGAAAAAAAAATTGTAAAAGAGGAAATGAAGGAATGCTAAGAGTAGTCTTCAAAAAGGAAATCCATAGAATCTAATATTAGTTAATGAATAGAATAACTAGAATATGAAAAAACTAAATCCCTTGATGAGTTAATAGAATTATCAATGGATGGAATGTCCTTAAATGTGACTGGAAAAGCATTTCAATCAGAAGCGCTGGATGAGTGGAATGAAGATGTTGAAGAATGTTATTTTAAAGAGTGGAAGAGTATAAAAGTTCTAAGAAAGTTTGCATTCCAAAATAAAAATAGTAATAAGGTTGCTTGTATATTTAACTTTTACTCTTTAATTTATTCTAAAACTATGATTGATACTTGTTTTAAAATGAATATTTTATTTTATTTGTATTTTTTAATTGGTTTGAATATATATATATATATATATATATATATATATATATAGCTTGTATATTTAACTTTTACTTTTTAATTTATTCTAAAAGTATGATTGATACTTTTTCAAAATGAATATTTTATTTTGTTTGTATTAGATAATCATTATAAATTAATTAATTATTCAAAAATCAAATAATGAATATTTTATGAATTTACATATATTTCTGCTATATAGTTGCCACTAAAACTAATTATTTTGGATTTCCTAAAAATCCACTTATAACAGCTAAATTGTATTTAGCCAATAAGTGTACAGAAAAATAATTTTCGTAATTTATAATGTTAAAAATTGTACAATTAGACTTTGGTAGATAAAAAGATTGAAAAAATTAAAAGTTAAAATTTGTTTGTGATTGGTTCAAATGAATTTTTTTAATAACTAGTTAATTAGAAAAACAAAAAACTCATTACAATAGTGTTGCCTAACGACAAGTACTAACAAGAGAGACAAAGTGTCATGTTCTTGCCGAGAGTTAAGAATGTGGAAGGTTGAAGAGGAAAGGGAAAATTGGAGAAGAAATAGATAGTGAAGTGGGTAAATATGAATATGTTGAGGAGGAAGGTAAAGGTGGGATGTAGATGTAGTTTGGATGAATCCCCTAAATATCAAGAAGATGAGGAAGAAGGTAAAGGAGGATGTAGAGTATATTGGGATAGCAAATATTTGAGTAGATAGGAGAAAAACATAATTTTTCTTTTAACACTAACAATTAAATTTAGTACTTTGATTTATAAAGAGATAAACCATTATTTAGATAAAATGAAACAATCAACATAGATCATTGCACAATTATTCAATATGTTTACATCTATTTAATATTAATTGAAATGAATATTATATACAAGAAACAGGGCCACTATATTTCTGAAATCGATTAATTTGTTATTAATTATTAATTAATCTGTTGACAGGTAGGGTAAAATTAGTCAATTTTTGAAAATAAAATAAAATAAAAAAACCGCAACAACCATTGATAATAGAAAAAAATAAAATTTATTTTAATTATTAATTCTATTTCATTGAAAAATATGACAAAAAGAAAAAAATATTTAATATATAATAGTTAAAACTCTCGTTCCGTTTTCTCTTCCTCCATTTCCGTTGTGCGATAGGTTGTAGCCCTTTGTTTTCCCAGGACAAAATGCGCAGGTCATTCGCTCCAATAAAGTCATTCCTATTTACTTGTACATACCTATTCATTTATTTTCCTTTTCAAAAACGGTGAATGGTTTTCAATGACAATATATAATAGAAGGAAGTAATATTTTTATGAGATGATAAATTTTATATTATTGTTTTTTTATTGTTATTCATTTTAATTGTTTTTCATAAATTTTATAATAAAATTGTTTTTAAAATATGTGTGGTAATGCAATATTATTGTATACATTTTATTTTGAAAAATTTATATTTTTTATATTCAATTATTTTAGGAGATTCTGGAATAGAAAAGAATAATTTTTTTTATAATAGTCATATAATTTTTAATTACAATAGTGTAAAGTTTAATTTATAATTATCTTTAATTTTAATGTAATTATAAATATTATGAATAATTTTAAATAGATAATTTTATTTAATGGTAGATAATGCTAATTAATAATATTATATTTTCCCATTTAAGAAGAATATGTTTTTTATATTATATTTTTTCACTTCAAAAGAATACATTTTTTATATTATATTTTTTTTAAATTAAATAATTAAACAAATGCGATTTTTTATATTATATTTTTTCATTTTAAAAGAATGCATGTGTTATATTATACTTGAGAAAACAAAATGTATAAATGTTACTGTAATTTTTAATAAAATATTTTTTTGTACAAAAATCATATTATTTTTTAATTATAATAGTGTAATACTTAATATCCAATTATTTGTAATATTTATTTAATTCTATAACCAATTGTGAAAAAAATATTGTATATAATATTAAAAAGATATTGTCAATTATTGATAGATAATTTAATTAGTGACAAAAGAATTGTAATTAAGAATTGTTGAACTAAAAAAAGTGAAATAAAAATAAGATTATATATAAGAAAAGTTGACTACATCCTTTATATTCTACTTAGTATAACATTTTAAGTTATAATCAATAACATATATAATGTATCTATGTGTAAATGATGGTAATATATTAAGACCTAAAAAAATTACTCACATATATAATATATAACAATACATCTTATACACAAACTTATTGTTTATAAGAATCTGTACAAGAAAACAATTAATCTTACATCATAACATTTGATTATACATATTTAAAAATATTTGAATGCATTGTCAAGCTCTTCGAGAACAAGCATCGAATACGTCTTTACAGAAACTGGTGACTATGATCTTGTCAAATGTTACATTCACCAATTCTTTCCAACCGTCTCTTACAGGAACTTAATCAATCTTCAACCAGGAGGAGGCTGTATAGATCTACCAGGCCAAATCACAGGTCCAAGTCCTTGCTCCCCATCCCCCTCCCCCTCCCCATTTGCAGGCAAGATCACAAATAGTAATAATAATAATAATCTCATTACTGTTTTCTTTCTCATCAGAACTGTATGCGCTCTTTCTCTCTCGCTCGCTCTGCAGAAATGTTGCGAGGGTTTCTAACCCTCAATTGTGACAAATTGGGGTTTCACCGGAGCTTAGACGTGTGCTTCCATGAGGAGAAGCGCAATTTTTCGCTTGAGAACATGAGTTCTTTTTGCATGAATTTAAAATAAGATTGCTAAATGTAGATTTTGCATGAAGCTGCAGGATAAGTTAGAATTTGTTAATGCATGAAGTTGCATGATAAGTTAGAATTTGTTAACTGGTTAACTGTTTATCTTTTGGATTACAATGGAAGACTGGCTCAACAGTGAGCGGAGCCTAGCATTAATAGCCTGGAGGAACTTGCAGCTAGTGGAATCCCTGCGAGGTATCAAAAAGGGTCTTTTGTAGCAGATATTCTATCTAAGAATCTCGGCATACCCCCAAAAAATCATAAAGCATATGAAACGGCAAAGGAGTATGCAGAGGCTCTGTTAAAGGCTTCTGTGGTCACCATTTTTTATGACATACCCTATATTCGTTCTTCTCATCTGGACGATGTGACCATAGAATGACTGGACCAATCTACAAAATAGATGGTTTTGGTTTTGGTTTTGTTTGTTCTCTACACTATTTTTTTCAATATATCATTCCACAATGATTTTGTTTAAGTAGGTGTTCTCTAAAGGTTCCCCTTTCATCTTAGACGTTTCTTTGGCTATTTCGGCCCTATCGAAGGATACAACATTGAGCGAAATTGAGTTCTAATACTAGAATACCACTATCCGCGTCGACTCTAGCAATATCACCTTCTTCCTGGACAGTTGCTCGTGGCTTTTCTTATCAATAGTAATTGTAACTCTATTGGATTTATTACGCTTCTTTTGCACCAAACAACCTTCAAGATAAACATAATAATCCGCCCTCTACTTCATCAGAGGATAACAAACATGATCACCATAAGTGAGTTAATGGTAAGGCTGAAGCAAAACTCTCTCACCCTAAACAATCTTGAAAATCTTCATTTCTAATTACCATAATATCGTGACTTACACAGAGCAATCTAACCATTCAAATTTTGTAGCAGTGCTTGAGATATTCCTGAAGATGCAACCAAAATTTAGTGGCCTGAATTTTAACCTAGAAAAGAAAATAAGTCTTCTCAAAGTTATGGTAGAAATTTTCTCGTAATGATTATTGGTGTTTTTCAAACTGTGAAGAAGTACTAAAGAGCCTGAAAACAAAATCCTATGAAAACACACATTGTGAGTATCGCAACATCCATTCTCATAGCAAACCTTTCTGGCCGCATACAAATCTTTTCATAGCTATGCGCCTATGATTCAAATCTTTCTCCCAGCTATGCATGTATTTTTGTTCAATGTTGTCATTATTCATATTGATATGATTATTTATTTCATAGATTTGTTAGTATTTATATATCTATATTGAACTATTCAAATGTATACATCCTCATTTACTACATTCCTCTTTTAATAACGTTATTGTTTTTGCTTTGTTTGTGTTGAGTTTAGGAGTGTTCAAATTACAAACTACTTACGTTTTGGATGAGTGAAAAATACACGTGCTTTCAATAAGCATGATTTGGGAGCCCGGACAGGTAGCAGAGTTGGCTTGGACCGTGGGTTTGCTCCCCATTGGTCTCAGGTTCAACTCTAAGGCTTGGATTCAACCGATGGGCTTGGCTGACGGGCTGCTTAGGTAAACTACATTCAACTCAACAATGTCCACATGTAGATTGTCAAGTTTAAGTTGTAGTTTCCACCTTTTAGTGAAAATCTTTCAATTGTTTGGATTAGGGTACATGGATTTTGAGTCTCAAAACATCTTGCAAAGATGACATTGTAGAAATTTATAGTCATGTCCTTCATATTGCCAAAAATGCCACATGGCTCCACAAATTTGTTTCCCTCTTTTTTTTTTAACCTTTTATTTATATTTTTCTTGTGCACAAATTATTACTAATATTATTAATACCAATTTTAAAATTTCTCTTAAAAATAAGCAGAAAAATTAATACTCATGGGGCCACCAGCTCCACAAATATTTCCTAAAAAAATTCAGCAGCGGTTGCTAACAAAAATAAGTTAAGCAGCCACATGAGAACATGTTGTAAGGGCATTGCTTAAGGAGGTGAGCATTCCCAAATCAAAACCATCATCAAAGAATATAAACACAAATTGCTTCCTACTATAAAACCTTAATCATGACCACAATGACTTTCATCTATGAACCATGACAACATTCCATTTGAACAAATAACATAGAAAATAACATACAAATATCAGTAAACAAAAAATTGATTTTGAATAAATTTGATGTGTAGATGACAGGTAAATGCATGCATGTTTCAGTTTCTCTATAAGTATTATCTTATTACTTTGAATAAAATAGAATCATTGCCACTTGTCTCTAAGTATATGAAACTGTTACATCTTTAATGAGAGTGAAAGAATGCAGCATTATTCAGCTCTATATCCTTCTTAACAACTAATAAACATGCAAGACAATTATGTGATATCTATGTATATTTTTTTAAGAATATAAATATACTAGTTGTCTAAGATACCTACATTGAATTTTTTTTATTTTTTTCATACCACTAATTGTATTCAACTTTAGTGGTATTCAACTCTATTTGAAAGTTGAGAGTAAATTAGGCTTGCTGCTTTTCACGTTGTTACTGTTTGTAATTTTTATATTATTTTGTTTATGTTTGTTGTAACACCCATAGGTGTAGAAATTCTTTTTTTCTGTAATCCCCATGATGTATTTAGTTTTTCCTCTTCTTCTCGTTTTGTTGTTCAAATTAAAGGCATTTAGTAAGGTTGTGAGAATATATACGAGTTCATGTACATGGTTGTGGGGCTTAAATGGTTGTATTGAGACCTTACTACATTGTTAATTGAATGGTGGTTAGCGAAGACGTTTTTTTTCTTTTCGGCTTGCTGGAATTTTCCCCCTGAGGGTTTTTGCATAAGATTGCCTCTATCAAATCTTGTAAAACTTAAATGCGATTCGAACTGCAACCTTGTACATATCGTATCATGGATTACAAGAAGTTGTTCTCCATTAGGAATATGCTAAAAATATTAGATATAACGAAAGCTAATGAAGGCAATAAACAGAGGACTCTGAAGCACTCCAGAACCCAAACATATAATTAAAACTTGAGTAGTGGCGTGGTTAGACTCATGTTCATCCAATTAAGAGGTAGCAATTTCATAGTGAGAGGAGACTAAGTGTAAGGTATTGGCAATGGCTAAAAGGAGGAGCATGCACACAATTGCCATAAAGTTATCATATGTTTAATGAATAAGGAGTTGGTACCGGCTATATTTTATGAAGGGATATATTCATTATGTTTGCAAGATTTAACAGTATTCAAACATTTGATATTGGTGTTTAGAATGAATGTGAGATATAACATATTTAGGACTTCTAAGATCCTACATTCATTTCTTCATGGTCCATTGAAACTGATTGGACCCCTAATGACTCAGTGAGCAATGTGGCTAACCTCCCTCCCCCATTCCCCATCCCCTAATTCTTCTCCTTGAAGTGCTCTAATCAAGGAGGGATTTCCTCTCTTTGGAGACCAAGTGAATGAAGTCTATGAGGGGTTTAATAAGCATGAACCTACTACCAGTGGCCAGTGGCTTCTAAGAAAATTTGAGGTGGTGAAAAAGAAAATAAACAGACTTGAAGCCCTTGTTGAAGTGGATGTGAGAGCTTGAGTTGGGTTGTGGATGATAAGGAACATCGGGCTTAGATGGTGGTGGGTAGATTTTACGGTATGGTTTAAAAGTGGAAGCGTTGGATCATAGTTGAAAAACTCGGACTTGACAATGACTCGGCAAGCCCAAAAAATTTTAAAAACTTGGGACTCACAAAAACTCAAGAAAAAACTTGGCAATAACTCGGTAACTTTATCGAACATTTGAAAATACAGTCATATAATCATATTATATTTTAACTAGTTATTCATTCATATAATCATATTACATTTTTATTCGCACTCAAAAACCAAATGAAAACCTTGGCACATCCTGTCTCATGGCCAAAAAATAGAAGTTGCGAATCAAATTTGTAATTCTTGACGAGTTTTTCTCAAGAAATAGGATTTAACCTGCGAGATTTTGCGAGTATTTCCTCAAAAACGCTGCATGTTTTTATAGAAACTCGGAGCCGAGTTTAATGGTGAGTGACTCAGCTAGATTTTTGACCCGCAAGTACTCGCGAGTTTTTGAAAAACCCGCAGAGTTTTTCATCTATGTGTTGGATAAGTCAATGAAGGAGATCTGTGAGAATTTAACTATAGTAATAACACAAAGGATTTGGTGGAGGTGGTGGAGGCATTGCATGACAGCCAAGACTCCATGAATAGGAAAATGGAGAAAATATTTCCATGGAACATGGACATGATCGAAAATAATTTCGCTACTCTCAAAGCTATTCAAGATGGAATTACGAGGAGGTGTACTAAAAAGAGGCGACATTCGGAGTCCTCCACTACTATGAGGCTTGATGTGTCTATGTCTAAGGTAAAAGCCACACCAGACTCCTCAACTATCTCCTCGGGGAAAGGTTCAAATAAAAATCTCTACTTCTCAGAAAAAGGCAAAGAAATATGCTAGGATAGGAAGTTGTTGTTTTGTCGTACCAGGGAAGCCATGGGTTCATGCTTTTAGTAATGGAGTGTCCTGTTTTGTTTTTTTTTTCATTTGTAGGGTTTGCTTGTTTTGTTTTCTGGGTTTTGTTAGTGGTGTTGAAGCCTACTAGGTTTTGTTCCTTTTTGGAAATAGGTTTTTTGTCATGGGTCCTCACCTCTCGTGAGCCCTTGGTTTTTGTCGCTCGCTAGTTTTGTGGTTATGTAAAGATTTTGACCTCTCCCAGTTTAATATATTGAGAACTTATTAAATAATTATTATAATTTATGTTTATCAACATGAATCATTATTTATCATAATTATCCATAACCTATCTATTAGATAAATATTATTTTACTATTTAATTTATGAGAGTTAAGAATCCATTTTTTAATAAATAAATAAAGTTTCAAATTTTTCATTTCACTAGTTGACTCTATATTTTAATTAGAAACTCTTTCTTCTCTTGGAAACTAACCTATTTTTAAATTAGAAACTTCCTCTCGTTTATCTATTGTAAAATTAAATATATCATTTTGCAAGGATCTTGAAAAAATAAATTTTAAATTTTTGTTGCACAAATCCTCCATAAATTGTCGACCTAACCAAGAAAGAAGCAATCTCTTACAATGAACAAGAAGACAATCAAAATGGCATCAAAGATTAGGGGTTTCCATGATTTTTTGTAATGATAACATAATGTATACGGCAACAATGCACACCTAGGTTCAAAATAGAGGAAGTGACAAGAATATCATAGCAACAAACAACACTCACAGGCATTTAGACAAGTAGTATTACCATAAACTCAGTGGAGATGATGATACCTAAGTCTTTAAAGCAAGATAGCAGTAAAGAGATAGTAAAGACTATCAGAGGGTAGAATGCAATGGGAAGACACTCCATCCTTGATGGTCAATTATGGATACCATAAGTGTTGTGAATGCAATCTTCATTTAATAACATTGATAGTGCCTTCATAATAATGAAAACTAGTCAACATATCAAGGAAATTTAACAATCAAAGTATATAAAGCAGCCACAATTATGTAAAGGCATGTCTGATAGTCATTAAAGGAAGGAACAAGACTGGATGCAAAGTTGAAGTGGAAGGTATGCACAACACTTTGAGTTATTTAGGTGTCCCACGCATTGAGGAAGTTAAGGAGAGTTTTGAGCTCAAATGAAAATTCCTTGAATGCATTACTTAAAATCGTGCAATTACTTGTCAATCAAGATGACTAACAAGGAGAAGTAGTCACTTGAGAAAGTCATGAATCAGTTTAAGGAAGGGGCTCTTATTCACACATCATTTCAAAACCAAAAAGAGGAGCTTAAAAACTAATTAAGGTACTTCTACTTTAGTCAAGTACCCCACATGGGTGTTAGATGACTTAAGGCTACTTTTGGAATAGTTAAACTCTAATTTGCAATAGTTTGAGCATAGGGGCTTCACTGGCTAAGAAATATCATTTCACATCCATTCATATTGAGGGGTTTAATATCCCAAAAATGAGGGTACAATATATTGCCTATCAGTGAAAATAAGGAGGGGTTTAATTTGGGCTATGAAAAAAACAATATCTAGTGAAAATAGTGGGGCTTTTAATTTAGGCTGTGTATTGGGAAGGAGTAATAAAAAAGGAGTTTAGGGCAATATTTTTTAAAAATAGGGGGATTCTTTAGTGTCATGAATGCACGTGATATAACCCAAGTTTACTAAGTGAAGCCTCAACAAGTTTAAAGTACATTTCTACATTGTTTTTGATCAAATTCGACCCCAAATAAATTATCATGCAATTTGAAGATAGAAACAAGAAAAAGTACCATCAATTATAGCCAGCTCTTCCTCAGTTGTTTCAAGACTTTTCTTTCAATTTATTATTCTCTTATTCATTCTTGGGAGTTATTTTCTTTTCTTATAGCATGTATTGTAGCTTTTCAAAGCTCTTTAAAGATAGAAAACAATACTTGTAACTCATATTTTTAGATCTATCTTGTAAGAAGACTTCTTTATTTCAATAAAGCAGTAAGTTTTGCCTTTTCAAATCTATGTTTTGTGTGTTGGATGAATGATTCTAATGTAATTTATGTGATTTGATATGTAAAATCCTTAAATTATGTCTCATTTATGCATCTTGATATGGAATATTCAAACTTAGGCAAGTTATAGGTTGTATTGAAACATTTAGATGTTTTAGTTGTGAAAGAATTTAGTTTTCATTCAAAAAGTCGAAAAACAATCTTCTTATAAAACACTATTGTCTAATTTGAATATAAACTCAGTTGTGTATAAAGAAAATTTGATTTACTAAAATCAATTGTGAGTTTAGGGCAGAAAGTAGGTCTAAAGAATGTTTGGTGCATCACCTCCTAAGATAGTTTTCAAATTCAAGCAATCCTTATGTCATTTTTCCCATCAAGAAAGTTAGTTTTTAGGAGGTCCATCTGGAGAAGCAGCTCACTCTAGATATTCAACTTCATTACAAGAAACCCACAGGCTCGAAGGCGTTTCCTTGTTGCATAGGATTGTTGAGCTCCCAACTTAGCATTAGGGTGCAATCCTTCGTGACAACACTTACACATACTTATATGTGTATATATATGCATATACATATGTATATTTATGTTTCATTTCACTCAATATTATTTTGTGAGGATCTTCTTATCCTGCATCTTACATTTTGTAGTTCACCTAAGTATCGCTATTGTTTCATGAAAAGGATAAATTAATGACTGCAACTCAAGAAAAATATACAATATGCATAGAATTTGCTTTCCCATTTTTAGTGTTACTTGCATGAGATAGCATCTACATTTGATTTTTAAATTGAAAGATAAATTATTTTGACCGAAACTATAAACCGGTGAAGCCACAAAGGAGAACCTCATCCCCAACATGGACACTCCCTCATTTTATTTAAATTGATTTAATAGTAACTATAATTATAATTATATAAAACTATGACCTAAATACAACATTCATTAAGCCAATAGGCTTTTAGTATGGGGTTTTCCTACCGGAAAAAGTGTCAGCCACGTCAGAAAATTGTCAGCCCTGTCGATAAATTGTTTCCAGTTACATTTTCTTCTTGCCGTGTTTTTTGCCAGTCTAGAAACTGCCACCGTAATTAACCTAATTTTTTAAAATAACATTTATTTCCTGGCCTTTCTCTGTCATTTTGCTCATTTTATGTGTCGTGCAGATCAAGCTTGTCCACTACTACATTAAGACTATATTTGCGATTTTATGCACCATGTCTTCTTTCCATGCCAACTTGTCAAACTGTGTGATTTATTGTTTTGAAAATAGTGGAAAATGGCCTATAAAAGTACGAACATTTCTTGTGGATTAAAGCTTAAGAAGGTTTCACATGGAAATCGGTGGCTCCTTGATTCTTGCAGAGTTTAACGCTTCTCCGACAAATGCAAGCACAATTGCGCATCAAATACTGGATAAGATTAGCGCCGATTGGCACGTATCGTATTCACAAGATCGCTATATCTTCCATGCAAAAATGATCGATGGATTAATTGTCTTGTGTATGACAGACAATACTGCTAGAAGTAAGTTACCTATCTTGTCCTTATTTGCAATCTTTGTTATGCTTATCACTACTTTTCATTATGTTTTAAAAATTACAATTTTAATGGGTGAAATTTTGTGATTTGAACTATCCAAAATCTCTTTGGCCAAAATTACAAATTTTAACACTGAATGCCCATGTAGAATAAATTTATGCTTAGATGCCACCCCTTAGGATGCACTTCGTCAAAACTACAAGTTTATCAAATTTTAGCCTCAATATATTTTGATTGGTAAAATTTCCTTAGGGGAGTTACCTTTGGCTTAGATGTCACAAGTAAGAGTATTTCTTGCACCAAATTTACTGGGTGCTTGAACATGACCACCTTCTTTTCTCTCTTTGGATTTCAAGTCTAATGTAACCCCATTCAAAGTTGGATGCAACTAAAGAGTTCAATGCCTCTCATCTCTTAAAGAATGGGCACTCGGGTGATCTGTATCAAGGCCTCTTGGAATATGGTGTTCCAATTGTTGTTAAGAGAATTTATTTAAACACATTTAAAAAAAGTTGGATATCTTTCAGGGCTGGATATATTGGGAAGGGCCTCACACACAAGGCTTGTACCTCTTTTAGGCCACTCTTTGGAGTGTGACGACGAGAAGCTTCTTGTTTATAAACACATGCCAAATAGAGATCTAAAGCCAGTTTACTAGAAGATACATTACAGTCATTGGATTCGATAACACGTCTCAAAATAGCCATTGGAGCAGCTGAAGGTCTCTCATTTCTACATCATGAATGCTCACCTCCTCTTGTTCACAGGTATTTTAAAAAAATACATGTTGGATAAAAAAAATAGTGAACAATGATTTTATTTTAAAATATATGTAATCTCAGTCTTTGGTCATTTCAATTGTGATCCAAACAGAATAGAGCTCATTTATAAGTGTTTTGAGAGTGAATGAGAGGTATATGCCAAAAATTAGATTGGTCTATCTGATTTCCTTAGTTTGGTCTTGATTTAAAGTGTGGATGAGGGAGTGGATAAATTTGATCTCTCTTGTGGTCCCTCATTTTCCAGTTCTGTTCGTGTTAGTTGCCATGGATCAGCTAGGACCCTAACCTCAAACTTCCCATTGGGATCCTAGGGTGCTCTATCACTAAGAGGCTGGCCCTTTGGCAGGCTGGAGTATGAATTGTTTCCCCCAAAGCTTACCCCGCAAATTTATCAGTCTTTGTATCAAGTTGTTAGATTTACCTAAAAATGAAAACAAAATTTTATTCTTTTAGATTGTAGAAATCAAGGTTTCTCCATCTCAAATAATATATATCTATGGACATGGAAGGAATAGCATGCAAGCATGCTTGACTCATGAAATAGTTATAAGATGTGGCCTGAACTAAAAAAAATTTATTGAATGACATCATACAAACTGGGAAAAATGGCTACATAAATTGGGTACAAAGAACTGCGGCTAGGATGTTTCCAGACATCAGGAGAAGTTGTCCAAAGATTTTTGCTGGCTCCTGTTGTCTTCTCTGGCAAACTTTAAAATGGCTTAAAAGATGAGGTGAAATCACTTTTTGCCCTCCGATAATGCTAAATCTGAAATATATATGTTATGTTTAAGATAATGGATATACATATCTATATATATATATATTGGCTGTTTCCATCCCTTGTACCTGCAAAATCTCTTGCCTCCAGGTGACTATGAATGAAATGAATTAACCTTTGAGATGGGATGCTAATATCCCAAAACAAGCAACAAACAAGTTAACTTCGTCATGTTAATCAAGTAGCTGCTCAAATGTACCTTTTTTTCTATAATGGAAGGGCCATGGAAAAACAGTAAACACCAAGAATATATGGATGTTCTTGAAGTTTATCGCTTTTGTCTAGTTCTCTGTGAATGTAATTATCCTGTATTAAAGCATTTATAGGTCTGTAGTAATGGTGACTTTATGTGAAATAGGCAATGCTGGATTTTCTCTACCTCTAATGAGAGCTATGCAATTCATCTCATTGTTAAACAATTGTGAAGCATATTGTTTAGTGTAATTTTTTAGTTTCTTTGGTTGCTTGTACTTGCTAAATGAATTAAATAAATGAATATCTGTGTTTCTCAAATTCTGGTTCTGTACATTCACATGTAATTTTTAAGTTCTAGATATTGATAGTGTTTGTCCTTTGTTGGACTTTCACTTATAGGTTGTTATCCTCCAGGTCCTTTCAAGAATTCAATACATTTTATCTTGTGTGGCAGTTGTGTTATAGCCTATATGTTGAGTAGTATTGAATTGTATGCAGTTACCTTGGGTGATTTAGCTAAACTATTTTCTTTCAGAATGCTCACTAATGTCTACCTATTCATCACAGGGATGTTCAAGCAAGTAGAATCCTCTTGGATGATAAATTTGAAGTACGACTTGGAACCTTGACTAAAGCCTATCCACGAGAGGGAGAAGCTCCCCAAAGTGTTCTAGCTCGGATACTCCGGATATCACAGTAAGTATAATGTTTTCTCATCATTTTTTGTGATCTATGGTTTGTAAAATCCTATTTCACACATTAACATATTTGCACCACTTTATTTTTTTAATTATTCCACAATATTTTAAGTCCATAAATTCTCAAAAGCTTTTGGTGGGGATTGTGTAAATCTGTGCAGTTTCAATTAATGCTTGGTAGTGAATCTGTCTGATGTATTGCACCCTTATGATGCTTTGGGTATTTCTGTTTCATGATATGGTATTATTTGCAAATGCATTGTGCAAGAAAAATGTCTTCTAAATCACCTATTTGTTGGTTAAAGCTATAGGAATCAATTAAAACTAACTTTCAAGTTTTGGTGACAGTTGCAAGTATAGAAAGAAAGCTTCTTAGACGTTAAGAATTTCATCTCTCTCTTTAGTCCAACTTGAGATTCGCATACACATTGACATTATGGATTGGCTTGGTTCATGGTTTTAAAAATTAAAATTTAAGCAATCATTGGCAAATGCCCACGTTGGATATTCCTTGACAAAGTATTGACAAATTTAAGAGCCTTTGAACCTCATCTGTAAGTTAAATCTTTGGGCTTTCTGGCTCTTGCTATGTTGGATTCTATTTCATTTGATATTTGTACTCTTACTATTTGCATGAAGGCCCTTTTTCCAGAATTCACATGTTTGGTGTTGGAGAGAGGAATTTTCTCATTTTCTCTCCATCTTCTTCATAGAATCATTTCAATCTATTCTTCAGATACATTTTCTAATTGTGATAATAGACTGCAATTTCTCATTTGATCCAATTTGCTTGATGAATTGGGTTAACTATTTCTGATTTGGTGTTTGGCTTTTATCAGCCTTATCTTATGCAGAGTTTCCTCTTCCCTTCAATACTTATGTGATCCCAAATAAGCATCTTGATATCTTAAATGTTAATAACATCTTCTCAACTATTCTTATTATCTTCTATATATCTTCTATATATCTCTATATAGCTATATATCTTAAATTATCCATCTTAAATGTTGTTAACAATGGATTACTTTTTTCAAGCTATCTTCTATATATATCTAGCCGTTATTTCACTATTAGCATTCTCCTTTATTTGGGATATACATAAACTTTCTAGATGGGAATATGCCATTATCCTTTGAAAATATTTATCAAGAATTAGGTTGTATCACAAACACAACTCATTGTTTTTCTCAATTTCAATGAGTATTGTCACGCTACTAAATGTTTTTATTGGTGCATGAAACAAGCACTGCCATTTCCAGATCTTTTTTATAGTGATATGTTTTCATTTAAGTTTTCAGCATTCCCAATCTTCATACGAACATGAGAATTTTATAGTGATATGTTTTCATTTAAGTTTTTCTCAATTTCAATGAGTATTGTCACGCTACTAAATGTTTTTATTGGTGCATGAAACAAGCACTGCCATTTCCAGATCTTTTTTATAGTGATATGTTTTCATTTAAGTTTTCAGCATTCCCAATCTTCATACGAACATGAGAATTTTATAGTGATATGTTTTCATTTAAGTTTTTCTCAATTTCAATGAGTATTGTCACGCTACTAAATGTTTTTATTGGTGCATGAAACAAGCACTGCCATTTCCAGATCTTTTTTATAGTGATATGTTTTCATTTAAGTTTTCAGCATTCCCAATCTTCATACGAACATGAGAATTTTAACTATCTACATTTATGAGATTTTATATGTTTATGCAGTTTCTTTTGTAAATAGAAATGCTAATTTCATTTTGTTTGGATTTAATATTTTCTAAGCCTGCGAGATATTTACTGGCATTTATTAATCATTGACATAATTGTAATTATTACTTTAGTTTGTATGGGTTATATTTTAAAAATTGGTGGTCCAAAATGTAATACGATTGTTATTTTTATTCTATTCTCTAACATTATCTTCTGCTTGGTTGATCCGCGTGCAGAACTTCAGAGCAAGGGATGACAGGTAAACAATGAAACTATACCAGTTTTATTTATTCTGTGTTAGTTGGAATTTTTGAGACATAAAATTGATACGCTATGAAAATGTGATTGTTTGCCTTTTTCATTAACAAGGCTGGTGAAGTATATAGTAAGCTAAGATAAAATTTGAATTATAAATAACTATAAATGTTCTTTGCATTGCATTGCGTACTGTTGTCACCTAACATAATCTTTTAAATTGGTCAAGTGTCAATCTTGTTTTTACATCTGGTATAGCTGGACATTAAACATCATTAAGTTTGATATATTCATGTATGTAGACTGTAATTTTTGCAGAACTCCAATTGTCAGTTATGAATGGTATTTGATTAGTGTGTTGTTTGGTTATCCTTTATGTTCCAACTCATTTTCAACAGTATTGTTTTGCGGCTTCATATGTGTTTTTGGATCTTGATTTTTATGTATTTGTCTATCTCTTCCTGTTCTTTTCCATTTTGTTATGCCCTTGTTTTTAATATTATATTTATTTATAATTTATATTTAGTAAAATATAAAATAATTTAATAATTAGAAATATTAATGTAAATTAATATAATTGGAATGAATGTTTGTTGGAATGGCACAATCCTCGAGCTAGGATTTGCCACTTGACGAGTAGAGCTTTGATATTGGTTGTAGATAGGATGATGCAAAATAATAAGGGCAATGTGGGGAAGGTAAATAATAGTGTTTGTTCCTACTTGTTAAAGGATGTTGGTGCCCTTTGAGAGGTTTCTTAACTAACCTATTTGAAACCTTTGCCCCCTACTAAAGGTTTGGCTAAGTGTTGAGTTACTGATATGGCAATAGGTTTTGTGGATGGTACAACATTATTGTCTGATGCTTCGCTGCAGGGGATCTCGTACGGGTTTTGTAAAACTAGGATGTATTTTTTCCTGATCAAATCTCTTTTAGGAAGGTGCCTTTTTAAATTCGCTTCTACAACCTTCATCTAGTATGTAGATCTGTGAAGATGGTTCAGTTGCTGCCAGAGAAGATTGGAGTCCTTTCAAACTTGATTCTGACTTGGAAAGATAGTTCAGTTGTTTTGCTAGGGACTTTTTCATCGACCTTTCCTACCTTGTTCCTTGTTCTCTTAACATCCATTCCTATAATGGTTATTGGTTGCAATATTTGAATGGAGGGATTATCTATGAGATGCTTAAGGTATAACTGGATTGGGCATAAAATCTCAAGCCATTCTTTAGAGGAGCAAGGTTTTTTTGGAGATGTAAGTTTCAAATAGGGTACACCCAATGAGGACTACAATTATGTGCTGCTCTAACTATAGATAATTGTCTCTTTGAGAGAAGCTGCAAATTATCAAGTTAATCTTACATGAAGACCTAAAGGAGATTTTATCATGAATTCGATATGCCTATCAACTTGAAGCTCATATACAATCTTTGAGTGAATCACCCCAAGTTTGATTAGATATTTTTGTCCACTAATCTATTAGTAATGTTGCCACTGAAATTATAGAAATTCATAAGCATTTGTGAAGGGATGAAATCAAAAAAAGTACATGAATTAAATTTTTCCTATCCTAGTTGTTAGAGGCAAGTCTAAGGAGAAGAGAGGCCAAAAGAAGAACGAGGATATGAACTCTTAAGGGTAAGGATTGGTCTATATCTCCAAGTAAATCAAAAGTGAAATGTTGGAATCATTGCAAGAAAGATCACATCAAGAAGGATTGCAATTCTGAGGAGGAGGATGAATCTTCCAATAGTTCCCCTGATAATGACAAATATAGTAATGATGCTTGTGTTTTTACTAATGTCATTGATGACGACTCTTGGTTGATTGACTCAAAGGCATCTTATCATATGATGTCTCATAAGGAGTGGTACTATAAATAAACAAAGTGTAATGAAAGTTAATTTTTTCTTAGTGATAACATCTCCTTGAAGATGGTTGGTCAAGGAAATGTAAAATGTAGCCTTCATGGATGGAAGAATAAGGACACTCTTGACTGCTCTGCATATTCTAGGTTTGGCTAGGAATGTTATATCTATGACTAAGATGAATGACTCTAAAGCATAGTACTTTATTCAAGTTGGACGCATCAACATTCCCAGATGTCAGAATTTACCAAACTTGCAAGTATTGATATTTAATATTATTGAACATGTCTCCAACTAATTATATTTTTCACAGATTGAAAGAGAGCATGAGAGAGGAAATTGACCAATCTTTTTAAAAAAATCTTATTGACATATTTTGGACGATTGGAAATGTTGAGATGGATTGGTATTTGAATAATTTTGTTTCAAACAGTTTTAGAAAGTGAATCTAATGATTTTTTTTCTTCATGTTGTAATGGTTTTTCAAAAATTTGTACGGAGAGTTAGTGAAATGCAGCAAAAGTACGAACATTATGTCTTGGAGTGTTTTAAAAAACATGAGCTTTTTCAAAAGGTCTTTAATATATTTGGTTTAGTTTATTCTTCTTAGTATTGCAGACTATGAAAAAAGAAAGTTATGATTTGATTATAAAATTCATTATTATAGGCTCTAAAAGAAGCATTTAATACCTTCTATAACAAAGGCCCTGCAACAAACTTGACTACAGAATAGCTCCTTGCATTTTCTGATAACTTACTAAAGAAGAGCAATATTGAGAAATTAAGTGATGATGAGATTGATCTTGCTCTTGAAAATGTAGGCTCACTATAATTTGTATATGCTCGCTTTGATGAACATCAATTTTGTGATCTATTTTTACCAAGAACTAATGACACAATTGTAAGTGGAGACGACTAATATTTCCCCACCTTCATAGTCATATTGTGCCAATAGTAACATTGGAACTCATTGTTATTAACTCATCACCTAAAATAGTTATTGAGTGCAATTTTGTGGAAAAGTGGTCAATGTTTGTTTTATTATGAACTCAATGATAATTCTCCTATCATTGCAATAAAACATATAGCAGAAGCCTTCGGTCTCGAAAACATTTCTATTTCAAAATATTCAAAATTCTGATATCAAACTACCTAGGGAACTCCGCATAATAATAAATGCTATATATAAGTTCCCTCATCAATATGCCACTTTTGGGTTGTCAAATGATAATTGAATATTATGTCAGTTTAACAAATCTCTTTTCAAGCATTGTGTCTTTTGATATCTATTACTGAATTGCAAATCACATTGTTCGTCCATTTACAACAACGTATGAATTTTGAAGACTAACAAATCTAGTTATCGGTTGTGCAACTATGGTGCAAACCTATTCAGAAACCATGTAATTATGAATGAGACTTTTCAGTGTTGTACATTTTTTTATCAATGTAATTTTATTAATAAATATTAAATAATTGTTAAAAAAAATATAACTTTATCAATAAATATAAAAAAATTACAATTGACACCACAATGATTAACATAGTGAATTGTGACTATCAATACCTTTAGCATTGCATGCTTGATTGCCTATCAGCTTTCCATTGCACGAAAAAACGCGTGCAACTGCTAGTTTATTAATTGGAAGATTAATGCTTTTGAGGAATGAAGCCACAAAGAAAGCCATCATCCCCAACATAAACACTCCTTCACTTTATTTAAATAAGTAATAGTAGCTATAACTATTAAAAGCGCGCGCTCTTAGGAAGTGATATCCCACAGAAACGCGTCGTCGTCAGGGTCCAAATCAGCAAGTTTAACAGGCTGGTTGTTAGCCAAAAATTTTATCGCCTTAATGCTGTCTCCACTTTGGATCATAAGTTGGAAGTGATCACCGGCCGTCTGTTTAGTCCACTGATATTTGCTTCCTTGTTTTGTTCTCACCTGTAGCATAAACAATCAATCAAAGTATATGATATCTCATACCCCACAATATTAAAAATATATACTTTGTAGTGGAGTGGAGTCTCACCCCATCCGTATTTTGTTGACGATCATCTGGGTACATGAAAGCTTTGGTCAGAACATTTTGATATGAGACCGAGTTCTTGTTTGGCCCTTCCGAACTAGCTTCATTCCATTTCTGTCATGCAACCACTAATGTCTAATTGTTTCTCTCCAAATTAAACAATAGACTAGTTCGGAAAATAGAACTAACCTGATCAAGTCCTTCAGTCTTCTCCAACACATAAACGATCCCATCTTTCTTTGTGAGATCTATGGCCATATTCTGTGCACCTTTTACACTTGAGATCGTGGCCATCGTTTTTATGTTGGATTTCTGCATCACCATGACCATCAAATGAAATTAAACAATTTCCAATTCATTTCAACAATACAATGAGAGAGATTATGAAAAAACATCAATATTCTACAAACCAAATTTCCTTCCTTCCTTCCTTCCAAAGCGCAACTCGTGTCCGGATTGATGTAAGGAGGTGGAACCAGCGTTGCCTTTAAAGAGCGAGGAGAGGAGAGGAGACCGTGATGACGTCAACAGCCCTGCGTCAGCATTAATTGATTAAACTCATCTACTCTACAACTCAATTCTTTAATTTTCCATCTAACTCCAAGCCTAGCAGTAAGGCGTGAATAAATAGAAGGTTGATTGAATCATAGTTGGGCAATTAATGTTCTTCGGTGGGGAAGAATGGCGTGAATAAATAGAAGGTACATTGAATGATAGTTGGGCAATTAATGTTTTTCGGTGGGGAAGAATGGTTTTACGTCCGAGACCTGAACTCCATTACTCCGGAGAACGAGCACTAATTATTGCAAAATAGTTTTTATGTGTCTATTCAGAATGCTATGTGAGCATTCATAACCCAACTCCGTGATGACGTCAATCGCCCTGCGTCCGCATTAATTGATTAACTGGTTACTCAACTACTATACAATTGAATTTTTTGATTTTCCAGCTAGCTACCTCAAAAACAAAAAAATGTAAGAGTATTGAAGTATAACTAGAAGTTGCATGTGGTTAAGAGTTTTTTTGAATAAAGTATATATTCATAATAAAAAAGGTCGGAGATATAAAATTATTCTGTAAGAGTCACACAATCAGAAATCAGAGTCAAAAAAACAAAGCTATTCATCAAAAAACTGCCTCAAACAATAAAGCAGAGACACCCGCATGGAAATTGCAGTAGATCGCAGTAGATCGGATCAACATGTATAGTTTGTAAGATACCCTGTCTTAGAGCTTTAAAATATTAGATACAATTGTGATGGTTTTCATGAGCGAGCAATAGAGCTGAAGGTCTTCATGATCAAAGATATGGCATGTTTCAACTGGAAGCTTCGTGTATGCCTAATTTAAAAAGGTACGAACTGCTGATGTGAGCAATTTAATAACTTTGTATTTACAGCAGCCAACATGAGCACAGAAGTCAGTGCCTTACATTTACTAACATTAATCAAGTTAATTACAGCAGACAGTTTCAACACAGATTTCATTGTACATTTCTTATGGGTGGGTATGTAGGGTTGTGATATAAGATTGATTTAATTAATTCCATTATAATATTATGCAAATGATTAGTGAGATAAGGTTATCATGGTTAGACACTACAGTAAATAAATTAAAGAAATCTTGTCATTTACCTAATTTGCATAAGGTGATTTCAAATTAATAGATTTTTAATTTATTTAATTTGATAATTTCGTAGGAATTATAGATTTAATTAAATAATAAAAGTATTTGAGTAATATTCAAAGAATAACTAAAATAATTGAATATTAAATTTATTTGATTAATTGTGATTAGAAAAGCGAAATCAAAATCAACAAGATATTTGAAGAGACTTGATTCAATTCTTTAAATAATAAAGAAACTTCACGAGAGATTGAAATCTTCAAGGAACCTACAAAAATTAGCTTGAGCATGTGTGTTGGGGACTTCAGGTTTTTGGAATAAGGATGAAGGTGACTCAGACACAAAATGCTCTCTCTTATTACCACCATTATTTTCTCTAGGATTTACATTTGTGTGATTTCCTTGATTAGGATCCTCCTCTAGAATTTGTGAGATATCAAAATCATGAGGTAGTCTCATCCCACTTTGTGCCATGATTTGAAATAAGTATTGTCTATTTCTTCTCCTGATCTCTTCAACCATCCTATTAAACCTTGGTTCCATGATAGTCTCTTCAATGTCCACGGACGTGATAGATACATTGTCATTGTTATTGTTGTTTCCATTGTCATTGTCTAGTATAGTAATGTCATTCTCAAATGGATTGTAAAATTCATCACCATCAAATTCATAAGTACTCATGTTGAGAGATCTTAGAACTTCTTCAACTTCTCTTCTAGATCTTTGTGAATGGGTTTCAACCATTGACTAGACATTGGCTAAAATGAAAAATTGAAGAAAATATGAAGATTGTGGAAGACCAAGAAGGAGTATGAAATGGAGAGAATCTAGGGTTATCTTGAAATATCCAAAAATGTAAGTCCAAGATATGCAAGGTCTAAAGTAAGGTGTGTCTTCCAAAGAGATGATAGATCTCTTGATGAGGTAAGTTGACCTTAACTAAAGAGGACTAAGTGGGACCCTAAGATGATAGATTTGATGCGGGACCACCTAGTGAGAAGTTATAGTGTGTTTGCAAAATATGAGTAGGACAACAAAAAAAACCTTTTGACTCTAGTTTGAAAGGTGGATATGAGGGATTGCAAATGAGTAAAGATGATTGACTAAGCCTTGGTAAAGACTGGTTGACTTTAAAATGAATCCATATAGGAAAATACCTTAGAAGCTCTTTGAGTCTCAAACTTAAGCATGTTTTTCTTGTTGATGGGATTTGGCAATTTTCTCTCTTGAATCACAAATGGGGTTTTATGAAACCTGGACATGGTAAGATACTTCTCAAATGCCTTTTGACCACATAAACATGTTTTAACCAATTGATGCAGTACTCTTTGATTTTTCTAATAATAAAAAATGTGACTTTACTAACACTGATGCAATTTATGGACACAGGAATAATTTCATTTGTCAAAGATGCATTTTCCTTTGTTTTATGACAATGTGATATATCTAATGCACAAACATGATTCTACCCTACGCAGACACGATTTCCCAGCACAAACGTGCTTTAAACAATCATAGACGCGATTCTAACAAAGTTTTATGATTCTGTCTAAATGTGAATTTGTTGAATATGACCAAATATTTGATGTTGAATATTTTGTGGCAAGAAAACACAGTAAATAAGGAAGACACAATGTCTAAAGGTGCTTTTATCAAAATTTGATCGAAATGTGTATGTTCTTAAGTCGAATTAGCCCAAATTTCCATAGGTCTAGCACAATCGAAGACACATCAAACACTTCTTAGCCTAAGGTCAATGTTCTCATGGTCGTAACTTCAGCCTACAACTTGGAATCTTCGTTAGCTCAAATGCAGGGACACCTTAATGGGTGTATTCACTAATTTTTCTTTTTTTCGTGAGAGAACAGGTAGGGGCCTCCAGGATTGGAAGGATGACCCAATCACCCTCTACCCAGAAATCTACGAGTAGCTTATGCTAAGCCGAGAATTTACGTCTCATCTCTTAGGAGCCTTATGGTGAGTATCATGGGGGGAAAACCAAGTATCCCCTTGCACTAAAATTATCATGATGTTCAGTCAAAAAAGGGTGGGATACTACTCTAGAGGTGTCTAGTCATGTTTCGCAGCAATCTGGTAGCCATACATGTGGCACTTCACTCATGTTGAATGAGGCCTCCCAGTCTATAGAGGTTATGCTCTATAGGTTTTGTCATACGAAATGGCACTAGAGGAGACAGGTGTCGGTATGAACTGATCAGTACCAGGTGATAAGGGACTTTCGTCCAAAAACACAAATCATTTATATAGTAGACCGAAACAAAATACTACTTGGGTCGTTCTCTCTCACAAGACAGGAGGCAGGCCTTCTAAAGATTATAACAAATTCTCTTACACATAAGATCCACGAAGGGAAGAGGAGAGGATACTTTTATTATCACCTTGGGTTCTAAACTAAATACGATGTGTGAAAGGCACAAGACACACCAAACAAGTTAATTAACCCTCAAGAAAGCAAATAAAATGCCAATGAAATCGTGTGAGCCTAATTAGACTAAGAAATTGAAATGAAAGCCACACACTTAAAACTTAGCCCTACAACAAAGTGATTAGTAGTTTTGCAAAATAACCCCACCTGTAAGCACACAAGTTAGGTTAATTTTAGAAATCCAAATCGAAATGTGAAATAGGGGGCCTTCAACAAGACATTTTTCTTCTTTTTCAAGATAGTTGTGCACACCACTTTGTTAGTCCAATCAAGAGGGTGAGGTCAAAAACGAATTCTAAAAAAAAAATACAAAATGAAAAGATAATGAAAAACTAAAAACACAAATGGAATTATACCAAACCCTGATGCAGTTTTCAAACATAGACATGAAATGAACAGACAGAGACGCAATTTTAAGATCCGAACCCTGCAAAACAAAATTTGAAACACAAGCGTGATAACAAGCCACAAAAGCAACTTCTAATAAAAAACATAGGAAGATAAGTCACATACACGATATTTGAAAACCTGCACCTACAAAACAAAAATTGTACCTGCAAAAATACAAAAAAATAGAAACGTGGAAATAATAGATGCAAACACGATAAGAACATGCACAAACATGGAATGTAGATCTAGGACTGACAAAACCGACAAAAAAAAACACTGACGCGAAATCAAATAACACAGACGCGAAACCCAATCGAAAGGCAGAAATAACAGTCGTAGATGCTTAATCAACTAAGATCATCGCAAATCCGACCTGCAACTTTGCAAAAACACCGAATTTTGCAATCAAAATGTTAAAAATAAAAGGGACAAGGGTCCCATTGGGCATGCCAAAATGTATATGATGAAAATATGATGATGATAAAGTGTTGTAAGACCTGAAAGATCCAGCCACAAACAACCTAAATCCTACAATGAAACATTCACCAATACCAATAAAGATATCTAAGATCATGCAAATCAACAAAATGAAAGAATATTACCATTCACATGTCAAGTAGGGTTTCAATTTCCATTGTCTCTTATCTCCATTGATCTTGTTCGATATATTTTATCTCAAATTTGTATTGTGCACAGGAGCTCAACAAAGAATGGATTGTGGTTGCTGGATCGCAAGAAAGCTTGATTGCATAAGTATTGAAATACCAATTAGAACACTCATTGGGTTTGATAATGAAGGAGAGTATCCTCTTAAATATAACACTTCAGAAAATAGAAGGATAAGATTAAAAGGTGAAAAGATAAATGGTCGGCTAGGATTAACGGATAGGTAGAAGAAATAATAAAATAATAAGAGGGTAGGTAGAGGAAAATTAAGAGATAAATGACACGTGTCATAGAAGGAAAAAAGATAATGAATTAATTAAATAAATAAAGATTTATTTAACTAATAGAGGAAGTGAGACCAATTAAATAAATAAAATATTTATTTAATTTAAGAAAGGTACAATTTAAATAAATAAAAATATTTATTTAAATTAGGAAAAGTTTAGAAGAGGATGAGCGAATTAATTAAATAAATAAGAATTTATTTAATTAATAGAAGACTTAGGATAAAATAATTAGATAAATTAAATATTTATTTAATAAGATATGACAATTTAAGGTGTCTACAATAAGAATACTCATAACATTAATAAAGAATACAAAACTTAATCTTTTTAGATTTTTAAGTTGTTTACTTTTTATAAAATGCAGTGTTTAGCTTTATGAGAAGACAAGTAGTAGCAATAATTAGGGGACAAACCTTTGAAGTTGCTAAATTGTTATCAACTTTGAGACAACAAGCATTCATTTGTTTTCCTTACTATTGGCCTCTCCACTTAGAGATTGTCATATTTTGTTTAGATGGAACACTCACATATGAAAGCCATTGTGGCATAATTAAGACTTACTATTGGAAACAACTTGTCTTTATATTCTCTTATGAGGATTTCAGTTTGAAAGTGCTCACCTCCTTAGGCAATGCCCTTAAAGATGTTGCATGTGTGTCAACCATTATTTCTCCACTATAACAATCAAGCTATATAAGTAAGGAGCTATATAAATTAAAGGCAATGAATACATGAGTTTTTGTTGCTCACATCGGATTTTGTTTAAGTGAGCTCATTTATGTAGGTATCCCCTAAAGATTCCCCTTACATCTTAGGCCGACTCTCACCCTAAACAATCTTGAAAATCTTCATTTCCAATTACCAGAATATCTTGACTTAGAGCAATCCAACCATTCAAATTTTGCAGCAATGTTTTAGATATTCCCGAAGATGCAGCAAAAATTTAGTGGCGGTGAATTTTAACCTAGAAAAGCAAAACCTCTAAGTAAAACAAAAAGAAAAATTCTATTTTAGAGATCGTAAAGAAAAGTTTTCAAAGTTATGTTAGAAATTTAAACTGTGAAGAAGTAATGAAGAGCCTAAAATCCTATAAAAGGACACATTGTCATGGGTATCGCCAGCATCCATTTTGCAATCGAACAAGTTTCTAAACTCAAGACAAATAGAGCAAAAAATTAAAAGGAATGCAGCAGAGGAGGATGTATGCATTTGAATGATTCAATATAGATATATAAATAGTAACATATTTATGAAATAAATAAATGTTATTCAATATAGATATGTAAATAGTAATAGATTTATGAAATAAATAAATGTTCCTGCTTTCTACCTAGATAACAAACCTCTTTCGCATACAAATTCTTTTATAGCTCTTCTTTATGATTCAATTTTTTCTCTCACCTATGCATATCTTTTTTTCAATGTAATTGATTATTTATATTGATATGAATATTTATTTTATAAATCTGTTAATATTTATATACCTAATATTGAATCATTCAAATATACATCCGCATTTGTTGCATTCCTATTTTAGTTACATCTTTGTTTTTGTTTTATTTGTGTCGAGTTTGGGAGTGTTCAGATTACAAACGGCTTATGTTTTGGATGAGAGGAGGATAATTGTTGCAACATGTGTGCTTCTGATAAGCATGATTTGGAACATTGCATTGGACATACTCAAGGATTATGCAAAAGTTCCTTTGTAGATCTTAGGCAATCTTTTTATTTTGAATGCTCTTATCATACAAATTCTGGGAAATATTGATGGCGAGAAAGTGAATGTTCTTAGCCTATCTGATGAAAACTACTTGGAAGTATTGGTTACTAAGCAACTACGAATGGATGTTGCGAGACTCAAAAAATATAGACTTGCATTAATCCCCAAATTCCTAATCACTTGAGCTATCATGAGTATTGTATCACATGCCAACAAACCTTGTACATTCAATTCAATAGTGTCCACGTCCAAATTGTTAAGTTTAAATTACAATTTCCACCTTTTAGTGAAATCCTTCAATTGTTTGGAATAAGGTACATGGACTTTGAGCCTCATAATTCCTCGCAAAGATGACATCATAGAAATATTTATAGCCATGTCCCGAACACCGATAACTTTATTGGTTGTCATCCACACAAAACTAGCATTCATCAATTCAATCTTCTACCTTACCAAAGAGCCTTAATACAACATCAAAGGGAATGCGACCAACAAAATTCTTATATTCATTGTCTTCAATTTATATAGCTCCTTCCTTATAGCTTGTTTGTTTATAGTTAGAAAATAATGGACATTCAACATCTTGAGCATCACTTAAGGAGGTGGGCACTCCCGAACCAAAACATTCATCAAAGAATATGAACACAAGTTGCTTCCAACTATAAGTCTTAATCATAGCCACAATGGCTTTCATCTATGAGCCATGACAACACTCCATTTGAATAAATATGGCAATATCTAAATGGAGAGGCCGAAAATGAGAGAAACAAATGACACTTTTTGTTGTATTGTTGAAAATTGATCAAATTAGCAACATCAAAGATTTGTCCCCCAATTATTGCTACCACTTATCTTTCCATAAAGCTAAAAGCTACATTCTATAAATACATACCAAGTGTTAAGTAGCAAAGCATAATATAGAATTCGCTAGCTACACATTCACTTGTTATTAAATCGATAAAATGGTAGCAATTCAAAAAACTTTTGTTCTTTATTAATGTTACGAGTATTCTTATTTGACTTTTATGAGAAAACAAATATATTTCTAAAAACTTTTTTTTTTTTTTTCTGTGACAGTAAGATAAAAATGAGTGAGATTAAATAGTAGGTGTGTTTCACTAAGGATCTGGACTTGCAAGCATAATAATGGAAGTACGACTGTAGATTTTGAAACATCTAAAAGATGAAATAAAAACACATATTAAATCCTACCTGACAAATTTTGTTAAGTATATGTATTGGCTAAGTTTGTCATAGTTTCACATAAGTTGATTTGTGTCTCAACTTGCGTCCATCTTTGCTACAAGGTTAGGAAACTGTTGTAGTCACAATTAGTCAATCCTATCTTTTGCAAAGTATATTTGTTCGTTGAGATTGATTCAAGCACTCATAACAACTGCCTACGATACATACATTGAATTTTTGCAGGCATACCACTTATTTTATTCAACTTTATTTGGAAATTGTGAATAAACTAGGCTAGTTGCTTTTATTTAACATTTTCGGATTATGCACAGTATGAGTTGCATTTCATCAACACAATCTATAACAGCAAACAAGATGCAAAAATTACTAAATGAAAACCAGGAATTTTTGCATCTATCAAGAATTTCAGACAGTGAGAACGGCAGGACATAATGTGGCCAACTTCATCTATACACAGTTGTAAAAGGAGCAGAGATAAGGTAAGGAATTTGGTGTGATTAACAAATGAAGATGTTGCCACAATCAAATGCGTATTGCCAAGGCGATCTAGAAGAACTCCTGCTATCAAACTGGGAGCAACTGGTTACAGAGTTCGCACACCAGCATTCGTCTACAATCTTTTTAAGGGATACTCCAATTATTGGACAGCATTATTTTGGTATTTTCTCTGGTTTTTGCCAGTCGTTTCAACGCCTGCATCATTATGGGTGTTTGGAATAAAATAAGGAAGCTATGGAACAGGGTATGGACATCCATCAAAGCATGATGAAGGTGGATTTTTGTCAAAAATTACCATCAAAATTGCTCGGTAGATATGCAAGCAAAATGTGGAAGCACAAACAAGGCATGTGTACTGTTTGACAGGGTGCGTCAAGAGATTTTGTCTCATGGAATGCAATGAGTGCAAGATTTGCAGAAATGGCTTTAGAAACTTTCAAACAAATGCAAGCCAAGAAGGGCGCATTCCATTGAGTCACTATGGTTTCAGATCATAAAAGAGAACCCTAAACTCCGTAGCACAAATGACTAGAACTCGATATCAAACAGAGCTAATGAATTCATCAAAACATGAACATGAAATGGAAATGTGGTGATTACTATTGCATACCCAGTGACCCAAGATGATTTCGCTGTGGTTCACTCTGCAAGTTGATAGCTTTGCATGATTCCAAGCCCAGACGCCAGACTATTCTTAACTAGGATGCAAGATGAAAACCCCTCAAAATTGATTGCATATATAAATCATGGTCTGGATTTCCCTACTCTCCCTCTGTTCATATTTTTCATTGATGAGAAGAAAACCAGTCCGTATGATATTTCACAATGCAAAAGAAAATAAGAAAATAAGAAAATAGATTCTAGTGAGTGTGCCCCCCACCCACTGACAAAATTTGTTGCATAAATAGAGGAGAATTCTTCCTGAAATGAGAAAGGCATGATCTTCATTCATTGCATGTGTTCATTTTTTTTTTTTTAATGAGAAATGTATGATCTTCCTTATCGTATGCGTTCATCTTTTTCACAAATGAGAAGCGCATGATCTTCTTTTATTTAATAATATTATCTCATATTAATAATTAGTCAAATAATAATTCTTTCCATAAAACAAGATATTTATTTATTTATTTTTTTATCTAAATTAAATTAATAGTAATTACATTGAATCAAAGTTTTAAGGGAATAATCAAGTCTAATTATTCCAACATGGTATCTAGTCATTTTAATTTCTTTTATTTCAACATTGTCAATCATGAAAGCATTTTTCACAATAAAATCACAAATCGGTTAGTCATTTCAATCGAAATCATGCATTCATATGAAACTGCGTGTTTGCGTGTCATTCCATCATGTCGACCATTGCCAAAAGGCAAAATAACCTCTACCTCAACAATGTTTTCACCTTCATCCCTATCACACTGTCACACACATTCAAAAGCTTCAAGTTGCGTCAACATGTTAGTGCCCACAATAGATAATCCACAATCGAAAGACTTACATTCTAAAATAACACATATTAATTAGATATTCAATGACAGAATTTTACACATAATAATTAGACATTCAATGACAAAGAATTTTAGATACAAACATCATAATCAATAATTAATTAAATATTTCTTGCATTGTAAAGAATTTTTAATAATTTGTACTCAAGCTGGTGACATTTTTAAAGAAAACGATCCAAATGCTCGTCGAACTTCATCCTCCCAACCACAATCTCTTCCCTATGCAAAACCTTTACATCAAAACTTTATTCAGTGTAGTTTTTGCATAAGATTGTCTACCATAATATCTTGTAAAACTTAAACGCGATTTGAAATCACAACCTTGTACCCACTGTAATATAATGGATTACAGCCATTTATTCTCCATTAGGAATATGCTAAAAATATAAGATGTATCGAAAGCTAATTAAAGAAATAAATAGAGGAATTTGAGACATTGTAGAATCCAAACATAATAATTACTAAATCGAGTATAGTTGGCGTAAAATAATCAGCTCAACGTTGCAATCTTGTTCGGAAAACAGAGTGACTGTTGGTATCAAAGCATGAGAAAAAGATCCTGGGCATGAAACAGTCAGAGCAGTTTGTTGCTTTTGCCTCTTCAACTTGCAGACATAATGTTCTTCTCCTTCCCATTTAAAATATTGTGGTTGTTCCATGTATATAATTCTTCTTCTATGTATCCATTCAAGAAGACACTTTTCATGTTCATATGATAGATGTTCCAATTTTTTTTGAGCTACTAATGAAATCGGCATTCTAATAGTCTCGTGTCTTGTTACCAGTGCAAATGTCTCTTCAAAATCAATGTCATATTTCTGTGTGAAGCCTTCAGTAACTAATCTTGTCTTATCTCTTCTAACATTCCCATCACTATCAAACTTAGTCTTGTAAACCCATTAGGTGTCAATCTTCTTCTTGTCATGTGGAAGCTCTATAAGCTCCCATGTGTCATTCCTTTGAACAGAATTTATCTCTTCTTGCATTGCTTGCATCCAAACATCGTTAGTACATGCATTTTCAAAACATAATGGTTCAAAATCAGTCTTGATAAATAAAGAAAAATTAGTTATCTCACCTCTTGGATTTTATTCATGTGCTTGATTTGTACTTCTTTATTAAATGTCACTCAATCTTCTTACCTTCCTTATAGAGCATGGACTTGAAGCTAAGCTTGCATTAGAATTGAAGAACTAGATTGTCAACATCAATAACGTTGAGAAAGAAAAAATTGAGGGAGGTCATCATCAATCTATTTGAAAGAGAAGTGATGGAAATAAATGTAGGGGTCCTATCAAGCTTTGGAGGTGCAGGAAAACTATCAATTTTGTTTCAGTAGGAATACTCACTCACATCCATACAAGTGGGATTAGAGATGAAATCCAATTTAAGGTGGTGGAGGAATATGGGTGGAGAGGAGTCCTATTTATTTACGAGGATGATTAGTTTGGTCAGGAAGCTGCCTCCTCATTGAGCAACATGAGTTTGGGTCTTAGATGGCCTACATATCGGTGATATCAAATGAGCAAAATATAAAAGAAAAGATGAACTTGAATTGAAGGTAGTAGAAGAGTTTTTGTTGCTCACATCTCAAAGATTGTGATCATTTAAATAGCATTAATTTATTATACGAAAGAAAATCAAAATTAAATCTGCTTAAAATTGAATTGTATATAAAGCTCATTGCATAAGAAAAATTTGAACAAAAATTACAATAACAATGAATAGTTTTATAGTTCTACAGCTTGCTAACATAAGATAAAAATAAAAATTTAATATATCTATAAACTAAAACTACAAAGATTTGTAGTTTTATTAAACAGAAACATAGGTTCTTGGCTGCCATTTTTTACAAGATGTATTATATTCATGTCTTCATATTTGGATAATGCAGTTATACAATGGCTAGACCCATCTACAAAACTTATAGCTTTAGCTTCATTTGTTCTCTACACTCACCTTTTCAATATATCATTCATTTTTTTATTGCATTTCAAAAATATTTTAGTTTAAGTGAGTTCATCTATGCAGGTGTTTCCTAAAGGTTCCCCTCTCATCTTTAGACATTTATATGACTATTTTGGCCATATTCAAGAATACAAAATTAAGAGAAATCGAATCTGAATACCACTATCTGCACAGACTCTAGCAATATCACCTTTTGCCTGGACAGTTGCTCATGACTCTTCGTATCAATAGTAATTGTAACTCTTTTGGATATAATAAGCTTCATTTGTACCAAACAACCCAAAGCATCATATCAAGACCACATAATAGTCTACCCTCTATTTCACTAGAGGACAACATATGTGATTGATTCCTAAGTTAAATGTAAGGTCGAAGCATAGCTCTCTAACCCTCAACAAACTTTGAAAATATTTATTTCCAATTACTAGAATGTAATAACCATTGCTACAAATGGAAATCAAATTAGAATACATTTTCCAATTTGTATATTAGATTTGCAAAATGAGAATCACATTGAAATCGAGTATACCAAAAATTCCACCAGAATACACAAAAACGTATTAGAGAAAAGGGAGGCGTAACACCATCACTCCCATCAACATAATAACTCAAAAAACATATATCTTGCAGCTAGATACATCAAATAATGATCATAAGATCTGTTCCAAATTACATCCAAAGAAGTCTCAAATCGAGAATTTAAACCCACAAAGAAATAGCTAGGTGTCCAAATAAACTCTACACACTTAATCTTATCAGCTAAATACCTGAAATAATACTAACACAACAATAATATATGTTTTTATAAGAAACAATACAAACTAAAACTCACAAATCTAAACTATGCACTACAAATTCCTACTAGCACTTGCAAACACTTAAGAAACAGAACCACTGGAAAGCCTTTTAGCACAACTACAACCTTTGGATGAGATTACCCCTAGAGATCCTTTGGACCATTGTCTTTGAGCCTCAAATCTCCTTGGTTTATCACCTTCATCGGTTTACTAGCCTCTCAAGGAAACAACATTAGCCTATTCAAATGACAAGATAGAATGAATCTCAAATGCAAGCCAAAATCCAAATAAATAATAAACTTATTCAAACACCAATTTTGGTGTCCAATAGATGCTTGCATGCCACATTTGTAATTCCTTTAATTGTCATTTTTTCACCACCTTCTAACCTTATTCTTCCAAATTGTTACTTGTTTAATTGTGTCTTCTACCTCCAACAACCAAAGATTCTCTTCACCTGACCCCGCGCCAACTTTTGGCATGTATATTATTTCAAACAACGTTTAATATTTGTCATTAAATCTGATTTGACAAATTTAATTTAAAAAAACTTTTTAGTAGGTCTTGACTTACTATTTTTAGATAGTTAGACTTACTAAAAATATATTTTAGATAGTTATACTTACTGAAAATTGTATGAAAAATATTTAAAAAGGGACATTACATAGAATATCCTTTTTATGTGCATAAGCATAACTCTACAATGGCACCATTGCTCTTATCTGTGAAAGAAAAACAAAAAGGATATGGTTGTTGTTTTCTTCCTTATTTAATAAAAATGGCAACTTTCCTTTCACTATAGATTGTTGTTTAATGGTTAAAAAAAAATTCTTTTTTTTTTTGTGCTAACTATTTAGAGGACAATTTTTATTTTTTTTATGGGATTTGTTGTGCATGTGATCTTTATTTTGATTTCTTAAGAAAAAGAGCAAATGCTATCCAACCATTCAAATTTTGTAGCAATGTTTGAGATATTTCTAAAGATGCAAGGAAGTTTAAGAACTTGATTTTTAACCTAAAAAGGTGAAAATAGATAAATTATATTTTAGAGATTGTAAATAAAATTTCCAAAAGTTACTATAGAAAAATTTTCCTAAATATTATTGTTATTTTTCAACTGTGAAGAAGTAATAAAGGGCCTAAAAATAAAATCCAATCATTTTTTCTTCTAGGCAATGCTCATAGTCAAACTTCACATTGGAAATAAACATGATTATTTTTATTTATTTATACTACAAAGTACATAAGTATGTTTAGAACATTTAAATTTAAAAAAATATTGTATGATAAATTAAAATAATAAAATGTAATCTATTATGATAATGATCATTGAAACATTAACTAGAAAAGATAGATAAAATGGTTGAAGAAAATGAAAATATTCTTATTTTCAATAATATTTCGTGTATTATATGTGATGAAGATGCTCAATTTATAAAATCAATAATCCTTCAAGAAAGGTTAGCCCAAAAAGACAAGAATTCTAAAACTATGTTTCGATATTGACTTTAGTTAATGGAGATGTGTTTTGACAAATGCAAGATTATAAATTGGCTTGGGAAGAACTTTGAAAATTAAGAGATTTATATGATTCATATCTAAAATTAGAATTTATTAAATTATAATTGAAGTTGTTAAACCTTGAATTGAACAATGATGATGTCAAGAGTTTAACATTTGAATTTTAAGTCATAAAACAAGATATTGGTGCTACTAATGAAAATTTTGGTATCTATCTTACAACCTTCATGAAGGCACTCATTCCACGGGAGCTTCACTGGCTAAGCAATATTATATCATGTATGTTAATATTAGGGGTTTCATATCCCAAAAATTGAAAATAATATATTGCAAATATATTAAGGACGTAAGGGTTTTATAAATTTAACATCGGAATACAAATATTATAAGGTAATTTTTATTTGACAAATGTCATAAGTAGGGTCAAAAATCCTAGGGGATAATTCATTGGCATGCATCCTAATTATTCGAGACTAGGTCAAAGTCTACTTGACTTATTGACATGGCCAAATCCCTTGTTGTTATTGGCCTACGTGGAGACCGTGGGGCCCACCACCTTTGTCTTCATTTGACCCCGTATACATGTGGTCTTTTCTCCTTCTTATTATTAACTATGTGGGGGGTGTGGGGTGCATATAGCCTTCCCTTTGCCTACCCCACATCCCTACGGGCTCATTCTTGTTTCTATGTTTTTCCCCATGGGGGCATGGGGTACATACACTCAGCCTTTTGTTTACCCTACCTCTGGGCACACACGTTCATGGTGCCTCCTATCAAATAGCATCCCCATTGGCCACCCATGTAGCATCCACATCGTTGTCCTATGTGATGAGTTTGTCCCACGTGGCATTCATCTTCTTACCCGACATTTAGTTGTTGCCCTATGTGGGGACCATGAGGCCCACCACCCTCTTTAATCCCACACCATGCCTACATCCATGATGTCTTCCACGTCATAGTTTTAGTGGAATTGTGGGCCCACCTCTTTGTCCACTGCCATAACCTTGCATACCCCGCGAGTTATAAGTACTTGTGGCTTAATACCCTCTGAGGGCGCAGGGTATCAAAGTCTACAACATGCACCCACATAGGTAAAGTAAAGTCTTGGCCACCCCCTGCGAGGCAAGTCACTAGTAAAAGAAACAACCTTGCCATTCCGCAAGGCAATAAACAATATTTGGATATAACAATATTTCAATTGAAAGGATATAACAATATTTCTTCTGATATTCAATGGTTAATATGTGTCTAGGGCTCCAAGTTTAAACCAAGCCAAGTTAAATAGCAGCTCTAGTTAATTTAGAACCCATCAATTAATATTAGCACCTTCCACCCAATCTAGAGTTTTGTTTAAAACTCAGCCAACTCTTTATCACAACATAAGATAGAAATATAAAGGGGTATGAAAAATGTTAAAGAAAAAATTGATACATACAATATTTGGTGAAAATATGGGGGTTTTAATTTGGGTCGTGTATTGGGAGGGCGACAAGAAATGAGTTTAGGGCAATATTTTTTAAAAAAAGGGGGATTCTTTAGTATGCCATGAATGCACATGATATAACCTAAGTTCACTAAGTGAAGCCATCGTGACTCATTCACACCCATTCAATGTTAGGACCTATAGTTCTAACCAAATTTCTTCCTAATTAATTAATTTTATATTAAGCTTTAATATCAATAAAAATATCAAATGAATATTTTTGTATTAAGTTTTATCAAATGCATATGCTTCATAAATTGTCCCTTTTGCTAAATTAGTTTCTTCCTAAACCTTGGGAAGAAATAGTTCGCTTGGGTATAACTCCAGTATGAATAAAAGGTGTGATAGCAAAATGGATCATCCATGAATTATATAGTATTGAACATTGCTCCATGAGGATTTCCCTCCTCAAAGAGGCTAGCAATACATTGTAATATGAATCTATTATTTTAATACATTATTATTCTTGTGTTTCTATCTACAACAATTACTTTCAATATTTATTTATTTGGTTAATTTCTTGCAAAAGGGATCATATCATCTAGTATTAAGCTCTTTCTAGGACCATATTTTGTTAAGATCCTGATATGATTCTCTACTTTTTGCTCTCACCTCTCTCTCTTAATACTCTCTTAATATATTAGTGATTAGAAAGTGACTACATAAGTAGTGGCAAGTGCTAAGAATTTATCCCAAAAAATATTGTTTGTAATTTTGTCATTTTAAGATACAACTATTATCATGTTGGGTTGAACTAGATTCTCAATACAAGTTCTAATGAACAATTGTGAAATTTCCCTAAAAAACCTTTCCATCATATTGCCTTTTTATGTAATCTTGTTCTTCCATGCATCCTCATGTATATCGAATTACTCCATAATTACTTTTTGAAGCCTAGCCCTATGAAGCCATTAGTCATATGTAACTTTTTCAGCATGCATTAGTAAGAAATTAGCCTTGGCAACTTACTTACATTGTACTTGCCTCATTTGAATCGACATATATACAAGATCATAGACTATACACTTTCTTTATAGACATTTATTTTTTCCATTTTGTCTTCCCGCCCTAACATTTTTAGAGTTGGAGAACAACACCACTAATAGTTATTGTTCCCAAATTTGGCAAATTATAATTCCTAATCATGTATGTTTAGAGGGCTTTGTTATAGTAACCAACTATATTGTGATTGGTCAGCCTATTGTTCATGGTTTTTGTTACAATTACTAATTGTACTGTGATTGGTGACGTATTTTTCCAATTCATGTATAAATTGTAGAAGCTGGCTACTAGATGGACATACAAAAAAATTATAAATATTAAGTTAAAAATTTTGGTATCTTTCAAATTATCATTTGGTCAATTGTCATGTTACAATACTCTCTTCAAGCTAATCGTTTTGGTATATAACTCTAGTACACTATATTAGTCCACTTAAGAACCCCTCCTAATTGTTACACCCCTCTTGTTCTTTGATACTTTGCTATGTTTTAATGTACTGATATATGATGTCGTTTTATATCATTGAATATTGGTTCATAATGCATATTTGAATGATTTCATTTGAAAAATCATTAAGTTTAAATGAGTATTTAATCATGTTTATACATGTTAGAGCTAATGATGAGATCTCGAACTAACTACATTGTTTCAACCTAGAGGATGCAGGGAATTCATCATCCTCCGAGAAAGGAGGGAAAGTATCATCGAGAATGAGAGGTAAGAAGTTGATCAGTCAAGTTGCTATTCGAGACTCCAAAACCTGTAAGTGATGGTCATGTCATGTTTTGTTGATATATCCTAGAGATGAGGAGTTGTGTCCTAGGTACCTGATTAGGTTAACTCAAGTTTACCAGCTGAGTAGTTAGTATTCCTTCTTATCTTGAACTTTTGGTGCTGACTTAAGGCATCATATAATTATCAGGCGTATGGACATCCAGCGAAGCGTAATGGACAGGTGATTATCATCAGGCGTCACAGATTGAACTGCTCTAGTAAACATGAATGCAAAAATATGTAAGCAAGGCACATGAACTGTTTGATCCTGAAGATATATAACTCAAAGAAATGTCGTCTCATGGAATGCTATAATTGCATTATATGCACAAAATACATTTGTTGAGAGACTTTCAACCAAATGTGATCGGTAGGTTTAAAGCCAGAGTCTGCAATTTTCTGCCAGTTGCAGACATTGTAGTGGCAACTGCTCTGGCAGACATGTAAGCATGGACGAGGTTCCTGAACTGTTTGACAGAGCCACCAAACAGTAATGGAGTTGCATTATTAAATGATCAATCATTTAAATTTAAAAAATTACATTATTTATTTTAAAAACTAACTTATATTC
The DNA here is from genome assembly GCF_030272615.1 of Cryptomeria japonica. Lineage (NCBI taxonomy): Eukaryota > Viridiplantae > Streptophyta > Pinopsida > Cupressales > Cupressaceae > Cryptomeria > Cryptomeria japonica. Next base: position 318,684,025 of record NC_081407.1, read on the forward strand.
ATTAAGTATGGAAAAATCAAACCTAATAAAAAAATTTAATATGAAATTTATTAATTTAGTTTCTATTTGAAATAATATATTTTTTATACTTTAATCCATGGAAATTTATTTATTATAGTGAAAAGATATAAAGATTATATGATCATAGTTATTAAAAAAATTCTCCAAATTCAATTAAATCATTTTTTAATATTTTTTAAATATTAAATCTTATCTTATTATCTTTTCATTTTTAAATTCTTGTAATACAATATATTTTAAATAGTAAATCATATAGATAAATTTGGTTTCAAATATCAAATTGGTTTTGATCTAACATAAAACACTACTATTATTTCTTATTGAAGTTTTAGAATCTTGATAAATGCCACATTAAAGTTAAATTTTGGATTCTTGTATAAGGATGTAAGAACAATTGAAAGATTTATGAATATTACTAATTGCCCACTACAAGTTAGAGAGGAAAACAATGAGGTACATGTTTATGTCCACTAAATGGTGTATACTTTTATTCTTAAATTTTAAATATTAGTATAAGAATTCACTATTTTTATATAAAATTTATCTTAGAGTTTTTAAATATGTTTTAAAAATTATTAGAAATTTAAAATGATAATGATTCAAAATCTTACACAAAATTATTTAATTGATATTATGAATGTTTTTAAATCAATTATAATTATATATAATAATAAGTAATTAGAAGTATTTATAAAGATAACATCCTTAAAGAGGGACAAATTAAGAATTTAAACTTAAATAAACAAATATGGTTTTCTCTAATGCTAATTGGTTTAATTAAATAAATATTATATTTAAATATAAATTAATTTAGATTGATTAAATATGATAATAATTAGGATGGAGCAATTGAAAATAAATGAGAATTTAAGAAAAGTGAATGCAAAGTATTAAAACATATAAGAATAATAGTGATGAATAATTTTAATGTTCCATATATATCAAAGTTGTTAGGTATAGAAAATAGGTGCTTAATTTTTTTCAAAATTGAAGTTCACTATAGGTCAATCTCATAGGTCTGGGTTAGTTTTGTGTAGCATATAATTGTTCCATGACTTCCAAATATATTTTATATGAATGTATGTCCACTAACTATTTTTTCTTTAATTGTACTTTATTGATTGTTAAGGATTAGTGGTATTTTTAAAATACCTTGTAGAAATATCAAATAGAATGACTTAAATAGAAATAATAAAGGACAAGAAGATAAGATAATGGATATGTTTTGGAATGATTTTGATATAGATTATATTTCTTTTAATGCTCCAATTATAAAAGTTTATTTAGTCAATTCTTCTTGAGTACAATTGATTGTGCATCAAAATTCTTAATGTGTTTGAATTCTTCAATGCATAACTTCAAATACAAGGGCATAAAATTTTATCACAGAATAATGTGCCAAGTCAATTCCCAATTGCTAGTGGAAAAGTGTAGATTGAGTAAATATATTTATTTATTTTAAATTTAGATTTTGGTTTGATTTGCACCAGAAGAGATTCCCCCTATTCAACATAAAAATGACCTATGAGAACATGTGTAACTTTTATAAATTATGAAGTAATGTATGGACATTTGAGCCAATGATTGATGGGATTATGTGTGAATAAGTGTTGATAGGGTAGGGATAATGACATATGTACAGGAATGTGTATGAGTTAGTAAGAGGTGGACATGGATCAATAAAGGAGACAATGGTGACACAAAGGTTTGTCACAATTTTTTTTGCAATCATATCAAGACATTCTCCCCAAATGAGCCCAAAAATAAATGGGGATGGCACATGTATGCAAATTTCACCATTATATCTTGCCTCCACTTTGAGGTACGTCTAAATCTTGTCATGAACATATGTATTAAATAAATAAGCACTCACAAACATGCATGAAAGTTAAAAATTAGAGATAAAAAGGATATTGAGGTCCATATAAAGTAATGAATGAAAAAAAGTCTTTGTGCATTCTTCTTCCTTAGCATATGTATCTATTGATCTCTAAAGTGGATGTTAGAGAAATCATAGTCCAAAAATTTCATAGAAATAGGACTATGGCCTATGAAGCAACCTCCAAGTTTTAAGAAGTTGAATCTTCTTATTTTATGAGGGATAAAAGGGATAGAGAGATACCAAAATGAAATAAACTAAAAAACCTAATATAAGGTGATGGGATAAAACTTTAACAAGGCTCACAATTAATTACGCATAACGCAATTCATAACTATTGAAAAATTATACAGATCACAAAAGAGTGCAAAAATGAGTTAAAATTTTGAGATATAACATGTTAAAGATTAAAGAAGTTAAGTTAAAAATAATAATCTAAGCAAACAATTCTAAATTGTTGAGCATAAAACTCCACATACTCTTCATTGTTGGAAAGAGAACTAAATACAAAAGGACATACTATCACAAAGCATAATATTAAAATCCTCCTTGAGAGCACCTGCTAAGGTTTGATGGTATACAAAATATTTCTATTATCTTCTAGACTACTAACTCATGAACTATGAAACTGTGAATTGTGAACCCCTCATTTACAATCAAAACATTACATATCTATAGACCCACCCCCTTTGGTTCAACAAAGATCCCAAGGGTAAATAAATATTATTCAAATCTCTATCATGCATCTCATGAAGAAGGTAATTCCAACCACTAACCAACTGATGATTGTTTTCTTTACATCTTGGCACGTGTAGGAAGCAATTTGTTACAACATGAACTAATGGCATAACGTCAAAAATGCATGTCAGCCTCTCTTTTTCTCTTAAAGAGTTCTATGTGGCATTGCTTGAAGGAAAGTCAAGGAATCCTATTGAAAATAATGTGCATGGAAGCAACATGTGGCTCATCCAAAAAAAAAATTACCTAGCGATTCTTAACACCAAAGCCCCTTGACATAAAAATTGCTCACATCAAAAGTGTGTTGAGCACACTACAGGACTAAGAGGGGGGTGAATCAGTCTGGATCAATTCTTTCTAGATCTATATGACAATTAATCTTATATTGTGCAATTGAAAAACATGAAATAACAAAGCACATTCAACAAATGAACACCAAAATTATGTGAAAATACCTATGAGGGAAAAATCACGATGAGAATCACACTCACAATATTATAAAACTAATTACACTTTTCTTTAGGCTCACTGCCAAGCAGCAATATGAACTTGATGGACTTGAAATTAATGCTAAGGTGGACAACCTTTGGGCAAGATAAAAAGAGACTTGCAGAACTAAGATGCATTATCTCAAGGAAAGATACAAAAGTCTACCAATAGACTCACTAGCTACTGATAGACTAAAGGAATAGCAAAAATTAAAATTAGTAGGATCTCTTGATCATAAAATTGACCTTGAATCTCTATTTCAAGATACCAATATCATGGCAAGCACATCTAATCACAAATTTTGTCTTTGATCACTATCTCTGAAGATATTACTATCAAAGCACTTCTTAACGAACTTTCACACATCACCACCACCAAATCTACTTGAATATTACTCTCATCCACTTCACAAATTATTCACACTCATTCCATACATCAACACATACAATGATACATTCTTATATATAAAAAAATTTACCAAAACCCTCAATTAGGTCAGCTAATGACAAAATAAGAAATATTACATAAATTAGCCCATCTAAAATCACTTTGGTCCTTTCCAAGAGATAAAGGAGATCCAAACACATTACAATGCATTCATTCAATTAGATTCCAATAAATCACACATGCTACCACAATCTCCAAGATCAACACCGAATAAAGTTGTGTAGAAACATAATGAAACACATCAATCAATCAGCCCAAAAACATCTTCCAATGCAAATTACTAAGTATGGATCACCACACGCCATGGTGAGATCCATATCAACACTCTATCTCATCATCCAAAGCTTATCCAAACCAAAAGAGCATAATCCAAACAAGATAGATCAATTGGAATAATTGAGACTCAACACAATCAAAGCATGCTAAGCACATACAAACATAACTAATTTGTGGAACAAAACCAACACTTGAAAGTTGAACTAGAATACTGCATGAACCAAATGAATTTGTCCTTTGAACCACAACCCTTGAAATCTCATATCCAAAATCCACCTAGTAGTTTCTGAAACTGTTTGACAAACAAACTTACTGTTAAAAAATAGCAACAACTAATCTCAACATTTTAGCAATTAGAGGACCTGCACACCTCATAGTACACCATTCACTAAACATAAAAATTGTATCCAAATCTGCACAACATGAACCCTAAGAAAGGAAAAACATTATTCCACTAGGACTTTAAATACCCTTTCCTGCATTAAGACTTATTCTATTGAAACCTTCCAATACCTTATGTATGCCCAACATCTCCTCCAAACAGCATGACAATATTTGAACACACATTACCAAACCATATACATCATTGAACATCTGCAACTTTCATCAATTGTTGTTCAGCATAATAGTAGACTGTGTCCAAACCAAAAGTGAACAAACAAGTTTGACATCAACGACAACATGATAATAACTTGGGTTTCCAACAAAGAGAAGCTCCCACTTGTTTGCAAATTTTGGTATTGTTTCTATCAATGCCTTGAACAAAAGCTTGCAAAAATGTAGATTTAATCTATAGTATCCATGAGAGCCTATAAAATAGAGAAATATGTGAAATGAGTATTCTTTATCATGAAAATAAAGATTAGAACAACTACAAGTTGGTAAATTATTGTCTATGATCATGAGAAAGAGAAGGAGAGATTAGGGTTAGAAAATTTCTACTTGCATAGAAAGTGATAAACATTATGTCATGTGCTATTGTTATTATGTAATAATAATTTTTTTGTACATGATTACAAGTCTATAATTGCAACATGGTAAATATCTTTGAGCTTGACAATGGAGTTTTACTGGTAGGATAAATAAGAGCCTTGAATTAGGTATATCTAGGATGTAAGTAATTGAAAGAGAGGGAAAAATAATATATGAAATGTAAAATTAAGCTTAGTATATAAAACATCCAAATCATACAAATTAAATTAGTGTCAAGAATTTACCATGTAACAATCAACTAACGAATGTCAAGTAGTAGTAGTGATAAGAACATGAACTAAAGATAAATATAAAGCTACGATGTTACCCCTAGTATGAACAAATATTTTTTTAGATGTGGTCCAAACAACTAGTAACATTTATATATGTATACATATTATACTAGGTTAGGCATATTCCTACAATGTGACATCCAAAAGCATGAGTAGACAATAGTCAAGATCAATGAATAAGTCCTTAATAATGTTCACGTAGGTCCTGGTGTATAATTTCATGTGTAGACATTAATTGAAATATAAGAAAGGCATAATATTTCTCAATATAATAAAATGATGCATAATAAGTAATGCTAGCAATAAGAATAATGTGCCTCAAATCTAAAAGGATGGATCTAAAAGGATGGCTCTAGAAGGATGATAATGCAATGTGGGTGCATATAGGGGAAGAATAATAAATAATAAATATAACACCTAATGATATTGTAATGAAGGCATAATACAGCCAAATGGAGGTTTCCATATACATTGATTCATTTTCTTTCTTGATGTGGAGCACTTATTTGCATGCATTTATACAACTCTTGATTTACTTCAAGGATGATGGTAATTTAGTAGATCTTGTTGCCATTGCAAGGTGTAAGCAACCTGGATCCAAATCATTCAAATTGATGAAATTGTACCCTGCACAATCTTGAATTCTCGTCAAGATATAAGTCACAAATTCTCCATAGCGACATGTATTTGTCTCTCTTAAAAACTAGTTTTACATTTTTTTCTCCATAGGAGACTAATCACTTCATTTGTTGCTTCCTCACTACTATATGTTTCTACACTAGCATCAAGAATCCATCAATTTGGGGCTTCTAGTAGATTATACATGTTCTATGTGAGTACTTCCTTGTATTATATATTTTTGGTTACTTCTTGTTTCTATTTTATCCATAAAATCATGTTAGAGCATCTTTCATCATAAAAGAGGCTAAGAATTTCAACATGAGCTATCGCAAAATTTTCAAGGATGCTTATGTCCATTGTTATTAATGTCATAATATTTTTGGAACAAAGAGCCTACACATGTCAAAACGTATGAAGTTCCCATATTTGTGGCAAATACTAGCTAATTTTCTAACTATTTGCTCCACTTGGATCTATGTCCACTAATATACTAGAATGAATCTCCATATACCTGTGTTCATAGATAGATGAGGATTGAAAGCTAATTGTTAGTATATTAAAATTTGAGTGCACAAATTAGCTAAAGTTAGTAGGCTTCTTAGGTCGATAGAACCTTGAGATAAATCATTTATGTTTCAAAACCAAGCTCCCTAATAAACTAGGATTAATAATATATTTTGCCCGAGATGTTGAAAGTCGAAACCTAAGAATTAATGCATGCCACATGTTTCTATTAAACTTAAACCTAAGAAAATAAATGTCAAATATTAGACTTAAAATTAAGGAATATCATAATGCTTGGGATTTTATTAATGTGAAAATGTACCAACTAAATATGTCCATGTGTTTCCATACCAATTCTATTTTGATTTTTCAACTTATATTAAATCTTGTCTTAAGGCCCATTTCTCGAATGTCACCCAAGAAAATTTTTTAATGACTTTTCATAGGGATTTATTAATTTTGTAAGACTACATTTTTTTATTAAATGTGGGTAAACAATATATAAGTTTAGTTAAATAAATAGTCTAATTTTGCCAAGTCCATTTGGTTGTCCTATATGATATCAAAGCATGGTTTAAAATGAAGGGCCTCAAGGATAAACTTTTAGGTTTAATTTTAAGATTGATTAGATATTAATCATGTAGCTACTATATTGATACAACTACTAATAAGATAAAATATTTCTCTAAAATGACAACCATGCATCATTTTATTATATTGAAATAGAAAATATCTCATTTCTACTAGGATGTTCTCTTAAAACTTTTCTTGAACTGCACATATTTAATCATGTCTTTTTTCTTGAAAAGTTTTAAGAGAACAAGCTAGCCTATAATCCAGTTGAAAAACTGTACCAATTTAAGCCAAACAACATATTAATCTCAAACTATTATATTCTTTTAATCGACAAAAAATACTATAAATTAATATTGAAACAAAAAGGAAAAATATTTTTTATAAAAATATATTAATATTAAATATAAATTGTTTGACACATTGCCCCGAAACTGAAACTGATTTAAATTGCAAAACAATTTCATTATTACACAATGACCTGCATATTCTTTATAACTACACTACCCATCTAAAATTATTAGATCAGATCTTTAATTAAAAACCAAAACAAAATAATTAAAATTCCATGTCAGCCATTCTTCCTGAGACCCATTTCAAATCTTGAGAAGGTTCGTTATGCATGTAGTTGCATGTTCTAAAGCCTTCTCAACAAACCCATTTTGATAATATCCTGTCAAACAGTTCAGGTGCTTCCACATTTTGCATATATCCTACAATCAAGGCAACTCCATTACTGTTTGGTGGCTCTGTCAAATAGTTCAGGAACCTCGTCCATGCTTACATGTCTGCCAGAGCAGTTGCAGCTACAATGTCTGCAAACTTCCTTCATCGCCCGTATAATAAGAGAACATAAAGAACAAAAGTTAATTAAATAGCAGTAGAACATACCTCGTATAGTCTTCTATGAAATAGCAGAAAGTAAAGAACAAAAGTTAATTAAATACGACTCCAATTTAATATTCCAAATACTACATTATGTGCATATGTATTCTGAATTCCTCTTTAAAGGAAAGTTGTCGCAATAATCATATGGAAACCATCTATATGTTGAGTGAATAGTCATGGTTCATGGCAGTCTAAGAAACTTAGACTGATACTCACCTCAAAATGGAAACATTGTTAGAATCAACTTTTATTACTTGTTTTAGTCTATTAAGAAGAGAAAAATGTGGATTAAATATAATAGAAATCACGAAGTAATTCTGATAAACCAAACAAAGAATAAAGACAAAGAATCATAACAGGCGTAAATATGTATACAACTCTTCACACATGTTGTACAACATGATACAATATCACAAAATCGAGATATTAGTAGTGAGTTATTGATTGGAGACTCGTTCTCATATTCATGAGGAGGCAAGTACCATGCCACTCATGATTATGAGTATGGAGCCAATAATGCATAAACAACATAAAATCAAGTTAATTTAATGTGACCTTAAAATAAAGGTAGAAATTATTAAATCATGTCATTACAAGTCTACACCTAGAATGGTAATCAAACTTAGTACCAGTGTGCCTCTAGGTCATGTTGATATGCAGTTAGCATAAGAGACTTCCTTATTGGTTAGTAAGACTTAACTATATATGTTAGTTCTAACTGAGTAGGGTGGTGAACATAGACTACACATTTATTCACATTTACAAATGAAAACCTTTGGTCAAGGTGATGTTGCATTAAGCAAGCATTTGTCAATTCACATGGTCTAGATACACCACCTAGATAGAAGTCATGCTAGTTAGGAGGTTCTTATGATGTGTGAACGACTAGAGTTGTGTAGGGTCAAAATTCCAGTCTCATGTGGCATTAGACTAATTAACCTTATTACACCCTTACGAAGGATAGAGCCGCTTTCGATTGAAATTTGTGCGGGTGATCATGAGGTCTATGGTTAGGTGATAAATCATCCTGATGATACTTTCCCTCTTGTTAGACAATTCACAAGAATAAATAAACTTAGTGGAGTACCAATTGCAGTAAAGCCTAAACTCCTTGATCTTTTACATTATATTCATAATTTAGAATTAGAGCTTTTATGATTGTAATGGTTGGAAAATTAGGGTTTCACAAGTTATGCTTTGTGTACTCGGAAATGACCTAACTTTCAGATGCATCTCATTAAAAGGGGGATGAACTCAATAGATCTCAATTCTATTAGGAAGAGGTTTGAATGTTGATTGAAATCTTATTCCCCTTCTATTTGAGTTTAAAATGTAATTGGAATAATGTAATTTGAATGTTAAATGTAAGGTAAGAAGGTACATGCATGAACTAACAATTTGGGCTAATTATGCTACCTAATAATGAAATAAAAACTTCACGACAAGTACAGAAGTGGATGGCCCATTAGTGGGCCTTCTAGGGATAATCCTATTTAGAACCCAAATAGTGTTGTCTTGTGGTAACCTCTAGACCAAGGTTGGATTAAGATAAATTTTGATGGTGCAGCTCGAGGCAATCTGAGACTATTAAGCACAATATGCATTGCTTGTGATGCCAATGGAAACACATTGGCGAAGTGTTTTCAAAACTTGGGAAAGGGATCAGACAATTTGGTAGTAGATAAAGCAGGTCTATTGGTCATCCAATTGGCAACATTTTTAGGGATCTGCAATCTCCATCTTGAAGGTCACTCACAAGTAATAATTCATGTTATACTAAAAGGAAAAGCAGAAAATTGGAAAATCAAGAGATATTCAATCCATAAGATACAGTCTAAATTGTTTTCAAAACTTCAAGGTATCGCACATCAGATGAGATGGTAATCATGACACTAATGCATGTGCCAACCATGCTTTCAACATTCGGGAAGGCAAAATTCAAATTTTGAGATTTGAATCCAACGACCAAGTTGTTGAGGAGTTTTGAATTTAATTTTTTCCTTGTAACAGTAGTCGCATTGGATGGGTGAGGTAAAAACATCCTTTTATACCATTAATGGCATTGAACATTGAGAAAGGATGGTGGAGTTAATGTTTTGAAGCTACCCAACGACAACTCTACTTCAATATCTATACATATCCTTTGTGAAGTGTGTGAAGAGTTGGTCACATCCTTTGAGAAGGCAGTGTAGCTCTCCCTAAAGTTGACGTACGAGAGTGGCATAATTGAGATGGTGGGTGATTGGCCAAGATGAAGGCCAAGCTGGAATGACATGCCCAAGTTCATTAATGGACTTTATGAGGCTAGATTTTTCGGCCATTGTTGAGTAGTTTTTCAAGGATCGCACGTAAGTATTTAAAGCTTTGAGTTGACAAGAAGTATGGGCTCCTTGAGGCATGCAATATAGAGAGAAGTTACAAATGGATGTCATTGTCGTGATTGCTTAGCTCACTCTGTGTAACAAAACTTTTGTAGCAAATGGAGGCTAACTTTTCCTTAACAGCCTCAAAGCCAATGGTGTCATTTTGGGGTGCTATCTTAGATCAGCGCCTCATGAATGTCTTCAAGTTTGAAGACAAGGATTTCTTAATGTGGATGAAGATAATCCTGGGGGATGAGTACTTGAAGGCAACCTTCAAATACTGCTGCAATGTGGATATGGCATCAATTTTCACTACATGGTGTTTTGAGCTAGAAGAGAAGGATATTGTCCAAGGGTTGGTAGAGAGCTATATCCATGAGGAGTGGCGAGGTGGTTTCGATAGATTGATGGAGATAGCGAGGAGGGATAAGGTTTCTTCAGTCGTAGTGGTTTATGGCTCCATGTTGGTGAATACACACCACCTATGCGACCCTTTTCATTTGGAGCTCAATGACCAACAAATAATTAAGGCGTTCCTCAGCCCAAATTAGCATGGCAAAATCAAAAGACTGTGTCAAAGCTTTCGAAGCTAGGAATCTATGTGGGGAACTTGAGAAATGGGGTCCATACAGCGAATGTAGTCCTGCAACCATGGGTGCATCATCATCTAGGAAAAAGTGTGTAAGGCCTAAAGGTGCTAAGAAAAAGACCAGCCAAAACCCTTTGGATAGGCTTCCCTCTAGAGCCACGTGAGGATGAAGAATGACTGCCACCTGCATCTGCACATGGGGAGACCTCTTGGGAGAAAGGAAAGGCTATTGTGATTGACAAATAACCGGGGGAATATGTATCTTTTGGTTTTTTGTTTGAAAATCTTGAAAGTATAGGATAGTATATCTCTATCACATATGTATATCTACTCTGGTTGGTCACTTGAAAACTTGTTTAATATGGGGATGTTTTGAGTTGGGTGTTTCTCTGGGATTGGTGATTAAAGCTTCATAATGCATTCCATTTTTTGTAATATTTTTAAAATTTTAATAATAAAATATATATAATCATTTATCGATAAAATAAAGTATAGAAGTGGATAGGGAATCTGACTATACACCTATGATAAAAATCTGAGCTTGAATTGATAGGACCAAGGTGTTATATGCCCTGGTCTGAGACATTGCGATGAGCTGCAAATTGGAAATTTGAATCTTGAGACTACTTGAGCTATTTCACTAAAATATAGAGAAGAATAAGGAGGACCAAGGCATGTGGTGCCCTAGTCCCTGAAAACCAAGCCCAACTTTAGACAGGAAACTTGCACCAGTTTGCTGAGATCTTTCAAGAACTTCCCACTCTGTCGAACACCAATAACTGTACACAAGAGGAAATAAAGGGGGTTGTGGATAGGGGTTTTCCTTAATTCAAACCTTGGGTTTGGAATTAACCCTAATTAAAATATAAATTGAACTTGAACTGAATTGGAACAACTTGCCTTTTGAGGGCAAGGTTGAAATGCTTGAATGTAGATAATTATACCTTCTAGGATAAGTCCTTCATGTTTTGATGCAATAACATGATAAATCACTTAAAATCCATCATGAAATCATAATTAAAAAATAATGTGAATATTCCTTGATGTAATTTGTTGCTCCTTGAATAAGATCTACTCTTGAGGAAGAGGAATTGCTCTTGAATTGAAGATAATATTTGCATAATATGTAATGTTACAAATGAACTCGGAGGGATGTCTTATAGAGGGATTTCATAATTAAAATCACCATTAGGCCAACTTAGAATTGATTTATTTTGACATAAAGTGGGATTTGAATAGGGTAAGACCACCTTATTATTCTCCCAAAATTTGGGGAAATTTTTTTGGGACCAAGTAATCTATCAACTTTTTTTCGATTTTTTAGGGATACGAGATAATGTGATTCTAATGCTTATAAATCCAACTCAGTGGCTCAAACCAAGATGCATAGGTATGTGAAATATTCTTTGAGATTGAAATTAGGGTAAGATTAGGGATAAATTAGGGTATAATAGTAAACGGCACACCTACAATTAAGGGACCAAACAAGAGTGTTATGATGTAATAAAGTAGAATAAGATCCATAATATTAATTTAAATATTAATTAATTACAATAAAGGCCCTATAACGCATAGAGGAATGAAAAATACTAAAATAGGTGCTAGGAGAGTGTGAAATTGGACACACTAATAAAGGTGTGCAACTTGCGACACTACATTTATCCCCCACTTTAGCAGAGTATGACCTTACGATCATACTCTCAGTAAAGTAGAAATGAAGAGATAGAGCATCTAAGAGAAAGAAAAAATAGAGACAGTATAATGCTAAGGGATGGTAAATTCCCCAAGCATAGGATCATATCAATCCATGAAAGTAACCTTCGAATATAAACAAAAGCAAACAACGTTAGTACTAAAACACAAAGCTCCAAGTCAACTAGTTGAAGAGACCACGATAATCAAAATGTCTCAATTGCTAATATCATTCTCGACATGTTATTGAAAGAGCACATGTAGAATTATAGAAAGAACAAGGATGTACACCAATTAAAAGCATAATAAACCATGATCCGACACTAGCAAAGTTATGAGCTCACAGGAGAGAGAAAAGAGAGAATATGGATGCCACGAGCTAGAAAGATGCATTATGCTAGGTGATCGATGTGGGGGAGGAGAGTCAGAATAGTCTAGTTGTGTTTTTCTAGTTCCACTCATCCTACTGCATATGTTGATGTCTAGTTTCAAGAGTTAAGCATCTCATATAATAATTTGTTTTGTCTGGTTTTGAGCATGCAATAACCTGTATGAGACATGCAATTGAAAAATGATGTGTCTAGTTTTGGGAATGCAACATAAAGATGCAACAACCCGTCTAAGACAAATGATGCCTAAAATGAGGGTGAAACATGAGGATGCAACAATCTCATAAATGATAGGTAAGATAAGGACTAATCATGAGAATGCAATAATCCCAAATTGATCATCGATAGTTGAAATGCAAATAGGAGGCCACATATATGCCCCTCCCCCCTTAAGTTGTCAACATAGTCCTATGTTGATGTATTAAGGTAGATGGAAACAAGGATACTCACCTTCAACACCAAGGAGATATCTATTAAGCAATAATGCATGCATTCCAAGCTAGGAAGAAATATTCCTGAATAGGCTTTGTTTCTTTAAGCAAGGAAGATCTAATTGTAAAATAGATGTATTGAAACAAGTGTAAAGGATCCTTTTGAGGGATGCATGATTGGAAAATAAGGAAAAGATATTTGTATAAAGATACCTACCTCCAAGGGTAGAGGATATCTTTAATAAAGATGACATCTTGGAAAGGAGAAGTGGACTAAGAATACACACCTTCTCCAATGTTTAGGAAAAGTGGATTCTTAGTGAAGGATTACACACTTTCACTAATGAGAGATTGCTCGTTAAATATGTATCAATTAAAGCAAAGAATATATATTAAATAAGGAACACATATGTACTCGTGTTAAGGATAATTCTATGCAAGAAATGACATTAAATGAAAGATGCAACTCAACAAAGGAAAGGTGAATCTTAGGAAAAAGAAAAAGAATAGAAATATTATTTTGTGCCCCCAAGAATGAAGACAAGGACACCAAAGAAAGATCATTTATAAAGGACATACTCTTCTAAAATAAGGAAAAGATCATTGTCGAGGATACATTTTCTTACAAGAGGGATGGGATCCTCAACAAGGATAAGCACATCCACAATATAGAAGGGTCCATTATAAAATATACCACTCAATTAAGAGAAGGATTGAAAGGCTATTCTTGCCCCCAAGCATGGAGACAAGAATAAAAATACTATTATGTCACCACCTAAGTACAATTTTAGTTGAAATTGTACCACCATGAATGACAATGAGCCCCTAATAGGTAAGCGAATAATGTCACATAGTGAGGAGAAACATAATAGGAACTTAAATGTTATGTAAAAGGAAAATGATGAGAGTTTAACTTATTGTCATAAAGTATTTGAATGATACCAGTTACAATAAGTTGTTGAATTTTATCCGCTAAATCATGACATTCATTACTAGAATCATGGATTTGGTGATACTTGCAAAAAGAAGGATTGTGTTGATTTTCTTTACTATATTTTATTTGATTTTTTAGAGGGAGAGTAATCAATTTGTATTTAAGAAGCTCATACAAGATACTCTCTTCTTGTGATGAGAAGTTGTAATAAGAAATGGATGTATTAGACAATGGAGGAGGGGATGGTGGACAAAGGAAGACTTGGGAAACATAAACCTTCTTTGAAAATGTGTGATATAGATTTCTCATAACTGTCAAAACTTTTTTGCACACATCCTAAACCATGTCCATTGTATCCATGTGTAGAATCAAATATATGTGTTGAAATTTCTAGAGGAGAGGGTTCATTCTTAGTGTCAAAGTCTAAACAGCCCCCATCATCAACAAGACATGTGTTGGAAGGAGAGGTGGGAATTGATTTAGAAGGAGATTGGATAAATGACACACAAGGATCCTTCAAGGATTCATTATTAGATTAAGGGATCTTATACCCATTGAATGAGGGTGTAAAGTCTATTGTACCCCAATTTCTTGCTAAAGAAGCATCATTGGTAGGAAATTTGAAGAAATCATATTATTAAAGGGATAAATGCATCCTACTTCATCATGAACAAAATCATAAGGATTAGTATCATTCTTGATTGTGTGAAGTTCATTGGTATATATGAATTTGATTGTGCAATGAAGGGTAGAAGGAACCACTTTCATAGCATGAGTCCATGGTCTACCTAAAAGAAGGTTATAATTAAGATGATTGGGCATGACATGAATAGGAGAAGGTAAAGTCATGGATCCTACTTTGACAGTTTATATGACTATACCAAGTGATTCTCTAGGAACATTATCAAAGCCACGAACAAAAAGAGGATCAAGTTGAATAGAATAATAATCCCAATTTATCTTATCTAATAAGTCAACACAACAAATATTAAGTGTTGACCCATTATCAATTAAAGTACCTCGTATGTTATGTTCATAAATGCAAGGAGTGATCATAAGGGGATCATCTTTATTTTTAACCTCTATAAAAGGAAATTCATCTTGTGAGAATGTGATATCATTTGGTTTATAAATAGGATGAGAAACCACTCTTTGTAATACTTCTTGAATCAACTTATGGTATAAAGGTGAAGTTTGACTCAAAACCCAAAGGGAGATCTTAGCTAAGTTTTATGAAGCTTCTTAACAAGATTAGGTTCCTTATCAACATGTTTCTTAGGATGAGAGGGAGAAGAAAGAGAAGTGAGAAGAACATTGGGATTTTATTTTTTAACAAAAGCGTTAAATGTGTGATGTATTTCAGAACCATATATTTGTTCTAGTTGTCTTTTTCAGATCACCTCTTTCACATATGTATTTTGCAACTTTTAAGATGTTAGGTGGTTTTTTGGGATTAAGCTTCTCATAACTAGAAAAATGAATGGTATTGAATTGATTAGATTTTTTGTTCTCCGAGGATAAATTTTTAGAAGGGAGAGCATCAAGGAAATTGCTAATGATTTCATCCTCTTGCTCCAAGGTATCTTTATGGGTAAGACAAGCTTTAGGAGAAGGACAAATATAACTCATTGATGCTTCATCTGTAGTTGGAAACTCCTTGAAATGAAAAGAGTGTCGAAATCAATGAACACTGAGAGGGGGGAGAATCAGTGTTCTACAATTAACAACTTGTTTAAACTGATTCTTAAACCACCGGATGCAAATGAATAAAAGCAAAGTGCAGAAACTAAATGCAAACAAGCACAAAATCATAACACCAAAATTTTTACATGGAAACCTGAAAAGGTAAAAACCATGGTGGGATTGAGACCCACAACATTATAATACTATGATCAAGAGTTTAATAATATTACAAGAGGGGAATGCACATGCATTCAGGCACACTACCTAGAGCTCATTGCTCAATTACAAAAGAGGGCTACAACCCTGGAGGACTCACTATCCTACAAATGATAACAAGAATGTCTGAACTGATGAATAGCATCTACAAATGCCAAAATGCAGTTTCGGTTAAGTGCAAAGTGACTGTCTTCCATTGTTCTGACAACCTACTATGTTTTGTTGCTCTGTCATATACTGGAGCACAAAATCAAAGATAATGCACATGAAACTATCCACCAACACTCATATAATATTTTCAAACTCCCATTGATCACCAAAATGCTCAAATAGATCGGTCTAATATATCTGCACCACTAAAGTAAATCAACTCCATGTCAGCCCAAAACTACATAACATGCAACATGAAACGTGTAACAATAAGTCAGCTCAATTTGATTACAAATTCATATACGGACCTTCAAAGATTGATAATATGCTTCACACATGTCGGCTCAACCACCTCGAACTCAAAACCAATTACCGAAATCATCCCAAAGATTCAGCATAATACGCTACACCAAAATAACCTTGTTCTTCCTGAAATACCAGATACCGGATCTTCTATCTTGCACGAGAATTAATACCGAAGCCTAGTATTGTGAATTAAGTTATCTCAAACATCCAATCACCTAACTCTTCCACCACAACCAAAATTGAGTTATGCTCAATGTACTCATTCTAGTGCATATTGTATTCCACCTTCTAAAATTAAGCAAAATGGATATCAAACTTTTGGTAGAACAATTCAACATATACCGGATGTGATTTCTAATATGAGTTGCCATCAATGACAACCTCAAAATATTCCTCATGCACTAATCTCTACCGGTATAGTGTCTCTTTCCAAAAACCTCCCCCTTTGGCATTGATGGCAACACTTGATCAAAAATGACACTGTTAGACCAAAATTGACATACATTGCAAAAACTTCAAAACTACAACAGCTCAACAAGCTCCTCCTGAGAATAGACACTATTTTTCATTCCTTTCTCTCCCGCTTTGACATCAATGGAAAACGTAGGTATCCACCAAAATTTATGTCCAAGGGTATACTCAATAACTTACAGAAATTTTAAAATGTCTGCAAAAATGGTCTTCAGGGATTGCAGGTGATCATCTCAACCTTTCTTCAAGTTTTCCAAAATATTAATAAGAGCACTAAATAGATAGGCATGCATATCTTCTCCTTTAAGATCTGATAAAACACTCTTATTCAAAGCATTCATAGCATCCTGTTGGCTGCTAAGCAAGGTATCCAGCTGGGGAGTGACTAAGTTCCCGAGTTCTCCCACTCTACCAACTACTCTATCTTTTTCCTAATTTGGGCTCTTGATTTTATCAAGTAGAGCCATCACTTGAGCTTTGAATAATTATTGGCAAAAACTAATTAGGGGGCATAAGATTGAGATATACCAGCTAATTGACCTTCACATTCTTTGATCTTCTTATCAAGGTCAATAGTGAACTTAGGTAAAAGAAGACATGACTTGTATATTTTACCTCCTTCATCAAGTGCCTCTTGAATGGCCTTCATACCAGAAATCAAACTATCCCTATCACCCTCAACCATTTTCAAAATCGTCCTTAACCGCATAGCATTTAATTGGCTAAGAACCTTACCTTTAGCAACTTTCTCTAAAGATACAAAATTAGAATCTACTAACTTAAGCATGCTTCTCAACTTACCAGAGGGTGAGTCTACTATATCTTGCTTAGAAGATGACAAAATTTTCTCCAACACACTTGTAGCCATGGATATGAGCTCTTTATCCTCAGGGTGATAGTTCAATAAGTCTTCACTAGCTTTAGCCTATGCTAGTGTTGCAAGCTTGAGTGCTTGGACAGGAGATAGGGAATTAAGATTGATAGGCCCTTTGGTGAGATCTATGTCACTGATAATCTACTTACCCTTGTCCATAATGTCTCTTGCCATTTAAACCTGTTCAACCTTGTCTCCACCCTTCTCCTTCTCTGCCTTCTCTACATCTTCTCCTTTCTCAGCATCCTCTCCCTTTTCATTACCAACCTCCTCAGGTGCCTTCTCTAATTCAACAGTGGTTATCAAAGGATTTTGATCAGCTTCATCGGAGTCTGCAACCTTCTGACTATCAACAAAATCATCTGCAACTGGAGCTTGCTCATTTGTTTTCTCATCTGGAATAGAGGTATCATCCTGTGTATGCACTTTCGGATGGGTGCCAAATTTCACCGAATTTATCTCATATTTCTTCCCTTCCAAAACTTGCTTCAAAATTACTTTTGTTTCCTTAGCTATTTCATCAACCTTTCCAAACATGTTCTTATTAACTCTAGTTTTGCTTCTAAATTTACTCTTTTCAATCTTAAAACTTCAATCTACTTTACTCTTAGAAATTACAGAGCACAAATTAACCAATACATACTCTTTTATTCTATCATCTTCTAGACTAGTCGTATGCCTTCTGGCATCCAAAATTTCATATATGCTTTGGAATCATTAATGATAATTCTATTAGGGCTTTACTATATGCATTCATATATTCTACAACGGCTTCTTCTAGTGTTTTTTTACCATTCTCATCACAATTCTCATACCATTCAGATACATGATTCAAATTCCCTTCCTTTACTACTGTATCAACTATCTAACTTAATGTGATGGAGGGCACAATAGTGTAGTTACCTTCAAGTTTCTTAGACTTCAATGCTTCAGCAAGCTCAAACTTGGGCTTCTTTCTAGTTTGAGGTCTTCCAGATTGCTCAACTCCAACTCTTGGCTTCTTACTTGGCTAACCTTCACCAGATGGTTGATTCTTGACTACCCTGATAGAAGTAGCAATCTTCTTAACTTCCCTCACCGCTTCATTAGATTTAGTCTTTTCTTCTGTAGTGGCTACCACATAGACTCTTTCTTGCTTTCCTTTCTTCCTTTTCTTTGCTCCACCGAAGGATTTGGATTGAGGCTTTGGTGGAGGTACACACTTTTAAGCACTGGAGGAAGGTGTTGATTTGGTTTGCCTTGGCTTAGGAGGAGTAGAGGTCGGTTTGGTCTTCTTGGGTTTGACCATGTCCTCCTCTTTTAATATGTTCTACTCCTAGGCTCTATAAACTACTTCCTTTGTAATTCCCATGTCTTCAACAAGTTGCTTTACTTCTTTCCTCACTCTCTTCTGCACTCTAGGCTTGGTGAATTGGGTGTGCAAGCTTAAACTTTTCTCCTTATAAGTCCCAAATATTTCTTCCTTTTCATCCACCAACTTACTCAAAATATTTTGAGCATATGCATCAAGATTATTTGCATCAACTTCATACCCTATGGGCATGATCCACATTGTCCTTGGTTCAATGGCCTCCATTAGGCATTGGTCAATTTCTACCATGAAGCATATTGAGTCCTCATACTTCTTCACAATCTCCTTCAGGATCCTTTCCTTGATCTACATCATGCCTTAGAGGGATTTGAAGTAACCCCATAGGATATCTTTATGTGCTTGAGCATCTCCTAATCCTTGTAAGGCTTCCTTGATCTGCACCACCACTGGTTTGTCATATGCCCATTGTACTTTTCCTACACCAAGGATCTCCTTCATGGAATAGAGGACTAAAAAGATTATCAAAGTACCGAACTTAAAAACATGCTTCTTTTCCTACTTTATCTTCTTTAGATTACTCGTTAGTTCACTCATAAGTACCCCACACAGATCATACAACTTGTCCTCCTTGAGAATTTGATAAGCTTCATTTATTGTCGTACCAGATATTGAGTTTTCTTTGCTAGATTGATAGACCTTATAGCCTATCACCATGGATACAAATCTGACATCATATTCAACTATATCACTGATTGTCATTGATCTTCTATCATGTTGGGAACCGGTTACCTCTGTCACTGTCATGTTCTTCACATTTCTTAGATCGGAAACTTCACTGGTTATATTTAAGAATGTCACCACTTCAATTTATAGCTTGGTGATATTGTATGGTTTATCAAGCCATATGAATTCATCATGGACCTTTCTTAGAATGTACCTAACCCATTCAGGTTCATCGAAAGCTAGAAAATTCACAAACTGAATGAAACCCTTATCCTGCAGAGATTTGAATTTTGGTTCCAAGTTGCCCATACCATCCATCATGTGCTTGGTATACAATGATAGTATTTCACCATTCCCAATCTCCTCAATATTGCAATGCATGTATGCCCTAATATCTTCAACGTGCAATATGTTATACATAACAGATGAAAATGCTCCATTCAGATCATCTTTCATCTATTTGTATGGATGTTTCTTGAACTTAGGCCTTGCCCTCTCAGTTATCTTGACAACCAATGGAGTAGCCACACTAGATGATGCCATTACCAAATTCTAGGTTATGAGCAAATAGCTCGAATTCAGAAAATGCCTTTTTGTCTTCAACCAGATACAAGAAATCTTCGTCGAATTCTTTCAAGCTCTAGTTTAGCTACACAATCTTCTTTGCCATACTCTCCTATTCTTTCGCTTTAAATGCAATGTGATAAATGAAATTTAAAATGCCTTTTATCCTTCGAATACCTAACTTTAGGGTGCAATAAATGTTCAACCCTAAAGTTCTCCCGGATGCTCTGAAACTCATTAATATTATACTAGAAGTGTCAAATTGGCATGAAATCTTCCGGATATCTCTCAAGATCATCTACACAACCATTTAAAACCATTTGCAACCTTCCACAACCGGTCACAAATCTCAGAAAAGGGAGTTTTAAGGATCTACATGAAAAGCTTCCCCCTAAGGCCAAATGCCTTAGTTACCGGATGAGGTTCCAACACCCGAATCAGGTGTGGACCCATTTGCTGCACTTGAATCATCTTTTTTAACCCACATCTTCTTTTGCTACTCTTTGATCTCTTCAACATTCACTTTGCCCTTTTCATCTATTTTTTTCTTGTCTACCGGAGCATTCTTGTTCACATTCTTGCTTCTATAGTATTTTGCAATATGACCGGATTTGTTGCAAGCATAGAAAACAATGTTGTTTATCTAATTAGGACTATAATTACCTTGTGTAGTCACATAAATCTATCCACTTAATTATATGAATATTTACTATTTATTTGATTATTTAACCATCAATAATTAGTTAATTAAATTAATATTTAATTAATTCATCCTCAACCTCTTTTTCTATTAACTAAATAAATTATTCAATTTATTTAAATTAATTCATTAAGCCACACTCTAAATCAATTAAATGAATAAAACATATTTATTTAATTTAACCTCTTTTCCTCATTTAAATAAATAAATAAAATATTTATTTAAATCCCTAAACTACCCCCACTTGCATTCTCCTACAAATGCAAGTTGCACTTATTTTGTTGAAACAAAGTAATTTTATTTTAATTAAATTCCTATTTTCTCTCACCCACCAAACCCACTAGACTCTTCTAACCCATTCTAGACTCTTCTAACCCATTCTAGATTCTTCTAAACCATTCCTAATTAGCCTAATCACCCTCCCTAATTATTGTCACATTACTAAGCAACTTGGAGTCACTTCTCAAAGCCTCAAAGTCTTTGAAAAGAATTAAAGGCTTTATGTCTTCAAGAAGTTAACCCCTAGAGTCTTCCAAACCATTAATGGCTCTTACATAACCATTTATGGCTCTTACATAACCATTAATGGTTAAACTCAACTCACCCACATGGTTAGAGACTTTTCCTCTAACTCAACCTCCATTTAACTCATGGGTCTCTTCAATCATTCATTGCTTTGTGTTGGCATTATGTGAACCAGTATGAGGACATGATGACATTGTATGTTATCATTGATGTCAATATGCTGAAGAAGAGAGAACCGATATGTTACCAAGAACCGGTATATGTGAGAACCGGTATAACATTGTGAACCGGTATATGTGCCAAAGTGAAGCGGCGTGTCTATCCAAGGTGAACCGGCATGTTGATATGGGAACCGGTACATGGAAGCTTTGTATGACTACCAGTTCATAGTCTCAACTTCAGGGTTTCCAATTGAAGTGCTTCAAGCCTATGTGACTCAACCGGTGACTTTGTGTGATGAGTTAGCATTGTAATGAAGAACAGACCGTGTTGCCACGTCAGCCTTGTGCGTGTGAAGGATCTTGCATGAAGGAGATTGTTCCCTTCTACCTCGGGAATGTGCGAAGTTTGTAAACAGTGAAAACGCGTGATGGGTTATCAGTCGCCATGAAAGCGGTAGAAAATGAACGATGGAGAACATCTTGAGATCGGTTCAAGACTGTTGCATTTAATGCAATGTGCTCAACGGTTAGGATTGATCTGTTTGAATTGCTTAACCTAACAGGTTTAGGGTTTAGGGTTTATGCTACCAACTTGTCTATTTCCTATAAGGTCATTGTTGTGTTTCTTTCTTTGTTGTTGGCAAAAGTTGTGTGCGTGTATCCAAGTGAAGAGATACGTGATTCTTGCCAGACCAGAGGAGAGAAGTGATACCTGCAGAGTGTAAGTGCAGAAGGTGAAGAGGAGCTAAAGCGGATCTGCATTGGCATTGAGTGTTGTTACTAGATCATTGTAATACTTGTTGATCTCTAACCACTTCAACAGTTGGTAAATCCCTTAACAGGGTAGCTTTAATCGGCTTATCGTAAATCCTTTGACAGGGTGACTCAAAACCATTGAGTTCTTGAAATCCTCTAACAAGGTAACCTTTAACAAGGTTTAACCCTTAACAGGGTATTCTAGCCATCCCTTAACCAGGTGATCCCTAACATGATTGGTTCCTAACAGAACCTATTGTATCAGTCTTTAACCGGATTAGGCTCCTAATAGAGCGGACTTCTAAAGAGTTCAAAAACAGCTTGTGGGTATTCATCCCCACTGTGGTTTTTCCCAGTTGGGTTTCCACGTGAAAAATCTGTGTGTCATGTGTGGTGGTATTCATGTGATGGTTTAAGTGATTTGTGTCTGAAGGTAAATCATGTTGATCTAGCTGCTTATATATGTTTGATGATAGATTACTTGTTCATGCACTAGGGTGAAATGGAAATGAAGAATTAGATTGTATGAAAAGATAAGTGTCAATCAGTTTATGCTTGTCTCAGCTATTCTGGGTTTTGTCAGTTGTACTCTATTTGAGACCGGTGTTATTGTTTGTCTACCAAAGCACAGTGTCTGCTGACTAACTGGTTCCAGGATTGTGTTTTTGTTTGTACTGATTCACCCCCCCCCCCTCTCAGTACCGATTTGGTACTATTCATTCATCATTAAGTTATCAATTGGTATCAGAGCATCCTCTAGGTCCTCTGTGTTGTAAGATTAATCACTTGAGGCAAAGATCCTATAGTAATGATGAAGAGGGAAGGTCCAAAGTTCAACAAAGATAATTTTAATATATGGAAAGACAAAATGAAGATATATATTAGAAGCATGGGTGCTCAACGCTGGAGCTATGTTAAGAATGCTTATGTTGCCCCTACCGATACTCTTACCGATGACCAAAAGAGAGAGATGCAAGAGAATGGGCAAGTTATGGAAGCCCTAATTAGTAGTTTATCTGACATTGAGTTCATTGATGTCCAAGATAAAGTAAATCCAAAAGAAGTATGGGATACTCTTGAAAATATCTATGGCAGAGATGAGCATGTAAAACAAGCTAAAGAAGAAAGCCTTAGGGGTAAGTTTGAAGACATCCCATTCAACAATATGGAATAAGAATCAAAACCGTTGTTGGAGACATCAAGAGTGCAGGAGGCAAAATAGAAGACTCCACGATTGTAAGCAAAGTTTTGAGATCCTTATTACCAGTCTATGCAATAAGGGTGGTAGCTATTCAGGAGTTGAGGTCAATAGACAAGACTAAGGTATCCCTAGACTCCATCATTGCAAAGTTGACTGGTTATGAGTTAAACAGTTTTGATGGTAGTATGCAGAAAACTGAATCAACATTTAGAGCATCAGTTGCACCATCTAGAAAAGGCAAAGAAGTAAGCACCAGTGGTAAACCAAATAAGAGCAGAGAAATGAATGATGAGGAGATTCTGATGGAATTTGAAGCTCTTCTTGCTAAGAGACTTCCAAAGGGAACCGGTAAATACAGAGGTAAACTTCCTTTGAAATGCTTCTCTTGTAACCGGATAGGACATATTGCTATAAACTGTCCTAATGGGGACAACAAGGACAAACTAGAGAGGTTCAAGAAATTCAAAGGAGGAAACTAGAGAAACTGTTTTGTTGCAGTTGATGAAGGTGTCACAGATGAGGAATCTGAAGATGAAGAAAATGAAGATATTGTGTTTGTTGCAGTAAAGGAAGATGTGTAAGACAAAAAGGCTCTTGTCTCCCTCTTTGATAATTCCAATGAGTGGATTATTGACAGTGGCTGCTCTCACCATATGACTGGTGACCGGAGCAAGTTTCTATCTTTGGAAGAGTATGATGGTGGTGTGGTTCTCTTTGGTAATGATGCACCATGTATGGTCAAAGGCAGAGGGTCCATCTCTCTGAATGGAAAGAGCAGTGCTGACAATGTGTATTGGGTTGATGGTCTCAGACACAACCTTTTGAGTGTTGCCCAGCTAAATGATAGTGGACTCACTCTGGAATTCAAGAATGGAGTGTGCAGAATCAAAGGAAAGAATGGCAAATTGGTGGCCACCGGTATGCAAACCAAAGGTAACCTGTTTCAGCTGAATGCAAATATCAGTACCTGTCTTATGGCTAAGTTTGATGATAGTTGGATATGGCATAGGAGATTCTGCCATGTAAACTTTGATAACATTGTGAAGGCCAGTAAGACCAAGGCAGTCAGAGGATTGTCGGTGTTGAGCAAACCGGAAAATCCTTTGTGCGGAGAATGTCAACTGGGGAAAATGTCTTCCTCAACTTTCAAAGGTAAATCTTTCACTACAGACAATTTACCTGGTCTTGTGCATACTGATTTGTGTGGTCCTATGAAAACTAGGAGTGTGCAGGGTGATATGTATTTCATGATTCTGACTGATGATTGCTCGAGAATGATATGGGTCACATTCTTGAAAGATAAGTCTGAAGCTTTCGGAAAGTGGCAAAGGAATCAAATGCCTTAGAACTAATCAAGGAGGAGAGTTCACTTCCAGTGAATTCAACAAATATTGTGAAGAGAACGACATCAAGAGGCAATTGTCTGCCCCTCGGACTCCACAGCAGAATGGCTTAGTAGAGAGAAACAACCGGACTATGGTAGAAGCAGCTAGAACCATGTTGATCCAAGGAAAAGTTGCCCACACCTTTTGGAGAGAAGCGGTGAGCACTGCAGTATACACAATGAACTGGGTACTCATCAAGAAAGGAAAGAATAAGACTCCTTATGAGTATTGGACCAGTAAGACACCAGTGGTAAGCTACTTTAGAATGTTTGGTAGCAAATGTTATATCAAGAGGAGTGAACATCCGAGCAAGTTTGATGCAAAATGTGACGAAGGAATATTCCTAGGATATTCCACCAAGAGCAAAGCTCTCAAATGTTTCAACAATAAGACTCAGAGAATTGTTGAAAGCATCAATGTTAGAGTTGATGAAAACTCTGGGAAACCTAAGGAAACCAGCAGTAAGCAAGTAAGAAATGAACCGGTAGTAACCTTTTGGGAACCAGTTGCTAATCAGCCAAGTACCAGTAACAGTGTCTCCACACCGATAGATGTTGATGTTGATGTAGATGAGGATGAAGAAGAAAAGCAGGAGGAATCAGTCAAGAGCATTCCTCGATATGTCAAACTGAATCATGATCCAAAGTAGATCATAGGAGTTAAGGATGCAGGAATCCTTACAAGAAGAAAGGTCAGAGAAAATTCTCGTATGATATTTGAATGTGAGCCTAAATCATTCAAAGAGGCACATAAAGATGAAGACTGGATCAAGGCAATGGAGGAGGAACTTGACCAGATAGAGAAGAATGGTACATGGTCTTTGGTACCCAGACTGGAGCATAAAAATGTCATTGGTACCAAATGGGTTTTCAGAAACAAGCTAAATGAGGATGGCACAGTGGTAAGGAACAAAGCCAGACTAGTATGTAAAGGATATGCTCAAGAAGAAGGAGAAGACTATGGAGAAACCTTTGCCCCAGTAGCCAGATTGGAAGGAGTTCGTATGCTTCTTGTATATGCAGCTTTTAAAGGATTCAAAGTATATCAAATGGATATAAAATCTACATTCCTAAATGGTGTACTTGAAGAGGAGGTGTATATAGAGAAACCAAATGGGTTTGCCCTATCTGAAGACAGTGACATGGTGTGTAGGCTACATAAAGCCTTATATGGTCTAAAGCAGGCACCTAGAGCATGGTATGAACGCCTACACTCCCATCTTGTGAAGATTGGATTTGAGAGAACAAGCGAAGATAGGAATATCTACTTGAAATCTGAAGGAGATCAGATCCTGATCTATGAGGTATTTGTTGATGACATTATCTTTGGTAGAGATGACAAGATGAGTCATGAGTTTGCAGATGAGATGAAGAAAGAGTTTGAGATGTCACTCATAGGGGAGATTAAGTTCTTCATTGGACTGTAGATTCAGCAGATGAAAGATGGAATCTTTATCACTCAGTCCAAGTATGTCAAAGAGGTGTTGAAGACCTTTGGCATGGAAGATAGCAAACCGGTTGGTACACCGATGGTGACCGGTTGTAAACTATCCAAAGAGGATGACTCAGCATTGGTTGATGAGAAGGAATACCGATCAATGATTGGTAAGTTGCATTATGTAGTGCACAGCAGACCAGATATTGCACATGCAGTTGGCATTAATGCAAGGTTCCAGAAAAGTCCAAGAGAATCCCACTTGGTTGCAGTCAAGCAGATACTTAGATATCTAAAGGGAACTGTTGACTATGGATTGTGGTATCCTTATAGCAATGATTTCAACTTGAAAGTATTCACAGATGCTAATTGGGCTGGTAATGTGGATGACCGGAAGAGCACAACCGATGGTCCATTCTTTCTCGGTGGTAGACTGGTCTCATGGATGAGTAAGAAGCAGAGTTGTATCTCTCAGTCTATAGTAGAAGCGGAGTATGTTGCAGCTTTTATGAACTGCACCCAGAATATTTGGATGAAGCATGTATTGAATGGCTTCAAAGTTCTTGTATCTGAACCGGTAAGCATATTTTGTGATAACACAAGTGCTATCAATATTTCTAAGAATCCGGTTTTACATTCTAGAACCAAGCACTTTGAGCTTAAGTATCATTTCTTAAGGGAAAAGGTTCATAACAAAGAGATTGCACTGGAACATGTTTCTAGTAAGGAGCAGTTAGCAAACATATTCACCAAGCCTCTTCCAAAGGCTATATTTATGTATTTAAGAGGTGAGTTAGGGGTGTTGCCCCTTCAGGAGATAAACTAAAGGTATATGCTCCACATCAGTCAAGTATTGATGTGTTGAAGGATGCTACTTCTCAGGGGGAGCATCATAATGGAACCAACTCCAGTGTCTACTCCTCTACCTACTCCGGCCACTGCACCTCTTCAAGATCTTTTTGAGGATGATTCTGATGATGGTGCTAATGATCCACCATCCCCACCCCCACCATCCCCACCTCCACCTGCTCCACCTTAGATGCCCAAGTGGGCTTGGTGCCTCCACTTTGAAATTGTTGTCACAGAGGGAGAAGAAGTGAAGCAGAGAAGATATCTGCAGAAATTGGGGGAGAAGATGTGAAGCGGAGAGATATCTTTGTATATTGCCATCAATGCCAAAGGGGGAGATTGTTGGCATTATGTGAACCAGTATGAGGACATGATGACATTGTATGTTGTCATTGATGTCAATATGTTGAAGAAGAGAGAATCGGTATGTTACCAAGAACCAGTATAACATTGTGAACCAGTATATGTGTCAAAGTGAAGCGGTGTGTCTATCCAAGGTGAACCGGCATGTTGATATGGGAATCGGTACATGGAAGCTTTGTATGACTACCGGTTGGTAGTCTCAACTTTAGGGTTTCCAGTTGAAGTGCTTCAAGCCTGTATGACTCAACTGGTGACTTTGTGTGATGAGTTAGCATTGTAATGAAGAACAGACCTTGTTGCCACGTTAGCCTTGTGCGCGTGAAGGATCTTGCATGAAGGAGATTTTTCCCTTCTACCTCAGGAATGTGTGAAGTCTGTAAATAGTGAAAATGTGTGATGGGTTATCAGCCGCCATGAAAGCGGTGGAAAATGAACAATGGAGAATGTCTTGAGATCGGTTCAAGACTGTTGCATTTAATGCAATGTGCTCAACAGTCAGGATTGATCCATTTGAATTGCTTAACCTAACAGGTTTAGGGTTTAGGGTTTATGCTACCAACCTGTCTGTTTCCTATAAGGTCATTATTGTGTTTCTTTCTTTTTGTTGGCAAAAGTTGTGTGCATGTATCCAAGTGAAGAGATACGTGATTCTTGCTAGACCAGAGGAGAGAAGTGATACCTATAGAGTGTAAGTGTAGAAGGTGAAGAGGAGCTAAAGCGGATCTGCATTGGCATTGAGTGTTGTTACCAGATCATTGTAATACCTATTGATCTCTAACCACTTCAACGGTTGGGAATTCCCTTAACAGGGTAGCTTTAACTGGCTTACTGTAAATCCTTTGATAGGGTGACTCAAAACCATTGAGTTCTTGAAATCCTCTAACAAGGTAACCTTTAACAGTGTTTAACCCTTAGCAGGGTATTCTAGCCATCCCTTAACCAGGTGATCCCTAACAGGACCGGTTTCTAACAGAACCTATTATATCAGTCTTTAATCGGACTAGGCTCCTAACAGAGCAGACTTCTAAAGAGTTCAAAAATAGCTTGTGGATATTCATCCCCACCGTGGTTTTTCCCAGTTGGGTTTCCACGTGAAAAATCTGTGTGTCATGTGTGGTGTTATTCATGTGATGGTTTAAGTGAATTGTGTCTGAAGGTAAATCATGTTGATCTAGCTACTTATATATGTTTGATGATAGATTACCTGTTCATACACTAGGGTGAAATGGAAATGAAGTACTAGATTGTATGAAAAGATAAGTGTCAACCGGTTTATGCTTGTCTCAGCTATTATGGGTTTTGTCAATTGTACTCTGTTTGAGATCGGTGTTACTGTTTGTCTGCCAAAGCACAGTGTCTGCTGACTAACTGGTTTCAGGATTGTGTTTTTTTCTATACTAACTCACCCCCCCCCCCTCTCAGTACCGGTTTGGTACTATCCGTTCATCATTGAGTTATCACTTTGACCATGGTTATCCCCACTAACTCTTGCACAAGATTTTGTCCATTGGATAAAAGCATTATTCATTGGATAAAGGCTTTATTCATTCAACTCAAGCCTAACCTTACCTCCCAAGCTAACCTTCATGTCATCTCAAGCATTTAATGCTTCTTCTGTCTCCTCTCAAGCCATCTCATGATGACATTTGTCATCCTGGGATTGGGTTGAAAACCCTTACATGGATCATAAACCCATCAATCTTGGCCTTTGTTGAGATTACTTAATCTCAACCATCTATTGCCCTGTTTTTCCTATAAATAGAGCCCATTCCTTCTTCATCCAGATCCAGAAATCTTGTATGCATCTAAGTTATAGTGAATTTGAGAGAGCATTTTAGAGTGAAAATCATAATCCACATTGTCTTTTGGTTAAAATTGATAATAGCTTAATTAACTCATGTTTTCTCATTCTTAGCTTACATTTGCATATTTTCATAATCATCTTCAATCTTGAATCTCCATAAGACTTACATAGTAGTGCAAAGCTGAGAGCTACACTCATGTGGAACTTGGAGAGGAGAGGAACAAGGTAGGAGCAACTATGAACATCTTGGTCAACATTTGGAGGAGTGTAGTTTATCTCTTTCATATTTGCATGATTTCCATTTCATGTTTAATATCTCTCTTGATATGCTTGCTTAGGATAGTCTTTTTTTGCTAACACTAACATTTGAACTTGCTTCTTATGTGTTGTGTTTCCATCACCATTCTAATCCTTTTTGTAGAGAATCACCTTGATTTCCCCTTGATCTGCATTGGTTAGCAATATGTCCAAATCTTTCACAAGCATAGCATCTTATATTTCTCCTATTTACCATACTTTTGCATTCAACTGACTTATGACCATATTTATTGCAATTGAAACATTGTCCGGAGAATGATGAATTATTCTGAATAGCTCTATTTATGTATTAACTTGCCATATGATCAAATTTATTGCAAACAAAAAATTTACCATTAAATTTATAAGCATTAGGCTATCTTACCAGAGATCTCTTGTTCTTTTGATGATTGCTTTGACTAGATCCAAAGATTTCTCCCTTTTTCATATCCAAGTCCTCCCATATCAACTTTATTCTTCCGACTCTGTAGCATCGCATCTAGCTTAGTTGAGCTAGCATTGAATTTGTCTTTGTACTCATTAGCAGTGGTAAGTTCATCTCTCAAAATTATGATCTGCCTTTCAAGTTCTTGCTCATTATTTTTGGATTGTATCAATTCAAGCTTCAGCAAGTCATTTTCATGATTTAGTCTGCAAAATTCATCAGATCTATCCTTTAATGACCTAGTCAGCCTTTCTTCATTCTTCTTCCTATCTTCAATCTCCTTTGTCAACTTCATCACAATGGATTGCATTTCATTCTTCAGGAGTGCATTATCTCTAGCAAGTTTTTCACATTCATTTATCTTGTCTTGATTATCAATGCATTGCTCTTCCTTCTCCATGAGTTTGTCCATCAGCTCCTTTCTCTTCTCTTTGGATGTGTTCACTTTCTCTTTCAACGACTCAATGAAATTTTCAGCATCACTCAAATTTCTTCTCAGGCTACTTGCTTCATTCCTTGCTACATCTAGGTCTTTGAGTGGTAATATAATTTTTTTTGCAAACCAAAGTCCATTGATTCACTATTCCATATCTTCCTCAAGTTGTTAGGATTTCTCAAAGGAACTAGGCTCAAATACCAATTGTTGGAATCAATGAACACTAAGAGGGCAGGGTGAATCAGTGTTCTGCAATTAACAATTTTCTTAAACTGATTCTTAAACCACCAGATGCAAATGAATAAAAGAAATGTGCAAAAACTAAATGCAAACAAGCACAAAACCATGACACCAGAATTTTTACATGGAAACCCAAAAAGGGAAAAACCATGGTGGGATTGAGACCTACAATATTATAATACTATGATCAGAAGTATAATAATATTACAAGAGGGGAATGCACATGCATTCAGGTACACTGCCTAGAGCTCACTACTCAATTACAAAAGAGGGCTACAACCCTAGAGGACTCATTGTCCTACAAATGATTACAAATGATAACAAGAATGCCTGAATTGATGAATAACATCTACAAATGCCAAAATGCAGTTCCGGTTAAGCGCAAACTAATTGTCTTACACTAATCTTACAACCTACTTTGTTTTGTTGCTCTACATATACCGAAGCACAAAATCAAAGATAGTGCACATGAAATTGTGTACCAACACTCATACAATATTTGCACACTCACATCGATCGCCAATATACTCAAATAGATTAGTCTAATATATCTACACCACTAAATTAAATCAACTCTGTGTTGGTCCAAAAACTACATAACACACAACTTGAAATGTGTAACAATAAGTCAGCTCAATTTGATTACAAGTTCATATGTGGACCTAAAACAAATGATAATATGATTCACACATGGTGCCTCAACCACCTCAAACTCAAAACCAATCATCGAAATCATCCCAAAGATTTTGCATAACACACTACACCAAAATAACCCTATTCTTCCTAAAATATTGGATACTTGATCTTCTGTCTTGCACGAGAATCAATACCGAAGGATAGGACTGTGAATTAAGCTATCTGAAACATCCAATCACCTAACTCTTCCATCACAACCAAAACTACACAACCAAAATTAAGTTCTTCTCAATGTACTCACACTCTACCACATACTGTATTCCACCTTCTAGACTTTAGCAAAATGGATATCAAACTTTCGGTAGACCAATTCAACATATACCGGATGTGATTTTTGATCTGATTTGCCATCAAAGACAACCCCCAAAACATTCCTCATGCACTAATATCTACCAGTATAGTGTCTCTTGCCAACAAAGAGGATATGGTATCATTAGGAAAGGTAGCTACAATATCATCCACTGACATGAAATGATCCTCATGGGGGAGGTACATTTTAGGATAAACATCATTCTTCAAAGCTTCATCATTAGAAGGGAGAGTTTTGAAAGAAGTGTTCATAACCTCTTCTTGCACCAATGTGCCCTCATTAGTAGGACCAAATTTGGGAGAGGGTAAATCAATGTCCATCAACACTTCTTCTCTAGGAGAGATGCCATATAAGGAAGTTAAAGTGACATCAAGGAAGGTGTTTATGATGGCATCCTCTTACTCTAAGATACTCTCAAGGGAGAGACCATTTTCAGGAGAAAGATCAACATCAATTTTCAAAACTTCATCCTTAAGAGAAAGAGTAGCAAAAGAAGTGTTAATAATCTCTTCTTGCACCAAATTATTGTTATGAATAATAGAATATTTATAAGAGGAACTATCATGGTTCATTAAGGCCTGATCTCTAGAAATTAAAGCTTTATAAAGAGGATTGTTAGCCACATCAAAAAAAATTATCACAAAATCTTCTTCATAAATAGGATTGATAGAAGGTAAGGGTTCATAAAGAGGATTGACATGCATGATAATATCCTTGTGAATTTTTGGATATTTAGAGGATGATTTAGAGGGACAGATGTAGTCATGAAGAGTTTCATCCAACATCTCAATGGCATCACTATTAAGCGACCTATGCATTATGTTGATTAACCTTTGGCAAAGGGATGGTTTAGAAGGCTTAGGATAAAGGAAACCATAAAAATCCTCCTCAAGTTCTTCTCTACTATATACTTCTTCAAAAGGATAGTCATTATAAGAAAATAGATTATCAAATGAATGATAGTCTTCTAAAGAGTAATATGACATTTAAGAAAAGAAATGCTAACTATTGCAATCAAAAGATCTAATGTACTAAAGCATGCAAACACATAAAATGAATAAAATAATATTTTTATTTTATTTTTCTTTTAAATAAAACTATGAAATGAATATATCTAAAACTGAAAAATTAGATCTAAAACTCAAAATCAGAAATATGCAAGTGTAAGAAGAGTCGGGTTCACCAAAATGCAATGGTCGTGAACTATACCTCAAAATGCATGTAACTATAAGTGCATAAGCTATATGTTTCAAAAATGGTTGCAAATATGAATGTTTAAGTGCATACAAATCAGATTTGAAAATGAAAACTGGAATTAATGCAAGTGTAAGAATGTCGGGTTCACCAAAATGTAATTGTTGGAAAATTAGGGTTTCACAAGTTATGCTTTGTAAACTACGAAATGAGCTAACTTTCACATGAATCACAACATAAAGAGGATGAAGTCAATGGATCCAACATCAATTCTATTAGGAAGAGGGTTTAATGTTGATCGAATTCTTATCCTCCTTTTGTTTGAGTTGAAGATGTAATTGGAATAATGTAATTTGAATGTTAAATCTAAGGTAAGAAGGTACATGCATGAACTAAAAATTTGTATTGATTATGCTAACTGATAATGAAATAGAAACTTCACAACAGGTACAAAAGTGGATAGGGAATCTAACTATGCACCTATGATAAAAAATATGAGCTTGAATTAACAGGACCAGGGCGTTGTATGCCCTAATCTCAGACACTGTAATGAGATACAAATTGGAAATCTAAATCCTAAGACTGTCTGAGTTATGTCATTGAATTCCGGAGCAAAATAAGGAGTAACATGGCAAGGGGTGCCCTAGTCCCTAAAAACTAGGCCCAACTTTTGACAAGAAACCTACACTAGTTTGTTGAGATCTTCCAAAAACTTCTCACTTCATCGAATACCTGTAACTACGCACAAGACAAAAGAAAGGGGGTTTTGGATAGGGGTTTACCTTAGGTCAAACCCTGGGTTTGGAATTAACCCAAATTAAAATCGAAATTAAACTTGAACTAAATTGGAAAAGCTTTCATTTTGAGGGTAAGGTTGAAATGCCTGAATATAGATAATTATACCTTCAATAGGTGATGCAATGCTCTTAGGATAAGTCCTTCATGTGTTGATGCAATGACATGATAAATCACATAAAATTTGTCATGAAATTATGATTGAAACATAATGTGAAGATGCATTGATGTAATATGCTTCTCCTTGAATCAGATATGCTCCTAAGGAAGAATAATTACTCTTAAATTGATGATAGTATTTGTTTAAGATGTAATGTTGAAAACAAATTGGGAGGGATGCCTTATATATGGATTTTATAATTAAAAACACCATTAGGCCAGCTTAGAATTGATATATTTTGACACGAAGTGATATTTGAATAGGGTATACTGCCTTATTATTCTCTCAAAATTTCAGGAAAAAAGTTCAAGACCAGGTAGTATACTATCTGGTCCTATCAACTTTTTCTAATTTTCTAAGGATGTGAGATAACATGATTCTAATGTTAAATCCAACTTGATGGCTCAAACCAAGATGCAAGGGAATGAGAAATATGATTTGAGAGTTGAAATTAGGGTAAGATTAGGGATATATCAAGATATAATAATAAAGGGCACACCTAGACTTAAGGGCCCAAATGAGTGTGATTATGTAATAAAGTAGAATAAGACCCATAATATTAATTTAAATATTAATTAATTTCAATAAAGGCCCTATAATGTATAGAGTAAAGATAAATACTAAAATATGTGCTAGGAGAGTAATTGGACACACTAATAAAGGTGTACAATTTGTGATGCTACAATTATATATGCTCTTTTATTCACCCTTGAATCATATTGTTATTACTACTATCTTATAGAAAAGTTAAACATTTCTATTTCATTTAGTTTGTTTTTTAATGTTTCATAACTAAAATGTTCTTTTTTCATTCTTATACTTTTGTTATCATTGTTCAGTTGCTTTGTTAAGCTCACTAATAGTAAATTCTTACACTAATGGTGAATACCTACTCCAAGGAAACTAATATTATTGTAACTCCTAAACTAGAGGAATTTGAGTATCACATCTCCTCCCTTAATAATGGAAAATCCTAGATATTATTTAATTTCAATCAAATAACTAATTGTGAATCATTTGATGGCCACTCTAATAATATTGAATCTATTTTTTACTCAGTTGAACACTTCAGGGTTCAAATTCCATTTTTTGCTAATTTGATTGTGGAGGTTAATTGTATCTACCTTGCTTAGTAATGGTTTACTCTCCATAGTTCTCCTTGGGGAGTCATGGTCCCTCTTGCCTCATTTAACTTTGAAAATGAACCAATCTCATGGTAGAGATGTTATAAAAAGGCCAATCCTAAAACTATTTGGATTAAAATTATAAAGCTTATTTTTCTTTAATTTGGACCTAGTCCATATGAATTTTTTACAAGAGCTTTGACTAAGACACGAAATCTTATATGAAACTACCAAATTGAATTTGATAAACTTGTTAATTGAACTAAAGGATTGACAAATAACTTCATCATCAAATCAAATTTTTCATAAGTTTCCTCAAGGAGGAAATTAGGTCTTAGGTAAAAATGTTAAAACCTAATGATATTATATGATGGGCATAAGTTTCAAAAATCTTATGGAAGATATAAGTTCAAATCTTAGAGTCATTTCTCCAAGTTTTCTCCTTTTCCTAATATGATGAATAATCCTATTCCTTCTATTAGGGTTTAGGTAGATCCAAAGCAAATACAAATTAACAATTATATGCAAATTCAAATACACAAAGATGAAGAAAAACACAACACAAATAACACAAAGATTTAATGTTGTTCACCCAAGATGGCTACATCCACAGAACGTATTCGTCCAGTCTTTTCTTATTATCTAGTAAAACAGTATAACACTATTACAATGCCTTTTTCATTACAGTTGTCTATATCATGCACTTTTTAGGGCAACCTACAAAGTTGATTAACAAAATTAATCCTGACACTAAAAGAATATTCTCATAATCTTTTCCTCGTACTCATATTCTTGTACTTGTACTCTTATTCTCGTACGTGTATTCTCATACACATATCATACGCGTATCAATATTTTCATGGTTGGGGGAGAGTTTTTTCCCATTAGAGAAATGTGGTACAATCTTCTGAGTCATAGATACCCAAACTAACATATCATACTTGAGTTATTTCATTGCAATAATCTATCAATCAAAGTACATTTTACATCCAACCATGAACTTCAAAGGATCACATATTTTGACATCCAACTATAAAATTTTAATTGCACATTTTGACATCCAGCCATGAACTTTCAATCATATAATTATAGGTTGAACACACTTTCAATACAACTGTAACTATTTCCCCCTTTGGGTACCCACACAAGAACATACAATGCCATATCAACACACTACTCCAAATCTACAACACAACATATCACATGTTTATATTAATGACAACACTATCTCTGCAACAATCTCTAGTTGATATCATTGACAACACCATATCTGCAATAGCTTATTAGCAAGAAACTTCTCTTCAACTGGTCTTTCCATGAGTGTTTCTTGTGACACATCTTGTAGTTAGATCAAACACACCAAATATTTTATGTGTTCCTTTAAACTTCTAAGAAATAATTCATTCAAATTTTCTTCTAAAATATTCTCCACTCTTAGAGACAAGGCTCTAAATTGTTGAACATAATCCTTGATAGAGCTTGTTTACTTTAATTTAGTGAGTTGGTAAAAGTAGCTATCCATAAAATTATCTCCATAATGGGTAGCTAGTTCCTCTTGAAAAATTGACCAAGTGACCACACAAATCTTCTTTCTTTTCTCATCACATAACCAACAATACCAAATAAATTGTTCTAGTTCTAATTATAGTGAATCCATAGCCACCTTTTGTTGACTTGGAACATGGTGAAGATCAAAGAACTACTCTATTTGGAAAAACCAATCAATCAAATTATTTCTATCAAACTTTCTCATATTCAAATTGGGTATGAATTGCCTAGGAATATGGTTATTAAAGAGATGATCCTTCTTGATATTCAAGTTAAACCCACAAAAATCATGTCCCATAAAAGAATTATATTCCACCTTATTTAGAGGGTTTTCTCCCTTATACTTCATCCCATGAATAATAATTTCCTACTTCCCTAATAAGCAATTCATGTCCCTCTCCAACTTCCCTAATAAGTCATTCATGTCATTTTCTAACTTCCCTGATAAGTCATTCATGTCCCTTTCCAACTTCCCTGATAATTCATTCATGTCTCTTTCCAACTTCATTGATAATTAATTCAATTCCCTTCTTCATATTTGGAATTCCATCATTCACCTCCTTCCTTATTGAATTAATATCACTTTTGACTTTGTTTATATCTTCATTAGAGATAATATCCTTAATTTCTACATTCTCCTTATCTAGAGATATCCTTGGTGTGGTGACATTCTTTTTACCTCTTGTTGACAAACTCATCATGATGGAAAATAGTAATTTCGCAATAAATTACAAAAAATAAATCTAAATTATTTGAAATTTCTTCAATAACTTAAGAGGGTCAAAATAGCACTTACCCAGAATATCTCCACCAAATTTGCAGAATTGCAACTGTTGTCACGAAGGATTGCACCCATGATGGCTAAACTGAAAACTCAGCAATCCTGTGACACATGGGTATACTTTCAGGCCTGTGGGTTGCCTATCTTGAAAGTAGATCTCTGGAGATCAGGGCGGCTTCTTGTCTTGATGAATCTCCTACAACCTTTTTTTTGTGAAAAAAGAGTTAAAAGGCTAGCATGCGAAATAAAACTTATACTAATGAAGGTGATACATCAAGATGGTGGAGTTTTTATCTATTGCACTAAAACTATGACAGTTGCAATAAAGAATAAAAACACCTCACAAATCAACTAGATCACCAAATTCATAAATATTTCATGAAAAGGTTCGAAGTTATCCAACTTCTACATGTAGTAAAAGTGATTTTCACATGCAAAGAATTGGAAACCAAATGAACACAACCCAAAACCTAAATTCACTGTGAAATTATCCTACTTCTGCAAAGTAAAAGCAAGACAGAGTAAAGGATTGCAAGAATCACAATAACTCTATCAAATCGCTCACCTGACAATGAAAAAGCAAGAAATACTGATAAGGAAATTGACTCTGTATTGCAACTAAAAAAGAAATAACTCTATTACAATAACTAAAAAATTGATGAGTTTTGAGAAACAATGCTTTTTTGCTAAAATGTGTAAGCAAAAAAGAAAGAACCAGAGGGAATAATGGAGGAGAAAAGAATATATAGAAAACTCTCCTTCGATAAATCCTAATATGAAAATTTGCATGAGAAAAAACCTTGAGCGGATTTTCCCAAAATGGCATTAAAAAACTCATGCAAAACACTGCCAAAAATAGCTCCTAATGCTGAAAATAGGCCCTCAACTAAAACTGCAGGAAAAAGATACCCTATGCTGAAAACAAAGTTGCCACCTCTGCTAAAAATAGCCATATGAAAAAAGAACTAACTCCTCTCTGAAAAATTGCATGTCATGATGCCAAATATAGCTTAAGAACAGAAAAAACCTCTCCCTTATCTAAATTTTACATGAAAGATATTTTGCCTTTGCTTTTCTTAATAATTTTATTTTAATATTTATTGAAAATTGTAATAGAATAAAATATTAATTATTTATTTACTTCACTTTTATAACTGAATATAATTTCAACTCTTATAATCAATAGGGTTTCATATAGCTTTAGGTCGAAAGACTAGAAGTCTTGACCATGGGGCATATTATATGCATGATTTATTTTTTACAAATAAATTTAAAATCACACCTCAAGCCATGAATTAGGGCATGAAGATAGAAGATATTCTTGAACCCTAATTACTTCATTTTCATCTTTTTGGGTCTTTTCTGAAGAAGACTTTGCCGCCATGCATACTTTTTCTCTGCTATAGGAGTTTGAACAGGGGCTTGACTTGATGCTAAAACAAAGGACTTTTTTTATCTTCTCACATGTGTTCAAATTTTCTCTTGCATGGTATGGTTTCTTTCTTCTTATCTTCACCATTATTTTCATGAAATTTGATTGTAGCTCTATCTTTTCTTTTAGTTGAAGATGAAGGCTTTTGTTTTCTATTCATGCATGCATTGGAGTTTCATGTTAAATATCCTTTGAATGTTTTTTTCTTCATGCAGACTGTAGTTGCTTTTATTGGTGACTGTGAGAGTAATTTATGTGCCAATTTCCCTTTGTGATCGTATGCATGGCTCCTTATCTAGTTGTTCTAAGGTTTGTTTCCTGTAGGTAGATGCAAATTTTTTGCATTCACTGTGTATTTCTATACTTAGGGTTTTATGGTCGATCATTCATATTTGTGCCTTTTGTGAGATGGATGTGATATTTATGCATTCTTTGTGTTTGGTGTATGAAGAATTTTTTGAAAAACCCTAATAATAGTTGCACTGTCATTTTTTGTATTCTTTGTGAAAGATCCACAACATATCTATATGTTGTTCTTTAACAAGCTGATTTTGTGACTTAACTCAGATTTGTATGGTGGATGCTCTCATTTGAGAATGATCTCTGCTCTTTATTCAGCTGCAATGAGCTCTATGAGTTGTATTTTTCATGGTTGGTTGTACATTAGCACAATAAAACAGTGTTGTTGTTGAACTCTTTGTTGTTATGATTGGATATTAGTCTCTATATGTGTATTGTTATCCATTCTATAACAGCCATGATTGTCCATTTTCTGAGTGTTCTTTTGTGCATTCATTATTGGCTGGGAATTGAATCTTGATATTATTATGACTATACATGAACCTTGGAGACTGTTTTGTACGCTTTGTATACTTGTGAAATTCTATTGCAAGATTCAGTCATTGAATGGTCCCCTTATCATTTAAAATATGTATCTCTAACAGCTATGAGTGTTGATTGCTCCAAATTATCAACATTGGTCTCTTGGTTATAATATGGGTTTGAATGTCAATTTCAAATCCTTCAAAAGACTGTTGTATTCAATCCTTGCCATGAATTCATATACTCAAGCTCTTGGCTCTATTATTTTCTGCTCTGTCATTAAGTGCAGATACACTACCTTGGGGATCCATGATGAATATCATTATTCTTGAAGTTGAAGCTACTGTGGCTATGCTTGCATGGCTCTCTAACTTATCACCATCTTTGCTCCATCCTTTTGGATGATGACTTCAACAATTTTGTTTCCTCATTTACCGTCTCTGTGTTTTGAGCATTCATGATCTTTGAATCTTTTATATTGGCCCGTACAGATGAAACATTGCTTGATCATTGTGATTTGTAAATCCTTCTTACTATCTTGTGTTCATAATGGATTCTTTAAATCTCATTGTCTACAATAGTGTTACTGATCTCC
The DNA here is from genome assembly GCF_030272615.1 of Cryptomeria japonica. Classification (NCBI taxonomy): domain Eukaryota; kingdom Viridiplantae; phylum Streptophyta; class Pinopsida; order Cupressales; family Cupressaceae; genus Cryptomeria; species Cryptomeria japonica. The sequence continues at coordinate 318,724,476 of NC_081407.1, forward strand.
ATTGGCACGGTTGTAAATATTGAAAGCCTTATACCATATTGCTACTCTGTATTGCTTCTTTGGGCTGCAATTTTGGAGATCTACTGTCTTTTTCTGGTTCCTCGGGGACTTTTGTTCTTTTGTTGTGTACCATGCTTCTTTGATATGCACTATGGCTATCATTTTGCAGAATATTTCACCAACCTTATATTAGGGCTTTTGGTGATGGTGATTTTACTGAAGAAAATAAACTATTGTCCTAAGTTCATAATGTGTAGCTCACTTATTGCATTGAACTGTGGGTCTTTATCATCTCATCTAATGTGAATGCTATGATGAGGGATTTATTTCTAACTATGACATCCGAATGGAATGCTGCTATCATGATTGTTATAGCCATCTATGCCTTGGGCTCTTCAAATTTGTTGTTTGAATGATGTTTGTACCTCCATATGGATCATTGATGCAATGCATATATGTGAAACGGTCACGTTGTTTCTCTTGGTTTTGGGAGCCTTAGCCACTCTAACTATTGCTTTTATGCCTTTTTCTTGCTCTTATGGTATTGACTTTCTTTTATCTATGAATTGGTACTATTTACTGTTGATAGTGAAGATTTCTCTATATTTTCCTTTAGGACTCCTATCTTCACTAATGACTCAATCATTATTTTTTACTATCCTAGGGTCTTGAACATCACTACCTAATTCCTTCATGTAATGAATCATCTCAATGAAAAAAAAATCATTGTCTTTTGTTTACTAATTGCACTTATGCCTTGAATGATATCTCAAACTGATGTTGAGATGCACACTGCAAGATTTTAGTATTTAGATCAATATTGACTATTGTTGATTCTAATATTGCAGACTTTTGGCAAAGGGGAATGCTTCAGGTATTTGAAGGTGCAGCAAGACTTCTCAATTGCCATCAAGAATGGTCACTATATATGGACATTGGAAATCAGTTCTTTTGATACATTTCTCTTTCACACGACCCTATTTGATTGTAATTGTATCGTTGGGAAAATGGTGTCTCAACCTTGCATTTACATGGGGTTACTATTTATAGTAATTTTTCATTTGAGCACTAAATGGTACAAAATTCTCCCTGAAGCTTCTAGTTGGCTAGATTAGCATCCTGGTAAAGTTATGTCGCAAGATCACAACTAGTTTTGAAGATATTAAATTTTTCATTTTGGAGGGGTCCAATGAAAGGTTTAAATTTGATTTTGAGGAATTTAGAGGGCTCTAAACATCCTAAAAAGTGGGTGAAAGTGACATAGTGTCTTGCAAGGTGATAGATAACTTCATGAGCTTTCTAGCACTTCAAACGGTTCGTCAATAGGACACACGGTTCTCAAGTTATGGCCTCTAGAAGTTTGTACTCCTAAAATAGGAAATATAAAATACATCGAACACATAAATGAGTTGTAAAAAGAGAGGGATGCATCATAGGGAATCTAGAAGGGAGATAAGGTCAGAAACACCTTATTGGGTGGTTTTAGCCCATGCTTTTATAATACCGTTTGACCGTTTCTTGTATTGTATCTCCTATATATGAGGTGCGTGAGATAGAGGTTGTGTGTAAGAGTCTTATGGCTATTGAGTTACCTCTAAATCTCTAATTAGTGGTACTCCTACGAAGAGCTTGCTTTGCAAGTATATTTTAATCTATTTTGATTGCTGAATAATATATTGGGCTGCTTTTGGAGCATGGGGTTTTTCTTCTGAAAGGGTTTTCTCCACGTAAATCATTGTGTTATGGTTTGAATGTTATTATATCTATTTCTATTTTCTGTAACTGTTGTGACGATCTATAAAAAAAAATTGTATTACCCTCCTCTCAAGGTTAGTGTAGGAAGTTGTTCTGCTACTTAACTTCCTTACAAGTGGTATCAGAGCTTGATCACCTTTGGTTTCAGTTGTGGGTTGTTGGGTTTTTTGAACTAATCCAAATTTGAGTGGGAGCTTTTGCAGAAGACACTTTTTTATCTTGTTGTAGGAATTTTTCAGATGGCAAGTTCATTAGGGAAAATAGAGGTGGAGTAATTTAATGGAAAAAATTTTGAGATGTGGAAGTTGAAGATGGAAGATCTACTAATAGATAGAGATCTATGGGATGTTGTTGATGTGAATGTCCAAAGGCCCTTAGATCCTACTGTGGCAGCCCAGTATAATGTTATGGACCGAAAAGCCAATAGTCTAATCAGACTATGCCTGGAAGACTCTGTTCTGATCAATGTCCACAAAGAAAACACTGCAAAGAAGCTATAGACTAAGCTTGGTGAAATGTATCAAGCAAAATCTTTATTAAATCAGATTTTTTTGAGAAAGAAATTGTATTCCTTGAAGATGGAAGAGGGCGGATGAGTTGTAGATCACCCAAAAGTATTCAATATTTTGGTGGCTCAATTAGTATATGTCGGTGTTAAGATGAATGAAGAGGAGAAATGCTAGATCTTGCTTTGTTCTTTGCCTAATTCATGGGATTCTCTTGTTATGGCTATCGATAGTACTTCTATTGTTTTGAAGTCTGAAGATGTGGTGGGTGCCCTACTTGGTGAAGAGATGTGAAGGAAGGTATTTCATACTTTGAAAGAAGCCCTAACTATTCGTGGAAGACCTAAGGAGAAAGGCAAGAAGAATGAGAAGCACGATAAGTCCAAATCGAGAGAGAGATTGAAATCTCTTGGAAAGTTCAAAGTCATTCGCTGGAATTGTGGTAAACTAGGTCACATCCGTAAGGACTGCAAAGAAGAAAAGAAGAAGAAAAAGAAGAAGATTGATTCTGATTTTGAGTCCAAGAAGGAAGATGGTGATGCATTTATTGCAGCTTTGGTGAATCATGCAGGTAATGATGCCTAGTTAATTGATTCAAGTGCATCTTTTCATATGACTGCCAATAGAGATTGGTTTTTTGAATATGAAAAATTTAAATGGAGGTAAGGTGTACTTGGGTGATGATTCACATTTAGACATTGTTGGTCGAGATAAAGTTAGAATCAGGTTTTCTAATAGTAGAATAAAAAAGATTAATGGTGTGTTGCATATCCCTAGATTAAAATGAAATTTGTTATCTATGAGCAAACTAATAGATGCGGGTGTGCAGGTAGTCTTTTCTAAAGTAGGATGTAAGATGATTAAGGGTGCTATGGTAATTGCTAGAGGTGTCGGGTTTGACACTTTATATAAGCTAGACGCATACACTATTGAGTGTAATAACACTTCTGTAAAAAGTAAATATGTGGAAGATTTGAGGGTTTCACCTTCAACAAATAGAGATGGATTTTGGGTACCTAAGGGGGCTCTTTCTTCTGAAGCAAAGTTGCCTACAAAGAAGACTATGTTATGGCACTAGAGGCTTGGTCACATTGGAGAAAAGGGTCTAAGGACCTTGAAAAATAAAAACCTTGTTGAAGGTTTGAATGATTGTAATCTTGAATTTGATTTTTGTGAGCATTGCATTTATGGAAAACAAAACCACATTTAGTTTTATTCAAGTTCTCATAAAACTTGTGGTTTTTTGGGTCTTATTCATTCTTATGTGTTTGGTCCTATAGATGTTCCTTCGATTGGAAAATCTACATATTATGTTTCATTTATTGATGATTTTAGTAGAAGAACATGGGTTTATTTTCTAAAGAGTAAATATGAAGTTTTCAGTCAATTTGAAGAAATTAAAGCAATGGTTAAGTTGCAAACTGGAAAGAAAATTAAAACTTTGAGGATTGATAATGGTGGTGAATTTTGCTCTAATGATTTTGATAGATTCTGTAAAGACTGTGGCATTAATAGATAGAAGACAACTCTATATTCTCCACAGTAGAATGGAGTTGCAGAAAGAATGAACAGGATACTAATGGAGAAGGCTAGGAGTATGTTGAGTGGTGTTGGTCTAGAACAAAAGTTTTGGGCTAAAGTTGTTGCCACTACTTGCTACCTGATTAACAGGTCTCCTACATCAGCTCTTGTTGATAAAATGCCTATGGAAGCATGGTCGGGTCACAAGCCTTCATTGAGACATCTTAGAGTTTTTGGTTGCGAGGCATATGCACATGTGCCAAAGGAGAAGCAGAAAACTTGCAGAACAAGGTTGTTAAATGTATCTTCATCGGGTACAATTATGGTGTGAAAGGATACAAGCTTTGGGACCCTATTGCACAAAAGGTAATTCATAGTAGAAGTGTTATTTTTAGATTAAGTCTCCTTCTATTACATTACAGCTATAACATACTAAAAAGGAAGATGTGATTCAATTCCCTTCTACACCTGAAAGAGTTGAATCAAGACCCCTAGATAGGCAAGAAGTTGAGGAGAGCTCGTCTAGCTCTGAATCTTTAGAAGAAGAGGAAGAACCTCCAACTTAACTTGTTCGAAGGTCTACAAGATATAGATAACCACCTGAAAGGTATTGACCTGATGATTGGAGATGTATTTTTTCTTTTAATACTAATGTGGATGAATTGAAATGTGTAGAAGAGGCATTAGGTATGAATGAAGAAATTGCAACTTTAAAAAGGAATGATACATGGGATCTTATACCATGGCCTAAAGGACAGAAGCCTGTTGGTTGCAAATGGGTGTTCAAGAAAAAGATTGGTTCGTATGGAAGCATTGAGAAGTATAAAGCAAGGTTGGTTGCAAAAGGCTACTCTCAAGTTGAGGGTGTTGATTATGGTGAGATATTTTCTCCTGTTTCCAAAATGACATCCATTATATTTTTGCTTTCTATTGATATTGCTTATGATTTAGAGGTTGAGAAAATGGATGTAAAAATTGCTTTCCTTCATGGTGATTTGTAGGAGGATATTTATATGACACAACCGGAGCACTATATGGTGAAAGGTAAAAGTAATTTGGTCTGTAAATTAAAGAAATCCTTGTATGGCCTCAAACAGAGTCCTAGGATGTGGTACCAGAAATTTGATACATATGTGTTGAGTTTGGGATTTGAGCGTTCTAATTCAGATCATTATGTTTATTATAAAACTGATGGTGATCATTTCTTGTACATTGCATTGTATGTTGATGATATGTTATTCATTGGTAAAGGGAAAGGTATGATTTCAGAACTAAAGTCTCAGCTCACTACTAAATTTGAAATGAAAGATCTTGGTGCAGCAAAACACATTCTTGGGATGGAAATTAAAAGAGATGGAGTGAACAAAAATCTATGGCTAGGCCAAAGTAAGTATGTGAATTCAGTGTTACAGAGGTTCAACATGCAGGATTGTAGACCATTGTGTGTTCCTTTTATAGTTGGAGCAGAATTATCTATTGCAGATTGTCCTACATCCCTATCGAAGATGGAAGACATGATCAGAGTGCCTTACCAAAGTGCAGTTGGAAGTTTAATATATGATATGGTCTATACTAAACAAGACATTGCCCAAGCAGTGGGAGTTCTGTCCAAATATATGTCTAATCCTAGTAGAGTTCATTGGGATGCAGTCAAAAGAGTCTTCAGATATTTGAAGGGTACCTCAGAGTATTCTTTGTGTTATCATGGTAATTCAATTAGAGACATGATTTCCCTTGATATTCATGGTTATGTGGATTCAAACAAGGCAGGTGATATTGATAATAGAAGATCCACCAGTGCTTATGTGTTTACTCTATTTGATGGTGCAATTAGTTGGATGAGTAAGTGACAGGTTATGGTTGCTTTGTCCACTACTGAAGAAGAGTATATGGCAGCTACTCATGCTTGTAAAGAAGTCATTTGTCTTAAGAGACTGTGTTCAGACATTGGAATAAAACAAGGAGTCGTGACAGTTTATTGTGACAGTCAGAGTGTGATCTGCCTAGCTAAGAATCTGACATTTCATGCTCAGACCAAGCACATTGATGTTCAGTATCATTTTGTCAGAGATATGGCCGAAGATGGCAGGGTGAAGTTGGTTAAGGTAGAAACTTTGATGAATGTTGCATATGCTTTAACTAAGGTTTTGAGCACAGAGAAGTTTAGATGGTGTTCGGAATCTATGGGCCTTATTTCTCCTAACAATTGATTTATTGTGTTGATAATCCCTTTTCTCTTGCAAGGTGCTCGGCAAGTGGGATATTTGTTGGGAAAATTATGTCTCAACCTTGCATTTAAATGAGGTTACTATTTATAGTGTTAGAGTTATCTTGTATTAGCTAATAATTATTTATTTAATTATTAGTCTATTATACTCTATGCTTAAGCTAAACTTAGGCATTTAATAATATTGTAGGTATTTAATAATTCTTCTGATTATTAAATACTCTTTATCTCTTTAGGGTTGCACATATTTAGGGTTTCTAATTCTCGTCTTAAGGATTGTATTGTAACTTTATTTTTCATTCCCTCTCTGAATGTTAATCTCTTTTTGAGAGCCTTTTTTGTGTCTAGTCTCCAATCTTCTCTTGTGATAGGTATTATTGCATACAAATGCTCTTGGGATCTCAAAAGTTGTACTTTCTCAACTTCTTCATGGTATTAGAGTTTACATCTGCTACTGCTTGTTCCTCATTTCTTTTCAGAAGATTTTTCTCTGGAGGCAAGGGTTTCAATTCTTTTTCAAAGTTTTTAGTTTGGATCTAGGGTATCTTTTTTGTTCCTGAGAATTTTAAGCTCAAAAGGACCTCACCATTGAGCTCAGAACACCCAAAAAACCCTATTTTCATATAAATTTTGTCCAGTTTGGACAACTTTATCTCTGGGAAAAAAATTTGAGTTTGCCCTTTGCAGGCACGTTTTTTGAGGCAAAATTTTAAAAAAATTGTTTTTTGGGGCTTTTAACGGCATGTCCAGGTTGCCATTGCTACTACCAGAAACCCCATTTTCATATAAATTTTGTTCAGTTTGGACAACTTTATCTCTGGGAAAACATTTTGAGTTTGCCCTTTGTAGGCACGTTTTCCGAGGCAAAAAAAATTTTAAAAATTTTTTTTTGGTGCCTTTTAACGACATGTCCAGGCCGCCACTGCTACTGCCAGCCACTGGAGGTTTATTAAACCACCATGGCCAGCTTAAGCAGTCGGCGGTTACTGCCTTCCGCCCCGCCGCCCAGGGTTGCCCGCTCTCCGCTGCCAATGCTCGGTCGCCTTTCACTCGGGGCCGCTCGCTCTGCCAGCAGCCCAGCCACCTTCCACCCGCCCACCACCCGAATTCCCTCTGCACCACTTGGCTGCCACCCGATCTCCACCATCGCTCAGCCCATTCTCCATCTTCGCCACCTCTCCTCCTCTTGCAAGCCCTTTTTTGACTGGGGGAGGTTTTTTTGCCATAACTTGGGCAAACGGAGTCGGATTTTCAAAAATGAATAGGCACTGAAAATCTCTTTTCGATCCCTAATCAGATCTGGTGGTGAAATTTTCTAATATTTTCATTTGGTACCTATTTGTTTCCATTCAAGTCAGTACTCTTTTCTGCACTCCGAGAGCCATAACTTGGGCATAAGGACTCCGTTTTCAGAAAATGAATAAGCGTCGGAAAGGTCTTGGAGAGCTATTATCATATTTGGAGTTATTTTTTCCATAAAAATCACTAGGTACACAAGATAGTGTCTGACACATTTTCTTTGCTCTTGTCTTCTTTTTTGGCTATCAGATTGTACTGGTTTTTTGTTTTACATGTTGTGGGGGTGTTATTTTTTGCTCTTTTCTATAACTTCAGAAAATTAGAACACCTAAACTCAAAACAAAAAAACCCCTTCCACATCTTCTGTCTAGTCTGAAAGATCACTTAATTAAAAATAATCAAGAGCAGGTCCAGGTTCAGATACAGATGCACATGGCAGATTCTTCAGTTGAGCTTCTTATATCCCAAAACTGTTACTCTAGAAAGCTCATATAATGCAGCTTCTCAGATCAAGGGGGTTGTAGTCCTGTTTAGATGTGGATCAACCAGTTTTGTAGCATCCTTTTGAGATTCTTCAGCACCAGAATAAGATGGATGAGGCTATGGGTGTCATCTCCTTACATGTTTCAGACAACTTATTTTTTCACCTTGATGGTTTGCTCACTCCTTAGGCTATGTGGTCCAAATTTGAAACTCTCTTTGGTACTATCAATGAGTTCAGAGCATTAAAGATTGAGGCAGAGCTCTCTTCCTTGTTACCTGAATCTTTTCCTCACATTGAGGACTTTTTGAACAAGTTCAAAACCACCAAATCTATCCTTCACAGTTGTGGTAAAAATAAGACAGACCCAGAGTGTATCTACCTGATTCTCTCTAATCTTCGAGGTCCCTATCAGATATTTGCTTCCACCTTTTATTCTACTATGGATGCATTGGGCACATGCTTCACCATGCCTACTTTTGATATCTTATGTGATCACTTGACTCATGAGCAGGCTCACCTATCTCAGTTGGACACTCTCACTGGATCAAAGTCGAAAGCATTGGTTTCTCAGACATCTAAAGAGAACAAGAAGAAGAAACTGAAGCCTAAGAAGGATTCAGCTAGTAGTGAGTGTTCCTCCAGGCCACCACCTAAGTCGGATTACAAACCGAAGTCCTATCCCAAACAGGAGCACTCTTCTAAGTCTGGTGAGTCTTCCTCCAAGACTAAGAAGAAGTCAGATGAACTTTACAATTTTTGTGGCAAAGAAGGTCATCCAGTTTCTTGCTATTGGAAATGATTAGAAGCCTTGGAGGCAGCCATGTAGCAACATCATATTTCTCCTCCTCAGCCTACATCTTCCTCTTCTACTAAGAAAGGACATGCTCTTTCTGCACGAGCTATCCCTTCTGCATCCACTTGGATTATTGATTCAAGAGCTTCTCACCACATGACACACTCACCGCAACTTGTTACCTCACTTGCTCATAGTAATACTTTACAGATTGCAGTTGGTGACTCAGCACAACTTTCAGTTTCAAGTTCAGGTTTTGTTATGTTGATAGGGGGTTGTTTTCAGGATGTTCTTTTGGCTCCTGACATTTCTATGAACCTCCTCTTTGTTTATCAAATTTTTCATTCTGGCTTTGATAAAATGGTTGATTTCTCACCACATGATGTGGTTATTTAAGAGCTCCATGATCTTGATTTAGTTGTGGCTATTGGCAGTGTTGATCCTGATTCTTAGCTATATCGGTTTGATGGCTTTGAGAGTCCAGATGGTTCAGGTGTTTCTCTTGTAGTACATGCAGATTCAGTGAGTAGACTGTGGCATGAGTGTTTTGGCCATGTCAACTACATATACTTACAACAGATGAGCACACAAGCACTTGTTATTGGGCTCCTTTAGATATCCTGTACTGATGGTGTATATCGAGGTTGTACACTTGGCAAGCATCATTGTGATCCTTTTCCTATAGGAAGAGCCACCTGTACTAAGGTACCCTTGGATTTGATCCATAGTGTACTTATGTCATTTTTTACTCCCTCCTTTTCAGGGTCCAAGTATGTGATCACTTTCATTGATGACTTCTCTAGATGCACATGGGTGTACATTCTTAAGTACAAGTCTGATGTCTTTGATTCATTTTGAGTCTTTAAGATATTTGTAGAGAAGCAGTCTGGTCTTTCTATAAAGAGGATACGCACAGATAATGGGAGAGAATATGTGAATAAAACTTTTACAGATTTCTACATAGAGCATGGTTTATAGCATCAGTTATCAAATCCTCACACCCCTCGGCAGAATGGTGTTGCTGAGAGAAGGAACAAAAAAACTACGAGATATGGCCAATTGCATGCTTTAGTCACGTTCTATGCAGCCTGCTTTTTGGGCTAAGGCAGTTAATTGTGCCACCTATATTCAAAATCAGATGCTTCATAAGGCATTGCGTCAGTTGACTCCTGAGGAGGCGTGGTCCCATGTCAAGCCTAATGTTTCTTCATTCTGATTTTTTGGTAGTGAGGCTTGGGCATTTATTCCAAATGCTTAGAGGAAATCCATGGAGAGGAAGATCCGACCACTCATTTTTGTTGGCTACTGTGAGGATGTTAAGACGTACATGTTGTTTGATCCTAATTCCAGAGAGGTCATGTTTAGGCGGGATGTCCAGTTTGATGAGCACCTTCCTTAAATGGATTCTCCATCAACAACTTCTCCCTCACTGCCTCCTCCTCCCTTTTCATCTTTTGAGGATTCCTTCTTCCTTGAGGATGATCCAGATGATGGTCCATCTTCACCACCACCATAACCACCACCCGCTACTCAACCTTTGCCCAAGTGGGCCCAGTTTATAATTGATGTTGTTGGTTCTATAGCAGGGGATCCTATTGACACTCATCATACCCATGCATAAACATCTAGTTCTAACCTTCTGAGTCATGCCATTTCAGATGATCCTAAGAATTTTTTCCGAGGTGACAAGTCACCCAAAGTGGGATAGGGCCATGGATGAGGAGAATTCTTCTTTGATGAAGAATCATACTTGGGATCTTTGTCCTCTTCCGAAGGGAAGAAAGTTGGTTGGGTGCAAGTGGGTGTACCGTACCAAGTATGTTGCAGATGGTTCTATTTATAAGTATAAGGCTCGTCTTGTTGTGAAGGGGTTTTCTCAGGTGGAGGATATTGATTACTCCGAGACCTTTGCTCCTATCGCCAAGATGAATTCTATTTGCTTTGTACTTTCTCTGGTAGCTTCACGGGGATGGACAGTTTTTCAAATGGATGTGAAGAGTTCTTTCTTGCATGGAGACCTTTGTGAGGAAATATATATGGAGGAGCCTCAGGGATTTGTGTAGGATTCCTCTTTGGTTTGTAGACTTTGACATTCATTATATGGTCTCAAACAGGCTCCTCAAGCCTGGTATGAGAAGATGGACTCTTTCTTTCTTTTCACACTATTTACACGTTGCCATTCTGATCCTACAGTCTACATTCAACGTCAAGGGGATGATATAGTTATTCTTGTGCTCTATGTTGATGATCTTATCATTATCGGTAGCTCATCCTCCTTGATTCAATATATTTAGCGAGCCTTGATGGAGCAGTTTGAGATGACAGATCGTGGTCTTCTGCACTATTTTTTGGCCCTACAGGTTATTCAGTCTTCCGATGGGATTTCCATACTTCAGCGGAAGTATGCTCTTGATATGCTTAACAAATTTGGCATGCTTACTTACAAGCCTACACCCACACCATTTCTGTCAGGTGTTGTTTTGTCTACCACTTTTTCTACACCTTATGTGGATTCTACCTTATATAGGCAGTTAGTTGGCAGTTTGTTATACCTGACACATACGCGCCCAGATCTTTCTTTTGTGATTGGTCTTGTCTCTCGGTTCTCCCATGATCCTCATGAGAGCCATTGGCAAGTAGCCAAACATATTTTGAGGTACATTCAGGGCACTACATAGTTTGGCATTCACTATACTTCAGGATACCCTCACATTGTTGGCTTCACTGACTCAGATTGGGCTGGTGATGCTCAAGATCGGAAGTCTACGTTTGGCTTTGTTTTTTGCCTTGGTTTCGGTCCTATCACGTGGTCTTGTAAGAAGTAATCTTCTATTGCATTATCATCTACAGAGGCTAAGTACCGAGCAGCGATGTTATCTAGTCAGGAGGTCTTATGGCTTCGATAGTTGATGATTGAGTTTGGGTTCCCTCTTGATAGTCCCACTATTCTTTGGTGTGATAATCAGAGTGCCATTTGCCTTTCCCGCAACCCAGTGGAGAACCAAAGGTCTAAACACATTGAGCTTCACATGCATTTCATCAGACAGTTGATTCAAGATGGCTTTCTCATCTTGGAGTACATTCCTACAGAGTAGCAAGTTGTTGACATCTTCACCAAACCTTTTGCACCTTCACTCTATCTTCAGTTGTGCTCTATGCTTGGGGTGAAGGAATTTGTCCTAGGGGGGTCTCATTGAGGCCTTCCTTGCTTCATTTTTTTTTCTTTACATGCTTTTTCCCATCTCTTTTTGGAGTAGAGTTTTTTCCCATGTGGTTTTCTCTATTTCTTTATTTCACAGAGATTTGGTTGTGATTGGGTACCTCATCAGGCCTTGTTTCCAGGACCCAAATTTTTCCTTTCTTCCTATAGTTGCATTTTTGCTTTCCTGCATTTAGTTTTTTAGCTACTCCCTAAGTTCATCTTAAGGGGGGTTGTTAGAGTTATCTTGTATTAGCTAATAATTATTTATTTAATTGTTACTCTATTATACTCTACGCTTAAGCTAAACTTAGGCATTTAATAATATTATAGGTATTTAATAATTATTCTAATTATTAAATACTCTTTATCTCTTTAGGGTTGCACATCTTTAGGGTTTATAATTCTCTTGTCATAAGGATTGTATTGTAACTTTATTTTTCATTCCCTCTCTGAATGTTAATCTCTTTTTCTGAGCCTTTTTTGTGTTTAGTCTCCAATCTTCTCTTATGACAGGTATTCTTGCATATAGATGCTCTTGGGATCTCAGAAGTTGTACTTTCTCAACTTCTTCGTATAGTAAGTTTTCATTTGAGCATTAAATAATGTAAAATTCTCCCTGAAGCTTCTGATTAGCTAGATAAGCATTCCAGTAAAGTTACATCGCAAAATCACAGCTAGTTTTGAAGATATTAATTTTTTTTCATTTTGGAGGGTCCAATGAAAGGTTTAAATTTGATTTTGAGGACTTTAGAGGCCCCAAAACGTCCTTAAAAGTGGGTGTAAGTAGTGTATTATCTTACGAGGCAATAAAGCACTTCGTGATCTTTCTGGTGCTTCAAACAGTTTGTCAATAGGACACACAGTTCTCAAGTTATGGGCTCTGGAAGTTTGTACTCCTGAAATAGGAAATATAAAATACATAAGACATATAAATGAGTTGTAAAAAGGGAGGGACACATAATAGGGAATCTAGAAGGGAGATAAGGTCAGCTACACCTTATTGGTGTTATTATGAGGATATGGTTATTACTAAGAGGGGGGGGGTGAATCAGTAATAAAACAATTTTGCAATACTTCAAAAATCAGTACCGGTAACTACTTAAACAATCCTTTAAGATGATTTACCATACCATTCACTCAAGTGTTCATCAATATGCAAGCTAAGTAAAGATATCAAATGCACAAATCAACAATGCATCACCACATGAACACATAGATTTTTCACATGGAAACCCAACTGGGAAAAACCATGGTGGGAATTAGCACCCACAAAATATTTGCACTCTTTTGGAATGCACCTGGTTAAAGGCCTAGCCCGGTTAAGAGCTTTATAATATGCCCTGTTAAGAGAAGACCCTGTTAGGAGTCACCCGGTCAAGGGATTTTACCTTAGCTCTATTAGGAGCTCTACCTTGTTAAGAGTAACCTTGTTAGAGGATTTTAAACTCAAGTTAATGAGCCACCCGATGAAGGGATTTACAATTCAAACTTGTTACGATCTACCTGGTTAAGGGATTTCAAATTGTTGTAACTGTTAGGGAACAACAGGGCAAATGATCTGATTACAACACTTCCTTGCTTGATAGTACAGATCCTTTTGAGCACAACTCTACTACATACATGCAAACACTTCAATCTAGTTTGACAATACCTTACTCTCAAACCACCGACACAAATTCTCTTCTCCGAGTATCCCTAAATACCCTTTTCAGTTAGGTCAGCTACATAACCCTAACTACATCAACAAGATACAATGAATTTACATTTAGAGCGGAAAAACACTCTGCCAAAATACATTACAACAAATTTCTAGATGATTCCCATCGTTGAATGATCATCGCACATCGATTTGATAAGCAATCAAACCCTTGTCGCATTCTAATAAGCACTTCATTGTTTCCCAAGAAATATGATTCTTGTACGCGCTCAAACACCATCTTATCATTGCACATGGATTATGATACGTCATCACTAAGTTATGATCATGATAAGATCCACTGCCAAACCTTAAATCATTACCTATTAAAGATCTGATACCGGTATCCATTCTTCTTCACAAAGTTCATATCAGTCAATTATAAATATGCTTTTTGGTTCACCAAACTTGATGTGGTTAGGAACACAAGTGCATGTTCCTGTCTCCAAAACTCCTATAAAACCACAATATCTAACTCTTCTCCAATTGTCCTTAACAATCTCTTAATCATCCCTTTGTTCCTGTTTACCGGTTGACAGTAACTTAGCAGTTTTGTTGTCAAACACATTCCACTATCGGTTAGGCTTTACCGGTAGGTCTAGATGACTTAGATGACTAAACAAACATGGTTGCCATCAATGAAAACACAAATAAAGTCATCAAACAACTTATCACAACTATATCAGCATCATCAAGCTAACAATCTCCATCATCTTTATTGGTCATCATCTCATCACCATCTCCATCAGTTGCAACAATCTCCCCATCATATCAGCTTTATCGATCATCTTCTCATCTCATCATCATCTCCTTCAGTTATCCTAACAATCTCCCCCTTTGGCATTGATTGCAACACCAAAATAGCAACACCAAAAGCTCACTATACAAAACTAGAACTCAAATTGTTATGATTGTTGTATTGTTCTTCTCCCTTCATCAGTTATTCTCATTCTTCTCTTCATTGTTCTTCTCTCCCTTTACTTTTCTTCATCTCTCTATCACATTTCGTCTCCCCCTTTTTATTTTCTTCTCCCCCTTTGAAAACAATGCCAAAGGTGCAAAGTGTCAAATTCATGTTCTGTTGCTATTGTTTTCTTCATCTGTGTTGATCCCCCTAAGGAGTAGCCCTTTTCTCATCAATCCACAGTGAAAGATATTCAATTAGTCCACTGGATTGATGATGCAACAATATCTTAGTTGACCTTCTATAGGGGTATAACCCCTAGCTTTCCTCTGAGATACTCAAAGGTTGCTTTAGGAAAAGGCTTAGTGAATATGTTTGCCAACCGCTCCTTGCTTGACACATGATCCATCCTGACTTTCTTTTCCTACACTCTTTCTCTCAAATAATGATACTTCAGTTCAATATGCTTTGTCCTAGCATGCAATGTAAGATTCCTTGAAATGTCTATTGCACTTGTATTATCACAATATATGACCACCAATTCTGTCATAGTCTCATTGAATCCTTCTAATACATGACTCATCCATATTGCTTGAGTACAATTCATAGATGCAGCCACATACTCTGCTTCTGTCGTAGACTGAGAAATACAACTTTGTTTCTTACTAGTCCAGAATACCAATCTCCCTCCTAGAAAGAAGGCACCACTGGTTGTGCTCTTCTAGTCATCTATATTACCTACCCAATCAACATTTGTGAACACCTTCAAAGAGAATTTTCCTTTGTATGGATACCATGATCCATAATCAATAGTTCCTCTAAGATACCTGAAAATTCTCTTTACTGCCACCATATGAATCTCTTTGGGACTTTTCTAAAATCTAGCCACTATACCAACTGCATGAGCAATGTCTGGTCAGTTATGAACAATATAATGTAGTTTAACAATCATTGATCTATACTCAGTTTCATCCACTGGATCTGAATCATCTTCCTTGGATAATCTACAACCAGTAACCATAGGGGTTCCAACCGATTTATAGTCTTCCATTCCAAAGGTATTCAATACTTCCTTCACATATTTGGACTGGCTGATAAAGATTCCTCCTTTTAGTTGTTGGACCTACAAATCAATGAAAAATTTGATTTCACCTATCAAAGACATTTCAAATTCCTTTTTCATTTCTTCTGCAAAAGTTAGACTTGTGTCATCATCTCCTCCAAATATGATATCATCTACAAACACTTCTACAATCCATCACTTCTCTCCTTTTGTTTTCAAGTAAATGATGTTATCCTCACTGGTTCTTTTAAATCCAATCTTTATCAGGTGTCAATTGAGTCTCTCATACCATGCCCTTGGAGCTTGCTTTAACCCATATAAAGCTTTATGAAGTTTGCACACCATATCCTTGTCTTCAGTCAATGCAAACCCATCCGATTGTTTAATGTAAACCTCTTCTTCTAGAATTCCATTAAAAAATGTAGACTTTACATCCATTTGATATACCTTGAATCCTTTAAATGCTGCAAATGCAAGTAGAATTCTTACTCCTTCAAGTCTAGCAATTGGTGCAAAGGTTTCTTCATAATCCTCACCTTCTTCTTGTACCTATCCTTTGAAAAATAGTCTATTCTTTTTCCTAACCACTTCACCATCTTCATTCAACTTGTTCCTGAACACCTGCTTAGTACCAATCACATTTCTATCAATTGGTCTGGGGACAAGTGACTGAGTGTTGTTCTTCTATATTTGATCAAGCTCATCCTCCATAGCCTTTATCCAATCATCATCCTTGATATCTTCCCTCACTGTCTTGGGTTCAATTGTGGAAATCAGACAAGCATTTTCTCTGATCTTTCTTCTTGTTTGTACTTCAACATTCCTATATCTAATTATCTAATTTGTAGAGTGATTCAACTTTACGTATCTAGGTATAACTGGTTCCGGTATAGAAGTCTTTTCTTGTTCTTCATCTTCTTCATCTACCAATTGAGCAACATCCTCCACACTATTCTGCTCAACATTATTTCGAACTTTCGGTTCAATGATAACTAACTTCTATTCATCTACTGCATCAGACTTGCTGGTATCATCAGATTTGTCAAAATACTCATCAACTTTCACATTAACACTTTCCACAATCTTCTTGATTCTTTTGTTATAGCACTTGAATGCTTTGCTCTTAGTTGAATAACCAAGGAAAGTTCCTTCATCACTCTTAGGATCAAAATTTTCGGTATACTCATCTCTCTTTATGTAATGCCTGTTGCCAAAGACTTTGAAATAACTAACATTAGGAGTATGACCATACCATAATTCATAGGGAGTTTTGTCACTACCTTTCTTGACCAATACCCGGTTCATTGTGTATACTGCAGTGCTGACTGCTTCTCTCCAAAATATTTTAGGTACATCCCCTTATATCAACATTGTTCTTGTTGCTTCAACTATGGTCTGGTTCCTCCTTTCTGCAATCCCATTCCATTGTGGCATCCTTAGTGCAGATAGTTGTCTCTTGATTCCATTCTCCTATATATGAGGTGCGTGAGATAAAGGTTGTGTGTAAGAGTCTTATGGCTATTGAGTTACCTTTGAATCTTTGATTAGTGGTACTCCTGTGAAGAGATTGCTCTGTAAGTATATTGTAATTTGTTTTGATTGCTGAATAATATATCGAGCGACTTTTGGAGTGTGGGGTTTTTCTCCCGAAAGGGTTTTCCCCACATAAATCACCGTGTTATGGTTTGAATGTTATTATATCTATTTCTATTTTCTGTAACTATTGTGATGATCTGTAAAAGTTTTTTCATTACCCTCCTCTCAAGGTTAGTGTAGGAAGTTGTTTTGCTACTTAACTTCCTTACATGTATCTCAGTGGAGTCTTATATTCAAAATATTGCCTTTTTATTGCTTGACCTATGTCACTTTTGACCTTGGAGGATTGTATCTTCTTATGCTGACATATAGTACTGTACTATAATGTTCTTATACCTGCATTTGAAGTAACCTTTTCACACTATTTCTAATTGTCCTTAATGTTATTATAACTGTTTATGATGGACTGTCTTGATGTAGGTCCTTGAGACTGTGTTATGCTCTTATTATGAAGTTTATGGCTATGTTGTAGATCACTGCTCTTGGAGATTGTCTCTCATTTAGGGCCTGCATACTTGTTATTCATTTGTTAATCATAGGAATAAGAATTTGGGTTGGATCTTTCTTTATACACTATTGTAATCCTCCATTGGCTTCTTTTCTTGAATAATTCACATCACTGTGTTTTAAGACTATGAAAGGACTACTAAGATTGCATTGGCTACATTCTGTATACTGGTTTGTGCCTTTGAAAAATGGCTCAGATGATGATTGTTTAAGGCTGCTAAGATTTTCCATTATTGACAATCTCATATTTTGCCTTGACTTCCTTTTCTTGATAGTGATCATGAAAAGTCACATTAAGACTGTCTTGTTGAAGATGATTGTTAATATGCATTCCTTACTACTAAACTTTTCTAGAAGATTGCCTTTGATGAGTTGAAATAATAGCTCTTTTTGTGTCCATGTCTGTTATGGTTTTCATGATTTAATTTGTGTAATCAAACAATGTGAAGGTCATAGGGTATATTAGAGTTTTGACCTGTGTGCATATTGAATATTAACCGAACCTACATAACCTTGTATTATTTTGGCTAAATATTCCTGTAGCTATGAGAATTACTATGATAATTTCATGTATGGATGCATAAATGTTATGGTTGACAAAAAATGGATACGTATGTGTTTGCATGCACTAACCATTGATGCGGGAATAAATAACTAGTTGCAGAAGCAGTCAAGCTATACGAGTTTGGAGGATTGTGCCATGCAAGTCATTAGAGATATTTCAAGGCGGTTGAGAGCATTGAAGACAATAAAGGAGATAGTGTTTGAGTGGAGCAGCTGAAGAATAGTGAGGTACTACCAGATTTATTTATGACTATCTTTAGCAGGCGACAATCTAGTGAAAATCGTCATGCTATATTCATGGTTGTGTAATGATGAAAGTCCCACGATCTTTGTGGTTGAATTCTTCCTTGTTGTAATAAATTTTTTTGCCTATTCTCATGGGTGTGGTCTAGGTAGTTAACATTTTTTTATAATCTTCTTATAAATAAAGTTATGAACCTCTTCACAAAGGTTAGACAGAGTTCTCAAAGCTAAGTAGTATTTTCCCTGATTTATGTATTGTAACAATTTTTGGAGATAATGAATCAAGTTATGTTATTCTAATCATATAGAAGCATATGAAATCTGGATATGCTCATCCAAGGGGGCCAATTGGTGAGTAATCCTGTGTAATTGTTGAATTAAGTTTTCTTTTGTTGTAGTAGTTGTTCTGGCAATTGACTATTCCTGCAGCCACTAGAACCAGATCCTGTGACTGTTCCTGCAGCCAAAGAAGACAGTGTAGTTCTTGTTTGCTAGCTTTGAACATAGATAACAGTTATTCATTTAAATCATCTTTCAATTGTTAATATTTCATGTAGCCATTTAGTTGTTGCATCTTTGTATGCTTGTTTTAGTAACTTCATTTGTTGCAGTAGGATAAAATGACTTTTACTGGAACTTAGTGTACACATAGTGCTGGCCCATTTCAAGTAATACGTCCCTGGGTTGACAAGTAAATGAAACTCAGCCATAGGAATGATAGCTTTCAAAATGGATGTCGAATCCCTTAGTTAAGGCTTCAAGTCTAGTTATTATCCTAATTGGAAAGGTAGACAACCTTTTGTTGTTCTGTGACCGTATATGCTCTTAATCTAGATTAGTCACATTCATTGTTTTGTGACAGTAACTATTTCTCAAAACCCTAGAAATATCATTATTGAAACATGCATGAGATTAATTGAATTAACTATTATGAATGTTGCTCCTTCTTGTGCTATGAAAACTATATTTTCATCAACTGTCATGATGATTTAATGTTGTATAGACTGCTTTTTCTTAAATCTTCCATGACTATTATCATTTGCACTATTCTAGTTCAAGATTCATATTTATTGTCTCTTTTCTAGAGTGCACCTTGATTATGTCTATTCTCTATTTGATTCATACGGAATTGCATCTATCCTTCACTCATTACACCCTGAACCAAAGATGATACATTGTCTCTTATGATGTATGTCATCACTATTTGGAAACTTATAACAAACTCTCATACAATCTCTTGACTACTCTGCTATTGCATGAGTTTGACTTTGACCTCTTGATTTTGAGGGCTTTGTTTTAAAGTTGCAACTCTTTATAGGTTGCTTTGTCTATTGGGACTACACCCTTTTTGATATTCACTTTTGATATGAAACTTCCACTAGTTCTTATTGTGAATTAAGGGTTGCTAATATATTGAGTCTTTATACTCTTGATTCTATTCCTTAAATGACCTTATTATTGATATGGTTGAGTTAACATTTATCTTTATTGACGTTGTATGATGTTGTTATTTGATATAGAGACTACTCTTTATCTTGTTGGATGTAACTACCATGTGTGTGTTTTAGTACTATCACTGTTTGGGACTGAATTTGTGCTTTGAGAAAACTCCAAGAACTGATACTACTTTGACATAGACGTGTGATATCTTTTCTTCATCCATGATTGTACCTTTGTAGATCATTAATGCCATTAGACTTCTCTATCATCACTCTTTGGTGGTTTCCTTGGGTCACTGCTTGACTGTCCTAATTAATGAAATGTGGAGAATAATTGTGATTCTTATTATATCATCTCTAGCTACTAATACATTAAAAGACACTGTGACTTCTCTATTGCACTGTCTTTACTATCATTATCATGACTGCATTATTTGCATCCTTTATTGGAGGCTATTCACTTTAATGTTCTTCATTATCATTGTCACATATTCTTGTCATTGCTTGACTGTCCTAATCCATGATTATTGTGACCAGTTCTCTCTTTATTATACATGCTCTTGATAGATCATCATTCATGTGATGGCTCTAATTTTTTGTTTTTCATTTGATACCATCACAGTCATTGTTGTATGTACTGCTACTAGACGGAAGTTGTTACTGTCATGAGTGACAGTATATGGCACTATGGATGTGATTGTATCCCATGTCTGGCAGCTGATTAGTGTCACCTTGTGAGTGATAACTGGTATGTTGAGCTCAACCCTTGTGGGAGCCCATTTTAACCCACATACCTGATAGTTATGAAATGAAAGTTCATATTTCTGCACATGAAACAAACAAATTAGATAAAACATGGTACTTGATGCTATTTCTTGGCACCTTATCTACATTGATTCCTTTCTTTTGAATCTGATATCCTGACAATTGTAGACATATATTTTGGTATTCTTATGCAGATAGACTATGTATTCTGATGAGTTTGAGTGTGAAATTACTGTTATCCTCATTGCTCTAACACATTTTTCAAATCTCTTGCAAGTACTGATGGGATAGGAGCAAGAGAAATTGAAGATGGACAAGTAGATGAAGATCCAACCACTCCTTCAAGCTCAGGCTCATCATTCTAGACAATGACGGGTCACCCTACTATCATTCTCATTCTTTCATTTGTTTATGTAGTTTAGTTGTGTAATTGTATGAGAATGTATGTCTATAGCTTAGTCAGTTATCCCCATGGCTTGTGTGGGACACCTTACACATTTCTTGTAATGAAAAAGCTATTTCTATGCAATCTTTTACTATTATTTTCTTGAAATACTTGCATATGTGAAATGAAATTCAATTTTTAAAACATGATGTGCATAATGAAGAAACCTTTGAAAAAAAATTATGTACCTTTCTTCAAATAAAATGTGTAAGGCCTGTAAGAGGCCACAAAATTTAGCTGTAGCGAAATTTGGTAACAACAACCTTGAAAGTGAATTTATTAGTAACACCAATTTTGTTTTTTAATAAATAACTTATTTATACTCCAAATCTCTAAAACTTGGTCTGTAGACTCTTCAATGATCTCCTCAAAAACCCTTTAATATTTAGGAAGAAACTCACTCAAATATGTGAGATATGTTCTTTATAAAAACTTAGGGTAGAAACCCTAATTTTGTAATAAATTGCTCAATTATGCTTCAATTTCTCTAAAACTTGGATTGAAGGTACTTCAATATTTTCTCCAAAAACCCTTTAAAAATTATAAACAAATTTGCCTAAATTTGAAAGATATGTGATTTCCAAAATGACCTTCAATTTTGAAGAAAAATGCCTTGCCTTCATGGTGCCAAGATCATGCTCTTCTAATTGAATAAATTGCACAAATGAGGAAGACAATATGAATTATGTTGTAAATTCAATGTATAATAGAAAAAAAAAAAAGCCACTTCAAGGGGGCAAGTCTAGGAATATCTCCAATTAGAATAGGTTTCACAATATAATCATTAAATAAAACTCACTACCTCCTATCTATGCTCTATTTATGCCTAGGATATTACCCAGGGAAACCTAAATATGAATATATAGGCCTAAGCCTGACCTAGCTAAGTATATTATGACTATATAGGCCCAAGGCTAACTAACTAAATAGCAATGTAATAATGATAATATGACTTAATTAGGGGTTAAGGTAGCCACAAGCCGACTACTCATAACCATATGTATACTCTATGATTAAGGGAATAACATACAGGTTTTCTAGTACTACATATTTAGAAGACATCACTTAGGACATTAATATTCTTTACAATTCTTTTATTGCATTTTATTCAATAGGAACTTGGTATTTTCCCCCTGTTTATGTGTTTGATATTTGTCTATGACAGTTTCCCCATTATAGACCTTTTATGAACATGCATATTTTATTATACTATTTATTTTGAAGTGATTTGTAATGATAATGGAATTTAATTATTGAATTTACATGGTTTTGTTTTTAGTAAGGACTCAACTTCTAACCTTACTTATTTAATTTAAAGTATCGCTACAACTTTCCTTAGCCATTTTTTAGTGAATAAAGATTTTAAAAGTATCATTTTATATTGATTTGAGTGTGCCCAAGTTTACAATGAATGCATTGATGATTATGTTATCTAATTTCAATCTCTTTGTACTAAAATGAACCATCATTTTCCTTACGGTGAATTATAAATTATTTTGTTGATGTTTTTATATACTAATAGAGAGTTATTTATTAGGTCCCTCCCACAAATAATAATAAACCATTAAATAAACACTCATTAATGACCAAAATAACTATAATTATAACCAACAAGAGGTTATAAAAGAATAGAAAAATATATTCCATGAAATAGTAGGTAGGAAGAAAGCATACAACCTTGATATGAAAAGAGAAGAAAACCCAAATGAACAAGGCCCTAAATTAAAGTACCAAATAACCAAATCCATAATGATTACATATATAAATAGGAAACACAATAAAGGCATCGATACAAGTAACATCCTATCTGTTGTTCCCACCTTAAGAATCTAGAGAATCCTCCAACACATTAGACATAACATTGCATCCTTGGTATATGACTAGAACATGCTTAGAAGTAACACTTCCCATACCACTAGAGTTATTCAAGGACTCAAAATAAATATCATGAATAACCTCCTAATTAGAGTTAGCTAGAGTTGAGAGTGTAAATGCACTTACCACCTCTAAATTATCATTTTTGTGAGAAACAAATGAAGCCTTAAACATTGTATAGATATATTACAAAACAAAAGTCAAGTTTTAAAAATTATACCACATAGCTCAAAATTTTAATTACAAGGTCCTTAATTCATTTCCTCATATGATGGGGTTGAATAATCCTTGAAAGCATGTAAACTAGTAGCTATTTCAAACTCCCCTTTCTCCTTAGCATCACCTAATAATATTTCTTCCTTAATAAAACCAATCTCTTCCACCATAAAGAATTTTGTATTGTTGGAGTGAACAACAAAACCAATAAGTCATCCCTACATGTCCCTTGAGATCATCCCACATCGAAATTATCTTTAAAATTTTCTACAAGTGAAGCTCCTAATTAAAACAAGTACTAGTGTCCCTAACACTCTCTTGACCCAAAATAATCTTCACCATATTCAATAAGGACCAAGAGAAACACCTAAAAATGAATGTAGTTGATGATCTAACACCTTCCCCCATAAACAAAAGGTCCCTTGTAAAAATATATTGATAGTTTGGAGCCATAAAATTGATTACCAAGCTCAATAAAATACCACCTAAGCTTAAATAGAATTAAAAAAAATTGTAACAAAGTACTTACACAAGCTATAGAAAGGAGCTTAAACCATAACTCACCATGATACATAAAGGGAAACCAATAAGTATAACCACACACAATAGAGAAAGGATTTATTTCCCACCATAATACTTCACCACTAATACTACATTACTTCACAAAATAACACCATATTGAAACTAGGAGTTAATATAGAAAAAAGAAGAAACCGATAAAGGGTTGGAGAGGCAACATCCCAACAAGGAGATCTACTAGCTTGGCACCTAATAAGAGATTTTCCAATGATGCTCACATGTATCATTAAATTCATTAAAAAAGGTAGAGAAGGGATTTTGAGATATATAAGAGTACATTACCTCCTATTTGAGATGATGTATATTAGAATGGTTGTATTTTTTTATTAAAAAATCATTACTTTAATTTGGTTCTAGTGACTTTGGATATGGGCCCTCTTGTGCCTTATACATGAAAGTTTCAAAATATAATACTTTTCAAAAGAATAATGAAAATAACTAAAACACGCTTCATACCAATCACATCACTATCACTTTCATTGTACTTTATTTCAAGTCTTGAACAACTAGAAGATTCTTGCAATTGAGCAAAACTCTAGATAACAAGTTTCAAATTTTATTTTAAAATTTTGATTTGAGTACTATTTATCCCATTCATTCAAATGTAGATACATCTAAAGAACTCCCTAAGGTATATAATGAGAATGTATTTTATAACTATCAAAGGGTTAATGACCATCACACATAAATTTGTATTGCTTTATAACATATATACATGTTTTGATAAATAATAATGGTATACATGTTGAGGATGATAATGAAAAAGATAATCATTTGATTTCTCTACCTAATTAAAATTACAAATATATACAATCTCTTTTCCTTAGCACACTCAATCTAACAATATAGAATTCACCATATACCCAAGCATCTAGTTAGTAGCATGGCATACATGCATGTAAATATTTAGATACCATGGATCAACAACATATTAGTTCCTATTCCCATTCACATATGGATAATTTAGTGGCATGACTCATGGTAGAGCTCCCTCTCTTCCCGCACCTCTATTTTTCTTTTATTTTATGAAGATTCTAATAAAAGGAAGTATATGTTGTTAGAGTAAATATTGTATATTCAAGGAAGTATATGTTGTTAGAGTAAATATTGTGCTCTGATACCATGTTGAATTTTGCAACACAAGCATGCAAGATGAAACAACAAACTAAAACACCTTTCACAAACAATAGTAGCAAGCAAAATATGTCATATTTCTCAAAAGAAAAGTACAAGATTAAGATTACAATGGATAATGACTTGCTTATAAAGAAATCACAAAGATGTCCTAAGCCAAAAATAGGATCTAACTAAGATGAATGCATGAGGAGCTAAGAAAAGATCAAATCTAGCTAAACTAGATGCACAACTAAGATTACTTAAGCAGCTAGAAGCACAACTAAGTGAACTTAAGCAAAAAAGCATAACTAGTTGTTAAAATGCTCTAACACCCCCCTTAAGTGAAACTTAGGGTGAAGTAGAAAACCTCTAAATGCATGAATAAATAGAGAAAACCAAAGGCCTGATGAGTCCGAACAACTAAAGTCCTGATGAGGTACCCATGTACAAAAAGTATGTCTCTCTAAATGGATAAATAGAGAAAACCACGTGGGAAAGAAACCCCTCTCCAAAAAATAAGAGATGTAATGCATGAAACAAACATGAACTGCTAAAGGAATGAATGAAGAACTAAGAATCCTCCAAATCAATATCCCAAAAGAATAGGAACATGAAGAACATCCTCTGAAGCACGAAGAAACTATACATAGTTGTTGAATGATAATTGCTATAGTGCTAAAGGAAGAACCTCCTCTAAAGCCAAGATGATGATCATGATCAAGACGACAATAATTTACATGAGTGCCCCCAATGACACTACTCAAACAGTCAGATGGAAAATAAAGGAAAAATATCTGTTAGTCGACAATACAAATGGCACATGAATTTTCAAGAGTGACCCCAATGACACTACTCGACCATGTAAGAGTAAATTGTTAGTTGAAAATACAGGTGCCAATAGTAGATGAAGAACACTTATCAATTAAGGATGAGTCACATCCATAAAACTAAAATGCAAGAGTGTCTATATGGTAAAAGCTCCATCTAATGGAAATATAGCCACTGCATCTGGATACTACATAGGAACAAATACTGAATATAGCTTGCTCCAAAATGAAACCAAGGAAGCATTAGCACCAACAATAGAAACCCTCATAATGTTGACAAGGGAGAGGCATGACAAGTCCATTGAAATTGTGTGTCACCATGAAGTGCATGAAAGAGAATAAATATCTGAATGTGCATAAGAAAGTACCTACAATTGAAAAAGGGTATGCAACAAATGAACACACACATGAGACAAGAATCACTAAAATTTGATGTCATTGTGGAGGAACACTCGCTAGACAAAGGTGTGATGGAAAAACAAAAGGAACTAAACAACCCCCAATGGCACTTTATAATACAATGCATGTACAAATTAAGGCACAATAGAATGTGCTAGATCCCCAAAAACCATACAATTAAGTTACATTTTATCTCAATGCATCTACAAACAAGGAAGTGCATGAAAATGATGCTTAAAATGTCCAAATGGGGCAAAATTCTGGAAATACATGTAAGACAACTAAAGAGAAGTCATCCAATGCAAATAGAAAGTTTCTAGAAGTCAAAAAGACCAAGTAATCAACCATAAAGTGAAAAACACATAAGAATAAATAAAAGTTACCAGGAAAAAAAAAATCTAGAAAAAATAATGATACAACTGGATAGAGGACTTTGAGAGCCTTTTGACAATATGTGGAAGTCAAAAAATGGAGTATGTTTGCCCAAGTTATGGCATCAGAAGCACAAAAGGGAGAGCTAACTTCAACAACCTACTAGAGTCACCAAGAGAAAAATCATATTAAACCACCTGCAATTTAAATAGTCCTTTGAAGCATCTTTCCAATGGTATATGGTAGGCTAAAAAGGGACACTGTATTTCCAAGATATAGCCAAAAAACCAACTATATGTTAAAAGGGATTGAAGAAGGCTTCAGAAATGGAAAATTTCTGAAATAGAAACTTTCCAAAATAGAAATTTTCTATAAATAAAACTTTCCAAAAATAGAAACTTTTTGAAAATAGAGAGTCTCCACAAATTAGGAAGTTCCCAAAAATAGAAATTTTATGAAAATAGAAAGTTTTGAAAATGGAAAAGGGTAAAAGCACAAAACTATGTCATGTTTCAAGCCAACTTATCAGCGCAACTAAATTCAAGTAATTCTAATAAAAAATTAATTTCAGTCAAACATATGATCTATAGAGATTCATTATAGCTATCTTATATATGGGCCACAACTTTTCCAATTGGAATTGTCTACTAAATGTATATTTTATACCATTTCGGGTCTAATTACCATTTTTTTTTTTTTTTGAAAAACTCAATGTTTCAACAACTCCTACTCTTATAAAAATTTTTTTTTTTGAAATGTAAAAATACCCTTTTATAGATCTATAAGTGAATTTTCCAAAATATATCTTTTAATATTTTAATTAATTTTTACATTTTATATTTTATTTTTATTGAAAGTAGGTCATTAGCACTAAAATGCAAGGTTGATTATCTTGTAAAGGAAAAATACTAAAATTTATTTAAAATTTTTGAAAAAAATAAATGCACTAGAGAAAAGAGTATTTCAAGAAGATATAATTTTTTTTCTAATTTGGATAAAGAATTAAGAAAAAAGGTGACACCAAATGGAAAGAGTTATATTTTAATACACACAACTTTTAAAATTTATTGAAAATATATATATACATAAAAAATAGTTAAAAATATATTTTTCCACTAAAATTTCAAGTTATCAATATACACAAAAAAATTGAAGAAAAAAAGGTAAAATTTACTATATAAAATGTGATGCCTCATGTAACTTCTATTTTAGTATTTTATTGATAACTAAATTATAGTGTCTACTTTATAAGAAAGTATATTCAGATAATTTTTATTTTTATTTTTTAAATTACAAACATAAAATACATAAAAAAATACACATTTTATTAGTTTAAATCATTTCAAAATTCAAAACATATATCACACTTTCTATTGATTCAATTTAAAAAGTTGAATCAACGTTTGCCATTTCCTTTATAAAACTGTGAAATAACTTTGTGCTTTTACCCAAAAAATTTCAAAAAATTTCTAATGCTCGTTTTGCTCCATAAGATGGTAAAAAATTGTTCACTTCCAAATCCACACAAGAAGGAAGACCTAGACCCTACAATGCTTCTAAGAAAAGAAGCCCTCAAATATTGAGAAGGTGTCTACTAAATCCACGCTCTAATACCATGTTGAAGTGAGGATTGGGCTCTGATACCATGTTAGAGTAAAAATTGTGATCTGATACCATGTTGGATTTTGCAACACAAACTTGTAAGATCAAACAACAAACTATAATGCCTTCCACAAACAAGAGCAGCAAGAAAAATATGCCATATCTCCCAAAAGGAAAGATTACAAGATTAAGATTATAATGCATAATGACTTGCTTATAAACAAAACACAAAGATGCTCCAAGCCATAAATAGGAGAACAAAGGTGAATGCATGAGAAGCTAAAAAAAACTCAACTTTAGCTAAACTAGATGCACAACTAAGAGAACTTAAGCAACTAGAAGCACAACTAAGTGAACTTAAGAAAAAAAGCATAACTAGTTTAGCTAGAGTTGAACTTTTTTTTATCTAGAGTTATGCATAAATAGAGTTGGACCTTTTTTTTCTCTAGAGTTATGCTTTTATATCTAGAGTTGTGCTAGAATCATGCTTTTCTAGCTTAACTTTATTTAGTGATACTTTAGTTTAGTTTTAGTTGAGCTTTATTTAGCTCCTCATGCTTGCAATTTAGTTCTCCTAAATTTAGCTTAGGACATCTTTGTGATTTCTTTATAAGAACTTTATTGTACAATTGTAATTCAATCATGCAATCTTTTCTTTTGAGGAATATGACATATTTTTCTTGACACTCTTGTTTATATGGAAGGTGTTCTAGTTTGTTGTTTGATCTTGTAGGATTGTATTACAATCTTTTGTGTTACAAAATTCAACATGGTATCAAAGCTCTCACTTTAATTCAACATAGTATCAAAGCTCAATCTTTAATCTAATATATGTGGCCACCCATATGATAATATTCTTATTGACCCAGCTAACCAATTTAATATTTTTAAATAATACTTTTTGCATGATGATTTTTTACAATAACACACACACACACACACACACACACACACACACATTGTTATTTCCTTAAATATTCCCAATTAGAGTACTTATTGATACCTTGCAATGCATAATGGGCTTAAGGAAGTTGAATTTTTGTTCCAAGTCACTCCATCCTTTTAAAAAATTTCTATGTTGCTCATAAGGTCTTGGCTTTGTCAATGCTTAAAAGTAGTTCATGGTGATAAAATGATAAAATAAAAAATAGATGCACATGTACATTTTCTAATTTAAAAATCACTTTACATTAGATACATGTATGACAACTCCTATGGAATCTCCCTGAGAGCATCATGATAATATGTATCTAGATAAAAAAGAATAACCACAAAAGAGTTCCAGGTCAACAAAGTATAGGAAAAATAAATCTCCCTTCTTTGATTCAATAAGCTCCCAAGGTATCTCAAGAAAATGAAGCAATGCATAATTCTTGGCATCCACCTTAAGAAAAAAAAGAAAACCTTGTTTCTCATCCTCCATATATACCAAAGAAAGGCAAGCCTTGACATCCTTATCAAAAAGTAAAGAAACTTATATTTGATGATTCCATTTCCATCTAGAGATTCTACTACTCGGGTACCAAATAACAATTCTAACATTAAGTAAGACCCATCTTTAAATTCCAATATTGGGTGAAAAAAAGGTCATCCAGCTATTCCACATATTTCAAGCACTTTTGATGCTTATCATAATGATATCTCTTGCTTGTTGGTGATACCAAGATCCTCTCATGGTTACTTCACTTGCTTTATAGTCCTATTGTTGATATGTGGCAATTGATCATGCAAAGTATTGTACACTTGTTATGTATTCTTGTCGAGGTTCGGGGTCGGGCTAGGCCTCAAGTGAGGGTTTGGGGGTGGTAGCCCCTAAGAGCAGGGGTTCGAGAGCGCAACCCCCGAGGAAAATTTGTTTATCATTTTTGTTGAAAAAATTTGACTTTAAAAAAACCCTAGAAATAACCGACTTTGAGTGTTTCCCTAAAAATTTCTTATTATAAGCGGTTGGAATGTAAAAGGGAAATGTAATGGTGTTCTTCTGATTTTACTAGATAATAAGAAAAGATTGGGCGGCTGTGTTTTGTGGATGTAGCCCATCTTGGGTGAACCACGTTAAATCTCTGTGTTATCTGTGTTATGCATTTTTCTTCATCATTTATGTTTGTATCTGCACATTATTATTAATTTGTATTTGCTCTAAATCTACCTAAACCCTAACAATTGGTATCAAAGCCATGTATTTTTGTAAATTGGTAGGGAATTTCATATTTGAATGGGAGCAATGGAAGAAACCAAAGTCAAGGTCGAGAAGTTCAACGACAAGAATTATCAGTTATGGAAAATGTAGATTGAGTATTACCTGTATCAAAAGGATCTGTGGTGGCCACTGGAAGGAAATTCAAATAAATTGAACACGATGTTAGATGAAGATTGAAATATTTTGGACAAAAAGTCACTGGGAACCATTCAGTTGTGCATTGCACTGTCTGTAGCATTCAATATATAAAAAGCAACAATGACTTCAAATCTAATGGCGACACTTACTAAACTGTATGAGAAACCCTCAGCTTCGAATAAGGTATTTCTTATGAAGCATTTGTTTAATATGAAAATGAGTGAGGGAGGATTTGTAGCAGATCATTTAAATGAATTTAATACAATTAGGTCATCCAATTGACTTCTGTAAAAGTTAACTTTGATGAAGAGGTTAGGGCTCTCTTTATTTTATGTTCATTGCCAGAAAGTTGGAATAGATTGGTTATGGTTGTAAGTAACTCTTTCTCTGGTTCAAATACCTTAAAATTTGATGATGTTGTTGGTGTTATCCTAAGCCAAGAAATGTGATGGAAAAGCACAGGTGAGACTTCAACATCATCAGGTACTATTTTAAATGTAGAGAACAGGGGAAAATCAAAGAAAAGAGGAAAAGGCCCTGGGCGTGAGAAGTCGCGAGGAAAGTCAAAGAAAGGACACTCTCAATCTAGAGGAAGAAAGGATTGCTAGTACTGTGGAAAGCCAAGACATTTAAAGAAAGATTAATGGTCTCAAAAAAATAAACAAGGAGACAAAAATGAAGATGACGGTAAGGAAGCTAATGTTGCAAGAAATACTTTACAAGATGCCTTGATTCTATGTTTAGATAATGTTAATGATTCTTGGGTAATAGATTCAGGGGCTTCATTTCATGCCACACCCCATAAAAAATATTTTCTAGATTATGTTCAAGGTGATTTTGGATAGGTATATTTGGGTGATGATGAGCCTTGCCAGATTGTTGGAAAAGGCAAGATAAAGATCAAGTTGTAGAATGGAAATGACTGGTTGTTGCAAGAGGTAAGGAATGTTTCTAATTTAAGAAGAAATTTAATTTATGTAGGACAAGTGGGCAGTGAAGGCTGCATATTTACATTTACAGACAATGTCTAGAAGGTCACTACATTAGTAGTAGCTAAAGGTACAGAGGTAGGAACATTATATTTGTGTACTGGTAATACTTATTCTACTTTAGATGCTACAGAAAAAGTTGATGCAAGGACAACTACAATAGATGTTGCAAGGACATATTCAAAACTATGGCACCATAGACTTGGGCACATGAGTGAGAAAGGGATGAAAATCCTTCACTCTAAAAATTTGTTGCCAAGATTGAAGAAAATTGATTTAGAATTTTGTGAAAATTGTGTTTATGGTAAACAGAAAAGAGTCAGATTTCTCAAGCTTGGGAAAGAGAAGAAGAGTGAGAAATTAGAGCTTGTGCATTCAAATGTATGGGGACCGGCTCAGGTATCATCTCTTGGTGGATCTTGTTATTATGTTATTTTTATAGATGATGCAACCAAGAAAACATGGGTATATTTCCTAAAATAGAAATCAGATGTTTTTGAAACTTTTAAGAAATGGAAAGCTTTGGTTGAGAATGAGACAAGAAAAAAGTTGAAGTGTCTCAGATTTGATAATGGAGGCGAGTATTGCAGTAAAGCATTAGAAGATTATTGTTCCTTCAATGGAATCCAAAGGCAGAAGACAATTCCAAGAACCCCACAAGAAAATGGTGTATCTGAGAGAATGAATAGGACCATCATGGAGCATGCAAGGAGCATGTGATTGCATGATGGACTGCCCCTACAATTTTGGGTAGATGTTGTACATATTGTTGTTTATTTGATAAATAGAGGACCTTCAAATCCTTTGGATGGTGGAATTCTAGAGGAGGAATGGACTAGTAAAAAAGTAAACTATTGTTTTCTAAAAACCTTCGATTGTGAAGCTTTTGTCAGTGTTGATAAAGAAAATAGAACCAAGCTTGATGCTAAATCTAAAAAATGTACCTTCATTGGATATGGAATGGATGACTTTGGTTATTGGTTATGGGATTTTGAAAATAAAAAAATAATTAGAAGTAGAGATGTTATATTCAGTGAGACGGTCATGTATAATGAAAAAATGCAGGAAAAGAAGCATGAACATGTCAAAAGGGAATATGTGGTGCTGGATGAGATTCCTAAAAATAAAATGCCATTCGTACTCGATGCTTAGCAACAACAAAATATCCCACAAACTCCCGCAAGTGTTAGACATTTTACAAGGTTAAGTAGGCCTCTTGAAAGATTTTATCCTTCTTTGTATTCTATTTTATGAACTAATTCTAGTGAACCAAAATGATATGAAGAAGCAATGCAGGTGGATGCCAAACAACATTAGAAGCTAGGCATGAAAGAGGAAATGTATTCCCTGATGAAGAATCAGACCTGAGACTTAGTCCCATTACCTGCAGGAAAAGGAGCCTTGCCAAATAAATGGGTTTATAGGCCGAAGGAGGAGGATGGAGGATAGAAAAGATATAAGGTCAGACTCTTGGTTAAAGGTTTTGCA
This sequence comes from Cryptomeria japonica, assembly GCF_030272615.1. Taxonomy (NCBI): domain Eukaryota; kingdom Viridiplantae; phylum Streptophyta; class Pinopsida; order Cupressales; family Cupressaceae; genus Cryptomeria; species Cryptomeria japonica. The sequence continues at coordinate 318,757,286 of NC_081407.1, forward strand.
TAGAAAAGGGTATAGATTTTGATGAAATATTTTCTCTAGTTGTAAAAATGACTTCAATTAGAACTGTTATAAGTCTTGTGGTTGTAGAAGACTTGCATCTTGAACAATTAGATGTTAAAACAACTTTTCCCCATGGAGATTTGGAGGAGGAAATCTATATGCAACAACCACATGGATATGAGATAAAAGGTAAGGGGGAGTTAGTGTGTAGGTTGAAGAAGAGTCTGCATGGCCTAAAGCAAGCACCCCAACAATGGTATTTGAAATTTGATAGTTTCATGGTTGAACAAGGTTACCACATATGTCATTCTGATCATTGTGTTTATTTTAAGAGATTGGATAATGGAAGTTATATTATCCTATTACTTTATGTTGATGATATGCTTGTTGTTGGGTCTAACATGCATGATATAAATGAACTTAAACGGAAATTAGCAAAGTCATTTTCTATGAAGGGTTTGGGTGCAGCTAAGCAAATCCTTGGTATGAGGATTTCATGGGACAGGAAAAATAGAACGTTAACTTTGTCCCAAAGTGAGCATATAAAGAAGGTGTTTAAAGGATTTAACATGCAGAATGCAAAAGCAGTTGCTACACCTTTGACTAGTCATTTCAGAAGATGTGTCCAAAGACATAGGAAGAGGTAAATAAAATGTCTAACATCTTGTATTCATCAGCTATTGGCAGTTTGATGTATGCGATGGTATGCACATGACCAAATATTGCACATGCAGTGGGAGTTGTGAGCATGTATATGAGCAATCTAGGAATGAAACATTGAAATGTTGTCAAACGGATTCTTAGGTATTTGAGAGGTACTTCTAGCAAGGCATTATGTTTCAAAGGATCAAATGCTACTCTACAAGGATATGTTGACTCCGATCTGGCAGGTGATATTGATACAAGGAGGAGTACTACAGTGGGATCTGTAGTTAATTGGATTTCTAGATTGCAAAAGGTCGTTGCACTTTCAACCACTAAAGCTGAGTATGTAGCTGCTACTAAAGATATCAAGGAGATGATTTGGTTACAACATTTTCTAGAGGAACTGGGCCAGATGCAACAGTATAGCCCATTGTATACAGATAGCTAGAGTGTCATTCATCTTGCAAAGAATTCTACTCTTCATTCGAGGACACAACACATTCAGCTTAGGTACCACTTCATACGATCTATTTTGAAGGATGACCAGTTACAGCTTGAGAAGATTCACACAAGTGACAATCTTGCAAATATGTTCATGAAGGTAGTCCCATCAGAGCAGTTGATTTCCTCCTTAGTTTCTCTCAGCCTTCTTGACTGAAAATCATGGAATTAAGGAACAACTGAGTCCAGGAGTTTTATCCAATGGGAGTTGCAAGTTCAACAACGTCGTCCGGGATCAGTCTCCAAGTGGGAAATTGTTTGTTGTGGAGCCTGGTTAGTCTCCAAGTGGGAGATTCTTGATATATGGTGACTAATCATGCAAAGTATTGTACACTCGTTATGTATCTTTACTGGGTTTTTTTTTTTGTCATTTTTGTTGAAAAAAAAATGACTTTGAAAAAACCCTAAAAATAACTGACTTTGATTGTTGCCCTAAAAATAGCTGGTTATAAGTGTCTGGAATGTAAACGGACAATGTAATGGTGTTGTACTGATTTTACTAGATAATAAGAAAAGATTGGATGACTGTGTTATGTGGATGTAGCCCATCTTGGGTGAACCATGTTAAATCTTTGTGTTATTTGTGTTATGCATTTGTCTTCATCTTTTGTGTTTGTATCTGCACATAATTGTTAATTTGTATTTTCTCCGGATCTTCCTAAACCCTAACACCTACTTGGAGGCATCAATTGGGGGTCATCTTACTTTTTTCCATTATATGTGCTTTCATGAGAACATCTAACCATCCTTTTTAGTTTATGACACGATGAAATCCTTATATTACTATATTATTTTCAAGATTTGAAAGTTTTGCATCATTTACATATATTTTCTACTCTCTTACAAATTAATTGCATTTTTTTTTAATGCAACTAATTTTAGGGGCATACAATGTCACTAATATTCCTTTCTTAAGTATGGTCATAATGTCTATCTTATTATCCTATGCCATCTCTAGATGTTAACATATTGCTTTTGTTGTTCTAAAACAATATCTATTGAATTTTCCATCGCTAGGTGGCAACCTTTTTCCACCATAAGTAGAGTATTTCTCTCCCTTTCCCTTTTCCTTTTGGTTGTAGACATCATAACGTATTTTGAATGATTATTAGATGCTACTCATTAAATATTTCTATTTTAGTAGATTTACAAGATGGAACACTCATTACGAAGGAGACTATATCAAAAGTGACATCCATATCCATATAGTTTTCATTTTTATGAGTGTGAAAATAAATTTACTTTCATGTTGACTACTTGATTCTACTTTAACATGTATTCTCAAAGTAGTTTGAATGCATGCAATGGTAAGTGTACAAGTGGTATGTTATTTTTTAAGAGTTGACATAAAAATTGAGCGTTATAGATGATTTATTTGTACTCATTCCCAAGGATTAATATTAATTCTCAATTTATCCATTTTTTTATTAAGGTTCATACATTTTTTTTATTTGACAAATTTTTGATATGAACTTTTGTGAAAAATGGATAAATCGAGGATTAGAATTGATCCCTAGGAATGAGTGTAAAAAAAATTATATAATGCTCAATTTTTATGCCAACTCTCAATAGAAATCATGCTACTTGTACACTTGCCATTGCACAAAGGATAATAGGTTCAAAATGACAAAAAAGTTAAAAGGGAATGTGTAAGGTATGCAATTTTCACCATCAAAATTTGTTCCTAATTTGACCTGCATGCAAACTTCTTTGAGAATACATGACAAAGTAGAATTGAGTAGTCATCATGAAAGAAAATTCATTCTTACACTCATAAAAAGGATAAGTGCATAGATATGGATGCCACTTTTGATATATGATCCTTTGTAATGAGTGTTCCATCTTGGAAACTTGCAAAAAATAGAAAGATGTAATAAGTATACTCTAGTAATTATTTAAAACAAAGTACAATCTATGAGAAAAAAGAAAAGGAAAATGAAGATAAATATTCTACTTATGGTGGAATAAGGTTATTTCCCAAGGTCTAGTGGGAATTGCTGGGAAGAGTCATCAGGATACCTCTACAACCATAAAAAAAGAAGAAGGTTACTTCCCAAGGTGACAACATCAATCAATATTGCTCTGGAACAACAAAAGAAATGGTAACAACTAAAGATGACATAAAATTATAAAATACATTATATGACCATACTCAAGAAAGGAACATCAATTATCTTGTATGCCCTCTCCAATTAGTTTCATTAAAAGAATGCAATTTTTTTGGAGAAGAGTAGAAAATATATGTAAAATAATGCAAACCTTCAAAATATTGATAAAAATATAAGAATGTAAATATAGAGTCAGCCCAACTCATAACTTTTAAATTTTAAATTCAAATTTAGTGTCAACCGAACACTTCCTACTAGCCAACCCAACACTTCCTACTGGCCATTATGTGGACTCAAAATGTGAAATGTTTCACTTGCTATCTTTATCTTTATAGTTGTAGTCAAGGAATAACCTTAATTCATTTTAGATAATATGGTAAGAGCATCTTGGGACCATTTATTTGCATAGATAGAGTAGTCATTACCATATTACCTACTTGCATCAACATCTAGAACATTATTTAGACGAATACCTCTCATCTTCAATCTTTTTTAAAGGTCATTAAATTAATTTCTTATGAATTTAGCAAATGGAGAATAATCCATGTGTAGCAAAACTCCCTAAAGAAGTTCTTAAACATTACAATTAATTGAAATAAATCACATTTATCAAGGTGAATCAAAAGTAGATATCCAAATTCAACAGAGATTATATTTGCAGAGCAAAGTTCAAAATTCTTGTGCTTGTATTAGATTTGTAATTGTGCATATCATTTCCATAATTGCAAAAGTGATCCAAAACAATAAATAAAAGTTACAAACCATTCATTTAATTAGTCCTAATTTTCTCTCACACAATAAATCAATTGCATACACGTTATACTACATTTTTTGTTAATTATGTTTTGTCTAAATATCATTCATTTAATTCCCACATTTATTTCAATGCCTTATTTCATATAATTTTTACTTTAGCTTATATGTCTAAACCATTTACTTCATTTTTTTTAACTAACAACAATTTTCTATGTAGAAAATATTTTATTCCCTCTTAACAATAATATTCCATATTTATATAATTTTTTAATAAAGCATCCCTAATACAAAATAATTATTTTTTAAATAAAAAGTTGTTGATAAACAAGATGAAGAAAGCTTCCAAAGATTACTTAAGCAAAGTGTTGGAAAATCTGAAACTTAGAGATTGACCCTTTAGATGTGTGTGGGGAGACCCCCTAAGAGAAAAAAACTCCACTAGAGAAAGAGAGAGAAGTATATTATTAATCCAAAAAGATTATGTAACAATACACTTCTCGTGAAAACTCTATAGAATTCAATAACACTTACATACTTGCACTTCAAAAGGTTGAACAAAACTTGATGAAGAATCTCTCCAAGTCACTCGTTATATACACAAATGAATCCTATGTGATATGAAACTCATACAAAATCCAACACCCCCATCTAGACACCATCATCATGTAGCCCAAAATAGCCACTTATAGATGCTCTTACATGGGTGCCTAAGGACCAAGATAGACATCTCACCTACATGGGTGCCTAAGGACCAAGATAGTAATATTCCATAATAGATGCTATCATAGAATCTTATGTCTTCTATCCTGACTGTCATAGATGCTCTTACAACATCTTACATGTGTCCAAACAACCCAAAACGAAAGCTTCTAAGGCGGATGCCTAAGTATTTTGTCCTTCGTAAAGTTCAAATAGTCAAAGTACCTTCGCATTACATGAGCTCTTTCACCACTGTTGATAATTTGGTTTCACCTTTATGACTAAATTGCATATAACATTAAGAAAATAAACAATATAAATATTATATTTACAAGATTGATTACACCTTAATCCTAACAAATATAATAACTTATCTTCATATTAATAAAAAATATTGAATTTATAATAACTTATCTACATGGAAGGTCTTAAGTTCAAATCTCAAAAACATGATTTAATATTAAAAAAAAAAATACTGAATTTAATTACAAATAAATAATAATAATTTTTTTTTATATTCGAAAATTGGTTCTTAAAAAATACCAAATTGATAGATGAGACTAAATGCAAACTCCACAAAATGCTGCTTCTAGTAAACGAGGGAATCTTCTCAATCCTACCCACGATTAGTCGGTCAGATTAAAATAAAAGGAAATGAATTTTTAAAAGTTTGCAAATATGATGTAATTATTAACCAGTTTGTGACCAAAAAGGTAATTTTAAAAAGTAAGTAAAATGGTGTTCATGTTTTGCCTTTGAAAGCTTACCAAATTTTTAGCAGTGAGCTCTATTTTGAATGATATTATCATATACATTGTGGGATACATATACAACCAGTAGTAGAAGCAGATTAGAGGGCAATGGATATTGATGAAGATCCCTTAAACCACCAAAATCAAATGGAAAACAATCCCTTAAACCAACAAAATCAAATGGAAAACATTCAGTCGCTGCTTGCATTAGCCAGACAGAAGATCAACGAAGGAAGTCCATCTCAAGCATTACAAGCTGTAAGTCTCTCTTCACACCCAACTAGCCCTTTGGGCTCTCTAGGTAGTCAAATTCACGCCAAGATTGTTTTTATGTTCAGCTCGTTAGATGTATGTATTGGCTGTCAAATTTTTATTTTATATAGTCAAAGTCACGCCAAAATTGTTAGGAGTATTATAATCTAGAGGTTTCCTGTGCAATTTTTTCCTATAGAGTCATTTGGCAATGTTGTTATTGGATATAAATGTATCTTTCTGCTATGTTTAGCTCTGGAGATAGTAAAATGAAAATGGTTTTCGATTCCCTGTGTTTGGCCCTTGAAACAACTTAAACATGTACTATTTGGAAGTACAAGACTTAATTCCATTATTGGTATTCATCAAGTAGTATAAATTCAAGGGATTTCTCAACCCCTCACATGACTTCTTCAAGAGCTTGTTTGTTTTAGGTCTTCTTCATCGAGGCCAGCTGCATAGTTCATTATTATTGTCTTTATGGTAATCTTGTACAGCACTTCTGGCGGTAAGTGTAAGATTGGATTGATATGGGCTTTTTATGATTTTATTCATAATCACTATTGGGTATCTCAAAACTATTTTTCAGAAAAACTCATAGTTGCTAGGAAAATCGTGTTCATGCCAATGGATTGGGACCCTGTTCTAGTATCCATATCCGCATCTCCTGATGATTGCAATCTAATATAGCTGTACCCTTATTCATATGCTCCCCTACCCTATTTCAGAACAAACCTGTATCTCACGTTTCCTATTGACTGTATATTTCATTGTTTGGTTTTTAATTTTGAGTTAGTGTAGTGCAGGGATCAAGTAGTAACCTGATTTCAATGTTCAGATGTGGAAAATTCTCCAGCAGAGGAACATATTCTGCTTATTGCTGGATGCCAGTTTATTCCGGTGATGTGAGGCTTATTGCTAATCACAATTGAAGTGAACAGAACCCTATGAATGTCAAAAGTGCAATAGTTGTACCTGTGCATACTTGTAGTAAATTATCTGATGCATTAGTACCGAATTTTTCTTTAGCCTAGAGCATATGGGAATCGACCATTATATTATTCATTTTGAAATGAGTGGAGAAGCCAGGAGGATTAGTCATACTTTCTGCTTTAGTCTAGGTTTATGAGATAGGAATTGCTATTTCAAACCCCCTCTTATAGTAAATATTGCATAGATTTCATATAGGCAACAGTACTATAATTATATTTTCTAGTATGATTGATATTTTGAGTACCGTTTTCACATATTGCAAGGTTGATCTTGGAATAGTGGGTGCATCTGTATAGATTTTGTGATGACAATAAAACTTTATATGGAAAATGATCAGATTTCAGGTAATTAATTCTCTTGATTATGCTGTTATTCCACCCTTAGCTGAATTGAACTTGATTATATAGTTCAGCAATAATGACAGCCTTCAGTCCCACAACAAGAGTGCACTGAGGTGTTATTACTACCTGTTTGGAAATGTCAACATGAATATCATGAGGTGATTCAACTTTAGTTTCACATTACCAAGGCCAAATGCATTTTCCTCTTATTTCTCTTGTTAATAAATAGCATATAAGTTTTTAACATGTGGTCATGATATTTTTGGAGGGTATGTGAGGAAGCAAATAACTTCACAACCATATAGAATTTCTTCCATTCCTCGGTAAGACTCACATTAGGTGCCAATAGTACCAAGTTAGAAACATCAACATGAATATTGTGAAGTGGTTCAAATTAAGGGTTATATCACCAAGTTTGAATATATATTCCTCTTATTTCTCTTATTTATAAATGTCATCTGACATATCAATATGCCCATGATATTTTTGGTGGGGATGTGAGGAAGTAGTTATTCTACAACCATATAGAGTTATAAACCATCAAAGAATCCAAATAACAAAAAAAATATTGCCCTTTTCATTGCAATGTGTTTGGAATCAGAGGAGTACTATAGTAGACTAGGCAAATTGTGGAGCAAGGAGTGGGATGAAACCTAGAAAGTCTTGTATTGTTGGGAAATATTCTAAAGAAATCTTCTGTTGCAGTAATGCTTCCTCAGGCATTGATAGATTTAATTATTTCACTAATGAAATAAAGAATATACACAGTTTGGAAAGACTTCTTGATAAGAAAGAGGAAAGTCCTGTCCAAAGAAAAGCAATCAACAATATCCTGTTGAATAGTGAGGAGTGAGAGAAGGAATAAAAGACAGTGGTAAAATTGTCTAGAGTTGCAAAACATTTGCCAATCCTTTAAAGTGAAGATTTGGACAAAGAGGAGAATGGGCAGTTCAGAATGATGCAAGAGGAGTTGAAAATTGCAGATGTTATACATTGTAGTTAGAAAGGTTGTGAAGGAAGATAATCAAATGCTGCCGATTTCAATCCATACTGGTTGCCAATTAAACAAGGAAGAGGGTGAGGAAAGATTAAAATTTATGGTAGTTGAGATCAAGTTTGGTGAAATATGAATGAAGGAGAAGGCATGAGGCAGTGCACTGGTTCAAATCAAACTCAAGGAGAATAACAGCTGGAATGAGAACATAACCTTGTGTTTATGAGCCTCTTCAAAACTATTACCATTTTAAATGCACTATAGTCCGTGTAAAATCAGATTAAAGAATCTCTAGATGCTATTTTTATTATACTAGGTTTTGACTGAATCTCAATTCGTTTAGGGGCTGAAACTACTAGATCAAATCTGCCAATGTCAAGTTAACATGTTGACTGGGACATCAACCACAGTTTTTTTTGTAAATTTTATTTTCCAGCCTGCATGCTTTGAAAAGCATGATAGATATGGTGAATGACATAGTTAGGAAACTTGCATGGAAAATCGCTCAGACTTGGCACGACTCATAAGTCCAAAATGAAACCATGACAAGTCTACATGACTTGCGTGCTTAGTCTCTTCTGATTACTGACTAAGCCTCAACCAAGTCTTGTAAAAAGATTGTTGAGTCCTGCAAAAAACATTCTGAGTCCTTGGCATATATTATTTTGAGGGCGGTATGACATATTTAATATTTGAATTATGACAAATTGATGATTAAAATAGATTTATGTGTTCTCTGAATGCATTAGTTTCAGTTTTTTTGTGTAATTATGTTTCTTTTTGTTTATTGAGTTTTGTCAAGTCCCAAATCCAAGTCAAAATTTTGGCCTTCTGAGTTCTCTCTGAGGTCCAAGTTTTCCAGCTGTGGTTAATGCTATAGTGTTAGTGCAGATGTGTTGGATTGGGATGTTGACCCTAGTCATGTTAATGATTGTGACGAAGATCATGTAGCAATTTTTTTTTTCAAATGTTCAAATTATCATTTTAGAGTCTTATGGCCCTATGATGTAGACTAGAGAAACTTGAGAATGGATGTCATCATAAAATCTTATTATCTTCTGATAAATGAAAATTTGAAGTTCTACGCATATTGGCAATTGAAATGTTTGTTTTATATCATATTTATATTCTATTTCTGTGATTTCACATAATTTTGTATGTTATGTATATTCAAACCTTTTTTAAATTACAAAATTTGGAAAACTATTCTCCTTTTCAACATTAAACTTTTTCAAACTTGCTACTATGGTTATGATGCATCATAATACGCATTATTCAAAAGAAGCATTCACATGTCAGTTAAGAGATGTGGGTGAGAATTCTCATTAGCCAAGTAACTAGGTGGTAGACGACAAAATAATCCTCTTGTTGCCTTATTTGTAGGATATTTCTTGGCATCTATATGCTAAGGAGACATTATGAATAAAAGGATTCTGATGTTCAGAAACTGAATGGATGTAAAAATTGAAAGGAAATAGAGTACTGATAAACTAAACAAGAGAAGTAATGCTAGATAGGTTCAAAAACACCACATATACCTTGGGGAACCCTTTCAAAGAAAAAGGCATCAACAAGCACAATGCCACTCAATATCTTATCAAATATATGGCTACAATATAGAGAGATTTCACTTGTGCTGATCCTATATCCTCAATCCCTTGGTTAGTCCTATTTGTATTTGCTTTGGAAACGTGTCATAAAACTATTATAAAACACAATGCCAAGAACTTGATTTATGGACAAGTGACAAACAATAAACCAGCAAATGATTTTCAATACCATGGGCCTAAAACCATGAGCCCAGACCTTGGTCAATAGTCCACTAGCCAGGCTGATATGCCCAATCTCATGAATGAATGGAACTCCGTGAGATTCCTTTATCCCTACAATCAAGGAGTCCACCTAGTCAAACCAAGTGCTTTAATTTGGTGCAATAATTCCTCTTATAAGATACTCTTACATACATCAATCAAAGATGCTCCATCAACGCCTTATTGTAACCCTCAAGTAAATGTTTCCAATGCAACTCCCTTTAGGCATCATAAAAGATAATCCAACTGGTGGGATCAACCTTACAAGAAGAATTTCGAGATCTCTTTCTGATGTGGTGCCCAAATCCGTGAGAACCTAATATTACAATAGTATTAAAATATTACTTTGCAGTGTGTACAACACACCTTCCTAACAATCTCCTACTTGTTTTATACATTGCAGAAGGGGGTAAACAAACAAACATTCAATTAGCAGCTGGGGACAACAATACACATAAAGATATCACTCCATTGTATCTTTCATATTCAGAAAACCACTTCTTATCAGCCACACATCATCACATCCATGAGCATTTGAGGATGCCATGTACGAATCTCCAACTTCTTTATCAGAGGAATTTGAATGTAAGGAAGTGTCATATCCCGTGCCAGTGTTTGATGTCACAACCTTTGCAAATAAATGTTGCAGTCTTAAAACTCAAATCATAGCCTTCATAGCTATTAAACAAGGGCCGACTGAGATTAAAGAGTAAATTCTGTTAAGGCCGACTTATTAAATTACTCTCCTATTAATAAATCCAAATATAAATAATTATCCAGTGGAAATTCGTTATTGGCTATCAGGCCGACTTCACTATGGGGGCCCAAGTTAATGCATACATGCATGAAAATCAGCGATCATCATTGAGCAGTGATTAACAAGTCAAAGATCAATATAATTTCCAAGGCAGCGATTAAGGGAATCATTGTGGTAACAAACAATTATGAAAAGGCATCACTAAAAGTCAGTTCTAAGGGGACACGATCCCTTATGAAAGGGCAGTTATTTCCAAAGGATGCATACCTTCATCGAAATGTTAAGATATATACAGGAGAGGACCACAATGGAAAAAGATCATTAAGTAAAAGAATAAAAACAAGTATCTATCGAAGAGATCAGACCTGATCTTAATAACAAATTAAGGCATGCAGCAGTTCGATCATATACTTTGATTTTGGTATGAGTTCTTGTGATATACATAGCATAACGAATCTTGTTTATGACTTGCTCACTGTTGATTTGCATACAGTTTAGAAATATGATACACACACACACATATACATATATATAGATATATATACATATGTATACACATATATAGATATACATATATATACATATATACACATATACACACACACACACACACACACACACACACACACATATATATATGCCATAATGTAGGACTCTTTGTATGTTTTGCTTAAATGTTATAATGAGCCATGATAGGGGTTTTGAGGGCTTACAAGGAGGGGAAACAGCGTTGGTATCCTCTTCTAAGTACACCACCTCATGGTGGTGACTGGGGGTCCCATGAGGCCAAGTGGGTACAAGGAGTGCTGCCCTTGGGCTTACAAGGGAAGGATTTCCAGGACACCCTATTATAAATGCATCCCAACCCTCTATCATGGTGGATCAATATGCTAAGGAATCCAATCATAGGAAGTGGAATAGGATGGCATGATGAAGGGAAACGGTTATAGGACGCCTCACTAGATACACCACCTCATATGGATGGAAAGGGCCACATTAGGCCAAGAGGGATGGTATATCCGCTCTTGGGCCTAAGGCAGAGGATCTCTAGGGCACCCTATCAAGTCACCTTATCCTAGCCCCTCTATGGTTGAATTCCCCCAATAAGTTAGAGATTTCTTATGATTAATTTAATGTTCTTGTTGTCATTTTATGACACCCTTGGTCCATTAGTAAGAACTGATCAGAGATATGTTCCATGGACCAGCGCTGCCCCAGTTGATCAAAGAGAGAAGCAGTAGAATTAGGAAGTGTGAAGTGTTGTCTTGTTTGGAGGAAGTTCCTTCCTTAGCTTCTCTTTCCTCTTCCTCGGAACTTCGGAACCCTGAGGTTCCGAAGTTCCTTCCCTTTGCCTTCTCTCTTCTTTTCTCGGAACTCCGGAACCCCGAGGTTCCGAAGTTCCTTTCTTCTGCTTCCTTTTCTTCCCTTCCTTGGAACTCCGGAACCTCGAGGTTCCGAAATTCCTTTCCTTTGTCGCTTTCTTCCCTTCCTCGGAACTCCAGAACCCCAAGGTTTCGAAGTTCCTTTCCCTTGCCCTTTTCTTTTCTCGGAGGTTCCGAAGTTCCTTCCCTTGGTCTCCTTCCTCTTTCTCGGAACTTCGGGACCCCGTGGTTCCAAAGTTCCCTCGCCTTTTTGTTCCGAAGTTCCTTTGCTAGGCCTCCTCTCCTCTCCCTAGAATCCCAAAGTTCCGAGATCCCTTCCTTAGTCTTCCCCACTTCGGGAACCCGAGTTTCCGAAGTCTTTTGACTTCCTTTCGGCTTGCAACACTTCTAGATGGTGTGATCGACACTTAAGGTTTTTAATGCTCCAACAACTTTTGCAACTAGTTTTTCTATATAAGGTTGTTATGCCTCATTGTAAAGGGTTCTCTCCCTCCTGGCTTGAGCTATTCTATGCTCTTTCCCTTCTCTTAAAGATTTGTATATTATTGCATTTCTGCAACTGTAAGTTTGGCTATTGGCCTTTGAATGAATTGAAATTACCATTCTTGCCTTACTTCAACTTATGAATGTTGTGTATTTGTCCTTACCTTCATTATAGGTGTATGTTGTGACTTTCTTTCAAATATATGCTGTGTTAACCTATTTCTGAGTGTGACTTGTGGGAAATCTTCTCCCCTTTGACATTTAGCAAATTCTAACCTTTATGCATGCATTGGGGTCATTCACACAACTAAAGTTTGTGCATCTCCTGGGTGTTTCAATTGATTCTTTGTGCCATTTCGGGTGGGGAGAGAAACATCTCTTATCTTGGTGCATCACTTCCTTTCATTTTAAGCGTTTCTCTCTTCCCTTTTCCTCTGCAAGTTGTTAGGATAGGCTTAGGAGTAAGATTTGAAGTGTTGAGTTGGTTCAACACCTGCACTTATATTGAGAAGGAAGTTGGCCTTTGTAATATTCCAGTAATTTTTTTTTTAGGCCAATAACAATTCATCCACAACAAATAACCCGTTAAGGTTAGAGAAATAATCCAAACTACTGAAAGGGAACCCTTCCACCTTTTGTTCACCGAGAGCCCAGTCTGGGAGGGTGAGAGCATACGGTGTTCTGGGGATCGTTAGCAACAATAATCAAACTGAAATTACAATGCCTGGGCGGCAAGCCAGCCCCTTCTGCTTATCCAGCAGGATAGAAACCAAACTCTTGGCGGTAAACCGACCAAGGGAAAATGACAAGAAACTGAAATTCAATCACTCTACTGCGTATTTCAATTGGAGGACATTACATTAAGCTATCACTCTACCGCATATTTCAGCAGGAGGACCATTGTATTGAACTTATCACTCGACCACTTATTCAGTAGGAGGACTGAGTACCAAATCTGAATTACAAAACTTAGAAGGCGGCAAGCCAGCCTCTTCCACTTATGCAGTGGGAATTACAAATGAAAGCAGAAAGAAGGGATGATCAGTACTACTGAAACAACCTTACAACATAGAGATGAGATGAGAAGAATAATTGCAGATTTCTACAACAAGACTATAATTTTCTGTTACACTGATCTGCAGGCTGAAAGTACAATTCAGCAGCCTATGGAAACATCAAAATATTCATAACTCCCTCATTTTTCACCCAAATCACATGAAATCAATCCCAATCCCCCAATATAACACTAACCACAACATCCAATCCAAAATACAACCCAAACAACCCACTATTCATTTGGCACACATCCCAATGCAAGTGCAAAAACCCACGCTATACCTGGGAAGTTCGATTTTATCTAATAAATTCATTGCTCATTTAAAAATGCTAAAAACTCACACATTGTATCGCTATGGCAAGGAAGGAAGGATGAGCCGGTACCCAGAATGATGGAGTCGCCTGGTTAAGAGGTGTGAGCAAAATATACTTTCAGCAGTCCCGCGACCAGCAACCAGAAACACACAAATCCAACATAGAACACTCCATAATTTGCAACTCATTCACCAATCAGCAATGGGAATACAAGGACACAGCTAGGTACTATCTTGCAAGTATGAAACTGAGACTTAGCTAGGAAGCCAACTTCGAAGCTCAGATTTTCAGTAGCCAAACCGGCAGCATAACGATGCAATTTTCAAAGATAGTGCAAATGGGAGCCCAAGCCTCATATTTATAACTTCATTCCTCAAATCCAAATGCCATTCCTCCAAATTCAACGCCTTGCATTTGAATTTCATTCCACTACAAGTGGACCCAAGTGTAGCGCCACTTTCTTCCTAAGTCAAGACTCACGCCAAAAAGGGGGAGGACCCACGTAAATCACTTGGCAAATAATGGAGATGCAACATGAAATGATGTTCTTCTAAAATATTTCGACATCCCATAGTACACATGAATTTCGCCACAACTTAGGATAAAATAGGCATTAATCCCAAAGTTAATAAATCAGTAACCAATAATTAGATTAATTAAATATTAACCTTAGGATAAGGAAATAATATTTAATTATGTCGCAAATGACTCCCGTACTGATTATTATCACAACCAGGATGAAACTGAGCCCGGACGACCACAAAACAGCTGCAGAATCAGAACCCTGTCTACTGCCAAAAATAGAACTGTGCCACACAGCCACTTACTAAAAACAGTAAGTCAAGAACTACTGCTCAGAAAAAACATGATCATCGCGTCCAGAGGCAAAACATGGAGAACTCAGTAGGACAGTGACACCAGAATGGCCATTCCCTGACTTACTAAAAATAGTAAGTCCTTGTTTCATCAATGCTGGACCCTCATTCTTCATTCCACCTAGCCTACGGGTCTCAGGAATAGGCTAATGGACCACTAGAAGGTCATTAGTGAGAAGGGGACATTACAGCCTTCTCCGGAGATTCAACCCCCTTGCGCAAGGTCCCACACTTTGGGGTTGTTTCCATGTTTCACGAGGTTGTTGAGTTGATAGCTCAGCAAGGGTGCAAGCTTTTGTGACAACAGTTCCCAACCCTAGTAGGATTTAAAGACAAAACTAGGGCATTTACAACAAAGGGACATTACAGGAGAGTATCATCTAATACCTTATTTGCCTTCTTTAGTCTGCAAATGTCTTGATTGTCCAC
Source organism: Cryptomeria japonica (assembly GCF_030272615.1). Classification (NCBI taxonomy): domain Eukaryota; kingdom Viridiplantae; phylum Streptophyta; class Pinopsida; order Cupressales; family Cupressaceae; genus Cryptomeria; species Cryptomeria japonica. Next base: position 318,772,435 of record NC_081407.1, read on the forward strand.
AACTCCAACAGTTCACCTTGGACTCTTGGAGAGATTTAGACTACTTATCTCCAGTCTTGTTCTTGCCTTTAGTGAGAATCACATCTCACAAATAAGGCATCCTGTGCACCACTTTCCATGGACATCTACCTTATTTTGTTTAACAAGAAGGTTGCAACCACCTCTTCAAGCTTCAACTGAGCAGAGGTACTACTGATTTCCCTGAGTAAGTTATCCCATGAATTTGGAAAAGGAAATAATAAGGTAATGTACTTATCTTCCTCATCCATATATATTAATAGATGCTAACCAGCTTACCACAATGTTGAAAGCATTTAAATGCTTTGTCACCGAATCATCATCATTCATCCTTAAGGACTAAGTCTTTTGTTAAAAACATTTATTTCCTAGGGACTTTGTTTGATACAAAGACCTTATCTTCCCCTATAGCTTTTGAGCAAGTATCTTCTTGAGACATTCAGTACCACCAAATCTACAAGGTAAAGTTGGATTAAACTTCTTACCTTCCTATCAACTTCTGCCTAGTTATGTGCATATCCATTTCCAATGGTTTCCTTTTTTCCTGTAACAACAATCCATAGGTCTCCATTAACAAGGAGATGCTCCATCTTGAGCTATCATAACTTGAAGTTTTGTCCATTAAAATTTTCAATTGCCATCCGTCTAGAAGTGCTCCCCATTTCCTTGTGTACAAAGCCTGGATTCACCTGTGCAAATCTCCCAATAAAATGAATATTATTACAGGGCCAAAATGCCCTCCTCTAAGATTTTAGCAACCAAAGCTTTGATACCAAATGAAAGGAAATAGAGTGCAAATAAATTTAAACAAGAGTATTGCTTGATACATTCAAATCCACAATGCAAAAAAATAGACAAAGAATTCACATATATAATACTAGATATACCCTAGGAAACCCTTTTAGGAAAAAAATTCAGTGACAAATATATTACTCAATATATTGTCAAATAGATGATTACAGTATAGATATATTTCACTTATATTGATCATGTATCCTCAACCCTGTGATCATTTTGACAGCATGCTATGGAAACTTGCCACAAAACCATTGTAAACAATGCCACACACTTGATTTGCAGGCAAGGGACGAATTGGAAACCACCAAATGGTTTCCAATACCATGGGCCCAAAACTAACCCCGGTCAATATCCCTCCAGCCAAGTTCATGCACCCCACCTCATGAATGAATATGACATGCCTCCACCATAAGAAAGTTGCAGCATTATAAATCTCTAATATCTCTGCCTTTATCCTTGGCAAAGGAAATGACAATGGCAGTGATTTTTCAAAATGGTCTATTGGGACTAATTAAGAAGATGTTATTGGGCACCAGTTTCCAAACAGCATATAATTAAATTAAATCAACCATGTGAAGGCAGTGTTCAACTAAGAGGTGCAGCTCTTGCAAAGGCAATGATTTATGAAGAGGTGTGACTCCCTCCAAATTGAAGATATAAATGGGGAGACTTTTTTTTTGGAGAGGGGCATCAGGGAGAATTTCATTCAGGAATAAATCACTTCAGAAATTAATATTCAGAAATCAATTGACAATCAAATCAGCACCAATTGACAACCAATTCAATATATCAATTCAGAATATAAGTTCAGAATTACACTCAGCTATAAATATAATTCAGAAAATCAATTCAAGCAGCAACCATTTATAAAATATTTAAGTATTAATTCAAGATTGACTTTGTCAATCCATCAAGAAATATTAATCAGCAATAGTCTAGCAAATGCATCAAGTTTTTGGTTTTTAATTCTAGGTAGTATTTGCAAATTGGAAGGACGAAATCCCTTCTGGTTCACGAGAATTGGAATGTTGGGGACTTTTCATGCTCTTACTGAGTTTGGATCCAAATCTTGGTTGAGGAGGACAAAAACCCTCCAAGGTTGTCTAAGGGTTGGAAGGTGATCCTTTCATGCCCTTGACATACTAGGGACGGGGTCCTTGGTATTGTCACTGTTGAGTTAGGGACAAAACCCTCTAATTCAGCAGATTTGTAAAGTATTTCCAAAGAAATCATGATTTGATCAACTTTGGGTATTGTGCTATGTTTTATTGACCCAAATATTATAATAAATTCTTAATCTTTGATAAAATTGTTATCATATTTGGAGTAAATATTATTGTTTTAAAGAATACCCCACAAGGGGAGATTGCAATTGGTATCTGAGCCTTGATTTTGCCAGCCTGAGGATCAAAAAATAAGTGTTATCATAAAAAAATAAGTATATGTAGTTGAGCCAAAGAGCTCAAAGAGCCTTGGAAAGAGAAAGGAGAAAACTAGAAGCAATTCAAAGAATAAAATGGGTGATATCGAGGGAAATCAGGTAAATGAATTGAAAGCTTAATGGAGAGACAACAATGAACAGCACAATTGTTTCTTCAAGCAGTTCAAAACATGAATAACACAATCAGTGCTCTTAGGCCTAACCAAACCAATGGAAGAGATATTGATTCAAACCATTCCGAGAATAACAATAGGACTCAATTATGATCTTCACCTAGAGAGACAAGGCCTACATTCTTACCAAGAGAGGAGCAATCTTGAGAAGAAGAAGATGAACCCAACATGACATCAAATGACATTGATGAATGTGCGCAAACATATTCAAGAATTGATCCTAACTGTTGTCATTTTATGACACCCTTGGTCCATCAGTGAGAACCGATCAGAGATATGTTCCATGGACCAGCGCTGCCCAGTTGATCAAGGAGAAAAGCAATGAAATCATGGTTTGAAGTGTTGCCTTGTCGAAAGTTCCTTGGCCCTCTCTTTCTCTTCTTCGGAACTCCGGAACCCCAAGGTTCGGGGTTTCTTTGCCTTAGCCTCTTTCTTTCCTGCTCCGGAACTCCAAGATTCCGAAGTTCCCTTCCTTCCCTTAGCTTTTCTTCTGTTCTCCTCCCTCGGAACTCCGGAACCCCAGGTTCCGAAGTTCCTAGTTCCTCAACCCCGGAACTCCGAAACCCCCAGGTTCCCAAGTTCCTAGTTCCTCAATCTCGGAATTCCGGAACCCCCAGGTTCCCAAGTTCCTTGTCCAACTACGGTGACTCCGGTCCCCGAAGTTCCCCAACTACAATGACTCCGGTCCTCGAAGTTCCCCAACTACGGTGACTCCGGTCTCTGAAGTTCCCCTTCTCTCTTTAACCCTTTCCCTCTCTATCCCGAAACTCCGGAAGCCCGAGGTTCCGAAGTTCCTTTCCTAGCCCTCCTTTCTCCTATCCCGGAACCTCGGAACTCCGAGGTTCTGAAGTTCCTTGCTCCTTCTCTTGTCTTCCTCACTTTGAGAGTCCGGTCTCCGAAGTCTTCCAAGCCTACTTCCGACTTGCAACACTTCCGGATGGCGTGATCGACACTCCTTTTAATGCTCCGACAATTTTGGGGACTTGTACACTTTCTTTTGTGGAGCCACAAGGGTGCATTTAATGTTTTTGGCAGGATTTCCATCAAGAGAGGTACATGGCCATGCTTGGTCACTTGTGTCATGACTGCATACTCTGACTTTGGAAGGTCAGTCAATCCACCTTCTCAGGGTTTCCCTTTGTGGGTATGGCTAGGTTGCTTGCATGTACAAGTCAAGTGCATGCACTTCCCTGCACTTCTAGACTGACATGCAGGGGTCATGATCACCATTGTAACCCATTTTTCTATATAATGGCTTTTAAGCCTCATTGTAAAGGGTTCTCTCCTTGCTGCCTTGAGCTTTCTTATGCTCTTCTCTTCTCTTAAAGACTTGTAATTATTTTTGCATCTCTGCAACTGTAAGATTGGCTTTTGGCCTTATGATTAATTGAAAATCACTATTCTTGCCTCCTTCTAACCTATGTATGCTGTGTATGCTTTCTTACCTTCATTATAGGAGTATGTCTTGTGGCTTTTCTCTCCATCTATGCCATGTTAACTTGTTTTTCTGAGTGTGACTTGTGGAAATCCTCCTCCCCTCTTGGCATTTAGTGAATTCTAACCTTCATACATGCATTGGGGTCACTCGTACAACTGAAGTTGTGCATCTCCTCGGTGTTTTCAGTTGATTTTCTTGTGTCATTTCGGTGGGGAGAGAAACAATCTCTTCTTGGTGCATCACCTCCTTTCATTTCAAGCATTCTCTCTTTCCTTTACCTCTGCAAGTTGTTAGGGTAGGCTTAGGAGTTAGTTTTAAAGTGTTGAGTTGGTTCAACACCTGCACCTTGGATTGAGAAGGAAGCCGGCCTTCTCCAGAGATTCAACCCCCTTGCGCAAGGTCCCACACTTCAGGGTTGTTTCCATGTTTCACAAGGTTGCTAAGTTGATAGCTCAGCAAGGGTGCAAGCTTTTGTGATAAAACTAACCTTAGAAGATATTCCATTTAAAGAATATTATAATGCAAGATCAAGAAATACCTCAAGATGATAAGGAAGGCAACCCAACAAAGATTTATTGTTAATTTTAAGTGCTCAGATGTGAAACAAACTAATTAATCACAATAAACAGTAAAAACACAAAACACAAGACACCAATACCTTGGGAAAACCTCCCTCTTGGAGGTGAAAAACCCAACCTTAAATGTATAATGTATTATCTCAATGATAAGCAATTAAAACATAACAGACTTATCTTTGATTGCTGTCCAAACAGCAAGTTGCCAAGGTGATAGAGGATGATCCCCTAACCAGCTGTAGGTAACCAAAGGAGCAGATCAGCAGAAGATGACTTTAAGAGGCTGAAGCAGAATTATAAACAATCTTGACAACTTTGCTTAACAATGTCCTTGAAGTTCGCCAAAGTGTGGAATAACAGATTCACCAAGAGTAGAAGAGCAGATTGCTAAGATAGGAGAGCAGATCGCATTTGCAAGTAATAATGAATGTGTTTGACTTCATCTTGAAGTTGTTATATATATATATATATATATATATCTTCCTTTTGGCGGTAGACATCTAGGTCGGCTTGCAACACTTGTAATTTAATGTTATTTTATTAATTGTCTTTATCACGTTGGACATTTGGGTCCAGCCCAATGCCTTAGCACGTTACATTTTGGGCCCAGCCCTATCACACATTGAATTGCCTTTTCCCACGTTACATTTGGGTCCAGCCCAATAACAAGTATATTGAAATAATACATATAAATTTGATTGTCATTTGACAACACCAAATTTCGATAATCTGATATCCGAACTTAGCTAATATTTTCAACACTCCCTCTTAGCTAAAGAGGATAATTGCCACATGTCATGATCCATTCATGACTTTCATCTTGCATTGCCCGCAAGAGTGAATGTATAAACTCCATAGAGTATACCTATAGTAAAAAAAAAACATATAAATATCATGAACTCATTTCATAATGTCCATCTTACATTGCCCGCAGAGGAACCACCTTGCATTGTCCGCAGAGGGTGGAAGAGGTTTTTACACCTCAACCTTATCCTAGAGAAGGATACACAGTCACCTTGCATTGCCCGCAGAGGGTGGAAGATGCAAACTGAATTGCATCACTAAGATTGAGACTCCCTCTCAATCAATGTTGAGTTCTCCACCATTCCAAGCTTCTCTGTGAAGTACTCAAACTTTACCCGAGCTTGGGCTTGGTGAGAACATCAGAAACCTATTCATCGGTGCTGATATATTTTGGCTGGATAGCACCTCTTTGTGCCATATCACGAATATAATGATAATGAGTTTCCACATGTTTTTACCTCTCATGAAACACGGGATTGTTAGACATTTTAATACAACTCTGGTTATCACAATAAATAACAGTGGATTCCCATGGTTGTCCAAACAACCCAGCAAGAAGCTTGCGAAGCCAAACTGCTTCTCTAGTTGCCACACTTGAGGCAATGTATTCAGCTTCTGCAGTACTTAGTGCAACTGAGGACTGTTTCCTACTGGCCCCAGAGATCATAGCGGAACCCAAGTTGAAACAGATTCCTGAAGTGCTTTTCCTATCAGTAACATTTCCAACCCAATCAGAATCAGAGTAGCCTTCCAAGTTGATTGCTATGTTGATTGAATACTTCAATCTATGGCCAATAGTTCCTTGCAAGTATCTTAGGATGTGCTTGGCTGCCACCAAGTGAACATGCTTTGGTTGGTTCATGAATTGGCTAAGTGCACTCACTGCATAATAGATATCTGGTCTAGTGTTGACTAGATACATCAAGGATCCAATCAACTGCCTGTACTCTGAGGGATCTGCAAAATCAGAGTTAGCTGCAGAAATACTCAACTTCTTCAAGTTAGTTTCCATAGGAGTAGACATAGGTTTACAATCCATCATATCAAATCTTTTCAATATATCAACAATATATTTTCCTTGACTTAGAATAATTTCATTAGGTCTTTGCCACACTTCTAACCCTAGAAAGTAATGCATAAGACCTTGATCCTTCATTTCAAATTCAGTAGCTAATTCTTTCTTACACTTAATGATAAGACTATCTTCACCAGTTAGAAATAAATCATCAACATATAAAACCAGAATTAACATTTCACCATTAAATACTTTAAAGTAAATGTTAGGATCAACATCATTCTTAGAAAATCCTACACTAACTAAGTACTTATCAATTCTTTCATACCATGCTCTAGGAGCTTGCTTGAGGCCGTAGAGAGCTTTCTTTAATCTGCACACATGAGTTTCTCTATTACGAATCACATAACCTTCAGGTTGTTCAATATAGACTTCTTCCTCAATAACACCATTAAGGAAGGCAGTCTTTACATCCATTTGATGTAATTTCCAACCTTTGGCTGCAGCAATAGCTATAATAGTTCTAATAGAAGTATATCTAGCAATAGGAGCAAATGTTTCTTCATAATCTATGCCTTCTTTTTGAGAAAAACCACGAGCTACAAATCTAGCTTTATATTTCTCTATACTACCATCAGCAGCATGTTTAATTTTAAACAACCATTTAGAAAAAACAACAAACTTACCTTTAGGTCTAGGCACAACATCCCAGACATCATTCTTGATGATGGTTTGATACTCTTCGTCCATAGCTAGCTTCCAAGCTTGCTTGTTCATAGCTTCTTCTGTGTTGGATGGTTTAGACTCAATGATGTTGCACATCATTGTAGCATAGTTAAAGAGCTTCTGAGGTCTCTTACTTTCTCTGAAAGTGCCACTAGGAGCTGCACACTTTTCTGAATCTTGAATTGTGCTTCTAACCCAAAGTGGTCTTTTCTTGCTAACTGCAATATCTCTAGGTCCATCAATTGGAACTAGAGGCTCATGAGGATCATCATGATCAATAGGTTCAGGAGGCTCAATAGGCTCCCTCTGAATCTCAGGGTTAGTATCAATATCCATATCTTGATTATCATTAACTTCTTTATCATTATCAATAAGAGAACCTTTTGATTTCTTGAAAGCAATATTTTCTTCAAAGGTGACATCCCTACTTACCTCAATGTACCTTTGACCAGGAATGTAGATGCGAAATGCCTTGGAAGATTCACCATATCCAACAAGGATACCCTTCTTCCCGAAAGGCTCTAACTTAGTCCTCTTTTCCTTTGGCACATGAACATAGACATGACTTCCAAAGATCCTTAGGTGGCTGATATTTGGTTTGACTCTTGTGAAAGCTTCCTGGGGAGTTATGTTCTTCAGGTTACGGTGAGGACATCTATTCTAAATGTACATAGCAGTCTTGGATGCTTCAACCCATAAGAAGATCTGCAGGTCCTGATCGTGAATCATAGCTTTGGCAGCTTCAACAATGGTTCTATTCTTTCGTTTAGCTACACCATTTTGCTGAGGATTGTTGGGAACGCAGAACTCCTTAATTCTTGTTTCTACACAAAAGTCATTGAAGCTACTTGAGGTGTATTCACCTCCATTGTCAGATCTTAACACTTTAATCCTTTTACCAGACATATTTTCAGCTAGAGCTTTAAATTCTTTAAACCTACTTAACACTTCATCAGATTCTTTAGATTTTAGAAAGTAAATCCAAGTCTTTCTAGAAAAATCATCTATAAATGTAACATAGTATAGAAATCCACTAGGTGAAGGAACATACATAGGTCTACATAGATTAGAATGAACACGTGCTAGTTTTTCTTTAGCTCTACTTTCACTTTTATGAAATGGACTTTTAGTGTTCTTACCTAATGCACAACCTTTGCAAGCATCATCATGAGATTGATTAAGTTTAGGCATACCTTTAACCATCCTTTCAAGTGAAGGAAGTGCTTGATAGTGAAGATGACCGAGCCTTCTATGCCATAGCTCGCTAGATTCAGGAGCTTCATGAATGAGTGCTCGAATGGGGTTAGCTGAAAGCTTATACAAACTATCATATCTATTTCCAATAACACGAACAGATTTAATACTAGATTTCTTAGGCCATGCAAGTACTTTACCCTTAAAAAATGCTATTTGATAACCTTTATCTTCTAGGGCAGAAATGGAAATTAAATTCCTCTTAATTCCAGGGACAATTAAAATATTACTAAGATGCAAGGACATACCAGATTCTAAATTTAAAGAAGTACTACCAAAGCCTCTTACCGAATACTGTGCATCATCACCAATTACCACATGAAGATTGGACTCTTTCTCCATCAAGTCTGAGAGATGCTCTCGATATCACATGATGTGTCTAGATGCACCACTGTCAATCAACCAAGTGTTGCTATCGATTGGCACATTTTTGGACAAAGCAGAATTGAAGAGATAGTCTTCATTATCCTCTGAGTTTGCAACTTCATTCAGGTTAGCCTCCCCTTGCGTGGGCGAATTTTGACATTCTTTGGCATAATGTCCAAACTTGTTGCATCTGAAGCAACGGACACGTGAAAGATCCCTTGGCTTCTTCCTTGAATCGAAAGTTGGAGGTCTGAAGTCTCTATCTCTTTTGAAGTTGTTCTTCTTCCAATGGCCTCCCTTCCTTCTAACATGTTGAGATGCAAGCACATGTTGATCTCCTCCATGAGAGCCTTTATGCATTTCTCTAGCAGCTAGGCGAGACTCCTCTTGAATGCAATCTGACCGGAGGCGATCAAAGGAAGGGAACTCAGCTATTCCACTTATGCTTTGAATGAAAGGATCCCAAGAGACAGGAAGACCATTCAATGCAATCATGACAATATCCTTGTCCACAACCTCGCTTCCAATGGCGCTGAGTTGGTCCTTCAATTCTGAAATCTTCATGAAGAAGGACATGATTGAATCTCCTTTGCACATTTTGACTTGAAGAAGTTGCTGCCTCAATGTGAGTGTCCGGTTGATGTTGTTGATCTCATATATCCCTTCTAGATGTTTGAACATCTCTCGGGCTGTCTTCAATTTGGAGATGACTGGAACAAGATGATCCTTCATGGAATCAATAAGGAACTTCTTTGCTTTGAGAGCATTCTTCTTGAATTGCTTTAGCTCTTCCGGATCCGAAGATTGAGTTAGATCCATATCTTCCACAAACTATAACAGCTCTAATTCTTCAAGAGCAAGGAGGACACAAACCTTCCATGATGTGAAATTGAGGGCACCTTCAAGTCTATCCTCTACTTTCAGATCTGTAACCATCTTGCAAAACTAAAACAACAAACTGAAAGTGAAGAGCAACTAATAATTTGATTATTTGAATGAACCTAAAGCTCTAATACCATGTTAATTTTAAGTGCTCAGATGTGAAACAAACTAATTAATCATAATAAATAGTAAAAACACAAAACACAAGATACCAATACTCTGGGAAAACCTCCCTCTTGGAGGTGAAAAACCCAGCCTTAAATGTATAATGTATTATCTCAATGATAGGCAATTACAACTTAACAGACTTATCTCTGATTGCTGTCCAAACAGCAAGTTGCCAAGGTGATAGAGGATGATCCCCTAACCAGCTGTAGGTAACCAAAGGAGCAGATCAGCAGAAGATGACTTTAATTGGCTGAAGCAGAATTATAAACAATCTTGACAACTTTGCTTAACAATGTCCTTGAAGTTCGCCAAAGTGTGGAACAACAGATTCGCCAAGAGTAGAAGAGCAGATCGCTAAGATAGGAGAGCAGATCGCATTTGCAAGTAATAATGAATGTGTTTGACTTCATCTTGAAGTTGTTATATATATATCTTCCTTTTGGAGGTAGACATCTAGGTCGGCTTGCAACACTTGTAATTTAATGTTATTTTATTAATTGCCTTTCCCACGTTGGACATTTGGGTCCAGCCCAATGCCTTAGCACGTTACATTTTGGGCCCAGCCCTATCACACATTGAATTGCCTTTTCCCACGTTACATTTGGGTCCAGCTCAATAACAAGTATATTGAAATAATACATATAAATTTGATTGTCATTTGACAACACCAAATTTTGATAATCAGATATCCGAACTTAGCTAATATTTTCAACATTTATGACAAAGAAAAGCTAGCTATTATGCAAGCCCTAGATAAGTTAAGACAATACCTAGTTTGTGGAAGATTTATCATCAAGATCAACCATAACAGTCTAAAATTCTTTTTAAACCAAAAAGATCTAAATGATAGACAACATAAGTGGGTTAGTAAGTTGCAAGCATGTGAATTTGATATTGAGTACATGAAGGGAAAGAATAATGTTGTGGCTGATGCTTTATCACAAAGACCTCACCTATGTTCTATGACGGACATCTCTGCAGATTGGAAAAATTCAATACTTGCAGAATATGCCAATAATGCATTAGCAAATGATATATTGGAATGGAAACTACAAGATGATAAGTACAAGGTGGTGGAGGAGCTCATTCTCTACAAAGATAGAATATATCTAATCCTAGGGTTGAAAATGAAAGTAAAGGTTATGGGGGCATATAATGACACTCCATTGGCAGGTCATTAGGGTTGCTACAAAACATACAAACAAGTGAGAGGAAGATTTGTTGGAAAGGCCTCAAATGGGATATTTTGAAGCATGTCAGGGAATGTATGATTTGCTAAAGAAACAAGATAGAGTAGACATGTCCAACCCAATTGTTACAACCTTTGCCAATACCAAGTAAAAAATGGGAGAGCATTTCAATGGATTTTATGACATGGCTTCCAAAGGTACAAGGAAAGGATTGTATATTTGTGGTGGTCGATAGGCAAACTATGTATGTTCACTTTCATGTAATATCATTTGAAATTTGAATATAGAGCACCACAAGTAGCCGATCTCTTCTATAGGGAAATCTTCAAACTACATGGGCTACCTAAGAACATTGTTAGTGATAGAGATAGTAGATTCCTCAGTTTATTTTGGCAAGAACTCTTTAAGTTGGCTAGGACAGAACTTACCCCAAGCTCTAGCTACCACCCACAAATTGATGGGCAAACCAAAATTGTAAATAAGTGGCTCGAAGGATACTTGCGGAACTATATCACAAGGTAGCAAAAAGCTTGGGTCAAATGGCTATATCTTGGAGAATATTGTTACAATACTAATCATCATATGTCAATATGGATGAGTCCTTTCAAGGCACTATATGGGTATGAGGCATTATCATTTGGAGATTTGATTCTTATAGCTAACAGAGTTCCTGGAGCAAGAGACTTGGTGCAACAAAGTGTAGATATTTTAAACACACTCAAAGACAACTTGCATCACTCCTAGAATCAACAAAAGATGTATGCTGATTGTCGTAGATCCAAAGTACATTGAAGTTGGAGACCTACTTTTCCTAAGGTTGCAACCTTATAAACAATCCTTCCTTAAGGGGAGTAGTGCAAAGAAACTCAAGCCACGATTCTATGGGCCTTACAAGGTTATAAAGAGGATCGGTGAGGTTGCTTATGAACTAGACCTACCTGCAAACAGTCTCATCCATAACATCTTTCATGTATCTCGCCTCAAGAAGGTACTAGGTAAGCACATCGCACTATGGTTAGAGTTATTCCTAATTTTGGAATGAGGCCATCATTGATATGAGAGAAAAGAAATTAAGGAATAAGGTTCTTCCACAATATTTTGTTAATTGGAAGAATCTACCTTCTACAATCTCTTTTGTGCATATTCAGTGTCAATGGTGCCCTCTTTCTTCCATGTAGTTCTAGTGCTAAAAGAGTCTTGTCTTCCATCCTTAGGGTTTCATTCCCAAATCCAGTGTTAGTTTTCAAAATGGAATGGACTCAAGCACAGTACCTCTTGGTTCAGCCTGAAGAAAATGTATCTCAACTTCCTTAGGACAGGTCTACATTGAAACTGAAAATTCCAGCAAATAACCATTCAAAGTGCCTTTCCACCAAATATTCACCACTCTTGTCTGAACATTGTCTGTTTCACGTAATCTTTACCATCTCTCAATCATCCAGAAGTACTTCATCCCAAGATTCCTCATTTGATCTTGACAATATGCTGGAACTAATAAAAAAAATACCCCTTTAACTCAGCAGAGAAGACTTGATACAAATGATTGAAATTTTTTCTCTCCAGCCAGGCCCTAGGCTCCAAATTACCATGGGCAGCTAAATTTTGATTATACGGAACAGATTCTTGGCCAAATCAACACTCAACTTGTTCTAATTTACCCCAGATTTGAACCGAACCTTACACCAAAGATAATTCCCAGCCAAATTGACTAATAAGTAATATAGTCCAAGTTGAGACATATCTTTACCCAGAGCAACAAATAGAGTTGTTACCAGCAATTGAACCAAATATTGAATGGATGTAGTCTTCCTGTTGCATCCAGGTCCTCTGCAGACCACAAGAATCCGATAGGGAAGAGTTACCCACTGGCCTATCACTTAAACCTTAGACGATTCACGCTAATGCCCATCTCCTATCTTACGGTTATTCTCTCTCTCCCTCTCCTGTTCGGCTCCTTATAGATCTATCATTGGCATTCCCTTTGTCCCTTTGGCTTTGTTTCTTCTACAGGTCTACAGCCTTCTGATTAGGTTGCCAACTCTTTTATGCAACTCCTTTCTTAAATGCTTGGCTGAGATTCATGTCACCCAGAATAGCTCCTTGTACTCAGAATTATATCAGAAGGCTATACAAAATATCCATAAAATATCCATACAAGGAGCTATACTTGGCTAAGAATTATACTCAGGTTTCTCCTCCAGGCTGTCCTATCATGTCATCCGCATGTGGACAAACTCATAATTGCTTGGGCAGATCTTTTTATCTGCTCCTTCAGGTAGATACTTCCTTCTTGGACAGTTTTGGCTTTGTGCATACCTTGCCCTTCTTTGGGTTTCTTTGGAATTAGCTTCCACTCTCATATTTACCATCCATGCCCTGGTCATGCTTTCCTTATGCTACACTTTGCTCACCCAGAGCTTCTGGTTTAAGTGGTCTCATGTAGATTTCCCTCAGGCATTTTCATCTGACTGTTCTTGTGCAAGTATTCACCTTGCCTTAACAATACTTCTTGGTTAGCAATGTATAAGATTCAGATTGATCATTCAACAATGTAGGCAATTGGTGATATTTGTGAATTTGAATAAATTGCTAGGATTTGATCCAAAGTCCTTTGCATTGTTTATGACTTACAAACCTACAATATTTGGGCATGCATCTCCTTGTGAGACACCCTTAATAATGTTGTTCGTAATAAGGTCAACTTATTAATAGTTGTCTTTCACATGGGTAGTTTGTTGCTGAGCTAATCTGGGGGTCTACTGACCTTGGTGAATGATCCAAAATGGATCGGTTAAACTGATCAAGAAGATTGAAAACCAAACCAGTCACTTCCTTGAAGACTTCTCAATGGCTAGACATAACATAAGAACCTTTTCCCTGAAGCACATAATCAAACAGGGAGTTGCAGGACATGTTAAGGCAGAAAAATACGTACAGAAGCCACCTGGGTGATTTATACATCCAAGGGATTTCTCATCATTTAAAAAATAGGCATCTCTGATAGGGTTGAATAAATTGCTACGATTTGATCCAAAGTCCTTTGCATAGGTTATGACTTATGAACTTACAATATTGGTGAATAGTCCAAAATGGATCAGTTAAGCTGATCAAGAAGATTGACAACCAAACTAGTTACTTCCTTGAAGATTTCTCAATGGCTAGACATGAAATAAGAACCATTTCCCTGAGGCGCATAATCAAACAGTTGCAGGAGATAGAGGTAGAAAAAATGTACAGAAGCCACCTGGGTGATTTATACATCCAAGGAATTTCTCATCATTAAAAAAATAGGCATCTCTGATAGGGTTCAAAATGGATGAGCCTGTCACTATTAGAACAGAGCACATGTGACATGTTCGACTGTTATGAAACATGTCACACATAAGACAAAATGGCAGAGTTGTGGCCAAGAAGAGAATTTTGAGGCTTCTTTTCATATCTGTTGGGCTTCTAAGACATTAGAACTTTTTTCTTGAACTCTTTGGTAACTCATGGGTCTACAATTTCCCCTTGAAAACATTTAGAATGGCTTCCTTTTAGATTATAACGTCTGTAATTCTGCTATTTTCCAATGGTCAATTTGTGATGGGTATGTTAAACTGTAATTTGAAAGGCTAGGGAGTGGTGGCATTGTTGTTTAGGTGTCTGAACACCAGAATCACTGTGTAAGGTGTCCACAAAGGCCTCTAGAAGGTTCTAAATTTCTGTAACCAGCAGAGAAGATGGTGGTTAGAGGAGGTAATACCTCACTACTCCAGAATTTTCACCCACAATTGGTTTCTCCAGATCAAATTCTTGTGTTCTCTCCATTGTCATGCTTGTGCTCCCTTAATACTGTTAATCTTCCCTGTTGCTGTTTGTACCTAACAAATTCCAATTTATGGACGTTGATGCTAGTTTACATCAAAAGAAGTGAGAAGATCAGTCAAGTATTAATTGGAACATTTGAGATTTGTGTGGATAGAGCAAGGAGTGAATATCTGTCTATTTACAAATCAGTAAAGTTTAAATGTGCATTGTTCACTGGGTCAGTGGCTAACAATTCATATTCACTCTCTTGTACTTTATTTTTGATGTCAAAAAAAAAAGTTACTCCACCTGAAATCGAAGCAAGATGTCGCCGATTTAGTCTATGTGATATTCCAAAACTACAGTATCAGAGCTTTGGTAGGGAAGCCTGTGTTTCTTATATTTGCTCAAATTGTGCTTGGGAAATTTTTTGTTGAGACTTATTAGTGTTGAAGCACCCACAATTGGAGATCTATACCTTTACCTGTATGATACACCATTAAAATTGAGTTTTTGTATCGTATATGTTTGACCATACAAAGTTTTTTTATGGCTTTTGATGTCTTTTTTTGTTTCATATGGCTTTTTTTCCCTTCTGTTTCAGCATTCATTCTCCATTTATCACATTTTGGCTACATGCAACACTTCAAATCTATCATAACTTTATATAGCTCTTTGTAAGGATATTTTATGGCATGATTTTGTGTGGATTACATTCTATACATCATCTCTATTGTACGGATTACAGATGAGCCTGTGATGAGTGATTTCTTTGTGTTTTTTTTTCTGTATGGGCAATTTGCAACTGAAGGGGTTGTTACTTTTTAATTTGTGTGACAGTCTTTTTTGTGAAGACCATATGATATGAAAAAGGTAGGATCTATTAAATAAAAAAAAATCATATGACGTGAACTGAACGGGCATCTTCTCAATTCACCAGATGATATGACATTAAAATTGAGTTCTTTGAATCTTATGTTTATTGTACAGCCTTTAGCTTCTTCATTTGTTTTGTATGGACTTTTTTCTTTCCGTTTTCTGTTTCTTCATTTCATTCTCCGTTGTATGAGAATTTGGCTAACCACATGACACTTAAAATTTATCATAAATTTGTATCATTCCTTTTATGGATGCTGTATGACATTATTTGTGTGGATTATATTCTACACATCATCTGTATTGAATGGATGAGCTTGTGGAGAGCGATTTCTCTCTGCAGTTCTATTCTTTATGGATGAGTTGCAATTGAAGGGGTGGCAACTTCTTTTATTGGTATGATGTCTTTTTGTGAAGATGGTATGATAATTAAAAAAGGTTTATGGATAAATTTTTTTTTGTATCACCTGAACTGAAGAAGCTTCTTTTTTATTCTGAAGCAATACTTGTATGGGGTATAGCCTTGTGAGATTTTGATTCAATTCTTTTGTGCATTTGGGAACCATATGGTATGCCATTGCTTTTCAAAGGCATTTTATATGGGTTAAAATCTTCCCAAAGTTTTGTGGCTTACGATTTCTCCTGAAGTCCCTCAGATATAACACATATGCTAATATCCAACCATATCTTACTGTGAGGGATGTTCTTGCAATTTTTTTTAACTTTCCCATCCAGAAAATACCTTCAATTGAAATAAATGTGGCTTAAAGTTCAAGTTTCCCGAGTGTTGACGTGTATTTTGTACACTATCAAACACAGAATAAAATACCTAAAGGTACCTTATCCTCTCTTGAGTAAAGCCTCCGAATGCTGAAGATGTCTCGAAAAGGATCAATCGGGATGACTTCAAGGTTCTTGTATGTAGGGTCTCTACGTGTGGATAAGCTCTTTGTGGTATGATGTGATTTGCTGGAATCACAAGGGGACTTACATTTGATGCCTGAACTTCTGATTTGCTTTGAATATTGCTGGAACACAGGCTCTTCACTAGCTTAGATTTGAAAAAAAAGGAAAAAAGATGAGGGCGAGGAAAGGATCTAATCCTAACACTAAGAATGTAAGAGCAATGAATGATCTTTGATGAAATTCTAAGTCTTGTCTTGACATCATAGGAACATCTCCACAAGGTTAGTGCGATCTTCGAAGGAAAGCTTTATGATGTTCAAATCATCACTGCAGGCATAGACACCATCAAGTTGATGCATATCGATGAAGAAGCGACAATTGAAGTTAAGCTTAAGCTGAATGATTCCAGTTGACTACGCAAGGCAAGTCTGCAATCAACAAACTGCTAGTAGTATGGATATACGAATTTCACCATCAATCAAGCATATTTCTTCCACTCATCTAATAACACGAAATCAAATATGAGAAGTATAAAGACCATGCAAATTGTCGAATCGACCCATAAATTTCACCATTTCTTCAATGAAGTTACAAGTTTCTTACAACAACATCTTGGCAACAATCTTTGCCTTCTCTCTCTAATCTACTCTAATTGCTATTCTAATACTTCCAACTATTCCTAACTATATTCTAACTATATGCTAATTGCCCTTTACAAAATGAAATGCTAGGGCTTATATAGTGGCCTCAATACAATTCGATGGCTTAGATCAATTCGAGATCAATGGCCAAGATTTTACAATGAAAACCCTAATTAGGGTTTGTTACAACCATTACATAACATTTAATGCTTGACCAATGATAAAATTGTATTGCTTGGACACATGTCCTCTCTAGAAAATTCGACCAATGAATAGCCGGGGTAGGTACATAGAAGTTTGTGCCACCTTCCATGAGTTAGGTACATTGAATCTGGAAATGCTGAGGTGGACCACACTGACTGGATGAGCGATGACTGGGATGCCACCTTGTCTGACACTTGTAATTTGGTAGATATTCAACTTAATGTTGTTGAGAAGCTAGCTTTAATTAATTCATCTGGAACTATCTACTTCTTCAACGAACCCTTTGCTTTGACTTCTTGTGTCCTTGATTTGCAGGATGATGATGTACCTCGCCTTGGAATGCTGGATTGGAAGAGGTCGCCCTTGATGACGTTAGTCCAAAGAAGGTCGTCCTTGTCGATGCTAGGCTGGAGGAGGTCGCCCTTGTCCTTGCTTGACCGTCCTTGATCTGGCTTGATTTTCCTTGAGGAGAGTCTTCCGACTTGTGGATCTTTCGAGCTTGGGAGTCGCCATCTTGGTACCTACACAACATTTCAAAATTAGTAACATATCTTGAAATCTAAAAATTAAACTTTAAAAGGAAGATTCAAGATTTTAATTAGGAAACTTCATGATAAATCTTGAGTTATCATTTCCTAATTTAGGATTTTCAAAGCAAAATTTAAATCTTCAAAAATGGTGCCAAGGTGATTACGCCATACCTCCACTTGGGAATTAATTCTAAAAAAAGATGCAAAAATAGGAGAATTCGCTAGGCAAAATGTAGATCAAGACCTCCCTTGGATAAAATGCACCTCCTTTAGCTTGGAAAAGAACTCCACCTTCCTCTTCAAAAATCTGGAAATTCGCCTTCAAATGTCTTCAAAAATCTGGAAATTATCCTCCAAACTAGCAAGAAATACGCCTCTCCAATAGCCTTCAAGATGAATTTCGCCCTCCTTAGCTTCTGGATTTCGCACCTTGTTGTTCTTCTCCAAATCGCACTTGGAATAATGGATGAATGAATGATTTGAAAAAAAAAAAAAACACCTCCAATATATAGAGCGCTCACCTTCCACTTACCCATGAGGCCGACCTTGCAAATAAGGCAAATAATAAACAAAATTTTAAATAAAAAGGAGGCCGACTTTATAAAAACATTAAATAATACCCCAAGCGCTCTTTCTTTTTATTTAATTTAATAATTAATTAATTTAAATGCCTTTGTAATTAATAATTTCGATTTTTTAAAAGGCTAAATTAATTAATTAAATGCCTTGTGCGCACCCATTAAATGCCAATTTTAATTAAAAATATCAAGGCTCATCGAAATTTAGCATTTAATGCAATTTGAAAATGATGTTGGCACCTAGACATGGGAAGAATAATGAATATTAACCTCATCGCTCTGGTCCCTGGCAGAGGGACAGGAGCGCTTTAGCATTTTGCTCTTGAATTTCTCGCTTTTTACGTTCAAAGTCACTTCCTCTACGTTGAAACTGGCATTTTAAATAGGAACCTTGAGCTTGATTGATTCAATGTTTTGAGATGAATGCCTCCTAGACCATTTTCGCTCTGGTCCCTGACTGAGGGACAGGAGCGATTTTTGCTTTTCTCCTTGATCCTTGATCATTTTAATTGCCAACTTACGTCACAAGGCAAGAAATAACTTCATCCATTCATTCTACGCATACTTAACTTGTCCTTTGCAAGGGAAATTTGATACTTGAGTGATTTTCGCCCTGGTGCGACCTCGCCTTGACGTAGTTTTTGAAGGAAATGACTAGTTTAATGAATATCGCCCTGGTCCTTGACTGAAGGACAGGAGCGAACTTTTGTTTTTGGTATAAACATTTGATCCTATGAACTTCCAATTGCCTTCAAAGTGTAAAATAATGTCCTTTATTCCTTCTTGAACGTTTGAAACGGAAGAGGCATTCAAAATTTAAGCATACTTGCATATTTCGCTCTGGTCCCTGGGAGAGGGACAGGAGCGCTTTGGCTATTTCCATCACTTTTTGCGGTCTTTGCAACTTCACTCTTCTTCGAAACATTTCCAATATCATTGCCGCCTTGTACCTTGGCTTGGAGTCATTAAAATTCGAAGGGGAAGGCAAAATAACCAAGATTTCGCCCTGGTCCTTGACTGAAGGACAGGAGCGAACTTTCATTTGTAGGCTCAATCATTCTTTGCCAACGTTTAAAACTACCTTCAATGGATCCGCTATGCTCCCCTTCACTCATCTTTGACATGGAATTTGCTTCAAATTGGTGAGAAATTTGTCTTAGGAAGAAATCGCTCTGGTCCCTTGGAGAGGGACAGGAGCGCCTAGGACAAAATAGGCTTCATTGGCATCTTGCACTCTTCAAATTATCTTCAATGGGTTCGTTACGCCTCCTTTGCTTGCCTCAAACTTAACACTCACTTGATCTTTGCCCAAAACTTGTTTTATAAGGAAAATCGCTCTAGTCCCTGGAGAGGGACGGGAGCTATCACTAAAATTCGCCCTGGTCCCTGGCAGAGGGACAGGAGCAATTTTGCTTCTAGGGCCAATTTTCCTCATTATGGTAATTTCAAGTTATATTCAACTGATAAGATGTACTTCCTTTGTTCTTCTCAAATCGCGAAATCATTCAAATCTTTCAAGGACAAGGCAATTTTGGATTTCAAGCTCCGGTCCTTCAGTGAGGGACAGGAGCGATTTTTGTTCCTGGCACATTTCCTTGTTTGCAAATTTCTTCAAATTATATTCAATGGACAGAACATGCCCTCCTTTATATCTTCCAATCCAAAAATCGTCTTGATCCTGCAAGGACAGTGAAATTTTGAGAAACAAGCTCCGGTCCTTCAGTGAGGGACAGGAGCGATTTTTTGTCCTTGAGGGCAAAAGTTCAACTTCTTATTGCAAACGACTCAATCCTGGCGCTCTATCATGTTGATTTCACCTTCCATTACGTCCTTGACGCTTCAATTTGATCAAAATGAGGTCAAAATGGTCTAAGTGAGTCATTTCGCCCTGGTCCTTGACTGAAGGACAGGAGCGATTTGGCCTCAAACTCCAAAAATTTGCCATTTTCGAATCTCAAAATCCTCAAAGCTTTCAATTTACGTTCGACCGCATCTCCTGGCGACCCTGCACAAGACAAATGAAACAAATTAATAACCAGGATGCATAAAATATCATTTTCGCCCTGGTTCCTGGCTGAGGGACAGGAGCGAACTTGCTTCCACAGGCCAAAATATCAAGATTTTAGGACCTCAATCACTTCACAAGGCAAAATTAAGCTATTTCCAATGCCTAGGATCAATTATCAAAATTTCCAAAGTTTGGTCAAAATCACAAAAAATTCACAATTCCATCATCAACACTTAGGCAAAAATTCGGACTTGCATTCAAAATTCCGACTGAACCTAGACAGACTCACCTGACCCCTGACAATTTACCCTATTTCAAAATTGCATCTTACGAGAGGAAGCTCAACAATCTCTCAAAATTGGACTGGACTCTGGCTTAAAATCATCGAAACGGAAACCCTAAGGCTTAACCCTGGTCCAGACGACTGACTCACCTACTCAAAACCCTAAAAGCAGAGAGAGAAACAGGCAAAACCGAGCAAAAAGAGGGGGTCCCCATTTTAATGGGGCGATGTTTGAAAACGTCACAACACCGAGGAAAGTTGGTAAAATACTTTTTGCTAAAATTTTCTCTTATACTCTAAAAGTGCTAGGTTCAAATCACAACTATCTAATGACTTTTTAATATTAGTAAGTGTTCTAGTTAATAAATAGTGCTGTATTATGAGAGTTTTATTTATTTTTCTTATATTTTGGTCAACGGTAATAGTGGAGAAATTAGTGCATGATTATGTTTTCTTTAGTGAATTGGATATTATATCAAAGATATAAGGATGGATTTTTGGGCATGTAAGGGTGCTAATTGAATTATTTGTTTGAATAGGGTCTTAGTGCAATGATCCGTCAAACAATATATCTTGCACTAAGCTCCAACTTCAAAGACCCCATAGCCAAATTTTTTGAAGTGTTTTGTGCTTTCTGGTGAAATGTGTTGTTTTTATGTGTCAGATTTTGTGAGATCTTGCTTTCAAAATGATAAGTTTCAAGATTATTTGTTAGATAGTTATTGCCAGACATTGCCAATTCCACAGATTGGAAATGCTTGGTGGAGGCCACCCTTCCTTTCAATGAATTTTGTGATGTCATAAAAATAGGAAATCCTACTTTGCCTAGTAACCAAGATGAATTAGATGCTTTTGAACCTGAAGGATGCTAAATCCCTTGCATTGTTAAAATGTGGATCTACCAGAGTTACCTATGTCCACATTGAAAATGAACCTCATAGTTAAATTGCATGGAAGAGGTCATCTGACTTGTATGATAAGAAACCCAAGGATAAGAAGATAGACATCCATATGCAATTATTCTTTTTTTCCTTGTCTGAAGGTGGTGGTGCTTGTGGATATATATCTAGGCTTAGAAATCTTTAGTCAGAGTATGCCGAGGCTGGGTTTGGGCATCAAGATTATGATTTGATCATCACAATGGCTTTGACAGATTTGCTAGATTCCAATAGGAATTTTGTAGAAATGCTACATGTTTCAGTGAAGTGGCATAACTTTTGAGTCAACATGATTTATGTCTTCCACATAAAAGCAATAAGTCAAGCAGTTGTAGTGAGTTCTAAACATGATATAGAAAGGGTTTTTGTAATTCTAAACACAGCTAGTATTTCTGAATTTCATCTAATGTCAACAATTCTCAGAATTCAAGAGGGGTAGTGGCTATAGACAAGGTAGAGGAGCAAGTTCCAAACATGGTTAGAAAGGGTTTTTGTAGTTCTAAATGCAGCTAGTATTTCATCTAATGCCAACAAATCTCAGGATTCAAGAGGGTTAGAGGCTATAAACGAGGTAGTGGCAAATGCAATTATCATAATAACAGTAAGACGAGCCAAAATCATAACAATGCTCAGCAAAATAGCAATTTCTGTTCCAATTATAGAGGCAGAGGCCAAGTTACAGGTAGAGGAAATGGAAGTATCGTATACCAGGTGTGTAAAACCTAGTCATATTGCAGAAAATTTTAGAATATGTTATGAGAAAATCAATAAACCAGAGTTTAGCCAAAACGCCAAACATGAATGGGATGGGTTAGAAAAGATTTTACCCAGTCTTTATAGCATTAGAAGAGTCTACTAAGTGTATATGAAATCAGAAGTGCAGGACAAGTCTACAGATTTACGTTTATTAGACACTGGTGCAACCAAACATGTGATCTGTAGGATACATTTTTACAGAGTTTTAAAAAGAAACATCTCTCGCACTTGTAAACTAGCAGATAAATCTCTTTATAATTTAAGGCTATTGGATTGATTATAATTTTACTTCCAGAAGGTGTAATCAAAATTATGAAGAATGTGGTGTATGTCCCTGCCTTGAAGAAACATTTACTCTTTTGTGGTGATTATCACAAAGATGGGTCCCTGGTTTGAAGAAACATTTACTTTTCTGTGGTGACTATCAAAAAGGTGGGCTATCAGATTGCTTGACAAGGGGTTGATATATATCAGTTGCATCATGGATGGGCAGAAAATATTTTATACACGTTATAGGGATGGAAATTTTCTTAGAATGCATTGCAAGCTTCTTGCCTCCTCCCAAGAGATTGCAACATTTTTTGAGATTGGATTAGTGTCTCCCCAAATTTTTATGGCATTTATGGTATGGACATCCTAATGCTCATTCCTTATTTAATTTGCAAAAACATAACGTGGTCCATGGATTGGCCACTTTACAGAGAGTATTTTGTGTGAATAGTGTGTTCTGAGTAAACACAGTAGGGAAAGACTCCCAAAGAAATCCACTTGGAAGCCCAACTGCCCTTTGCAATTAGTGCACAATGATCTGTGTGATATGAAAGAATGTTCATTTGGTGGATAGTCAGTATATTTCTCTGTTCATTGATGAATTTTCGAAGATGACATGGGTGTACTTCCTCAAAAACAAATAAGATGTTTTAACTTGTCACTGGTTTTTTGAATTTTGTCACTTAGTTGAAAACCAAATATGGTTGAAGTTAGCATCATTTTGATTATATAATGGTGGTGGGTATCTTTTCAATTAGTTTGAGGACTAGTGCTGTAAGCATGGGATGAAACAGCATTATGACACTTGTTACTCTCTACAATAGAATGAAATTTTTGAGAGAATGGATAGAACTTAAGAGTACAACATTCTATGTTGTATTACAAATAATTGGGGAACAAATATAGGGTATAAGCTGTGTCACAATTTTTTATTTGAAAATATAGTCCCTACATTTCCTCTTTGGGAGCATGATAACTTTTAAGGCCCAGTATAGGTTCAAAACCAAAGTAAAGCACTTTCAATTGTTTATTTGTACTTGTTACACTCTGCTTTCTATTGAACTACGAATTAAGGAGCCTAGAAGAGAAACTACCTTTTTCTTGGATATTATATGACAAAATGCATACTGTTTACTTGTATAGGATTCAATAAAGCTTTTGCTGAGTAGAGATGTAATCTTTGTTGGTTTTGGAACTATGAACAACACACTTGCCTTGGACTTGGCAAGCTGATTTTTTACTCGGACTTGGACTTGGACTCAGCACCTAGACTTGACAAATTGAAAACCCAAGAAATTCAGAGATTTTTAAGGATTTAAAACTTGTTTCATGCACCCTTTAATAAATAGACCTTAAAGGCACAATAATCCCATGAAATAGAAGCTACTTTGATCACATACACAAATTTTAGCTGAAGGAATAACACATTTAGATATATAAATATTGTCAAATGCATACAAAACTCATGGAATATGAAATCCATGGCATCAAAACAAATATCAAAACTAAAAATATGTCTATGGCTTAGAGGAGCCTGCATTACTGATCTCAACATCTTGACAAGTCATGCACTAGCATCTAAAGATAGGTCCTGGATGATGATGCAGCCATGACATTTACTTGTGTCTCTGTGATTGGTGTGTATATTCATGTGAGGAATTTATTATTGAAGTTTTCTTGAAGCCTTCAAGATTACATGCTTTGTTGCCAAGCTCATTGTCAAAGAGGAACAGTTAAGTAAAAAGATAAATGATTATGTTCTAGTTTGACCTTAGCTAGGCTACTAATAGATGAGATTGTTCTACGACTTGTCTGTGTGTGGCATGATTGATACAATCTTGCGTTATGAAAATGACATTTCTTGCCAACTATGATTTAACTTGTATTCGACAGTAAAATGTTTGTAGCATGCCAATTTTGCCTATGGCAATCCTTGTATGCTAAACAAGTTGCCCAATGTATGAAACAAGATAATCCTTGATTATGGCTTTAATTGTGAAGTTGCAAAGATTCGCAATAGGGGATATGTATTTTGTAGATTTTATGATCATGATTCATCGTTGGCCTATTACTTGATTAGACTTATAGTTTGATGGGGGTGTGGGGGCAACACCCCAAGGGGGTTGAGGGGCAGCAACCCTAGTGGGGTCAAGGTGCAGCACCCCTTGTGGGGTTCTAGGTCCCCAACGTGGTCAAGAGGTAGTGCCCCCGGTACATTCCTTGTCACGATACAGGGTGGGGTCGAGGGGCGGAGCCCTTTCCACCAAACCAAATGAAGACCTTCAAAACTGCACAAACCTTCATGGCACACACTATTCTCATATTTTTTTGTAAATCCTAGATGGGCATGTCATATATCAAACAAGCATCGAAAGGTCGTATGCTTTTTTAAAAGAAGTAATCAAAATGGTCGAGCATACCTTGCTAGACTCGCCTAGAATTGGCAAGTTTGGTGTGTACTCGACAGGCAAGTCTCCCAAACTCATTGAGGATTACTCGCCTTGGGACTCGCCAAGTATTGTAACACTATAAATAAATTGGAATCAAAATGTCAAAAGGGTCAAAATTTTGATTTCTAAATAGATTTAATACACTTGTTGACAACTAATCCAATAATTCCTTTTATGGCTCAAAATTGTGCCAAATTTTCTTGTCTTATTTTACTAAAGCAACTTTCCCTTGGCCTTGTTAAAATTTCCATTGTGTAGGTATCTCGACAAGGGATTTATTAAGTTTCCATGACCAACTATTATATTTGTATTGTAAAACCAAGTAGTTGTTGGAACTGCACACCTTTGTTATTTTTTAAAAGTGATTGGTTATCGATAGTTAGATGTCACTTAAGTGATACTTTCTTTGACAATTGACATGTTTATGCATTTGTGTATTGGTATATTGGCTATGAGCTATGGCACGTTCATCAACATACCCACTAAGGAATCTAGGTCATTGGTAAAATTATCAATTAACTTGAAAGGTGGTACACATGACAATTTGTTATTGATCCTATTGGAGTAAGTGGAAATTATACTAGCAAATCTAGACAATGAACATTGCTAGACGTTAAGAGCTCTTGAAATAAAGGTTGAGTAGTGCTTGCTAATCTCTCAAAGGCCTGTTAGTCATTGATCAATGACGATGTGTTTTAATCTAGTTTATCTAGGTATTTTGGCAAAAGGTTGGGTTTTGCATTTTTGGATCACTAATCTTGTGTTGATCAATGTGGGCTACTAGATTTGGTAATGATCTAATGAATTTTAATGATATAGTTGCAAGACTATAGTATTGATCATAGTTTATTTGATTTCTCATTGAGCAAACTATTTCTAATTTGAATTTGTGTAAACCTTAGCCATTGATTTTGCTAGAGATTGTATAAGGAGCATTGGTTGTGGATAAAATTTCATGTCTTTAAGCTTTGAAGTGTTCTATTGTAGGTAATACTCTCAAATCTTGTGCGTGGTATGCCACTTGTATTCATCCATTTTATGCTTGATTGTTGATCTTGCATATATCAACATGGGTGATTGGATCCAGTTACTTCAACTATTAGGTCACAAATCTAGAGAGGTAAAAATGGTTTCTAAAATACTAGTGGCTTGTGTCTTAATATCATTGGTTGAATAGTGAGGATGTGGGTTACTCACATGGGTGTGTGTAAGGAACAAATAAGTACTCATTATGTGTCATCCAATGGCACAAGAATGCTTGACCCATTCAATCTCTTTCAGCAAAAGTTCAATTGTAAGTTTTCCTAGGTAGATCTTTACCATCGATGCATGCTATGTGTCGTAGTCACATCAATTTGCAAAAATCAACAAAAATGTAATGGCACTCACCTTTATGTTTCCTTGTTTTACCCCTATTCATTAATTGTATGTTAATTAATGTGGGTGGTTGATCAAAACAAAAAAGTTATGAAAGTTTTGTGATGGGACACGTATCATCGTTTCAAAGGAAAAGGGGCAAGGGTGTCAAGGGCACTAATGCAAGTTCAAGTGTCAACTCAAATTTTAAGTAATAAAAACTAATTCAAGCCCTAATTTCTTTCAGTCTACAAATTAATTATAAAAAATGATAGCTGTGCCAAAGACTCTCTTGCTTTTTGAATTGTCACTTGTAGATTGAAGATTTTGTAAGCTGGCTTCATGAGTAAGTGCATATAGAGCCTTCTATCTAATTAAGTTTTGTCTTCAAAAGGGCTAAAAGCCTAAAGACATCATTGTTTGGGAAAATTAGAAAAAATCTGCATTAATTAAATTAGGGTTTCCATTGCTAATTTTCAGTCCACTTAAATTGTTGGTGAACGCTATAATTGTTTAACATTAATACTTTTAGTAGAATTATAACCATCAATTATCCATATGCCCATTTCTGATTGGAAAATACAATACTCTCAATCCTACAACCAAGGGAAATTATCAATTTTGAAAATTCCAAATGCCTCCCAAGAGAAATCTAGCCAAAGAAATTTTGAGGTCATCATGTGGGCTGGGAAAAGGTACAAGAGAGTTACTAGTAATGAGGAGTTTGCGGAGGAACTTTTCAAAGATACTAAAAGTGACATTAGTGACTCACTGACCCAAATGCTAGGTGAAAGATTGTTTGACATTTTTTATAAGGGCACTTCACCTCTTCTAGTATGCAATGCTTGGGTCTTTGACCTAGCCAAAGTTGTAGTACCTACTATCTTCCTTGCATTGGATGGAGTGGGCATGTGAGTGTTATGATGAGACTACTCATACTATTGTAGTGTCCTAAATTGTACCCGGTGCATTTATGACACTTGTGCATGATGCCTAAGGCATCTATGACGACCCTGTGATCAAAATTGTAACATCTTGTCATCGTAAGGCCTTCATTCCAAGGATCATTGCTTAGCCCTGCCAACCCTTTGGGGCCTATTCCCCACAGACGAAAGCACGACGCGGGGACGTCCGCGTGCCGCGCTAACGTCCCAGAAAACGGCCAGAATTCAAAAGTGTCGATGACTCAAATGTGCGCCGATGTGTGTCCTTTGGCCCGCGTCGTGCCATAACGACTCCCTGCGCTTGTTTTGAATTAAAAACCCTCTTCACCTCATTTGAAAGGGTTCCCACTTTGGCGGTTCTTGGCTCTCTTAATCTTTGTGCTCTCTTAAGCTCTCCCAGGTTCTCTGAAGCTCTATCAAGCAACATCAACATCAAGCTTCCCGACCTCGTGGCAGCTTCTTACCATTTCATCTACCAAGTGAGCTTCATCACGCTCGCAGTGCCAAATATCAAGGAGGGTTTGATTTCCAAACTTACTCTCTTTATTTCACTTTCATGCAATGAGTCCTTTGCATTAATAAGTGTATTTATCAATATTCCAATATTTATTCACATGCAATAGGAATTAGATTTCTCTTTGCTTCTATTTACCAATTTACCAATCTATTCCAAGTTATCTATTTTTCCAATCTATACCAATCTGGTTGTCTGTGGCGGTGGAAACACCTAAACGGGGGTCTGATTGAGGCAGGCCTCTATACAGCCCCAACATTTCCCCGCTTTTCTGTGTGCGCAGGTACAGGTTTTGGTCCAGCACTTCAACTCTGAGATTTAGTGTTTTCTGGACGTACAGACGATAGCGCAACGCGTTGGCGTTCTAAACCCGAGAGCTTCTCAAGTTCCCTATTTGCTCTGTCCTTTCTGCTTTACATTTTTGCTTAAGAAGTTCACATATTATTTCATCCGCATTTTGTACATTCTATATTTATTCATAACTGATTAGTTTGTTAGATAGTTAGTAGTCTAGTTGATTTTATTTCTGTTCTAAGTTTTGTTCGTAAGAACCAGGTGCTCTTGCCTAGCTTTGTGTTTTGTCTATCTAAGACACTAGTGCACCGCACTATTGCCTCGGTTACAAAACCTTGCAGAGTTTGCCAGAGGTTCGTCTCGGTTCTTTGACAGATCCTGAGCATTCCTTTTATCCCTTGGCTTAGCGTTGCGCCTGTTCGAAGAGGTAATCGAACGGATAATTTGTCCTTGAGGATTTGCCTTTCCCAAGGTGGCAAATTCCATCCATTACATTTTGGTGAACCTGACGTGAATGATCTAAATGTCGGATCTCTTCCTTTCGGAGTTTAATGCCTTTGATAAGGCATTCTCGAAAGATGACTTCGATATGTTGGATGAAGTCTTAGACGACTTCCTTGATGAACCTCCTCCAAAAAAGAGTTCAAAGGATGAGTCGCCTTCCTCAACATCCTCATGCGAAGAGAAAGCATCTGTGAATGTCATTGTCGTCTCCGTAGTCCCTCAAAGGCCTAAGAGACCTTTCATTCATGTAACGACAGCTAGTCCTTCTCCCAAGAAGGTTATGTCCATCAATGGAAAGCCTTTCAAAGGAGAAACTTCCGATCTATATGCCAGATTTGTACAATCTAAACAGCCGTCTTATAACACCATTGCACATACGTACAACACTCGTAGTAACAAGCAAGTTCTCGGACAACAACAAGAAGTTTCTTTACCACCTTCTCAACCGACTCTTCCTAAGGCACCTGTGTCGACGGATAAGCAACCAAGTGATTACGATCTTATCGAGCAACTTAAGGTTACTCCAGCTAAGATATCACTGTGGGATTTGCTTCAAATCGCCCCGGTATACCAAGGTATGTTGCAGGAAGCTTTTCGAAAGATCTTGCTACCTTCCTCTGTGGGACCGGCTGACGTGAATGCGTTGATGGATCATATTCGTGTGGATTCGCCGAATATTACTTTCTATCCGCATGAACTTTCGCCCCCCGAGGTGAGGAATCTAGCGGATCCTTTGATGATTATTGTCCATGTGAATGGTGTGGGTATCAAACGAACTCTGGTTGATACTTTTTCTGCACTTAATGTTTGCGGGTTGAACTTGCTACCAAAGATCAAAGTAGATCCAAAATCTTTGGCGGCATCCTCTCTGTACATTCGAGGTTTTGACAACTATGAAAAAAACGTTGTAGGAACTGTCATACTATCCTTGAAGGTTGGACTGGTAACCGTTCCAACCCTTGTGCATGTTATGCCAGGTCCTTTATCATACAACCTTCTTCTAGGTAGACCTTGGCTTCATGCCTTGGGAGTCGTCTCTTCTACGCTTCATAGAGCGGTGAAGTTTGTAGCTGATAACCAGGTTGTCGCAGTTAGAGCCGACTCTGAAGCTATGCAGTTATGTCAAATTGCCGTAGTGGGTCAGGCTGCTGCTACACCCTCATTTCATAATTGGGTACCAAGTTTGTCTTCTTCGGTGATAATTGGGTACCCTAAAAAGGAAGAGTGTAAGAAAGAAGAGATCCCTAAGGAAGTCGCTTAAAAGGAGAAGTCATCCGAGTCTCTCACGATTGACACTCCTAAGACGGAAACGTTGGAGCCGCCGCTTAAGCAGCAATCTCCAGTAGAGTCGTCTTCTCCGTCGAGAGTCAATGCATGCGTAGGTGACGACTGGGGTTCTTTGGACTTCATTGACTCCCATGTTGGTATATACAAAGTAGATCCTGTCCACTTGAGTTTTCCAAAGATATCATTCACTTCGACTACGAAGGATGATTATGCATCCATAAAGCCGGGTGACGCTTGCCATTTGGATCATCTTTTCTATACCAAACCACCATCAGGGAAGGAGCTTCAAGAGATCTATGGTCTTGGATACAAGCTGATTTCTCAACTTGGGTATGATGGAAGGGGTTGTGGGCCTAATGAGCATGGTATTTGGATCCCTTTAGAGGCCGAAACTCGCCACCACAATACTAGACTAGGGTACCGTCATATGGGACGAAAGGTGAAACCATGGTTGACAGTGAACATGATTTCGACCGATCCCCTGCCTTTGAAGCTTGTCCATCCAAAACTCATTGATATTAGTGCATCCCTTGCTGAGATTCCTTTGGACTTATTCCCTTTGAAAGAATCCTTGAAGGAATTTCTAGGTGTCTACGAGGAGCTGCCCTCTTATCATCATAAACGCCGATTCCCATATTGCTTGAATGCTCAAGCCTACTTTGGAGAATCCGCTGCATAGGGGGCACCGCTTTCTCGTAATGAAGAGCAAATGTATGTTTCTCATTCGGATGACAGTAGTGCGCTCTCACGTAGGGAGACTACTGACGTGATAAGGCTCCCAATAAAGTTATAAAGATTGGGAAGTGCTTGCCCCCTGAAGAATCGAAAGAATATTCCAAGTTGTTACACCAATTCCCTGACATCTTTGCTTGGTCTTATGAAGAGATGCCTGGCATTGATGAGTCAATTGTGGTACACAACATTGTGCTTAGTCCTGACGCTAAGCCGATGAAACAAAAGATTTGAAAGATGAATCCTAAGGTTGCTTTGTTGGTCAAGACCAAGATAGAGAAGCTTTTAAAAGCTGGCTTTATCAGGCCTATTTACTACTCGCCTTGGATCTCGAACATTGTACCGGTGAGCAAACTTTATGGGAGAATCCACATTTGCATCGACTTTCGGGATGTGAATAAGGCATCTCTCAAAGATGACTTTCCTCTCCCAAATATTGATATGATCGTCGATTCGACCGCAGGCTATGCTTTGCTTTCGTTTATGGATGGTTTCTTGGGTTATAATCAAATTTGCATTAAGCCAGATGACCAGTATAAGACCGCCTTCACGACCCCATGGGGGACTTTTTGCTATGCCGTTTGGGTTGAAAAACGTAGGAGCAACCTATCAACGAGCTATGACTTTGATCTTCCATGATTTCATCCATAAGATCTTAGAAGATTATGTTGATGATATTTTGGTAAAATCCCTAGCACAAGGAACACATGTTGAAAATCTACATCTATTCTTTGAAAGACTTTGGTTATATAAAATGAGACAACCCTCTCAAATGTGTCTTCGGCGTTGACGCGGGGAAACTCTTGGGGTTTATCGTCTCTCGCCAAGGGATTGAAATAGATACAAATAAGATTGATGCTATCGTCAACATGCCTCCACCTAGAAACATCTCTCAGCTTCGTAGTCTGCAAGGGAAAATCCAAGCCATCCGTCGGTTTGTGGCACAACTGGCTGATCAGACTCTCCCTTTCACACGATTGCTGAAGAAGGATGTTCACTTTAAATGGAATGAAGACTGTCAAAATGCTTTCGATTCCATCAAGGATTACTTGACTAATCCTCCTATCTTGATGTCAGCTATGTTTGATAGACCTTTCTTTTTATACCTCTCCGCCACATCTCATGCTCTAGCAGCATTGCTAGCTCAGCGTGATGATGAAGGTCGAGAGAGAGTTGTCTATTATGTTAGTTGAACATTGATAGATTATGAGACCCGATATTTTGCCATAGAAAAACAGTGCTTAGCTTTCGTGTTCGCGACTCAGAAGCTAAGGCATTACATTCTCCATGCAGAAACACGAGTCATTGCCAAAAATGATATTCTTAAGCACCTTTTTGCTAAATCTGATCTTTCGGGACGGTTGGCTAAATGGGTAATGTTGCTCTTTGAATTTGACTTGAAGTTCATCTCTCAGAAGTCAATTAAGGGACAGGTTATCGCTGATCAGTTAGCCGACGCTCCCTCAGGCAAATCTTTTCCCACCTTAGATCTCTTCCTCGACGAGGATGTCTTGATCATTGATCGAGACCCTGTGTGGGACATGTATTTTGATGGTTCAAGATGTCAAACTGGTTCCCAAGCAGGTGTAGTCTTTGTTTCACTTGAAGGAAAACCGGTTCCTCTTTCATTCCGCTTAGAATTTCATTGCACCAATAACATTGCTGAGTACAAGGCCTTGATTGCAGGACTCCATGCCGCGATTGCCATGGGTGTGACACATATCCGCATCCATGGAGACTCTGAACTCATTGTAAATAAAGTGACAGGTGCCTATCGTGTGAAACAACTAAAGTTGTCTCAGTATAGGGATTTATTTCTGACTATATTGAAACAATTCGCTACCTACACGATCGATAGCATCCCCTGAAGAGAAAATTGTCTTGCCGATGCAATGGCAAACGCAACTTCCCTTGTAGGCCCCGATTTTGGTCAAGCTGAGTACCACTTTGTGGTGCAAGTCCTTCACTCTCCGATTGTTTCAGATAGCACATATCAAAACAATCTCATATGTGCTCATCTTTACTTAGGAGAATGGTTTGCACATATATTCGATTATCTAAAGACCAAAAGCTTTCTCGAAGATGCTAGTAAAGTTCATGTGTACGAATTCGGAAATTAGCTACCCGTTATATCCTCTTATTTGACATATTATACAGGAGATCATACAATGGTCTTCTTTTGTGATGTTTAACAAAAGCCAAGATCCCTATGGCCCTTCAAGAAGCCCACTCGGGTTCTGGAGGTAGTCATTTTGGTGGTAAATCTTTGGTGCACAAACTTATTCATATGGGGTATTATTGGCAAACGATGGAGCAAGACTCTTTCTCTTTTGCTAAGAAATGCCCTCAATGTCAACAACACAACAACTTGATTCGAGCCCTTGCACAGGAGCTCTGTAGTCAAGTCTCTCCATGGCCTTTTCAGACTTGGGGACTGGATATTATTGGTAAAATATATCCTCCGTCGTCTAAAGGTCACACCTTCATTATTACTGCTACAAATTACTTCACGAAGTGGGTCAAAGCAGTACCACTGCGTTCGACTACCGCTGACATGATTTGTGGTTTTATCATGGATAATATCATTTCTCGATTTGGTATACCTGCTACCTTCATTTTTGATAACGGTACGCCGTTTAAGAACAAGGAAGTCAAGCAATTCATCGAGAAGTTCCGCATTCAACATCGCTATTCCACTCCTTACTATCCACAGTCCAACGATCAAGCGGAAGCATCTAACAAAACCATCGAGCAAATCTTACGCAAGACTGTCACTAAGCATGGTAAGGATTGGCATTCGCAACTGATTTATGCATTATGGGCCTATCGCACAAGTGTCCGTACGGCTACAGGAACAACACCCTATAACCTCGTGCATGGCGCTGACACCATCATGCCTCTTGAATTGGAGATCCCCTCTTTGTGTATCTCCTTGAAAGGAGTCATCGATGATGATTCTTATCGCACTCTTCATCTGAATCAGCTGGAGTTGTTAGATGAGCGTTGTTTTAAGGCCCTTCAACACCTTTAGGCTTATCAGAAATCTCAATTTCGTCAGTCTAACCAAAATGTACTTCCCAGAACATTCCAAATAGGTGACTTGGTCCTCTATGAGAACCAGAGAAATGTCAATGCGCCACTTGACCAATGCGGAAAGTTTAGTCCGAATTGGTTAGGTCCTTATATCGTCACTTCTATGTATGGTTTTGGTGCCTATGGTTTATCTTCCATGGACGGTACCCCTCTCAAAGAGCCTATCAATGCTGCGCACTTGCGTCGATACTATGCGTAGAAAAATGTATAATTTGTGTCTTGTACGTGATGCCTAGTTCCCTACGGTGATCACGTCTTGATGCGTACCCTTTCTCAACACAAGCCTTTGATATTGTGTTATAAAGTGACTATGCATAGCCATATCCACGTGTGTGTGTGTGCGTGTGTACATATGCTCTATTCTAAAACCCATAGATCATCATAGTATTTCACCATTCATGTATAAACATAACGACATGTAAATGAAATCATGATAGCCATCTAATCTACATCATACATCACATAAGCATATAATACAAATGAAAACATCCATCCATGATAACACAGGAGAGAAGATCAAAATGTCGTATCCCATCATATATATATGTATAATGTATCATGTACATGTATCACATCACTACAAAAACAAGTGATGCTGTCATATATATGTCAAGTACATCCGTGTACATATAAAAAAGAATGCTATACATCATCTATCTACATTAAAAGGTATCAGCCCACTGGTGCTGATGGATCCTGGCTTGTTGCTGGTGGACCTCGGGCTGGGGGACGTGTCCCTAAGCTGGCTGGCGCTGGTGGATCCTGCTCTCCCTTAGAGGCTGTCGCACTGATGTGGACTGCAACCTCGCGGCTATAGAGCTCCGCGAGCACAGACCCCTCAGCTCCCCTCGTAGCTCCACAACGGTCTCCCATTGCGTCATCAACTCCTCCTGCAGGTCGATCTCTCTTTGGCATGCAACATCTAGATCCGTCATTAGCTGAGGCAGTCGGGGGTGGTCTAGGTGACCCGCGGAACCCTGCTAGGCAGCATCCAACTGTCGCTGGAGGTCATCGACCTGGCTTTGCAGAGCGTCACGTGCCCTCTCGGCACTCTCGGCTCGCGTCATTGCCCGGTCTCTCTCTCTCTCAGGACAGTTCATACCTCCTGCAAGGCCTGATCCCGCTGCCCCGTCACAGTGGCTAGTTGTGCTACTCCCTGCACTAGCTCCACCCAATCCTCCTCATACGCTGTCCACAACCGTGCTACAGGCTTGAACAGACGGACGTGTCATCCTGCCGCCTGGATGGGCCAATAGGCATCAGCACAGCACCCCGAGACTACGCATCCGGGATGATCTCTGCGAGTGATTGATAGACAAAACTCAGCCACTCTGCCACGCCCTCTGCAAACACAGAAAAGTTTTTGCATCAGTACCTCATCATATCAAAAATATCTATCCCTATGTATGCGTATCTAAAGAAGTAAAAATACATAAACGGAAAATAGCATATGCATACTAGGATCACCTGCCATCCAATCTGGATCTCATGAAGGAGCCCTGCTGCTGGACCCCTCTGCGCCAATTGCGACAACTATTGGTGGTATAGCCAAAGCTGCTAGGAGTGCCTACTCGACCGGTCTATCTGGACTCAGACTCCTCGTCCGCCGCCGCTGGCCTGGTCTCTCCTCCTCTGCCTCTGGTGAGCCCTCGGGCTCATCCTCTCCCAGCACCCCCACATCTCCTACTGCGTCTGGTGGGAAGATCGGTGTCGGAGCAACTCTCTCCCACCACTCCGCGAAGTTGGCAGTGACTCCAACATCATCTATATCCAGCTGTGGATTGATGTCGTCATCGTCACTACGCTCGAAGTTGTCCTGGACATCCCCCATGGTGGGGCAAGGAAGGTCTTGGGGCCTCAGAGCGCTCCTGGCCGATCGTGCGTAGGTAGGAGCGACGAGTGGCACTGTCTGCACCTGTCCAAACTGTCTCGTGCACCAGTGCTAGTAGTAGGGCATCACCACATAATCATGCCGGCCGAGTAGGAATCGGTCTCTCTGCATCAGTGGTAGCTGCAGTCGGTCTGCAACCCAGACCCCCATCTCCCGGTACGCTTGCCAGATGATGTCATCGATCCCAAGTTGATCAAACGATACACACCAAAAGGTAAGGTCTCATGTGCGCCACGCTTCGCGTCGTAGAGGATAGGTGTGTGCTCGCGGCATGTCCAAGGGCATAGGCATTAGGAATCCTACAGGTCGGGTGCACGTGATATGCTCAAAGGCCCACACCTGTAGTAGTGTACACGCAGTCAGACTATGGTACTCATGGTGCACGTACCATGAAAGCTCATAGTATAGATGAGCCAACATGTTGCGGCCCCATGCGTATACGGTCTATCTCTCCTCCATCTCTCTGATAAGAGGCACAAACCCTGCTGCCAGCTCTGATCGTCAGCCATTTGTCAGAACCCGTAGTGTTACGGTCGCGATCATGATGCGCCGAATGAGGGGAATGACGACTCGGCCCTAGCCAAGTGCTCGCAGATACACGTGCCCTGTGCTATCTATATGCCAACCTAGAGCCCACTCCTATTGTGCGATGAGCTCCCGCTGTGATAGGATCATTGTGCTGACTCGCTCTTCTCTAATGGGAAGTCGTAGGATCTGGTACACGTCCACTAAAGTCATGGTCGTCTCCCCTGTGGGTAGGTGAAATGACATGTGTCGGCGTCCCAGCGCTCCATCAATGCCGCCAGCATGGGGGCATGAAACTGGAACTCAGGGAGACTGTAGGTCCACCATAGGCCAACCCTACGCAGTAGTCGGCACTCAGCCTATGTGAGATCCTCCAATCTCTCATGTAGCATCTGCAATAGATGCCCCGTAGTGTGCTTCTGCATCTCGGGCAATCTTTGCACATGCAAACAACATAAATTGTTCCATCAGTATCCTTCATCATCATTTTCGACAGACGCTAGCGCGCCCAGAAGACATCACATCTTTTGGACACCAGTGTCCAAACAAGACGACAATGCCCATCCGAGACGGATGCACATTGGCCGGATGGCAACGCGTCCCCTGGACGCCTGCGCTACGGTCTTGCGAAAAACCCTAAAAGGATGCAAAAAACAACAAAAATGAGCATGATTCGAGTTGTACCTGGTTGGGCTCCTTGCCCTGCTCCACTGCGGTGCGAAGCTCCTCGATCATACTCGCTCTAAGCTCCCGTTTGCGAGGCATTTTCGCTCTGGCTCTATACAATTCTGAGCTCGAATGCCTACAGTGAATAGTAATAATGACCCTTCCATGGGCCCACTTTTGAGTATATAGGCTAAATTTCTGCCCAAAATGGCTTCTATCTTCTTTGGGACAATTTTGGCTTGTTTTCCTTCCTGTTTTCCCCACCTTCATTGGGGGCAAAGCACAAGGGGGCATATACTCGCCTACATCTGATTTTTCATTTCTTTCTGGACTAACGCTTCTTAATCATTCTTCTCGCCTGAGTAGCTTCCTCCGTTTTTCGTGTTGACACATTTGTTTGTTTTGCAGCATGCTCTTTGTCTTTTCAGATGCTACATTTCTTAACCAAAACTTGGGGGCATCGTTCGTGATCGCGGACCTGACTCCTGTGACTTCCGCAGTGTCTCCGAAGCGCATTTATTATCCTGGCAGCATTTATTGCCCGGCGTGAGCTTGGTGAACATGCCTTCTAAACTACTTTAGTGCGATTGATCCTTGAGGCTGATCAGTCCTCTAAAGTGGGGGCAAAATGTAGTGTCCTAAATTATGCCCAGTGCATTTATGACACTTGTGCATGATGCCTAAGGCATCTATGACGACCCAGTGATCAAAATTGTAACATTTTGTCATTATAAGGCCTTCATTCCAAGGATCATTGCTTAGCCCTGCCAACCCTTTGGGGCCTATTCCCGACGAATGGAAGCGCGACGCAGGGATGTCCGTGTGCTGCGCTAACATCCTGGAAAACGGTCAAAATTCAAAAGTGTCGGTGACTTAGATGCGCGCCGACGCGTGTCCTTTGGCCTGCATCATGCCGTAACGGCTCCCCGCATTTGTTTCAAATTAAAAACCCTCTTCACCTCATTTGAAAGGGTTCCCACTTTGGAGGTTCTTGGCTCTCTTGATCTTTGTGCTCTCTTAAGCTCTCTCAGGTTCTCTCAAGCTCTCTCTAGCTCTCTCAAGCAACTTCAACATCAAAGGGCAAGCTATTAATACCAACATTAAGCTTCCCAACCTCGTGGCAGCTTCTTACCAATTCATCTACCAAGTGAGCTTCATCACGCTCGCAGTGCCAAATATCGAGGGTTTGATTTCCAAACATACTCTCTCTTTTATTTCACTTTCATGCAATGAGTCCTTTGCATTAATAAGTCTATTTATCAATCTTCTAATATTTATTCGCATGCAATAGGAATTAGATTTCTCTTTGCTTCTTTTTACCAATTTTCCAATCTATCCTAAGTTATCTATTTTTCCAATCTATACCAATCTGGTTGTCCATGGTGGTGGAAACACCTAAACGGGGGTTTGACTGAGGCAGGCCCCTATACAGCCCCAACATTTTCCCCCTTTTTTGTGTGCGCAGGTACAGGTTTTGGTCCAGCGCTTCAACTCTGAGATTTAGTGTTTTCTGGACATACAAATGACAATGCAGTGCGCTGGTGTCCGTGCACCACGCTGGCGTTCTAAACCCGAGAGCTTCTCAGGTTCCTTGTTTGCTATGTCCTTTCTGCTTTACATTTTTGCTTAATTAGTTCACAGATTATTTCATCCGCATTCTGCACATTCTATATTTATTCATAGCTGATTAGTTTGTTAGATAGTTAGTAGTTTAGTTGATTTTGTTTTTGTTCTAAGTTCTGTCCGTAAGAACCAAGTGCCCTTGCCTAGCTCTGTGTTCTGTCTATCTAAGAGACTAGTGCACCGTGCTATTGCCTCGGTTATAGAACCTTGCAGAGTTCGCCAGAGGTTCATCTTGCTTCTCTGACAAATCCTGAGCGTTCCTTTTATCCCCTGGCTCAGCGTTGCGCCTGTTCAAAGAGGTAATGGGAGGGATAATTTGTCCTCGGGGATTTGCCTTTCCCAAGGTGGCAAATTCCATCCATTACAACTATAAGGGATGCATTTGGGGAATTCGATTTTCACTCTAAATAGGTAAACAATTCAAAAGGTTTTCCAAACAACTGTTGAGGCTAGGGCAGAATTGAATTTAAACATAGTATTCAATTAAGAGAAAAGAGTACTTATAGAGGAGTGAAGTTGCCACATTACAAAATCAAGAGTGATCCAAAGGTCAAGGCAACTATTTGTGAGGAGGCAATGGAGCTAAGTAAGCTAGTGCCCTACTTTTTGGAAACCTACCAAGGCTACTATCAAGTCATAGTACAAGATGCATGGAACGAACTATACCTTGCATCTCTTGCTTTTGTTGTGGAAAATGAAAATACACATCAAAATACATTATTTGATTTTGGAGAAATCTTAGCCCATCAAACTCACATTAAGTCAAGTTCAAGAAGAGATCATCCATAAGAGGTTCAAGGATTACTTTGTTTTCTGCCATTTATTCTACACACCATGGTGGGAGACTCACATGGAAATGTACAACAAAGTTTGCCTCACATGTCTTGTTTGAGAATTGCTTTGTCAATCCATTATTGACAAGACTAGGGGCTAATAGGCCAATATTGATTGATGACAAAAGAATTAAGTAGACCCTATTAGAAAAACCTTGAGAGAAAGTTAAAGCATAAAAAGGAAGATTGGTTCTTCTACAATCAATTCACTACACTTCAAATATTTAGAGCCATATGGAAACATATGAATTACCCTACACAGTCTCCCCAAGGATTGGTTTCTTGACTATGATAAGGGAAGTACATTATGTTGATTAATTCCATTTCAAAGATCATAAAAGGCTTGAGTCTTGACATTCTTCCTCTTGCAGAGTTTGGATTTTTTTTTAAAAGATAAAATAAGGGGTCCCAACCCCCAAAATAACCACTAGTATGATTGCCACATTACAATATTTAGCCTTAATAGAACAGATGCAAGATCGTAATTAAGCTTACTCTTTTTTCTTATGAGAACTAAGAATCATATATCCTATTCATTGTATTTTAGTTGCTTCCATCTGATTATGAACTTCTATATAGCCTATTTCTTGATCCTCTTCCTCATACTATGATGATTGTGGAAAAGCAGAGAAAGATTGATTAATTTGTGCCATAATGGATTCTCAAATGCCATCCCCAAAACTCAAATCCTCCTCTTGTGTTAAGCTAGATGACCAAGCCCTAATAGCTTTAAACAAAGAGGGAATTGCAATCTTTTGGACTATTGGAGAGCTATTGCTTATTTGAGGATTAAAGGGTATTTGCCTTCTTACTAGATTTACCATGGAAGAAACTTATACCTCTGTGTCTACATTGACAATAAAATTGTTCGTTGATCAATGGAACTACCTTCACTATATCTGCATAACATGGTGGGGAAGAAGTAGGAGGAATCCCATATTTTACTTATTTAGTAGGGGTTTTCTAAGAGCTGATAACTTATTTGGATGCAAAGATCCCTTTGAATGAGAGCTCCCATCACTTGAGGAGGATTCAGGAGGCAACCTCGTAATAGCGAGATATGACAATCAAGCACTAGTCCACCATGTAGCCTTTTTTGAGGTTGACTACGTATTGGATGAGTAGTTGACAACAACATGATCCATTGGGAAGCATTTTCTACATCTGAAGACTATATTCTCATAATTCAACACTTGTTTCCAAACCTAGGCAATGGTCTTTGAATCATACCTCATCCAATAAACCTTTGAAGATTTTTATCTCCACTTGTATCCTTGTAGATGTGGAATGTATTAGCCTATGTATTTTTGGGTTTAAAGAGAGAAATTTGCTCAAAGTGTTTCCCAGCCTTGAAAGAATGACTCCATCTAGAACTATCGGAGATATGCCAATTTGACTCGTGGCAAAACTGAAAAAGACTCCTTGTTAGATTGAAAGCTAGAAATTAGGGTTTCGCCAATAGTACATGCCTATTCCTTAACCGAGGGCCTTTCTCCAAAAAAAAAAAATGACTAGGAAATACATATGAAGATTCAAGCTCTAGAAGTCTATCATCTACATGAAGATCTCAATATTGTAAAGATGATGTTATAGTTGTATGGGGATTCAATTTGCAGCATAAAACTCAATCATGATAGGGATTGATTGAGAAGTTCGTAGGTGCCCTCTTTGATAAAGAATTGAGCTTATGGTAGGCATTGAAGTAATATGAGAAGATGTTAGCATTGAAGTTCTGAAAACTGAAAAGTCCATCTAAGAGTTATGAGGAAGATTTCCTAGGTTCGAGACCTACTCTCAATTGAGAAGGGAGACAAATAATGTTGTGTTCCACAAGGACCCACCTTTTCATGCACATCCCTCCCCCACCCCCCG
Organism: Cryptomeria japonica; assembly: GCF_030272615.1. Lineage (NCBI taxonomy): Eukaryota > Viridiplantae > Streptophyta > Pinopsida > Cupressales > Cupressaceae > Cryptomeria > Cryptomeria japonica. The sequence goes on from NC_081407.1 coordinate 318,813,646, forward strand.
CCTTCCTCACCTCTCCTCGGAGTACTGCCTATAGGTGGGGGCATCCTCGAGACATCCTTGTAGAAGCATGGAATGGCCCCCTCTACGGGGTATATTGGGGGAGCCCTTGGGATGGCTAGGGGATGCTTCGACCATAGTTGAAAAACTCGTAGATACTCGCAAAGCTCATGAGTCAAAAACCATGGCGAGTTACTTGCCTAAAAACTTGCAATGATTTTTGCCAAAAACTCACTAAAAACTTGCCTGAAGAAGTATATCTTTGGTTTTTTCACCTAAATTCCTAATGTTAAAATTTTTATATGATTTTTAAAACATTTTTGTAAACAAAAAAGTGCCAAACAAATTAATTTCACTCTTAAGTGATGAAATTCTATAAATGGTGTGCACCATGAAGGTTTATGTGGTTTCAAAGCCTTATTTTGGGCTTGGTGGCAGGGGCTCCACCCCTTGACCCCACCTTATATTGTGATAGTGAATCCATCAAGGGCATTGCCCCTTGACCCCATTGGGAGTATCACCCTCAAACCCCCACGAGGGGTGGTGCCCCTCAACCCCATTGGGGTCTATGTTATGTACTAAACTCTAATTTTGATTTCTTTATAATGGAAATCAATAATATGTTTTGCAAATTTAGTAATATGTTTTTTAAGATTTTTGGAAAGTTATAAGTTTTAAAATGTTCGATAAAACTTCCCGAGCTATTGTCGAGTTTTTGCTGAGTCCCAAGTTTTTAAAATTTTTGTGCTGTCGACTAATTGCCAAGTCTAAGTCTTACAACTATTGCTTAGGCATTCCTCAACCATATTGGGGGTGTCAGGGAATCCTCATTCTGGCCAAAGTTTCTCTATGTCATAATAATGATTTTGCTTTGTGTCAAGTTTTGAACACATAGACAACATGATGGCATGTACAATGATTGACCTTGAAAAAAAGAAGGAATGTTTACATGGTGTTGAGGCAAAGTAGACTATTAAAACAACTCTTATTGTTTTTGTTTACTCGATGCATGTCCTCTTATCTTAATTTTAGGAAGTTGGTGATCAAAATTTTATAATTCATACATCGTGGACACTTGGGCTTAGTAGAGAGTGTGCGAAGCAATGAGGTTAGGGTGGTGGTGGATGTTATTAATTTTTATAAAAAAATTCGAGTTTCTAAGATTAGAGAAAAAATATATAAAAAGATTCAAGAATGACATTTTTTCTATCTTCAATTGTGCAACCCTCATCATTTAGACTGGTTAGCAATCAAATTCCCTCACTTCACCATTTGTTCTTTGAAGAATGAAGATTTGGTTAGAGATAATTTAATAATGAGGATTTTTTTGTTTAAGCAAACATAAGAATCGTGGGGAAGACTTATATTTATAACTATATAATATATTTATTAGTCTAATAATTATAAATATTTATTACTTTAATTAATAAATATATATTAATAATATTAATTCTATATTCATGTATATATGTGTGTGTGTTTGTATTTTTGTATGTATGTATGTATTAAAGCCACCCTCTCAAGTGGCCCCAAATTTTGGTCCACAATCCTCTTATTCCAAAACTTTGGAAAATAGAAACAATGTGAATTCATCATCAGTTTGTTAAATTTCTTATTGAATTGAAGAGTAGTGGATTGTAGATGGAGAAGACTTATTTACAAGAGGATCTTGTTGTAGGACATTTATAGTCTTCAAAACCATATCTTCACCATGGCTCATGTGCTTAATAGATTAAATTATGTGGGCCTTGAAGGAAGAGGAGATGTTGTTGGAAACTTGAGTTGTGTTGAGTTGTGTTGTCATTGATGTCACTGTGTGTTGTAGATGGTCTGGAAATGAGTGTTTTGATGTTGCTGTGGCTGTATTGAGGTGTTTTCAGAAGACTGGTGTAGTGGAAGTTTCAATATGTGGGAAACGGTATTTATATGCAGGAAAGAGTATTTAATGTCCAAGTGGGAGAATGCTTTGCATTCCTCTAGTTTGTGAAGATTATAGATTGTTGTTCTGGATATAATGTTTATGATTTGTGTACATTGCATTGTTAGGTTTTTAAGTCCTTTGTTTTTCAGATGATAGAGTTGGTTGTTGCTGTTTTTGACAATGAGGTTGTTTATTAGAATTGGTCCAGAGAATGCTTGGCGGTTCTCAGATATGTAGATTCAAGTGTTGCGGCTTGGAGGACATGTTCATTTGGTTTGTGCAGGGTTCCAATTCAGTTTTCTAGTTCCAGTTTGATTGGCAAGTTAAGTTATGTGTTAAGTGTTAGCCAGTTTGGTTTTTGGCTGATTGAGGTGGTGTATCTTATTTGCATCATGGTCTTTTGGTTGGGATATGCAGGTTGAGTTTGGATGTTGTTATGGGTCTCATCATGGCATGTGTAGATTCACATTATGTATTTTGTATTGGAGGATGTTTTTGGGCCGATTGGTTGGCATACTTTATTGTTTATCTACATGTTTTGTTTAATGTCGACTTTGGAGGATGTGTTAGCATGTGTAGTTCGTTGGAATCAATTTAAATGGATGTGTTGTGATGTGTTTGGGTCCCCTTTATCTCTTGGAGTAGACCACATTATGTATTATTGGTCTGGGTGGCCTAATTTATGTAATATTGTATATTATGTCTGTGGCTGAGCTAGTTGAGGGTTTTAATGAATAATCTTGTATATATAGATGTGCAGTTGTATGAGTTGAGGTATGGAATGTGTGTGAATTGATGTGAAGTGGATGTGAATGATATGCAAGCAGATTTGGTGCGAAAGTCAGTTTGTGAACTTTAATGATGATATCTTCAGTGTGACAGAGTGTTGAGACAGTGATTGATGTTAGATATGTTTGCCATGATATTGGTCACTTGACACAATGGTTCAAAGACAATTTCATGATCAAGAGATCTTGTTCATTTCAATTCATCTATTCCCTGCACTTACTAGAAGATGGTGTGTTCCTTATGGCAGCTTGTGCAGTTCTTTGTATTTTGCCCTAAGGTTGTGCGCACTTGGTCTTGCAAGTCCTATCAGGTGTAGTGATATTTTTTAAAACATTTTAATCAGTTATTCATATTGTGAGTGTGATTCTCACCATGGGTTTTCCCTGTTTCGGGTTTTCCACATAAATCTGGTGTTCATGTGTTTATTGTGCTTTTTGCTTTCATGTTTCATAATTGTGGTAATAAGCTAATTGTGGTTTGAAGTTTAAAAAATCAAGAGTAAAGTATTTAGAGGTTTGGATTGATTCACAACCCCCCCCCCCCCCCCCGCACACCCCCCCCTATGGTGTGTTCAATAGATGCTAGCATTGAAGTTGTGAAAAGTCCATCTTGGAGTTGTGAGGAAGCTTCCTTAGAATCAAAGCCCACTATAAATTGAGGAAGGGGTTGAACAAGATAAGTTTCATTATCAGTTTGCTCAAATTCCAATTGAATCAAGGAGTAACAGCTAATTGTAGTTGAAGAGATGGACTTGCTCACAAATTGAGATTCTTGTAGGACAATTGTATTTTCCAAAACAATATTTTTACCATGGTCTATGTGGCTAACATTCAAAGAGTTCATGATAACTTGTAGTTGATTGTAGCAAATGATAGTCATTATTTCACAACAATACAAAGTGAAGATTAACCTAGATTGCAAAAAACATCTAAAGTAGATACAAGAATGCCCTTACTACAACATATGGTGCTTAATTTGCTCACTTACATTGCAAAATACTAATCTAGATATTTTAAATGCATTTATCTAAAAGATATTGAGAAATGTCAGTACCATGGCACCTATATTAAATTTTTTACAGAGTGAGATTTTTTTACACAAGTTGGATAGGTGCCTTGAGATTGATATCGCTTGTGCATATTTTAATAGATATATTTAAGATATATGTGCTAGTTTATAATAAACAATAATATAATAATTATATTCATATTTATTTTAGTTTTCAATTATATAATTATTCTATTTTATTGAACAATTATAATTAAATTAAGCTTATCAAATAATAATATACAATTATAGTATTTAAATATTTCAATTATCTCTTTTACACTATACCACGTGTAATTTTTTTAAATAAAGCCACTACGGTGACATGTGGACTGTGCATGCCAGTTAATTAAGTATTTAAACATTTTTACGTATATTCAAATGCTGTAAGAATATATTAATTTTAGAGGGAAAGTATTTTTGTTTTAATGGTTGTGTTTTGTCAGCCACCTAATATATAATTAAAACTTATAATATGTCCACAACAAATGAGTTTTTGTGAACACTCTGCCATTACAATCCCTTTGCTGCCAATGTGGTTCTCTCGGCATAACGAAAATTTTCATTATTTTTATTTGGATCACAATTGGAAAAATGGACAAAAAGTTCCGGAGAGCTAACTTCTCAAGGTTGCACTCCTTGAACATTTGTCAGAATTTTTAATACAATCACTTTCCTGAAAGCTCTTGAAGATTACCTTTTGATAATGCAAACATCATTCTGATTGGATGCTTCCACTAGGAGAAATCTGTTCTGCAAGATAAGGCATTTTTGTGAAACCAGTTTCAGCAAAATGACTAGAAGGCCAATTTCAGTATATCCCCAAATTTAAAGGCTATGGAAGATTAGATCCAGTGGACGGTAAGATGGAGGAACTTTCAAGGGGGTTAACATCTAATGCCTTGATTAGGAGAGGCCTATGGGTGTTAGGTCCATTGAAGGTGAAAGATGAAAATTCTTGACTAAGATTTAAATGCCACAATTGAGAAGTCTTGATACCAACTGATATGACGACAATTTCAACAATATGAGAGGAACAAAGATATAGCTAGAACTGTACGTATGTGGTACAATCTACTGCAATAGGTATTATAGAGGACAGTGATATACAAAGAAGCTTTCAGACAAAAGAGAGCTTCTAAGAGAAAAAAAAGAAAGGGAAGTTTTTAGAGGAAGAAAGATTTTAAAGGAAAGCTTTCTAAATTAAGGAAGCTTGTAACCGAATAAAGATGTGCATGGAGATACATTCAAAATTAATATATACGATAAGCCTCTGTAATTATCTAAAACATCTAGCTTAGTACACTATCCCATGTTACTATATCTAATAAAAGGCACTAGCCCATGTTGCTGTCTCATCAATATATCTGTAGATGTCGCTATAATACAATCCCATGCGAATATATTTAATAAGAGGCACCAATCCATTTTGCCATGTCTCATCAATATATCTATATATAACACCATAAAGTACATGAGCTGCCTTTGAATAAGGTTGTGACTGCTGCTGCAGACTTCGACATTTGTTTGCTGATACACTCTTTCACACTTATTATAGTGTTGTTCTTTGTAGACATTGGTGATGAATTAAAATCAAACGAGTGGTTGATCCATTGGGTTGTTTTTGAGATGGATCCTCTTACATAACTTATTAGTATTAGCATTTTGCCCAAATTACTGAGATAATAAGAGGTACTGAATACAAAATTATCACATTCTTCTTGCATTTGTATGCTATAAAAGATAGATACCCAAAAGAGCAGAAGAAAAATGCAGTTTTATCTTTCAGAGATGGTTGGACAGTTAACAAGCACCTGGTTGATTGAATTGCGTATTGTTTCAACACATTTTTTTTTAACTATCTGCCCTTCTATTGGCATGTTCATGAAACTGTGATCTCAATCCACGTCCAACTGAATTAATACATAGAGTTCATCAGCACATGATATTCATTACTAATTTGTTATCCAAAATTAAGCAATGCACATACATGTTATTCCCAGCATTACGTGCAATGCATAGACATCATGTTGACAACAGATTTCTAAAGATTTTAAGTGGATAGAATGGTTTTTTTTTTTGTGTTTTGTGGATTGTTGACAAATGTGAACATTTCACTAAATTTTTTTCTTCAACTTTGAAAAGCAACATGTCTTCTATCATCTATTTTTCTCGAAGGATATTTTTTGGTATGAACAAGTGAAGATGCATTGGCCATTGGTCTCTCATGGGCTAAATATAACCATTCTCATTATAAGAAACTTTCTTAGTTTTGCTATGCAGAAGTTTTAAAATAAATATGAATCTACGGGCTTAATTGTAGATACAACTTTCTTGTACTATTAGAAAAGTGGTAAAATTATATTAGAAGTATTGGTGATATTAATGCTTGACACATGCATTTTGCATTAAGTGAGAGCATGCTGTTTTCTAAATTTTAGAAAAACAAAGGTTAATATTTCAAGATGTGTATATGTGATGATATGTTATTTCTTCTGTTAAAGGTCAAAGTTAACACTGTTTTAAACACAGTGCTAGCATCTAAGTGAATTGCTGAAAGTGAGTCTCATACACAGTTGCACATTTAAAATGTGAAATGTGTTAATGACAGAACTTTTATCATAACCAAACTCCCTTGAAACCAGTCAAAACTCTATGAGCTCAACATCATTGAATTGCATTTTAGGGACGAGGTTTGATCATTGATGTTCTCTCCCACCCTTCAATTGATCAATGGATGTTTTGATGACTACCAATTAAATTTAGTTTACTGGCCATAAAGTTACATATACAAAAAATTGCCCTACGACTACAAGTACTAATTTAGTGTACAAATTTTCTGTTTGGTAGATGTTTTTCATTTTCTCTAATTCAATTTGATTGTTAAATTAATTTTATTTACAAATAGAGGTTTATAAAATATATCTTATTTCTTTACATTTCATATATTGAATCCCCAAGGATGACAAAGGAAGCCTTTGAAGTTGTTTCCTTAAACATACTTTTCTCAAAGCCAAGTCAACATTTTTTTTGACAAACTGCTATCATAGGGGGTAGCACCCTTTTATTTATATCCTACATTTTATATATAATTATGAACTGACCTTTTTCTTGCAATTATAGGTGCGATTTTGGAGACAATTCACCATTAATTTGAATAATAAGCTTATTAATCTTTAAATTCCAAGTAAATAACTCAGCTTTATTTCAAGTATTGCTAACAATAAACTTGTAACCGGGTGGCTTGTTCTTAATCCATATGAGCATGATGGTTAACAAAAGTTTATGGACATCATTTGTATGTTTAGCCCAATTTGGTAGGTATCGGTTATGATGGGAAATTCGATCAGTGAAAGTACTAATAAGTTCAAAATCAACAAGAAAGTTGAAAATGCCTGTCAAATCTCAGCTATGGTGCTTATAGTTTCTGTTTGAAACTGTCGAGAAATTCAAATATGAAACATTTTCAGGTCATTGTGAATCTTTGGTTGTATTGAAAAGGTCTTATTAGTTAAGTACGTATATCACCTAATACTTGAATTTAATTTCAGCACAACCCATGTGAAATTGATGTAACAAAGTTTTTTTTTTCATTTTTATTTCTTCTGTAGATTGGCTAATTGGACTGATTGGAGCTGGTTCTTGCAGGTGGTGATGGCACTGAAAGCTGCAGGAGGGGAGTCAGCAGTTATGCATACCTTACATAGGGCCCGGGAGTTATATAGTAGGAGGAGGGAATCAAATCTTTCTGCTGATCAACTTGCCTCATTATTTGCAGAGTGTGCAATTACTGAAGCGTCACCTAATGCACCTATCAGACCATCACCTTTTAATAGCAATCATATGAATGCAGCATCTCTTCTAGCAGATACAAGTGGAACCTCCATATTAGCAGAAAATGGGAGAATGCAAATTGTAATGGATGCTTTTGAAGATGGTAGCAGTTTTATTTGCTTGCAATGTGGAGGCCTTGTGAGCAATGCACGCAAGGATGAACACATTGCATATTGGTGCTCTCCTACTCCTTGATTTGGGATTACAGACAAGTGTTTCATGTTTTAGTAAATCTATCGCTATAATGTCTATATGAGAGTTTAAGGATAGTGGTCATGAAACTGAGCACGCGAGCACTCTGTAGATTTCTCTAATGTAATATGTAAAGATGATATCTTTCCAACAGTATTTGTTTATGACTGAACTTAGTGTTGCTGTATCTTTATGCAATGGACATCAAAATTATTTACCACCTTCTTGTTGGCATTCTTTCACAAGAAAGGAGTTATTAAATGAATCAAGTTACGTTCTAGATTTAGGTTTCCTTGTCAAGTTCTATCCTTCTTAATTATCATTTCCTTTTGGTAAGCTTTTAAATTCAAAATAATCTAGTGCTCCCCCATGTTGTTGGTTCTTGAAATCCTCTTGATACCATTTGAGTAATGGAAGGGTGCACTGGTTTGGGCATTTTTCTGGTGTCCAGACTACAAACGCACTGTAACATAGCAATACAAGTCTCTTCACTGATATAGCAAAAGAAAAATCAAATGAAGAGCACTGTAACATTTTTTTGGTAGAATTGTTTCCTATACATAGGCTATAAATGTTTTTCTTCTGCAAAACCCCTTGAATTTTTTGTCTCTATCAGTGAACGGTCTTGTAAATTTTCTGATCATGATTCTATTGGGTTTTTTTATTAGCTTTATTGTTAGAGTTGACTATCTGTCTGTTAACCATGGAATCTTTTTGGGCTCTCATAATCGAGAAGCATTAGGTTACAGTTTAGCAACTGTGTGGTTATAAGTAATTTATTTATTTGTTTAACTTCCCCCAGTTTAGGTCCTCCTAGTTTAGGTTGTAGCTGGGAATTTCTACTTACTGAGTCTATGGTAAATATGACTTGTTCTTCTTGGTGGTTGTCCACATTGCAGTCATAAATTGATTATGATTTTCTATGGAACTTCACTGCGTACAATGTCGCTGTCAACAAAATACACAGGCCATGCAATAATCTCCATCAATAATAAATCGTGCTAAATAGAAAACCACAGGAATCAATGACCAATATGGATCCCGTTTATACTGAAATGACATAAGTTCTATGCTATTGAAATGACCATGCAATAATCTCCATCAATAATAAATTGTGATAAATAATGAACCACAGGAATCAATGACAAATATGGATCCCATAAATACTGAAATGACATAAGTTCCATGCTCCTAACAATGAAAACTATCTGCCAACCAAAGAGAATTCTGGGAAGTGCACCTCACTGAGAACCATAAGATATGGAAGAGGAGGTATTAATGATATAATACAGTTGATTCTAGACAAATGTGCAAAGATGTTTACCTGTGGAAAGAAAAGACGATATGAGTTTCCTTGCTGAAATCTCAAAGCTTTTAGCTGATAATCAGTTATGCTTTAACTAGTGTGATTGTACAAGGAAGTATAGATTTGTTCATGCAATGAACAGCCGGCATATTATATGTTTGTCTTGAATGTACATCTTTAACAACAAGCAGTGCAACATTCAAATTGTTTGGGGGACGTTTGGAAAAGCTAATTGTTTTGTGAGTTTACTAAGCATCATGCTAAGTATTAAATGTTAGCTTTAAGTTGTAGCACATCAAATGTACATAGAAAATAAAGATCTATTTGGAAGGTGTGTTGCAGGGGTTAATCAAATGACAATTATGAAAGGGATTGGTGCCAGGGTATGATCTTTTGTATATCGGTAATGCCTATGATTGGTTTATTGGTTTCCATTAGTTGTTTTTTGAGTTTTCAGAATTTAGTGGCGTTTGATGTTTCGATGGTGTTTTCAAAGCTTTGGCCTACCTTAATATCTTTCTCCATTGTTTGAGAAAGGTACCCATAATCTAACCCTCGTTTAAAAATCATTTTTATATTCTAGGTTGTGTATGGCATCAAGCAAGAAATCCATTTACTTTGGATAAAAGAAAAATCATAGCAATCATCTGTGGAAGCTGGAAACAAATCATTGTTGTAGAAAGTTTTGATTTACAAAATACCATGAAGCTGATTCTCCTATGATAGATTTTCAAGGTTTTATCTACTTTCAGTATAATGTGTAATGGCCCAATATCTTTTTCCAAAAAGGTCTAGGAATAATTAAGTGTTTAACTATCCTATGGACAGGGTCTAGGAACAAAAAAGTGGTTGGCTATCCTATCAATAACTCAGCCAATGATACTTCTATTGTTGTCATTGACATAATGATTTATGTTCATGTCATTGGGTATTGTAAAACCAGATGTTGGGAGTGTTTATTTTGCTATTGGTCTGCATATGGAATCCAACAGGCACAAATATATTATTGTGTTATTCACTTCATCACTCACGCTCGGTGATACATTGTAAAGTATACTTAGCATCAACACAATTGAGTTATCCTGGAAACTTCTTGTTGGGAAAAGTTGCCTAGTCTTTAAGGCCATTTATGCTTAATAGGACATCTAATTATAGAGCAGATAGTATAGATTTAGTCAGTTGGAGCGAGAGACAATGAAAGAATGTGAAAAGTTAAGCCATGAAAGCAACTGCTGCCCTTGTATAAATAGCATTTTTGTGGGAGGAATTAAGGATGAGCTCAAAGGGTGCATAGTTTGCCTCAACAAAAATTGTTTTATCCCATTCATGGTGGACTAATACATAAAATTTTTATATTGTCCTCATTTTGGCAAAGTCATAGGAAATAATTGAATTTGTAGATGGGAGATCCTCGTTACATCTTTTGCATCCATACATAAGTGCAAGGCATTGCAAAACTTTGAAACAAATCCCATGAACTTCTTTCTCCAAAAATCATGCCTAATATTCAATTAAGGTTGCCATTTCTTTTTTCACATTGCATATAAAACAAAATAAAATAGAAGGTTTTAATGCCCATGAGCCCAAAGATAGTTTGTTAAATAATAGATCCTATCATTTTAGCATTTTTAATTGTTGATTTTTTTTCTTCCTATGATGAACTTCTTGATTTTCTCAACTTTCTCTTCTTTGAACAAAACTTGTAATAAATTGTTGTTAAAGGATCCATGTAGTTGACCAAAATGTTGCTATAAGCTTTGCACTGTAAAATAAATTCTTTTTCTGATTCAACTTCCTTGGCTATGCAAAGACATACCTTTTCCTCCCATTCTTCTTTAGGCCTCTTCCAGTTGTGTGCCACACCAAAAATGATGTAAGTTAGTCTTCAATTGGGTTATGAGTATCTTTTGTCTCTCAAGGATATTTGTCAATAAATAGACCTCTTGTTGATGATCACAAGTGAGGTTAAATTTATCAAGGGATTGTTTCCTCATTGTTCCTAGTGTTCTTGCCACATGTACTTGAAGAATTTATTCATAACAAATGCCTTTGTTTCTTTGTTATTATTAGGATATGGATTTAAGCAAGTATTCAATTTGTTTATCCACTAAAACTTGTAATAAATTGTTGCTAAAGGATCCATGTAGATAGCCAAAATGTTGCTATAAACTTTGCACTATAAAATAAATTCTTTTTCTAATTCAACTTCCTCAGCTATGCAAACACATGCCATTTCCTCCCATTCTTCTATAGGTCTCTTCCAATTGTGTGCCACACCAAAAATGATGTAAGTTAGTCTTCAATTGTGCTATGAGTATCTTTTGTCTCCCAGGAATATTTGTCAATAAATAGAGCTCTTGTCGATCATCACAAGTGAGGTTAAATTCATCAAGGGATCATTTCCTCATCGTTCCTAATGTTTTTGCCACATATACTTGAAAAATTTATTCATAACAAATGCCTTTGTTTCTTTGTTATTATTAGGATATGGAATTAAGCAATTGTTCTATTTGTTCATCCACTAGATGTTTTCTTTTGTTCAAGACTTTTTTGGTGATAATTGTAGGCCATCTATATGCCTCTGTATGTTCAATTTTTTTCAGATATCTTAAGAGATAAATCATAGCGATAACATCAATAGGGAAGGTACTTGTTTCAATAAGAAGAATCTTATAAGGAACCAAAGTTTTTAATTTGAATTTGCTTATGATCACACTTTTTGAATCCTCTTGATTTGTCTCCATTTTAAATTCTAAAGTGATCATAGACCATGATTCACTCCCATAAAGGACCATTAGAATATCTAATAGCTCACATAGAATTTGGATAATTTTCCAATCCCAAAACTTTGTCTCTCTTTTTTTTGTTTTGCAATACAAAAAATACTCTCCAACCTTTCAAAGTTCTTTTCCTTTTGCAAGTTTCCCAATGAAGTTGTTGAAGTTAATCCCAAGGTATTTGTCACTTATTTTTGGATACTCCCTTCAAAATAAAAGAGAGGCTGATTTTTTCTTTCTATTGGAGAAGACCACGATCTTGGTTTTGTTGGTGTTAACTTGCATACCCACCTCTTTGCAAATATGCTAGACCTACAAGTGCTTTTGTGGAACTAGTAATCAAACAAGATCATCGGCATACAAAAGAAGTCTCACGGCATGCTCTCCTAGAAGAAACACTTTCCCCTCTTTGCAAATTTAGCTATTCTTCTAGTTTGTCAATATATAAGCCAAATATGATAGTGGATAGAAGACATCTTAACTCCAATGTTGCTCGTAAAGCTTTCTAAAAGGTCTGCTTGAGTTTAATGTTTACTCAAACTTCTTCAAAAAATCTATGGATTGCCACTCTATGCTGCTCTAGGACACCAAGATCCTTCCTTCTATTCCATAACTTATTCATGGGAACCGGGTCAAAAGCTTCTTCGAGTCCCACAATAAGAAGTTTCTTTTTTTTAATCATCAATTTTTTTTCAATAATATGCCTCAAAGTAGTGCTATGATCTGTTGTTGAATGTTTTGGTCTAAAACCTACTTGTCCTAGCCTCTTATATTTTTCTTCTACCCACTTACTGATTCTATGTTCAACCATACTTCCAAACAAATTTACAAGATTGTCTACATATCTACTCTTAACCATAGATTGTCTACATATCTACCCTTAGAAAGAAACACTGCTAAACTGATTGGCAAATCTCTTAAAAATCTATATTAAATAATATTATCGAATATATCCATAATATAAAAGATAATACTTTTTCATTCCTCATTAAGTATTCTACCTGTAACCTATCTATATTACAAGGACATGCACCTAACAGCACAAGACAAAACATGGAGGTTTTGGAGGAATATCTTTTGTACATAATTGACTGCATTCTTTAGCATTTGTCCAACATTGTTTAAGTATGTTAGTTGCTGTTTTGAATGAAATATATTACAGGTAATATAGCAGGATGCATGCTGATCAAAATGCTCCATATATTTGCAATTTCTTTTGAGGTTAGACATTCAAAGAACAGAATTGAGGAAGTGCCTGTAAAAATATTCCTCGTTAGATAGCTTAAAGAGCTTAAAGATTTATGGTGATTGAAAAACTTTTGTGGATTGGTGTATCATGTATTCTAGCACAAATTTTCACAAAGTTTTTAGGTATGAAGATTCCTTTGGTTAGAGGAGAAAAGGAGTTTATGATGGGATGGCTCAAGCGACTTTCACGTGCATAACTAGTGCGTGAACTATTTAGGCAATGCATTTGATGTGCTTTTCTTAAATTATTGGAGTGCTTTGAGTGGGATATGTAAGAATCAAAAGGATTCAAATGATCTCCTCTTATCTCTAATTCTATACAATTTGACATGCATGTGTGACATGGGATATGGAAGAATCAAATGAATGATCTCTTTTTTATTTCTAATTTTATACAATTTAATGCTTATGCAAAAAAACTCACACAATCAAATCTAGAAGCATTATATAGATAGACTAATGGATTGTGGAAATCTAATGACATTGCTTATACAACTTGACATGCATGGGTGACAAAACATTCCCTTCGCTTATTCTCAATAAGATATCAATGTTGATTGAAACATAACTTGTTGCATTTGTTGCACCACCAAAGAATATTAACGGTTTAGAGCAATACTTGGCTTATTGTTTCAATAGAAAAACATTGTTTTTCCTTCTAATTATTTGAGGTGTATTTACTTATGTTATTTGTTATGTGGTTTAACTAATATTTAGATTTAGGGTGAATAAACAAATGGTGTGTTACCATATATGAATCTAATTGTTGTTAATTTTATTAGTTGACTAAATATAAAAAAAAAGCATGGTTTTATAGATAATGTTAATTTAGGATTATGGCACGACGATGGATATTCTTAATCGCAAGAACATTCTATAATATATTTTAGATTGACTATTCCATTGAGATTCATTGATGCATTTAACTTTGCAATTTTATAAATTGATGACATTTAATTTTATTTTTACCTTTAATTGATACTAACATAATTTACACAAGTTATTATCTCCATATCAGATTCTACCTTCATGAGATCATTTTAATTTGAAATTAAAAGAAATTCAACATTAAGTGCAAAATAAATATCAATAGGGTGCTCACATAGTCATATGATATCCATGGTTATAATGTAATAAACATGATGTGAGAAATCTTTGTACCCTCTAGTCTATTATTTGTTATAAAAAGGATAAATGATTTCATAGTATTTATAGATTTGTAGGTTGTTTTTTTTTGTCTTTAATTATATTTATTTTTCATATAGCTGATTTTGGAATGAAAATTAGCTTTTAAGAAGAGTTGTCCTTATACTTTGTACATATATGATTTTCAATTTAAGTGTCTCTTCACTATTGGTGAAATCTAACTTGACCCCAAACTCTATTACATATGAGAGAAACTCATCTTGCATTCTTGATTTCTTTAATATGTTTTAGGTTTCAAATTTTTAACTTTAGACAACAAAATCTTAGGATACAACATGAAATATTTTCATAAATTAAGATTTGAACCAAAAAAGTTTACAAGGAAATTCTAGGGCTTTCACTTTTTTTTTTCAAAAGATTATATGAAAATAATAAGGGTTTAGATTACATGTTTATATATATTAGGCTTAGTGATAGCATTAACATTTTTTTTAGGAAATTATATGAAGATAAATGATTCATATTTAGATTTATATATTATTATTTTCTAGCTTGACTCTCCACCAATTCAGCCCACCTTGTTTGGTACCCACACTTGCTCTTTTATGTCACCTACTACAATATACTTGTTTTTTGTTGGGATTAAGTGTTTCAACAAATTAATTAATTAATTTAATTGCTTACTGATGTCATGCCATTTAGTGGGACCTATTGCTGAGGTGTCATCCTACATGGAAGATGATTGTAATGACATGCAAGCTACATGTTGATGTAGGCATCCCAATTGGTCGACCAAACTATAATGTCATGTTGGTTCCATGTGTCATGTTATGATAGAATCTTATGACGCATTGACATATGATGGTGGAATCTATGACAACCACCTATTTCTAGATGTGTGATTCATGCATACACGTAGGAGTTTGCAAGTTGAGGAATCTTATGCATACAAAGGAGGGTGCTAGAATTGACATATTCTTTTATAGGTGTGAGACAATGCTTTACATGCGAGGAGGTTGCATGCATGCCAGTGTTGTGCATGTCAAAGAAATTCATACATCCACCAATTCATGCTAAATGGATTTGGATGCCCATCTTGGCTCAATTCTCTTTGCATTGTAAATTCTATATATTAGTGTTGTTGTTCATAGTTTGTAAGTGAAGCTTTTCAGTAAGTAAAGTTTTGTTGTCGGAATTGATCCAGAATTTAGGAATGATTGTTGGAGACTCATGCAAAGAAAATTAGTACTAATATTGTATTATAATCATATTGTTTACTGATAATACAAAAGTATTGTGCTTTTGGAGTGTGGGGTTTTCTCTCAAAGGGGTTTTCCCCATGTATATATGTGTGTTATGGTGGTAATATTTTGTGCATGTTATTTGAATGTGCTTCATTTCTATACATATTTAAGATTTGTATGAAAATTGCAATTATCTCCCCCACTTAGATTAGTGTTGGAAGTATTTTTTGCACCTTGGCTTCCTTTCAATTGGTATCAGAGCCTGGCTAGTTTTGGTTTTATTGTTGGGTGTTTGCCACATACGGGTAAATGATTAAATGCAGAAAGTAAATGCACAAAACATAATGGAAATATATTAAATAACCAGTCTCTGTATTAATTCAACAGTCCATGTACATCAAGTGCTTATAACATTAAACCCCAAATACCACTATCATGACGATACTAAGAAGGAATGGTATGCAATATATAATACCCGAAGGGGTGCAACCAACCGTCGTGTCCAACTGCCCTTCGGGACAACTAACTAACTGACTGTCGTAACTCATTATTATTGACGACAACATAAACATAATATGACAACATAACATAATGATTATTCCCGGCAACATCATCTGCAGACGACTTAATACAAAATAGAGATGACATTAAATAGAACCAAGGTAGAGAACTGTTGACGCCAGTCGAGCCTGGAACTTATACACCTGCTGCGTCCTCTCCTGAAAACCCTTTTCTGCTACCATCCGATGCTCAAGTGCGGATGTCACCATTATTGCTTCCGCAAGGAGTTCTTTTTTTTCCTTGACATCACAGTCCTCCGGTGCCTAAACCAAACTTTTCAGTCTCAGCCTCCACCAACTGCTACTCAAATGATACTGTCTCTCTAGCCAATTTGTCCTCAATAGCCACCCGTGTTGCCCTCTCGACATCCAACTCCTGGGTACGTTGAGCGAAGTTTCACGCTAGTACTGCCTCCAACCTGGTGGTCAGCTCCTCATGAGCCCTCTGTGCATCCACCAAGGTAACCTCTCGTCCAGCCGAGACATACTCCGAGTTCCTCAAAGCGTACCATTCATGCCTGGAAGTGGCCACAACCTTCTGGCACAAAGGCTAGGAGACGCCTCAAATCCTCCATCAAACTCCCCAAAGGTTGATAACTGAACTAAATAACTCCCTAGTGTGCTTGCTTACAATGCCTTCCCTCGGACTCTATTTGTTCGCGACCTCCAAATCTGTCTCCCTCTATGGCTTATGGCTTCCCTGCCACTGCTTAGCTTTAGGCTTCTTTCTCACGGTACGGGACAACCCAACACTTACCGTGACTTCTCTGATGCCTTCGCCCAACTCAAAAAGTGTATTGTAGCTCAAAAATAAACTAGGGATCTAGGGGTAGTGCCCCTAGCGGGGTTTGAAGTAGCTCCCTAGCGGGGTCGAGGGGCAGCGCCCCCGTCGCCAACACCAATTTAACACCTTCATAACCACACGGGAGTCCATTGCGCACATCAATTTTTGTGATATTTTAAGATGCCAAAAACCTGCTTCTCCACTCTAAATTTTCAGTATCCTGGCTCCAGACTCTATCAAATGATTTTAAATCTGGTTGTTATTTTTTTTTACCACCCATCACCACCGTTTATCCCTACCGTGTCGTGGTATTTTTCCTTTCACCCTCTTTTAAACCGTTGCTGCTGTCGTCGTGCTCCTTCAGGCCTACTGACTGTAATGTCCCGAGCCCGTACAAAGGTTATCTGTCGTACGATGGAGTGGGCTGTCGTACGGTGGCTGAGTCGTACCACGACTGGGGTCACCCGAAGCTTGGTGTTGTACGGTGTCTGGGAAGGTCGTAGGGTGGATATTGTTTGGCCGTGCGGGTGTACGGTAGTGGTCGTACGGTAGGTGAACACCCTTTGAGGCTGGTGACCTTCGTCGACGGTGGTCCACCGTATGGTGTCCCACCGCAGAGTGGTTCCACCGAACGGTGCCCCACTGCACGGTGGTTCCACCGCATGATGCCCACTGCACGGTGGTTCCACCACCACTTTTTTTCTCAATATCTCTTTTTTTTTTTTTCCTAATCTAATTGTTGAGAGTCTTCGGCTTGGGTCCCATGCCTCTGGGATTGCCCTTCATCCTTCTCGGTTTGCCTCACCTGAGAGTCTCCCGCTTTGGTCTCGTGCCTCTCGAGTCCCCTTCCATCCTCTTGGGTCCCCCTCCGGATTTTTCGGTGTCCTTCCGACTTCTCATGGTAGGGTTTCAATTTGGACCCGTTGATGGTAAGTCTATTTTCAATGGCCATCCGAAGACCTGGAACCATAAATTCTACAAGAACCACGGTCTCCTTCCCGTTCATAAGAAGAAGAAGAATAATAAATATTTTGAAGGTTGCGGCCTTCCACATAGGGTTCCAATCATTGCTGACATGAATGATCTTGGGATTATCTGCGTCATTGAAGTTTGGGGCGTCTCCCTTCCAATATTCTCTGTATTTTGGCAGGTACACCTCCTCTGTTGCTTGCTTTGGTTCCTCTACTTCGAGCCTATAGCTCTGGAACATTTTGTAATCCTCCATCTGCCAGTGGAAGAGCCCATTCAATGACCTTGTCTCATCCTCGGAGCACTCTCCTAGTTTGAGAATCCCTTTGTCGTTGGGCTCCCTGCAGCCCCGTCCTTCGTTCCTCAAGTTGCCTTCTCCTTCACCCTCTGATTCTGAAGATGATGCTAGTTCCTCACTAACCAACTGTGTCCCGAGGTCTATGTTAAACTTCCTTCCTCCATTCTCCATAGACAAAGTGTTCTTCTTCTAGTTGTGGGTGGCCTTGGCTGCCACCAACCACCCTCTCCCTAAGATCGCATCATACCCTTTTTTCTTTAGTGGGATTACCACGAAGTCCAGTATGAAGGGTTGTGTCTCGATGGTAACTTGTTGGCCCATTAGTATCCCGATGGGTTTGATTCCATGCTGATCTACTCCCAGCAGATTGAATGTAGATGGCCACAACGTCGGCTTCCCCAGCTTCCGCCAGGTTTCTTCTGGAAGAACATTCACTCCTGATCCACCATCGACGATGGTATCGGTTAGAATGGTGCCAAGGATACCCATCTCCACAATGGTCGGGTTCCTTCTAGTGTTAACTGCCAATAGCATGGGGTCTATTGTAGACCCCCCAGGAACATCTGTGCGGTGGTTGGTATTGGTGCGTGGTTGGGAGAGATTATTCAGCAACGCCATTCGTAATTGAGGCATCATCTGGAGGAGGTCGTGTACCTTCATAGGCACCTCCAGTTTTAAAATTTGATTTAGTATAGCCTCCTCCGCCTTCGGTCAGCTGGAAGTACCTGTCGTACCCTTCGCCTTCGCCCTTTCTCGTATCTCTTTCTCAATTTCTTCTTGTGCTTCCCATACCCTTCGCTTCTCCATCTCCAGGTCTGGGCACATTGTGTGTCTAGATTGGTCGCGGGTTACAGCCAGCACTTCCTCTTCTTTGGTTTCCTCGATATTGAGAAAGTTGATGCCGGACTTCGGGCAGGTGGCATCTTTGTGGTCTCCCGGTCCGCACCATTTGCACAAATATTGTGTGGCCTCTCCCTTCGGGCAGTCTCGGGCAAAGTGCCCCCACTAGTTGCACGCTCTGCATTGTACCATCGGTCGACCTTTGGAGTCGTATTGGATCTAACTCCTTGTATTGTTATTGTTGTTTCGTCCTCCCGCCGGTTATCTCAGTAGCCTCCCGTTGTTGCATTGTTGTTCGCTTGGGAGCTGTCGGTACCGCCCGATGTAGTTGGTTGTTCCTATGTAAGCAATACTTGTTGGTTTCATGTTTTCATTTTGTAGGGGCATTCCCTGGTGGGATGCCCCATCAACTGGCATATATCACAATAGGCCTTCTTTTGGCAGGAGCCTTTTGTGTGGCCGTCCGTCTTACATTTTGTGCACCAAAGCTCCCCTTCGTCGGTCTTGTTCGGACCTCCCTTCATAACCTTAAGCTCTTTCATCATCCTCAGCATGTCCTTCTGCAGGGCTTTCCACCTTTTTGCGGACTCGCCATCGCTGTTTCCTCCCTCGAAAGAGTCATCATCCTCAGACGAGCTATCCTTCTTCTTTTTCTTCTTGGATGTCTTGGTCTCGCTCTCGAGATCCATCGCTCTATTATATGCATCTTCATACGAGGTTGGTGGAACAATTTTCATCTTCTTCTGGATGGAGTGTTTCTGTCCCTCCATGAACCATCTCTTTTTCAACCCATCCGCTGGTTGACTCTCCATTTTCCCCAACAGTTCTTTGAGCCGCTGACTATAGGCTCGGACAGTCTCGTTCTTGTTCTGCTTTGTGCCATAGATTTCGGCTACTATTTCATTGTCATCCCTGAGGAGGCGGAACTCTATCCCGAACTCCTTCTTCAGGTTGGGCCATGTGTAGACTTTGGTCTTATCCATATCGGAGTACCAGTCGATGGCCACTCCCCTTAAGGTTGCTTGAAATTGTGTTACCCATTCGTCCTGGTCGGTAACATCGTTCGCTGACCATATGGTTTCGCAAGTGCGGCAATGGCGGACGGGATCTTCCTTCCCGTCGCCGTTGAACTTCGAAAACTTCTACTTACTTGCCATCCCACCGCTAGGTCTCGCTCCTCTGGTGCCTTGTGATCTTGTACCTAGTGATCCTCCGCCTTCACTTCCTGCACCTAACCCTCCACTTGTGGGTCCTCCGGAGAAGGTTGTTGACCCCGAACCAAACAAATTGCCTCCCGTACGGTACCCTTGTGCTCCCTCGGCATCGTCGGCCGTACCGTCACCCTCGGTCATCTCCCTCTGGTTGTCCTCCGAAATGGACAAGTTCTTTAGTAGGTCTCTGGTAGAGTCGATCGGGTTTAGACTTTGCCTTGTTTGTTCCACCAACTCTTCGCGACTTCTTACCCTACGGTGGTATTCTAGCGAACTGTAGAGTTCTCCTTCAGCACCCTCCGTGACTCCTAGGTTCCCTTCGGGCAACCCTACGACAGTGTAGAGAGTGTAATTCTCTCCGTCTATCTTTGCCTCCGCAACCTCCATGACACCTCCTGGGTTCCCTTTGAGCAACCCCTCGGTCGGTCATCCCTCGGCAAGCTGCCTTAGCCTACACCTTCATTCTATTTGTTGTCTAAGATTCAACGCTCTTTGTAACACTTCCCATTCGTCACTTTGTATCTTTTTTATTTTTGTCCTTATTTAGTATATTTGGCATAAATCATTTCCGTACATAGCAAGCACACACCATGTACAAATTTTTTTTATTTTTTTATTTTTTATTTTTATTTTTATTTTCCCTTTCAGCCACAATTTATATCAACATTGTGTCGGGATTATTACAGGGTTCAATTTCCCCTTCGCCTCTTGCCATCACGCTCTGTGTCCCAACGATAATTGTTTCGTTTGCACGTCATTGGCCTCTGGGTTAATCTCACCAACGGGTAGGCCCATCGTGTCCGTACGCCATTCGCTCCTTCCTTTCCCGAGAATGTCTAGGCAACGGCGCCAAATGATTGCCACATACGGGTAAACGATTAAATGCAGAAAGTAAATGCATAGAACATAATGGAAATATATTAAATAACCAGTCTCTGTATTAATTCAACAGTCCATGTACATCAGGTGCTTATAACATTAAACCCCAAATACCACTATCATGATGATACTAAGAAGGAATGGTATACAATATATAATACCCGAAGGGGTGTGACCAACCGTCGCGTCCAACTGCCCTTCGGGACGACTAACTAACTAACTGTCGTAATTCATTATTACCGACGACAACATAAACATAATATGACAACATAACATAATGATTATTTCCAACAACATTGGGTTGCAAGTTTTTTGTACCTCACCTATGTTTGAGTGGGAGATTTTGTAGAAGTCTTACGAAATATTATTGTAGGAAGATGGCAAGCAAGTTTGATAGATTTGAAATGGAGAAATTTAATGGCCGCAACTTTAAACTATGGAAGTTAAAAATGGAATATATTCTTGTAGATTTAGATTTATAGGTAATATCTAGATCAAAACCAACCAACATGACCTAAGATGATTGAGAGACAATAGATTGAAAAGCTAAGGGTTGTATAAGGCTTTGTTTAGTAGATTCTATTTATTAAATGTCCTTGAAGAGAAGACTCAAAAGACATTTGGAAAAATCTTGGAGATGTTTATCGACCTACATTCGTGGTAAACAAGTTGTTAATGAGAAAGAAAATGTGTTTTAAGAACATGGAAGATGGAGGATGTATAGTTGATAATTGAAATGCTTTTAACATGATAGTTGCTCAGTTGGGTTATGTTGGTGATAAGATAGTAGAAGAATGTGATTACATGCTTATGTTATGTTCTTTGCTAGACTCATGCGACCATCTTGTAATGGCCATTTAGAGTACCCCCAACAAGTTCAATATGGATGAGGTGGTTGCATCCTTACTCTCTGAAAAGATACAAAGAAAAAAATTCAAATTAGCTAAGGAGGCCCTTGTTGTTCATGTAGATCAAAAGAGAAAGGTAAGAAGGATGAAAAGTCTAAGTCCAAATCCTTGGGGTGATCTAAGTCTCCTAGAAAGTCCAACGTGAAATGTTGGAACTATGACAAATCTGGTCAATTTCACAAAGAGTGCAAGGAGGACAAGAAAAAGAAAGGTAAAAAAAAATTCTTTAATTTTGACTTTGATAAATCCTCTTTGGATGATGTAGATGCCTTTGTCACAACTTTGGAACCTTTTGCATCAAAAGATGTGTGGTTGATAGATGTAGGTGTATCTTTTCACATGACTTTGCATAGGGGTTGGCTCACTAAGTATGAATAATATGATGATGGAAAGGCATATCTTGATGGTGATTCTCATTTGAATATTGTTGGTTGTGGAAGGGTAAAGATTAGATTCCCTGATGGTAGATTGAAGAGGATTGATGGTGTTCAACATATCTTTAGTTTTGCACGCAACCTACTTTTTTTTAAGTATATTGAATGATGTGAGTGTGCAGTTTGTTTTCTCAAAAGGAGGATACAAGATGACTATATGTTATGATGTTTGTTAAGGGTGTTTGGATTGTCTCTCTATATAAAGTGGATGCTTGTACAATTCAATGCAAATAGTTCTTCTATGAAATTGAAGAAAAGAGATTTTAATTCTCCATCCTCACCATCAAATTGAGCTATGAAAAGGTTTGTTGCTTCTACATATGATGGTCATTCTTTTTGGGTGCCCGAGGGTGCTAATGCTTTGGAGATGAAACCTCCAATGGAAAAGACAATGATATGACACTAGAGACTTGGTCCAATGGTGAGAAGGGTATTAGAAATTTAAAAAATAAATGCCTCATTGAGGGGCTTGAAGATTGTAATCTCGAGTTCAACTTTTGCAAATACAACATATATGATAAATAAAAATGTCTTTAGTTTTATTCTAGTTCACACAATAATTTTGAGTTGTTGGATCTAGTACATTCAAATGTATTTGATCCTATAAATGTTCCTTCATTTTTTAGATTTGTGTACTTTATTTCATTCATTGATGAATTCAATATAAGGAAATTTGTTTATTTTCTTAGAAGTAAAAGTGAAGTGTTTAGTCAATTTAAGGAGTTTAAGTATATTGTTGAAAATCATACTTGTAGAAAGATTAAGTGTTTGAGGATTGACAATGGTGGTGAGTTTTGTTCAAAAGAAATAGGTTTTTTAAGGACCATGGGATTGAGAGGCACAAAACAACTTTATACACCCCTCAATAGAATAAATTTGTGGAGAGGATGAACAAGATATTGGTGGAAAGCGCTAGGAGTATTCTTAATGGTGCAAACATTGAAGAAAAAAATTGCACTAAAGCTATATAGTCACTTCTTGATATCTGTAAACAAATCTCCTACATCAACACTTATTGATAAGAAACCCATCAAGGTGTGCTCAATAAAGAAGCATTCAAAGAGACATTTTAAATTATTTGGTTGAGGCATAGGCTTGTGTGTTGAATGAGAAAAGGTATAAGTAGGAGAAAAATACTATTAAGCATAGCTTCATTGGTTATAGTGTCAGTATGGAAGGGTACAAGATTTGGGATTTAGTGGCTGAGAAGTCTCTCTATAGAAAAAGTGTACTTTTTAGAGATATGAAACCTTCCAATATTGAACTACAATTAGATAAAGGAGAGGTAAAAAAGGAGTTACTTCAAGTTGCACCTGCTCCAATGAAAGATGAACTACATACTCCAATTGGACCTATTATTGAGGAAAGATCTAGTAGTTCTGAAAGTTTAGAAGAAGAAGAAGAACCTCAACCACAACCATTGAGGAGGTATATGAGAACAAGGTGATAAATGGAAAGTTCTAATTATTAATTGTTAGATTTTAGTTGTATTTTTTCTTTGATTTCTAACACTAATGAGCCTAGGACTATCAAAGAGCCTACGGGTATGAGTGATGTAGATTCTTGGATGAACAACATGGATGAAGCGATGACTGCTTTGAAGAAGAATAATACATGATATTTGATACCTTTTCCTGAAGGATGTAAACCTGTTGGATGAAAATGAGTGTTCATGAAGAAGTCTGTTCCCGATAGTAGTGTTGACAAGCATAGAGAATAGTTGATTACAAATGAGTATGATTATGGTGATATATTCTAGTACGTTGCTAAGCTAGCATCTTTTTAGTTCTAGTTGTAGCTTACGACTTATAAGTTGAGTAGATGGATGTGAAGACAACATTCCTTTATGGTGATTTAGAAGAAGAAATCTATATGTAACAACCAACACATTTCATGGTAAAAGGTAAAGAAAACTTGGTTTGCAAGTTGAAAAAGTATTTGTATGGTCTGATGAAAAAGTCTTTGTATGGTTTGAAATAGTCTTTTAGAATGTGTTACCAAAAGTTTGACACCTATGGGTTTCGTTTGATATTTCAAAGGTCTACATACCATTGTTTTTATTTATTTCAAAACTAATAACAGTCACATTTTGAATATTGTATAATATGTGGATGATATGTTATTCTTTGAGAATGAAAAATCTTTGGTTTCTAAATTGAAGTCTTAGTTGTCAGCACAATTTGAAACAAAATATTTAGGTGTAGTTGGTTACATTCAAATAATAAATATCAAAAGAGATAGAGCTAATGGAAACATTAGGTTAAGCCAAAGTAAGTATGTGAATTAAGTATGTGAGAGATTCAACGTGTCAACTTGTAGATCCATGGTAGATCATGTTGTACAAAGAACAAAGATATCTATGGAGGATCATTATCAAAAATCTTCTACTAAGGTGGAAGACATGGCTATTATACCATACGTGAGTGTTATTAGTAGTCTTATGTATGTGGTCTATACTAGACTAGGCATTGCCTAAGCAATGAGAGTCTTGAGTAGATATATGGCTAGTCCTAGATGGGTGCATTGAGACACAATTAAGAGAGTGTTTGGATATTTGAGGGGTACTTCCATATATTCCTTAGGATTTTCATGGTTATCTGATTGGCCCTTGACATTATGTGAGTATTTGTGAATATGTGGATTCATATTGTATAGACAAAATTGATAGTAAAATATCCACTAGTGGTTATGTTTTTACTATGTTTTGTGGTGTGATTATTATCTACGGTTGTGTTCATATATTTGAGGGGTACTTCCAAATATTCCTTTTTTTTTCATGGTTATCCAACTAGCCCTTGACATTGTGTGAGTATTTGTGGATATGTAGATTCATATTGGGTAGACAACATTGATAGCGAAATATTCACCAACGGTTATGTTTTTACTATGTTCGGTGGTGTGATTAGTTGGATCAGTAAGCTCAAAAAGCTATAGTTGCTTTGTCTGCAACAAAAGTAGAGTATATGACAACTACTCATGGTTGTAAGGAAGCCATTTGGATCAGATGGTTGTATTTGATATTGGGTTTATATAGGGATAATTAGTATATGTTATGATAGTCAGAGTGTCATTTGCTTAGCAAAGGATCCTACTTTTCATGCCAAAACAAAGCATATCAATATTCAATTTCCTTTTGTTCATGATATGGTGGAGGATGGGAAGGTAAAATTGGAGATGAATGTTGTAGATGCATTGCCAAAACTTGTGAGCATAGAGAAGTTTAGATGATGATGTAGTGCCATGGGCCTCATGGCCTTGTACAGTTGATCAACTCTTGAAAGGCCTTCGACAAGTGGGAGAATGTTGGGATTAAGATTTCTCAACCTTTGCAAGTCTCTACATTAATTTATTACTTATTTATTTGATTTCCTACTAATGGCATGCCATTTAGTGGGACCTACCAATGAGGTGACATCTTGCTTGGAAGATGATTATAATGATATGCATATTGCGCACGTGGATGTAGGTGTCACACTATAACACCATGTTGGTGTTATGTGTCATGTTATAACAAATTTTATGACAACATGACAAAATCTTATGACACATTGATGTATGATGGTTTATGATGGTGAAAGAGCATCTTATGATAAATTTGATGACAAAAACTTATTTTTAGATGTGGGTGCCCATGCATGTAGGTACCTGCATGTTGAGGAATCTTATGCATGTGAAGGAGGGTGCTAGGATTGACATATGGTCTTGTAGATGTGAGATAGTGTTTACATGCAAGGGGGTTGCATGTATGTAGGTACTATGTATTTCAAGGAAATTCTTATAGCCACTTAATTCATGCCACATAGATTTGGATGTCCACCTTGGGCTCACTCCTCTATGCATTGTAAAGTCTATATATTGGTATTGCTTATAGTTTGTAAGTAAAGTTTTTTTGTAAGTAAAGTTATGTTTGAATTTTTTCTAGAATTTAGGAATGATTGTTGAAGATTCTTGTAAAGAACCTTAGTGTTGATATTATATTCTAATCACATTGTTTACTAATAAAACAAAATGTTGTGTTTTTGGAGTGTGGGATTTTGCTCCCAAAAGGGTTTTCCCATGTATATTTGTTCATCATGGTGGTAATCTTTCATGCATGTTACTTGAATGTGTTTCTCTTTCTATAGATGATAAAGATTTGTATGAAAATTTTATTATCTCCCCCATTGAGATTAGTGGTGGAAGTGTTTTATGTACCTTTGCTTCCTTTCAATTTTACATTATTATACTACTCGCAATTGATAGAAAATTTTCATCATAGCAATTTTTTTATTTTTTTTATAGCTTGAGTAAAGTCTTTTGTTAACAAGTTGAAAAATATTTATCGGTTGATAATACTTCAAAATTATTTAAAATGGCTCAAATTTCTTGTCATGAACAAAAGAATTGATCTCTTGAATTTATCAAAGTTTTAAGTACCTTTTAACCTTAAGTGGAATAGTAAAAAATATTCTTTTTAAAATTTTTTAAAAAATCATATTTTCAGTTTTTTCTCTTTCTTTTTTTTTTAAAGTATTTTTAATGTCCAAGTTCACTCTTGTTTCTACCATTTTTCATACACTCATTATTATTAAATAATGATTAATAATAATATAATGTTATAGTATGTAGAATTATAAGGCATACAAATAACTTTCACAATCTGTAACGACATGGTATTTTATAAGCTCCATTATTTTAAACAAGTCATATGCTAGTTTTTTTCCACAAGAAATAATACTCATGTAGGGGAAGAGCACCAATAGCCATCATGGCTAACTTCGCGCACCCACATATCTTAAACGGTACATCGGATTTTGATTTTTTTTTTAGTTGTCTTCGTATGCGACTTAACTGCTTATAGCTATTGATCTGACTTCTGGGTAGTAACGATGCACATTGTGGAAATAGTTATATGCACAAAGGTCAAAAAGTACACATTTCAAAGTGTAGCCTGATACCTAACTAAAGATGTTCCAGTAACCGCCAACTCAAAATCGCTAGTACTTGTTGACAAATGTCCCAATAGTGGTGCACAAATGGGACAAATGTTCCAATAGTTGTGCACAAATGGGCCAATTAATTACAAAAAATGATCGGCTATTGGTACAAAACAAATTTATTAATGGTGTTTTCACTATGACGGCTATTGGGGGGTCAACATGACAATAAGGTGACGGTTATTGGAACTATGTTATCTATTGGTGCTCTTCCCCTAATGCAGATGAAAGAAAAAACAATGATGTTTCTTTCTTAGTGAAAAACAACCATTTATGACTTAATCTTAAACTGGAGTTCAAAGATATATCAAGGCAATCAATTTTTTCTATATTACACTTTAATAATTTTAGATAATTAAAAATTTAAAACCCTTGAAATAATTTATATAGATTAAGTTTTAAGATATATAAGCTAGTTAATAAACAAATGTGTTCCATTTAAATATGATAACCAATTGACCAATAAGAAATCACTAATAGCAGTTTCACATCCTTATGACAGTATGAAGAAATCAACAAAAATAGAAATAAAGATCAGATTGCACCAATGATGATAGGCTTTGTATTTATGACAATTGCAATTTGAATAGTAGTTTGGGTCAGATCACACCCCTTACAAAAGGTTGCAACGTATATGAGATAGCAATTTAAATTGTACACTTTGCGGCCAACACTATTTTATTAATTTGCCCCAAAAATTAGGCACATCAGATGATGAATAATCATTGAGGACCCAACCACCTAAGAAGGACCTTGGAGGAATCCAAGGGGAATCAATCTCGGACCAAGACCCAGACAGAATCAGAATCAGGATCCAGGGGTTTTAGTGAAGAATCAGTAACTTAGTTTAACAGTCAGTTTCCAGTAGTTCCACCTCCTTTTTGGCATGCTCTTTCTTCAAATTAGACCCAAAATAAACTCAAAATGAACAATGAATGGAAAAAATGAGGCAGTGTGTCTATTCTAAAACAAAATGAACAAATGTTAAGGAATGAACAGAGAAAGTATGTCTATTCTAGAAAAAAATAAACTCACAAAACCAATGAGGCATGCATTCACTTGTAATTGGGAACTGTCTCGTAGAAGCATGTTCACAACCTGCAACATTGAATATGTAACCTGCAAACAAGATTCTTAGCATCAATAAGATTAATAGTGGAGCATAATGAAATATTGAAAAGTGCATTACCTTATTGAGCTTCTCTTTGTTTCAAGAATAGTTTAATATTCTCTACTTAATAGGGCCAACCACGTGAAGGTGGAAGCTCATTTGGCCCCTCCCCCCCCCCACCTAATATCACTCTAAATTTCTCGTTAACATCTAACATTCTTTCATCGATTAATGAAACATAACATTCATTCATTATCATGTAACATTCATTAACACATAACATTCATTAACACGTAGCATTCATCAACATTCATTAACACATATCATTCATTAACATTATCAACATTCATTAACACATATCATTCATTAACATTCATTAACACATAATTAAATTCATTAACACATAAAATCCAGTTGTTAACATATAATAAGATTACAATCATTTTATTTTTTTCTTTCTTATTGAAGCTTGGAGGTAAAGACTAATGGGACCATCGTTGTCATCATCATTTGTCCCCTCTTCAGTTCTTCTGCCATGTGCTTGTGATCTAGTTAATGTATGCCTAGTCCTGTACTCATGATGAGGACATGTATGCAAAGGGGGATCCACTGCAATAACAAATAAATGGGTTAAATTCATGAGTTTTATTATTATTGTTACAAGTATTTCATTAATTAAAAGAAAATTACAGGGGTCCTCTTTACCTGATGGGGCCACAACATCTTCTTGATCATTTTGTCTAGCCTCATCCTCAACATCCTGAACACCCTCTAAATCCTCTGGATTTGAAACACGAAAGGTTACATTAATCAATACACCAATTGCAATTAAATTCGTTTAAAGGAATAACAGTGGTTCTCTTTACCTGGAGGGGCCCCATCACCTTCCTGATGTTGTCTACCTGGATCATGCTCAACTTGCTCACCACGGTCTACATGCTCTAAAATAAAAACAAAAAAGGTTGCATTAATTACCACACCAATTTCAATTAAAGATGTTTAATTATAATGATCATTACATAAAAAATAATTGTTTAGCATGTGAATACCTCCAGTACTGGGATGCACACCACGACCTTCATCATGTGCAGGTTGTGTTCCATCATGTGCAGGTTGCATTCCAATGTCATGTGCATTGTTATGATTGCATGATTATTTAAAACAAATATAGTCACATTATGTTGGAAATTAACATCGAATAGATTATTGCTCAAGTATTCAATTTTAAATAGTTTTCATTTAGCTTATTTACATGATTGACGGATGCATTGGATTCTTTTGTTTGCCCACTCAATCCTTTTAGATGTTCAACCACGACTCTATAGCCCTCCTGAAAGGCAATTTTCATGTCATCTTCTATGGGCACTCTATTGAATTCAGAGCCCTACATTTTTTGCTTAATACCATGAATTTTGCTTGTATTATTTAATGATTAAAAAAATTGTTTGCAATTTATTATTTCGATGCAATATTTCATTTATTGATACTTACAATTCGTGCGGCAACTTTCATATAACCACCAGATCCGAGTTTGTATTGTCCATGCTTTTCTAGTCTTGCCTTAGTTGCCTTTGATGTGTCGAGAAGTCTATGAAAAGTTTGAAATAAGTTAAATTATATAAATATAAAGAGTAATTAGTACGTAATTACATTCTTAATAGTATCACATACCTTCTTATGTCGGGTGGTGTATTTCTTTTTTTCCTTTCAACTCTCTTCTTTGCAGCCAAAATTAGGTCCTTCCACTCCCTCTCTGGAAT
The DNA here is from genome assembly GCF_030272615.1 of Cryptomeria japonica. Lineage (NCBI taxonomy): Eukaryota > Viridiplantae > Streptophyta > Pinopsida > Cupressales > Cupressaceae > Cryptomeria > Cryptomeria japonica. The sequence goes on from NC_081407.1 coordinate 318,843,877, forward strand.
CATGGGGGACGCTCGTACTTTTTGTTCTTCTCTAAATGTGTCCTGTCCTGGTCCCTCGCATACTTTAGATGTTTGCCAACTTGGTCAAGGACCTTGCTTTTCTTGAATGTGTCATTTTCAAACAACCCAACCAAACGGTTTATGAGCTCATCTTTTAACTTTTTTTCTTGTTCATTCCACCGTTTATGTATGGTGGGCCTGAAGATATCTAATGTATTTTCATTAAGATTTTTATAAAAAATATCATTTCCTGCAAACAAATCATCTGGGATGATTGGTCCAAAATGAGTGATCACTAAGTAAATTATAATTACTCTATATAGCATAATAATTTTAAAGTATCGAGAACCTTCTCTATCTTTATGGGAAGCAAATCTTCGGGCACCACGAATGTGACCGGAAATGTTCCCATACTAGCAATACGAGAAGATACAAGAAATGATATTATTGTATCACCACTAGTGGCCTCTGCATCCTCATGTACATGTCTTGCTACAGAAAATGAATCCACTATGAAATGCCCGCAAGAAAGAACACTTCAAGGGAAATAAACACATAACAAAAGAGAGGGAAAAAGAGGGATCTACCAACTCCGAGGTCAGTATGATGTGCACTAGTGGATGTATGCATGTTTCATATTGCCGACATTGCAGTTGGCAATATAGGTGGGGATGATGGCCTCTGATGAGGCGGTGTTTGCACAGGAACATGGACATCACCTAAAGAATAATACATTAAATATACAAAATATTAAATATATGATCAATAACACAGTGGTTCAGGAGCACCAATACCACAATGAGGAACTAGGACCAATTTTTTAAAGCAGAACAGTCAATTTTAGAACATTTGAATAATAAAAACTTCTGAATTCCCTGCACTCTTTCTCAGTTTTCTGAATATTGCAGTTTGTTACCCACATGTTTTCCACAATCAAATGCATTGATTGGCTTTGGAAATTGGTTGGAGATTGAAGTGGCATTAATATAATTTCATTTCCTTTTGGTTTCATTAATTTTGGATCTTTATTTGAAAAGTTATAGCCATTTTGGTGAAAATTGTCCAAACCCTACCTAGGGCTAGCAGCAAGCACTCAAAATGTAATATCTTTTATTTTATTTGCCAAATAAGCCCACAAATGGGCATAAATCTGTATTATATTGTGTACTTTCATTTCATCAAGTGTGCAGGGTTTTCACTCCAAGTTGGGCACATGATTTGAAGACTTTTGGGATTGTTTTGGGTTTCTCAGTCCAAGAAGGATGGTGTCCATCAGGATAAGTCTTACCGATAGCTTCATCGACTATCGGCAAGACAAGATTTCTCCATTGCCACTAGGCAGCATGTTTGTTTGATGAGGAGACGTCAAAATTCTGACCTCATTGCATCCTTTATCATCGTAACCTTTGCCGATGCATTTTACTTTTGTCAGTGTCCATCGAGATAAGTCTTACCGATAGCTTCATCAGCTATCGACAAGACAAGATTTCTCCATTGCCACTAGGCGGCATGTTTGTTTGACGAGGAGATGTCGAAATTCTGACCTCATTGCATCCTTTATCACCGTAACCTTTGTCGATGACCCTTTAATGTCGTAACCTTTGTCGATGCATTTTACTTTTGTCAGTGTCCATCGGGATAAGTCTTAGCAAGACATGATTTCTCCATTGCCGCTAGTGTGTGTTCTATCGATGGACCATCTTCAAGGAGATGTTGGAATTTTGATGATTACGATGACAGACGAGGCTGTATCCTGCGACATTTTTGTCATCACAGGTATGGAAACATCATCGGTTGTCTTGTGGTGTTCGTCGGAATTCCGACCTTCCCCAACATTTTTAAAAAAAAATCCCGACTTGTTTTGTCTACACTGATGTTTTGTCTACACTGATGACCCTTTATCGTCGTAACCTTTGCTGATGTATTTTACTTTTTCCAGTGTCCATCGGGATAAGTCTTACCGATAGCCTCATTGGTTATCGACAAGACAAGATTTCTCCATTGTCGCTAGTGTGTGTTATGTCGATGGACTTAAATAGTGTATGCTATCTCGATCACATGCTTCTACTTGTCAATGTTACCATTGGGTTGACTTTTGTTGATTTCAAAGGATTAATATCAGTGAGCTTACAAAGGATTAAGCGTAGTAGGTACTTCATTATCAGGAAGATAAAGATGGAATAGCTACAAGAATGCATGAGAAGACTTATCATAAGGAATCATAATAGTAAATGCAAAAAATGTCTTGCAGCCAGTACATAAAGCATTCATAAATAGTCATACAAATAGTCACATTGTTGTTTAAAAATATTATCAAAGGAGGATATTATAAAGATAGAGACCTGGAACTTAGTATGCAGTCATGGATAACAATGTAGGGTTAGGTATAGTCCTAGACCTTGTTTAATGGGCAATATGTGATAATGCACGTGCCTAAGGAAAACTCTACAAAATAGGGAGCAGCAAGACTATCAAGAACATTATTTCAAACTTAGACATACACAGCTCAAGGAGATAATGATTAACAAAGAAAGCACTTAAAAAGATATATCTAGTCATAAAAGATAATCATCTGAGTTGGAGACATGAGAATATTGTAGAACACAAAGTAGACAGTGTCATCATAAGGTGTACCTCCATTTCAAGGCTCCAAACTTAAGGGCAATACAAGGAGATTCCATCAATGCCAATTGTAGTCCATAAAAGCCTTGTCGCAAAGCAAATCGAAGACAAAGTACAGTCATAGAGAGACCTTGTCGCAAAGAAAATTAAAGACAAAGTATAGTCATAGAGAGACAAGAAGATCAAGTCTATCAAAGAAAAAAAAGAACTCAAATTCATTCAAAGATGTAATAGTCATAAGGCATGCACAGAGGCTTAGTACAATGGTGATACAGTGTTGCAGACCAGTAATGAGGAGTGAAGAATAAGGATTGTGATAGAAATCAGGTTCTAAATACGCACATGACAATAAGTTTGAGATTAGACAATGCAACATGGAGATATGATCACCTTCTATGAGAAATGAAAGTGCAGTCATGATAGTATTTTTTAGTCGATTGGACTACCATAAACATGCACATAGAATTGTCTAAAGGGTGGGAGTTTCAGTTAAGTGAACTTCAAGTTAGAATGCAAGTTCTTAGTATCATTCATCGGCTCAGGCATTAGTTTTTAGTGAAAATGTGGATTTCTAAGTTCATCATCAGTTTGAGGCTTGAAAAGGTGGAGTTTTTAGGACAATTTCATCAGTTCTACATCAGTTAGAAGCCCCTCATAGGTCATACATGAGACAAGATAGTTTTTAGACAATTTAACAACTAAGTTACCGATTCGGGTACGCATACGGATACAAAATCATGTATGGATTCATGGAATCAGCAAAAAAAATAATCCTTGGGTATGGGTACGGGTACGTCCGTACACACACACATATATATATATGACATAAAATCTACTCCAATGATATAAAAGAAGCTGAGAGAAAATGTAATCTTGAATTTATTTAGTTTATGACAGACTGAAATGAAATCAAAGTAAACACTCATACAGTGAATTGCATAGATACAGAAATTGATTTGATTAATGATGCTTAATTAGGTCTTGAAACACTCAGAAAAATATTGACAATACCAGATCTAGTCATCAAGATAGTAGGATGACAAAATCTAGTGATAAATAATGCCACTATAACTATTAGAAGATCTCAAAGCTGATTACTAATCAATATGATAACTAGTTGACCAATAAGAAATCACTAATAGCAGTTTCACATCCTTATGACAGTATGAAGAAATCAACAAAAATAGAAATAAAGATCAGATTGCACCAATGATGATAGGCTTTGTATTTATGACAATTGCAATTTGAATAGTAGTTTGGGTGAGATCACACCCCTTACAAAAGGTTGTAGCGTATATGAGAATTTAAATTGTACACTTTGCAGCCAACACTATTTTATTAATTTGCCCCAAAATTAGGCACAACAGATGATGAATAATCACTGAGGACCCAGCCACCTAAGAAGGACCTTGGAGGAATCCAAGGGGAATCAATCTCGGACCAGGACCTAGGCAGAATCAAAATCAAGATCCAAGGGTTTTAGTGAAGAATCGGTAACTTAGTTTAACAGTCAGTTTCCAACAGTTCCACCTCCTTTTTGGCATGCTCTTTCTTCAAATTAGACCCAAAATACTCAAAATGAACAATGAATGGAAAAAATGAGGTAGTGTGTCTATTCTAAAACAAAATGAACAAATGTTAAGGAATGAACAGAGAAAGTATGTCTATTCTAGAACAAAATAAACTCACAAAGCCAATGAGGCATGCATTTACTTGTAATTGGGAATTGTCTCATAGAAGCATGTTCACAACCTGCAACACTGAATATGTAACCTGCAAACAAGATTCTTAGCATCAATAAGATTAATAGTGGAGCATAATGAAATATTGAAAAGTGCATTACCTTATTGAGCTTCTCTTTATTTCAAGAATAGTTTAATATTCTCTACTTAACAGGGCCAACCATGCGAAGGTGGAAGCTCATTTGACCCCTCCCCCCCAACCTAATATCACTCTAAATTTCTCGTTAACATCTAACATTCTTTCGTCGATTAATGAAACATAACATTCGTTCATTATCACGTAAAATTCATTAACACATAACATTCATTAACACATAACATTCATCAAAATTCATTAACACATATCATTCATTAACATTCATTAACACATAATTAAATTCATTAACACATAAAATCCAGTTGTTAACATATAATAAGATTACAATCATTTTATTTTTTTCTTTCTTGTTGAAGCTTGGAGTTAAAGACTAATGGGACCATCATTGTCGTCATCATTTGTCCCCTCTTCAGTTCTTCTTCCTTGTGCTCGTGATCTAGTTAATGTATGACTAGTCCTGTACTCATGATGAGGACGCGTATGCAAAGGGGGATCCGCTGCAATAACAAATAAATGGGTTAAATTCATGAGTTTTATTATTATTGTTACAAGTATTTCATTAATTAAAAGAAAATTACAGGGGTCCTCTTTACCTGATGGGGCCACATCTTCCTGATCATTTTGTCTAGCCTCATCCTCAACATCTTGAACACCCTCTAAATCCTCTGGAGTTGAAACACGAAAGGTTACATTAATCAATACACCAATTGCAATTAAATTCGTTTAAAGGAATAACAGTGGTTCTCTTTACCTGGAGGGGCCCCATCACCTTCCTGATGTTGTCTACCTGGTTTGTTTAAAGGAATAACAGTGTTCTTGTGCATTGAAAAAAGTTGAAGTTAGACACTTTTGCATTTCACACATTAGATGAGGAATTTTTCTCTTCCAATATTTTATATCTTCTTTATGGATTTCTTTAGATGACAACCACCTACAAGAGATTCAAGACACAAATATATTAATGAGACTTTATAAAATAATCTACAATATATTATATAACAAGTAATATCACTACAAATTGAACAAATATCACTACTTACCTCATGTATTTTCCAAGATCATATATAACTTGCTTGACATTATTGTCGAAGTGGTCTGGGAGAGATAGAGGTAGAACGTACGGCAACAATTATAAAATGATCTTTTTCATTGTTTTCTAACATAATACAATAAAAAGTACATGCAGTATACAAATATATAGTAAATACATAAGAACATGAATTACCTTAATGAAGGTATGTCAATCATGTGTTTTCGTCCCTGGCCCAAATTCACTTTTCTTTGTTATGAGATTGTTTATGTTTGCAGCAAATCCTGTGGGAAATCGAATTTTTTGTATGACTTCTTTTATAGCATTTTTTTTTTGTTGTTCCATTAATAACCAAGGAGGGCACTTATATTAATTTGGTCTCTATTGTTATTTGATTGAATGACATTTTTCATTGCATGATTGGATTCTTGAATGTCACTACCAATTTCGACATTTTTTTCTTTGTCACGTCTTCCATCCAATATTTTCCATAATGTCTTTATTATATAATTTCCAATATGCATAGTATCAACAAATGCACAATTTGTAGTTGCTTGTAGTAGGGCAACCTACTAAATTGTCTAGGATAACTCTTTAGTCCCTTTGGAAGGTGGTCATTTATGCCTTGACGACCTTCATGAGGCATATAATATGTTAAAAAAGTTAACAACGACGATCATCATCAATTACATCATCAGTAAACAAACACAATATAAAAATATAAATTCCAAACATAAACCATTAGATGGAATGACATTACCTTGACAATTAATTCTATTATATTCCAACTTCCATAGGCGAGGTGTCATTCTTCGTGGCTTTGATGTAACCTCTTCTTTCCCATTGAAAAGATATTTTTCAGTATTTTGATACTTATCATTTTTGTGGAGGAAGTGCCTATACTCATCAAACACCTGCTTTCCTAAACTTTTTGAATAACGAGATTTCATGTTTGGACCACAAACTAGACATGCAAATTTTCCCTTTGTTTGAAGACATATAAGATCATGTATAATTGCATTAAATATGATAATTTTTATATTTATAATTATGTGCAAGTTGATCACTATAACATACCACAAAAATGTGTTAGCCTTGGGGCATCATGAATTGTCCATACAAGCATTGCATGGAATTGAAATTGTCTTTGTCCTATTAGTCTAGAGACGTCATACATAGTGACACCATTCCATAACTCCAGCAACTCGTCAATAAGAGGCTCAATATATATATTCATATCTTTAACTTGGTACTTACCTAGTTGAATGAACAAAAACATTACATAATTATTATGACCATTTTGTTGCAATATTTATAATTTAATGTGGATGACTATTAAATGAAAAAATACCTTGAGCAATCGTTGCCAACATTATGTGCTCCCTCTTTACTGACATCCATGGAGGAATGTTATTATTGATAACAAAAACAGGCCACACCGAGTAAGTAGATCTCAGCTCTTCAAGTGGATTGACATCGTCCCCTGCCACTGAAAGCCTGAGATTACGAGCTTCTTCTTTAAAGTGTAGCCACTTTTCGTCTATGTCCATAAATGCAGAACCATCCGTAGGCATTCGAATAATGTCATCTCGACTTCTATTGCATGCATGGTAATCCATAAATTACGCCAAGCTTTCGCACCTAAATAATCATTGCAAACGTGGAATAATAGGAATTTAACGAACAACCTTGTGAGACACCTTTTTTGTTAGTGGATCTGTTTGATATCTACTCATATGACATTCAGGGCATTCTATTGCAAATTCATGTTGTTTATGATATATAATATGATCATTGGGACATGCATCTATTGCTTGATACTCCATTCCAATATCTTTCATAATGGCAAATAATTCTCGGTATGAGCGAGGTAGAATATTTGATGGTGGTAACAAAAACTCACCTATCAATCTACAACCAAAAATATAATTTGTTAATATAAAGAATCTCAATGGTGCATGTTTCACCCTTTATTAACTATAATGAAATAACAACAAAAATAGATGAAAAAAGATGACATATATGACATACCTTAACATACGTGAGATTGTTATGTTGGATAAATTGTTCATAACCTTCAAGTTCACCGACAACAATACAGAAGAGAGAAGAGTTGTTTGGGAGCCTTCGTAACGGGCTCGTATGTCTTCTCAAGTAGAGGTACATCATGAACAACATCAAAGTCATCTTATCATGATCAGTTGCGCTAGCACTGAATGTGTCGTGGATCAATGTATTTGTACCATCATCTTCAATTATGTTTTCTAGCACATGATCATCTTCTTCCATAGGAACATTATCTCCATCTTCGATATTCACACCAACAATGTTCCTCCACTTGGAAAACCACATTCTTCGGGTTGTGGCAGTCCATATCATGTGCCCTAGGGCGCTCCACCTATATAAAAACAATCGACATAAATAAACCATGATCATGATCTCATCATCAAGTGATTTCTTATGTATATAAATCATTAAAACGATGTACAACCTAAGTTGGCCTAGTGGTAGAGAACTTATGTTCTTAAAAGAGAGGTCACAAGTTCAAATCCCAAAGGGGGTAAGGTATGAATACCTCATCGGCTTTGGCCCATTACCTATCAAATAAAATAAAATGTTAAAACGATATAATGAACAACTTACCAATGGATGATAATCATGCCCCCCTTCAATGTGACCATGTTGCCTACAATGTTTCTCAGTTGTTGTGATTAGAAGTCTTCTAGTATTTAAGCCCTTACAATTTTTGCAGGGACAATAACATTTTCCATCACCTTTTCTTTTCAAGCTAGACCACAATCTAGCAATTGTCTCCTTATTTTGTTCTTTGTTGATATTATCTGACATGATCTTTTTTCACAAGCAAAAAAATCGGGCTATGGAAACTTTGGTCTATAACCTTCACAAACTAAGAAAAACGATGTCGCAAGTACGAAAGTCTTCTTAGAACTAGTTATAAAAAACTTGAAATGTTAGTTATGAAATGATGTTTCAGTATAATATACCAAACTGAAATACTTAAACATAGAAAAATTGCAAAATGAACCAAAACCATTGAACATTCAACACAGTAACATCATGAACAACAGTCATTGACATATCACAAGAGCAACATCTATATTACAACAATGTCAAAGCACTCTGATAAGATCAAAGTAGTGATAAGGTCAGGAAGGTTCAAAAAGATTTGAGGGATCCTATAGCCTCTCTGCATCACTAGGATTCTCTAGAGTTTACAAACTAGGCCAAGCAGTAATTCAAGAGTAGCTACATTTAAAGGAGCTTGAAGGTGACCAACTCCCGTCCATCTGTGATTTGGCTCCTGTAAACCAACCATCAGTTGGGCAGCTTGAAGGTGGCACTAAGATGAGACAAGGTGGACAGAGATCCTCTCAAGGTGAAGATTGGAGGATAGAAAGTTTATCAGACATTTCTTAGAGTGATAAAAAATGAAAATGTTATTGTGGCTACTTATCAAATGGTTTCCAAGATTCCTTTGAAGCAAAAACATGTGTTGTTATCAGATGGTAGATATGGATGAGATTTCACTTTGACAAATTTTTCCAAAATGTATGCTTCAAAAGTATCTTAAAGAATAACTAGGAATAGTGGAGTCCATTTTTGTGTTAGAGGTTTTGTTCAGTTTATATTGAACCCATTAAGCAGATTATAAACATTTGTATTCATAAGGAAAAGCAAAAGTTACAAAAAATTTGAAATCTGCACTATTGGCAAAAGTCAAACCGATGGTAACACTTAAGACAAGTAGAAGCATGTGATCAAGATAGAATACACCAATGAAGTCCATCGGCAGAACACACATAAGCGGCAATGGAGAAATCTTGTCTTGTCGATAGCCGATGAGGCTATCGGTAAGACTATTCCCGATGAGAATGTTGGCAAAGCTTATGTTGAGGAGACATAACGCATCAGGAGGAGCTACGTCGAGGGAAAAGACATCAGGGAAATTATGCCCATCGCCTGAACACATTTTAAGCTATCTTGATGCTCGATGAGACTAGCGGGATAACTCACATCGATCAGCAGGAAGAGAGGTCATCGGCTTATGTTATCCCGATGAGTAAGAAGAAATCAGGAGGCTGTGAAAATAATCGGACCAACATATGTCGATCAATAGGTAATCTCAATGTATCGAAGAAAGGGAGAGAGTTATGTCGATGGTGCCAAAATAAAATTACATTGGAGAGACCTGTGCCTATGAGTCGTTGTCAAGTCAAATTTCAAAATTGAAGCAGAGGACTCTTATTAAATGCTTGCATCGAGTTCACATGAAGCCAATTTATGGGATGTTAATCATTGCGAGTTTGTCAATGAATACATTTGTTATATAATTGAAGGTGTCTGGCATAAGTCTCACACAGTGAAGGAAATTGGTTGAATAGAGACTTCTAATTCGTAAAGGGTAGAGTGAGAAATTGCAGTTGCAGAAATGGAGGCATCTAGTTCTACAAGGAAAAAGAGATCAGCCAAGAGTTCAAAGTTAGGAGCCAAAAAATCCAAAACAGGAGAAGACGCCCCACTTAGAAAACTGAACCAGGATATGATTGATCAAATGCAAGCGCTTGGCCCTAAGTCTAGAAGATCGAAACAATATCTACCTAGCCAGGATCAATTGGAAGATAGATACAATGATGTCGGGGATGTTTGGAATAGGGTCAGGGGCTATGAATTATTTTTATTCCATTACTTGAGGAGAAATAGGGAGGTGTTGCTATGCAACCCCTGGGTTTCAAATCTGGGTAAGCTAATTGTCCCTAATGTTTTTGCAAATTTGAAAGTTTTAGAGATTCTAGTGAGAAATTATAATTCTGCGGGCAGATACATTCAGACTCCATATGGAGAAGCCTTCATAAGGTTTTCAGTAAACATTATAAATGAAGTGTTCAACCTAGATTTTGGTTTTGATAAACCTTTGTCTTTTAGGAAATTGGAAGAGGAATGTCAAAGAATGGACACTACATACCTCGGGTGGAAACCAGTTGTCCATAAAGAAGAAGCGGGAGAACTTACAAAATAGGACGAGCCACCATTTAACATTGATTTGTTTAGACATTACCTTCAGTACACCTATATGTCTTGTGGGGGGTTAGGAGGTGTTGAGATTCCAGACCTCACGAGTATTGGGCCATTAGTTTTAGCTCCAGACATTCAAATGTATGAACCCAGGCCGTTTGATTATGCATCATATTTGGTGGAGAGATTGCATGAGGGTTTTTTGAACCTCGGGGATAATAATTTCCCTAATTTTAAGTTTTACTCATTATTGATGCATTAAATCTTATTCTATGGATGTTTTAGGGGTATATGGCCCGGGGAATTGAGGCTTAACGTCAAAAACAGGCATGGGGAGGAGCAACCTATTCAATTATGGACTTCTGTTTGGGATTCTCATTACACAAGATCAAATTATATAAAATTTTAGGAATGGATAGTAAAGCCAATTTATCGAATGTATGGATTTCCTTGTGATGAATCAATCTTAGATGATATTAAAAGATTTTTAAGACCTAAATATTTTGGTGACAGAAAGATAGTGAATCATAACTGGGGAGATTGGTATGTCCATAAGGAATTCACATGTTTTAGGATATATGGGTTTGAAGGAACTCCCTATATGTTGCCAAAATGTGTTCCCGATCAAATAGCATACTTGGAGATTGTCAGACAATTGAGTGTCTCAAATGCTAAAAACTTTGGGGATCTACGTAACCATACTTTCTTGCCAGGAACTCTTAGCTTTGGAGATTTCACAATTGTTTCAACAAAAGCCTATGATGTAATTGACAAGAAATTAATGGAAGAATTTAATTTATTCAAACATTTTGCAATAAATAATTATGATACTGAGGAATATATCCACTGCTGCAAGAAAAGGCAAAATCTAGGTGATTATTTGCATGTGAGTCTAGAAGCGGAAGATATATTTAGGAACATGGAAGATCCAGAGGCTTAAGAACTGATTGATAACCTAAACAACCAATTGGAGGACAAAAGACAGAGGTTAATGGAGATGGAGTCAGAAGAAGAAAAGTCAGATAATGAACCAAAAGACACTAAAGCCATTTCTAGGTCACAGGCAAAAGATGTGGAAGAAGAGTTCAATGAAGATGATCAAATTGTAACTAAAATGGAAATTTATAAAGATGCGAGATTGGATGGACATGTTGCTTTTGTGGCTGATGATGTATTTAGTAAATCCAAAGAATTTAAGTCTTTTCTTTATAATTTCAAAGGCAAAATGCTGAGGGAGTCTATCCCAAATGTGGCACCTGAAAACGAGGTAGAATTATTGAAGAAACTAAAAGAGTATATAGAAGCAGAATTGGTGAAAATGACTCCACAAAGAGGGAGACAATTACTATTAGAGGCAAGAGTAATTCTTTTTCCACGATGGGACCTGAGTGCCTCTTTTATTTTTGATAGTTTACTGCACTCTGATAATAAGGAATTCAAATTGGATATTCAGGGAGTTAATGACATTTTTATTGGGTCAAGGTTTGATCTAGATGAGGAAGAACTAATGCTATGGGCACTGTATCCACCAAACAAGAGACCAACAATCATTGATGTGGATAGGGATTTTGGACACATGAAGAAATTAAAGGTGGGAGAAATTGATCCTATTGTCTTAGTAGATATAGGAGTAGATATTTCCAAATTCAACAGAGCACAAATGGTTAGAGTGGTAAGGGAAAGGAATTAGTACAAAGCTATGTATGAGGAGGTCATCAGAAGAAGTGCACAGTCTGAACCCATGTTGCTTTCTCCTAAAAATTCAAAATGGAAGAAGAAATGTGAGGAATTGCAAACGGAAAATCAAAGAATTCTCAAACATATGCAAAGTGTAAGAATTGATACTACTTCTTTCTTATTGAATAAAAGATTTGAAAAGTTGTAGGGTCACTTGGAAGACTTTTGGGTTGTGTTTCAGCAAAATATGGACAATGTAGTATCACATAACAGGATAAAAAACAGACTGGGGGCAAGCTACATGAGAAGAATTTGGAGGGAGAATAAGCCAAAGAGATTGAGAAAATTAAAAGGCTACTTGCAAAGCATGATAAATTCGATGCAGAGTTACAAAAAGAATATGATGAGTGTAAAGATGTAATCCAACATGGTATTCCTATGTTAGTTGACCAGAAAGGTGAAATTAAGGATAAGGATAAATGGATTGCTAAATGTCAGAGTCTCCTCAGTGTTGCCCTTGATTTTGTCCGGACATATGGAATGGACTTAAAGGAAACCACTACATAGATGGAGCGGTTTGTCACATTGGAGATCGTTGTCAGAGACGTGATTTATGATGCGGATACCTATAAGTCCGAAAAGTATTTGGAGCATATTAAGAACTGTGGTGAAGTGCTTGGCAATTAGCTCTTGTTCTGAATGTTTTAAATTGTTGTCTTTTAAAGTCTTATGTAATATGTTTGTTATGTTGGTAGTTGTGTTAGGGTCAATTAGTTGGTTTTTTTTAATTAAGATATTAGTTAGTGTAGTTTTGAATGAAGGGCTATGCCCTTTCATTTTGAAATTGAATCCTCATCTGTATATATAGAGGATCTTTTGATGAAATGAGAGATAGATTCAGAGATGCAATTATATACAATACTCTCGGGGTTTATTTTCTAGAAATGCCAAACTAGTGAAAAGACATTTTGCTATATGTAATCAATTGATTTTCTTATGTTTATTTCAATACAAAGATCAAGTGTTTTTCATCTATGTGATAATATGATGAAACTATAAAGATTCGGTCAACAACTGAGAGGGAGGGGTGAATCAGTAGATAGAAAATAAACTAAACTTTCACCAAACAAAATTTCAACTTTGAATCAACTCATAAAGTATATTGGTTTAGACACTCAGACAAATCTGCAACTGCACTGTTAAACTTTACCGGTTGTCCTAATACTCAGTGACATAATGAAACAAATCTTGAAACTTAATTACCATTTGACAAAAACTTAAACCACTTTACTAATACTAGTAAATACATGTTTCAGATCATTTCCGGTCATTCAAATATATCTATGCAGATTTACCAGTCATTCAAATCAACCATATCAAAAACGCATCCACAAAATCATTCACCACTTGACACAATGATTTTTCACGTGGAAACCCAAATGGGAAAAACCACAGTGGGATGAATACCCACAAGTATTTTGAACTCTTCTAAAGTTTTCCCTATTAGGAGCCAAGCCTTGTTAGAAGCTTATACAATAATGAACCGTTAGGAACAAATCTGGTTAAGGACCACCCAATTAAGGGATTGACTACAAACACTCTATTAAAGGAAATACCCTATTAAACGTAACCTTGGTGGAGGATTTAAAATCCAAGCTAATGGATCACCTGGTTAGAGGATTTCAACAACAAGCATGTTAAAGCTTACCCGGTTAAAGAACAACAGGTTCTTGACTGATTTGGAAATAGCACTTCCTTTCTTAATCAGATCCTTTATCACCCCTATCTGCCTTCACAACATTCTGTAGACACACCTCCTCTTTCAACAACAATTACTTTCACACTTAACCAAATTGCCAACACAACATTGAAACATATAATTGACCTTATAAGAAAATACATTAGGTCAGTAACACAACACAAACCCTACAATCTCATAGATATTACAAACATATTGGTTCAATCTTGACCATTAGATTACATGCAATCAACATTACATTCTTCTAGGCATCTACAACCATTCATGGATCACCACACTTTGAATCTATAACTCATCACACGTTTGTCACTTAATACTATGCATTTAATCGTTCCCAAGATAAACGGTTCTCTCTTATGAGCCAAATCCAATTCAAAACTCATCACATGCAACATGATTACGTGGCATCTTCATCACCGATCATCATTCGGTCATAGATCATCACAATCAATCTCCAAACTTCATCGATTAGGGTTTTGCTTCTCAATTGGTTAGGATTATGGGTTGAGGGTTACTGGTTGATCTTCACTGCATCAACACCAGTTGCTTTACTGCATCATTACCAGTTGCAATTGACATTGTTGGTGTAAATAATTATTCATCGTGGATATTATTACACTTTACTTAAGTTTACTTAACTATATGCATTTAATAGTAGTTTGGGTATGAGACACTTGGGTGTCTGTGCCACATTGGGATAGTGTGTGTAGGAGAATTTCCACCTTTTATGGTGTTGATCTTATCTTGTTGTTACATTCCACCTCATGTGGAATATTATATTATTTCTCTTACCTACCCACACCTATTTCCTACCTACCCTTGTTTCTTATTGAGCCACATGTCATGTTTGTGTGCTCACATATCCCTAGCCTTGCCTATATAAGCAGGCTCATCTACATTGTTTGTACAGACAACGAGCATTCAATCAACATCTTGTAATGATCCAGTTGATCATATTTTTCATCTTGATAGAATATAGTTTATTCCTATCATCTATTTTGTTCTCTCTTATTTGTGCTTTCCATTGCCTCTAGATCTTAGCAAAATCTCACAGACATCAATGACAACACTTCCAAATTTCTCCATTGCAATCTTCATCCAATGCCAACACTCTAATGGTACTTATCTTTTTGATTATTTGATTAGTTCCATGTGATAAATTTATCCATTTAGATTGTTTCAATGTGCTATCTTATGTTATTATAGTTTGGGTTAAGTTTCAGTTTGATTATCAATTTGAAGGATTTCATGTCAAGCTTCATTTATCAATTTGAAGGATTTCATGTCAAGCTTCATTCTGTCTTATTTGTTAGATTATTCGGGTATTTACTTGATTAATTAAACAATATTTGTTTAATTATTTAAGTTCCCTTTATCTCTTTTACACTTAAGCTAACTTTAGGTGCATAATAATTAATTCTTTTATTAATTATTATGTGCAAACCTAGGTTTTCCCTTTTAGGGTTTCTTGACCTATTAAAGGTTGAGTTCTTTCTTTTCATTGTAAGAAGGATTATTATTGACAATATATTTTTGGAGATTGTTGAGCTCTCATCTTTTGGAGCATATTTTTCCTGTGTTTTTGTTCCTTCTGTGATTTGCTTCCTTGCTTCTCCTTGTAATAGGTTTTTCAGGTTGCAGAGATCATTTGCTCTGATACCATGTTGGAGTTGAGAAAATACAACACCACCGAAGTGCCACCATCCCGCCACCAGTGCGCTGCCCACTGGCCACCTCCGCCTACCAGAGCCACCAGACTACCTTTTTTGCCTCTTTCAGGGGGGGTTTGGTTTTTTGGCCTTATCTTGGGCATACGGAGTCATTTTTTTAAAAACGAATAGGCATCAGAAAGCTGGTTTTGAGCCGGACCTCATGGTATTGGTAATTTTTTTCCAATTTTGGTTTTTGACTGTGTTTTTTTCTAGTCAAAGTGGGGTCTTGTTTTTGCACTCCGGGAGCCATAAAATGAGCATCCGAACTCAGTTTTTCAAAAAATTTATATTTTTGGAAAGCGTGTGCTATGTACTTTCCAGCCATCTGATTTTTATTTCCAAATTCTGCTCCATGCATATTTTATTCAGTTTTTTTCTTTTCAACACTCTGGTGGATATCGTGGTTGTTTTAGGTCCTAGGATCTCTTCTCTGAGTAGGATGTCTCTATTTTGGTTCACGTTTCTATTTCGAGTCTTCTTATCATTGTAGCTTGTATTTATGTAAATGCACTGAGATAAAGTGCCATCATGCATTGTTTACTTGGGTTCTTGCACCTCTTGTGCCTTATTGTACATGCACTACTTATAAAGTGCCATGAGGGGGTTGATGTTTGCCTTGTTTTCCATCTACCTTTGTCCAGTGAGTGTTCCTTCCACTACATTCACCTCATGATCTGTGTCAAGTGAGTGTTCCTTCCACGACACCATGTACTTTCCTCAGCACCTTTGATGTTCTTGGTTCTTCGTCATGCAATTCTTCTTGGCTGTTCTTTTCAGTGTTCATGTCCCTCTCCCACTTCCGCATTATGGGGAGGTTTGTCATGTTGGTTCTAATACTTCCATGGTTCGATTGATCAGCTCTTCAGGCTTTGGTGTTTTCATGCCATCTGTATCTTTGATTTCAGTTGCTTGCCTTGTTTGCCTTCTGATTCGAGTAGTGTCATTTGAGGGCACTCATACAGATTACAGTCTTCTCTCCCTAGTCATGTTCTATTTCAATGGAGGTTCTTCAGATCAGTAGTTATTCTTCAACAGTGTTTGCAAGTTCTTCATGTTTCAGTGGTGTTCTTTTCCATCTCTTTTTTGGAGTAGAGTTTTTTCCCACGTGGTTTTCTCTATTTCTCCAGTTCATAGAGATTTCATTGTATTTGGGTACCTGATCAGGCCTTGTTGTCGGGACCCATCTTTATTGCTTTCAGTAGCTGTTCTAGGTTTTAGCTTCTCCCTAAGTCTAGCTTAAGGGGGGGTATTAGAGTATTCGGGTATTTACTTGATTAATTAAATAATATTTGTTTAATTATTTAAGTTCCCTTTATCTCTTTTACACTTAAGCTAACTTTAGGTGCATAATAATTAATTCTTTTATTAATTATTATGTGCAAACCTAGGTTTTCCCTTTTAGGGTTTCTTGACCTATTAAAGGTTGAGTTCTTTCTTTTCATTGTAAGAAGGATTATTATTGACAATACATTTTTGGAGATTATTGAGCTCTCATCTTTTGGAGCATATTTTTCCTTTTTTTTTGTTCCTTTTGTGATTTTCTTCCTTGCTTCTCCTTGTAACAAGTTTTTCAGCTTGCAAAGATCTTTTGGGCTCCTGTGGTGTTGTATTTTCTCAACTCCAACATTATTGGTCTTTCAGAGCAAAGTTAAATTCGGTAAGACTAACTGCAACATTATGTCAGGGGTGAAGGCACTGGTCTACTACTGTTTGAAGATAATTTAATTAGGTGTTTTCAGAGTAATCTCAATTAAGAAATCATACTTATAATAAAGTAAACTTTTATTTAAAGCATTCATTTACAAGCAAGCAATTCAAAGTTTTCAGTAATTATTTAATTGAAGTGACAATCTTAGGAATCATTTGTCCTCTAATGCACATAAACCTTGGAAACATTCAATTCCAATCAGACATACCTAACAACAATGGGATTAATACCCATCAAAAATCTCTTCTCAATCTTCAAAACACCCTTACAAGACAACAACTTAATAGACACCAACCATACTTTGAGGAAGACAAACATGACAAAGGTTGCCCTTACCTTGTAATGAAGCCAATCTCTCTAGTAAGTCTCTTGATATCATTGTTACAGACTTATCCTCCAATTTATAAAAAATATCCAACAGTTCAAATGAAAGTTATGATAATTTTTCCAAAATTGCTATAGGATACAAGAAAGACAATATTAAGATAAACTATACAAGATACACATTGTGAAGAAAACTAGTCAAAATTCTTGATAACATCAAATGAAATATAGTGTTTGATTAGATTCTACTTTCTTTTAAATTTCTATACAATACCCATATTTCTATTAACCCATAACAAAATATGCAACTAACAAATAAAATGAGATAAATTATTCATATTTCAAGCCTCCAACTCAAAACAATTCTGCATGATAGAACCAATATCCATTAGGACTCATTTCACCTTGTGTTTTATGATGGTGAATTCAATGTGTAGGGAAAAATTTATGGGTTGGATCACTTGGTAGCATATCATTTTGATTTAAGGCTAGTTGATAAGAGGATGATAGATGGCATACTGGTGCTTGGAATTGGGTAGGATGAATGTTAGTAGGCACATGGGCATCTTTTAACACTTTAGTAAGGATCTCTTGATGGATAGATGATAATTTTAAAATATCAAAAATAGATCAATCAATCCTTATAGGAGAAGAACATCTACAACAGGGATTGTGAGGCGTGTTGCGGCTCTTGGTCAGTATCTTCTGAATCCATTGGCCATGGTTACAACATTATATGGTCCTGGCAAAGAGATATTATCATTGAAGCTTCATTCACTGGAATATTTCCTTATTCCAATTGACAAGTATGAAGTTTTCGAACAAGTAATGGTTACAGTAACCAACCAAGTTGGTGTTGACATAAACCTAGCAACATCACATGAATGGATGTTTTCTCCTATGCAATTTGTAGCTGGCCTTGGACCTAGAAAACTTGCTTCCATACAAAGGGCTATTTTGAGGGCTGGAAGGGTTTATAGTCGCGAAGAATTGTTGACCCCTTGAGAAGCTATGAAGTGACTTGTCTTTATAACTAGAAGTCATAGAATGGAGAGGTTAAGGAGGTTGAGGATCCATATTTTGCCAAAGCAGATACCATTAAACAAAGTGAACAAGAGAATGCAAGGAAAGCAAAGGAACTTGCAAAAATATCTTGATGACAAGAACGAAAGGACCAACCTCTTGTACAGTTGTTGTCGAGAATCTATCTACAGCAATTGTGCCTACTTCCTCCCAATTTTCGCACCCTAAGCCCGCATATAATGATGGCACGTAATTACTTCTTCTTTTTTTAAATACCACGTGTTCATCGGAATTTCAACGTGAAATATGAAATTTGCACTATTGGTAAAAGTCAACTCGATGGTAACACACAAGTAGAAGCATGTGATCGGGATAGAATACACCAATGAAGTCCATCGACAGAATGCACACTAGCGGCTATGGAGAAATCTTGTATTGCCAATAGCCGATGATGATGTCGATAAGACTTATCCCGATGGACTCTGGCAAAAGTAAAATGCATCAGCAAAGGTTACGGTGATAAAGGGTCAAAGCTTATGTTGAGGAGACAAAATGTATCGAGAGGAGCTACACCAAGGTAAAAGACATCAGGGAAATTATGCCCATTGCCTTAACACATTTTAAGCTATCCCGATGCCCGATGAGACTAGCGGGATAACTCTCACCGATCAGCAGGAAGAGAGGTCATTGGTTTATGTTATCCCGATGAGTAAGAAGAAATCAAGAGGCTATGAAAATTATCGGACCAACATATGTCGATCAACAAGTAAAATACTTGAAATTTTAACACATCTGAATTCCGACGAACATAGGGTAATTTTTGAAAGAAAAAAAATTAATTCGACAAAGCAAAAGAAATCCCATAGCTCGTTAGAAATTCTCGTCGGAAAACCGCTCCAAATTTACTAGTGACTTTCGACGAACACCATTGTCATCGGAATTCTGATGAATGCGAGCAAGGTTTCAAAAAAAAAAGGAAATTTGACAGAAATTGTGTTGTAAAATCCGACAAAGCAAAATAAATCCCATAGTTTGTCGGAAATTTTCATCAAAAAATGAACCCAAATGAGTTAGTGTCATCGTCCTTATACATTATAAATATATTATAATAGATGTTTGGTGCATTTTAGGGGTTGGATAGCCATTCCCAAATATTGACAACTGGTTGGTACAATTAGAGGTATATATATTAGTATTCAATCTTGTACCTTAGAACAATATATTTTAGTAAATTGCAAGGTTGAGATTAACTAAGTTGCATGGTTTTGAAACTTGGTTTGAGAGTCTATTGTATTCTATGGAATCAAAAAATCAAGCTCCCATAAGTTTATGGGACCAATTTAAATAATTGATTAGGAAATAATTGTATCATATTTGTCATAAGCATGAAAATTATATGGAATGACAATTTTTAAAACAAAAAAGATGAACCAAGTGTACAAGAATATACTAGTACATTTTCTATAAGGGATTTTTGAATGGATGAAGATGTACAATATGAGGTCTTGATAAAATAAAAAAGAAGTCCTCATAGTCATCTTCATTGGCATGTATTTCTTTTCGAGCATGTTCTCATGCTTATTATCTCAAATTGATCATTCTTCAATACTATCACAAGGAAAGTGGAGATAGTGCCAAGACTAAAAAGGTAATTTATATAAGAAGTATTTTTTTCTACATTGTGATCATTATAGTAAATATTTTCATGAAGAATACTCATGTTAAAAATTGCACCATTAAAAGAACCCTCAAATGTAAGGTAAGAAGGGTAAGAAAAACATTAATCTCTTTTTGATGGCACTTTGGAACTGGATTATAAGTGTTGTGACCTTTTCACACATCACACCATTGCAAATGAGGACCCCCTCTTTTTGCTTGTAGTTTTAGGTCTAAGGAAATCTAGTAGCAGTCGGGTCTCTCTTTAGGTTAGAATGAAGTCATTATAGCTCTCAATGCTTAAGTGATGAATAGAGGTTGAGATAATCGTTAGGTGATGCTTCATACGGTGGCATTCAGGTTAGGTCAGGGTAGGATTTTAAGTGTGGTGAGCAATCAATTGAGATGAAGTGCTTGATGGGGATTTATTAAGGCCGAAGTGATGATGAAAATACCTTGATGATGATGAGGTTGCCTTGATGAATGAGGATAAGGAGGTTTTGAAGTAAATTGAATAATGAGAAAATACTTGTTTCACTTCCTCAAATCCATGACACTCATGACAAGTCTTCCCTCACTTCCTTAAAACCATGACCAAGCAAGAAATTTTCTCTCATGTGGTAAGATCCATGACTTGGCAATGGTAAAAGCCACATTTTGATACTTGATCAAGAAAAGGAATAAGTTTGATGAAGAATGGTGATTAAAGCAACCATAACTTAAGGCAAGCAAGTTTTTCCACTTCCCCTCCAAATCCATGACCAACTTCATATAAAGGACAAAGTCCTAGCATTCCTATCAGAAGTTGATATCAGTTAAGCATTCAACATACCTGAGAAAAAAGACATGATATATAAGAATAAAGAGGAAGCACTGACAATCTTTGATGACAACCCTAACAAATGCCTCAACGTCATCAACAAGTATTGGATGTCAAAATCTAGGCCTTGCCTCTCCAAGATGCCTAACAAGATTCATCGAATTGACTTCAAGGAGGAGTTTAGTGACTTGATCACCTTTCTCAATTGGATCATGGGAAGTCCCCAAGCCTCTCATTTTGAGAATTAGATGTTTTACTTCATGGAGGTAGTGACAATAGGTAGAGAGAAGGTCAATTGGGTGAGGATCATAAGAAATAGCATTGATCTATAGTTGAGGAAACTAGAGCACACTAAAGAGTTCTACATGAGTTCCTAAATCATCTACTCACTTGCAAGAGTTTATGAATATAAAGGAATGACACATAGAGGCCCAGTTGGAAATGAAGAAGGAGAGATAAGAGTGTGTTAGTGCTACACATAGATACACTTCCACAACAAGGCACACTTTAGGAGGGTGAATGATGTCTTCTCCATGCACATAGTAAGAACATTGAAAGGTGGCATCCATTAGGGCTATCTCTACAAGTGAACAAATTAGTGAAGAAGTATGGTGCTTGGTTCATTCAACACCCCAATTTCACCTACATAAGAGTGCAACGATGCTCATCTCTACCATACAAGCTTCCACAATAACCTACAGACAAAATGGTATTATTGGAACTCTTGAGGCAATTAGTCACTTACAATAAGATTCAAAAGAAAAATCATTAGACTAGAATTTCCTTTCCTATCCAAGGATAACTTTAAGAACCCCCCCCCCCCCCGGCTTTACAAAACCTCCCCTTGGGAAAAAGTGTAAAATCCTAGCGAATCCAAAATTATTTTTGGAAGAAAAATTTCATATTGATGGCGAATTTTTTTTCAAATTAGGAAAAAAAATAAATTTGTATTGGTGATTTTTTTTTAACGTATGAGAATTCCATAAAATCCTGGTGAATAATTCATTACTATGGGGGAAAATATATAATGTATGAGGCGAATGTTTTGCGTTTAAAAGAATATATATAAGTGTATGGGTGAAAAGTTTTAGTGCGAAGGAAAAATTATTTAATTGTATTACCAAATTTTATCTACCGTTTGAAAATTGTTTAATTTTATTGGCTAATATTTCATTGTTTATGGAAAAATAAATATTGTATTGGCAATTTCATTGTCATTTTCGTTATCTATTAATAGCCACTTTTCAAGGGTTGTGACTCGTCATGTGGGCCAATGCCAAATTTATGCAACATCCATCAATTTATAATTTTAAATATATTATTTAAGACTGTTTGATGATCGTAGATCAATGGTTGAAGTTTTATTTCAGCCCAATTTTTTTAAGGAAACGTAGTTCTCCATAAAGTCTTCGGAATGGAGACACGTATCAAATCTTAACCTTGCGCCTTAACCTTGATCGTTGATTACAACTGGTTAGTAGGTTACGTGGATGGTCGATAATGTTGCACGGTCCTAATCAACATTTATTAATGTCTTGTCATTGACATTCTCTAACTGCGATCCACTCAACACACACGACTTCCAATTTGGTAGTGGCACCGACGATATTACCAATTTCGCACACTCATGCATTTATGGGAAATATTTACAAAAAGATACGAAAGATTTAAAAAAAATTAAAGCACAAAGGAATTACGAGGGTTAGAGAAGGAATTGCATGATGGTATCGATAAGCGCGACCACATCGATAATGTTGCACGGTCCTAATCGACATTTATTAATGTCTTGTCACTGACATTCTCTATATGCGATCCACTCAGCACACACGAATTCCAATTTGGTAGTGACACCAACGATATTACCAATTTCGTACACTCATGCATTTATGGGAAAAATTTACGGAGAGATACAAAAGATTTAAAAAAAATTAAAGCACAAAGGTATTAAGGGAGTTAGAGAAGGAATTGATATTTATAGATGATTTGTGCTTCTTTCTTCTTCAGTTTGCCTTTGAAATTCTACCTCTAGTTTAGGTTTTTAGGCAGTATAATTTGATATTCAAATTTATAAAGATGGACACTCCTATCCGGTTGAGAAGCACATATGAGGAGGACCAGAAGATCTTATTGGGCTTGGTCAAAGACACAACCCTCGCATTAGTTTGTAAGGAGGTTGGGGGTTTTACAAACAAGGTTGTGAGGATGGTGTTGGGCTGAGAGTTTTTGTGAAATGTTGATAGATACTGATTTAACACGGACATTACATCTTGGTTTTTGGCATCTCTTTTGGACCTCAGAGGAGACAAGGTGGATATGTTGATGTTGTTGAGGAAGATCTTCAAAGAAGAATTACTGGGGGACGACGTTCAAGTTGTTGTCTTTACAGAAATAGGGGTGGGGATCCCTTGGACAAGTGATTTACACAAGCTTCTCCAGCCAAGCAACCTTTTATTTTGAACCTGAATGTTGAGCAGTTGACGCAACATAGGAAATGGGTGCGGATTGGTACGGATTTACTCCAAAAATGGTTTCTCCTGAATGAATTTCCAGACTACGGATGGCACGATGAGTTCTTAGAGCTTATCCTCTCTGGTGAATTATACTTAGACAGAGGGGAAGATCCTTAGGCTTACCCATGAATGGTTTCTGTATTTTGTTTTATTTTTTGGATACCATCATACCACTGGTCCACTGCCAGTGCCCTAGTAGTTTTTTTTTTTGGGCTAGTTCCTCGTAACCTCCATCATTTTGGCTTTAAATTTTTGGAGGGACTCCGACAATTGGCTATTGTAAATTTGTGGAACATATTAATAAAAAATTTGTAACTTCAAGTTTGTTTTAGTTTGCCTTTTATAGATTTAAAAAATGCTTTCAGTCTCATTATTTTGCGCTTAGCAGATTCTAGTTTGTGAATGAAATGGCCAAAATTGTGTCACTATGTGTAATAATTTATGGGCAAAATTGAAATTACAATGCAGTGTCAAGTTAATAATTTGTGAATCTCAAAATAAACCAAACAAATGTAGGTGTGTGATTTTGTGAATCGTTAACAAAATGAAATTACAATACAGTACCAAGAACTCGGTTAACAATTAAGATTTAGTTGAGTAGTAATAATTTCATAAAAGAAATACATGATGGCTGGCAAATACGGTAGTTGGGAAAAGTAGGAGTGAAAATGGATATGCCCATTCTTCTAATGGCCACGAAAAGGCAAATTGCCTTCATTGGCAAGATTACAGACGAGGTCGGTCTCAACTCTGAGAACATACCATCATCTTGTCCTACATGCAATCAAGATGATTCTAGGAGAATAATTTCTTCAAGCCTACCATAGGTGTAGGGTAGGCTTGAAGAATTTTTTCCTAGGCTAGATGAGGAGCTGAGAGCCTTCGTGGCTAGTACACGGTCCAATGGTGTATATTATTTATTTTAATTAATTTTCAAAATAGACTATGATTCGAAATGTTTTATAATTTATAAAACATTATAAACCATAACCTTAATCAATTTATTATTTTATAATCTTTCATATTTTTTATATACTTAAAAATTACATTGAATAAGAAAAATGAACAAAATTTGATGAACGTTGGATCAAGATGATCGCGGATTGACAGTGTAAGCTCCATTTTGAGTCGAAGTTGTGAGGGTTGAAAATTTTCCCAACTGTCCTCTGGAAAAGTGACACGTGTGATTAGAAGATTTGATGTTATCTATAGCAAATTGGCAAAGGTTGTCCCTAAAAATGGATTGGTGGATGGCCCATATTTTTTGGAGGAAGATCTAGATGGTGGAAAGATCCTATATAGTAGGATATTGGCAACGATATTTTCATAGAAGGAAAATGGTAGAGTTTTTTGGAATCAAGTGTGCATGTAAGGAAGACGAGGGGTGGGCTGAGTCACCAGAGGAGCGGATTAATCAATTGTTCAACAAAGCTAATGACAGAGAAAAAGAGATGGTGGTTATCATTTTGGGCCCCAATTTCTAGAGCGGACTAGGCCATGTGCATGACAAACTGGTGATGGAAAAAATATTTGAACCAATTGTGCAAGTTTTGAGCTACCCAATCTCAGCCAATGAGATTGTCTAGAGGATGGTGAGAGAAGACCTCATGCAGGAGGTTATGACTGCACTGTACTGCATAGAGGTGGCTCCAG
This sequence comes from Cryptomeria japonica, assembly GCF_030272615.1. NCBI lineage: Eukaryota > Viridiplantae > Streptophyta > Pinopsida > Cupressales > Cupressaceae > Cryptomeria > Cryptomeria japonica. The sequence continues at coordinate 318,869,244 of NC_081407.1, forward strand.
AATCGGGTTGTGTGATGGGGTATTTCCAGTTAAATGCAAAGGGAGAGAAGAAGAAGATGAGGAAGGCCTGGAGTCTGTTCAAAACTGGGATAATGAAGGAATATAGCATGCGTAAATTTGCATATCCCATGAAGGATAATGTTGATGTTATGGCAAAAGAGATAGTTGATAGGGTGATGGAGATTGCAAATGAGATTGCTTACCTGTATAACTGAGGTCTCTCAATCTTATATGTAATGTTTTCTCTGTTTATTAATAGAAAGGGTACTGCCCCTAGGCAGAACTTGTTTAAAAATAAAACATAAAAAATAATAATTTTAAAATTTTAATTAAATAAAAAATTTATTCCTAATTATTATTAATTATTATATTTCCAAAAGCATTATAACTATGAAAAGAATTAGGAATATACTAAGATTATACTTAGAATTATTAAAAAACTAAAATAAATAAATAATTTAAGCATTACTAATAAATATCACTAAAATATGGATAATAGATATAACAATATATTAGGGTTCAATTTTCTTGGATCTTTTTTATCTAATATACTAGTTGCACTTGTAATTACTATGAATAAAAAATGAAGTCAACATCACTTAGAAAAAAAAAATCTTTCAATAATCAATTTGACTCTAATTATTGTCTACTATACCTTTCAACTACTATGTTATGTCAAGAGGCATCTACAATGACATACAAATATTTGTAAACAAAACACTGATTTTGAATAAATTTGACGTGTAGATGACAAGTAAATGCATGCATATTTCAGTTTCTCTATAAGTATTATTTTATTACTCTAAATAAAATAGAATCATTGCCACCTGTCTCTAAGTATATGACACTGTTACATCTTTAATGAGAGTGAAAGAGTGCAACATTATTCAACTTCATGTCCTTCTTGACAACTAATAAACATGCAACACAATTATGTGATATCTCTCGGTATTATTTTACGTATATTGTTTTTAGAATATAGGTATACTAGTCATAGCTCATTGATATCAAAAATATTATTAGATTTATTATTTGTATTACAATATTAAAACGGCAAGTACTAGCCACTATGTGGCACTTGTTATATACTATAATAGAAATTATTAAATGTTGAACGTGGACACTAATTTAAATTATAGTTAAACATTTCTCAATATATAATTAACTGTTAAACATTTATATAGTATGCATGGTTAAACATTTATATTGTTAAACATGGTTAAACATTTATATTGTTAAACATGGTTATTTATATATAATTTTTCCAGAAGAGGGACACATGTCACTGTTTAATGTCAATCTTCACATGAAAGAAAGTCTATGGCCCATGGGACGATGAAGTGTTAGGTGATGTGGCCCTGAAACTAGCAAAAAACTATTGATAATGGGACCCACGGCAGCTGACAACAGATATCATCGTCCGTTTGATGAGCACAGATCAATGACATAAGGCGTATTTCAAGCTGAATGTGGGAACGATAATCATTTTTTGCAAACTTCCACTAGAAACTAGACAAGTGTCATTGAACATTGTCCTACCATAAATGATAAACATTTAATTAATTTATAGTTAAATTCTAAATTTGTAATTGTATACTTAATTAAGTGTAATAAGCTCTATTCCAAACAAAAGTTGTAAAGGATTAAAAAGTATTCAAAAACATTCCGGAAAAGTGACATGTGTGACATGGCAGACTGTCAATCTTCGAAATTTAGAAAGAAGCAATGAATTTTTTGCCTTGTGGCTGGGAATGGTTATTAATAATAATTATAAAATTACAACATGATTCTACAAATTTTGCCATTTAGGTTTTGAACTTTTGACTTTTGAGGGTTTTGAAACTAAGGGACTCATATTGCCATTTCAATTGTTGAACAAACCAGTAAATCCAGGGAGATTCAGAAATGGCTACTAGATTGAGGAATGCAATAGAGTCTATCTATGCTAATCTACTCAAATAGAAATTTCGAATAAAATCTAGAACACCTACATCCCGCATTTTTAATTTTTTAATCTCGTGGTTTACCGTTTAGATTGTAGAACTAGAATTAGGGGTTCAACTTGTGGGTTAGCATTTTCAGACTTGTAGTTACTAGTTGTCTGGCATTATTTTGAACCATTAACATTACCAACGATGGTGAAACCGAATAGTACAACTAAAAGCCAAGTGAATGAAAAAATAGACTAAACTGAACTGGTTAAAACAATAGGTTTCACTGATGAATACCATGATATTTCTGATCCTATTATACATGGTACAAAGTGAATCATGAAAATTAGATATGCATTATCTAATGAGGTGAGACATCAAAATAGGGAAAAATATATTATTTTTAACACAATGTTAAATGTAAGTACAAATAAAATTGCATCGTGGTATGTTGGATTGGGATACATGATGTTACCTAAAGTATTCCCTTGCCTAGAAAGTGTCATGGTCTGTGCCCAAAATTATGATGAAGATAGAAAATCAATTGTCAATAAAAATACTCAAGAGGAAATTTTATCCATAATCGAGGGAGAATTTGCTCGTTTGTTGAACCTAGGGTTTGAAGCACAAAACTCAAACGTCCACATTGACCTAGGAAAGTTGGTAGAGGAATATGAGAGAATTGAAGCAAATACTAAAGATTCATTTATCAAAGGTCTAACAGTGTGTAGTGCTCATTTGGATCAAAATCATAAGCCTCCTTATGATTATAACATTTTTGTGCCATGGGTTTAGGATACTATTTCCTTGCTACCATTTTTCCTGGGATTGGAAAATAATAGAGAAGTGTGTGCCAGCCTTCTTGAAATGATTGTTCATATCCATTGTGTAAGAGAACTAGTAAGAGTTAATTTTGTTGAGCACATTGTTCAATCCATGCAAAACCAATTACTAATGATTAAAAAAGGTTCTTGTAAGACATTTAGGTTCACAACCTACTTGTGCTATCTTCTTCTAGAAAAGTATCATGCAATATTTGAGACCAACAAGCTTCACATTTGAGGTTTATAAGCTTGATGAGAAGAATCTAGACATAACAGAGTGTCCAATATACACCAAAGATAAGGATACATGGTGACATAAAGAACTACATCCATTTTGTAGACTTCTTTTTGGCGCAAATGTATCATGAAATTACAAGCACTCCAATACCTAGATTGCCTGTGTCTTGTAGAGATTGCAGTCAACTTAGAAGTCAAATACAATTGGCTAACTGGTTCTTCTTGGAAGAATACATTGTGTTAAGGTTTTGCAAATCAGCAATAGAACCCTACAAACTTCCAATACATGTGACAGAGAGGGTATTTGCATTGGAATATGTACAACAGATGGAAAGTATAGATTTACTCTTTCATGGTCAGCAAAAGAAGAGCATATTTCCTTCCTTACCTTTCTCATGTGGAGGGTTCACATTTGAGAGAAAAGGAATGAAAGTGGCACATGATTTTTTGACAATTTTTAGATTTGGTGTTGACAGTTATTGGTGTTGAAATGTGGCGACTGATCAGCAAATTTTTTTGCCATTTTTCGTTGATGAAAACCGACATTGTAATAAAACCCTAAAAAGGCCGACTTTGTTTGTTGCCCTAAAAACGCATGTTATAAGCGGCTGGGATGCTTAAGGCATTGGAAGGTTGATGTACTATTTTTGCTGGATAATAAGAAAGATTGGACGGTCGTGTATGGTGGACGTAACCCATTCTGGGTGAACCACGTTAAATCTCTGTGTTATCTGTGTCCTGTTTTATTTCTTTATCTTTTGTATTTAAATCTGCATATAATTGTTAGTTCATATTTGTTTCGGATCTGCTTGAAACCCTAACAATTGGTATCAGAGCCAGGTTTTCTGTAAATTGGCAGGATTTTCAGATTTGAGTGGGAGCAATGGAGGATTCCAAATTCAAGGTCGAAAAGTTTAACGGCCAGAATTATTAGTTATGGAAAATGCAAATGGAGGATTACCTGTATCAAAAGGATTTGTGGCGGCCATTGGAAGGAAAGGCAAAGAAACCGACCACAATATCAGATGAAGAGTGGGACATTTTAGATAGAAAGGCACTGGGATCCATTCGATTGTGCCTTGAGTCGTTTGTAGCATTCAATATAACAAAAGCAAAAACAACTGTAGATTTGATGGCAACATTGGCTAAGTTGTATGAGAAACCCTCGGCTTCGAATAAGGTATTTCTTATGAAGCGTTTGTTTAATTTGAAAATGAGTGAGGGAGGATCTGTAGTGGAGCACTTAAATGAATTTAATACAATTACCAATCAATTGTCTTCGGTAAAAATTACCTTTGCAGAAGAGGTTAGGGCTCTCTTGATTTTATGTTCTTTGCCAGAAAGCTGGAATAGCTTGGTTATGGCTGTAAGTAACTCTGTCTCTGGTAAAAATACTTTGGTATTTGATGATATTGTTGGTGTTATCCTAAGCGAGGAAATGCGAAGGAAAAGCATAGGTGAGACTCCAACATCATCAGGTAGTGTTTTGAATGTGGAGAACAGAGGAAGATCAAAGGAAAGAGGAAAAGGCCCTAGGAATGAGAAGTCACGAGGGAAGTCAAAGAAAGGACGCTCTCAATCTAGAGGAAAGAAAGATTGCTGGTACTGCGAAAAGCCTGGTCATCTAAAGAAAGACTGTTGGTCTCAGAAAAACAAAGAAGGAGACAAAAATGAAAATGACAGTAAGGAAGCTAATATTGCAAGTAATACTTTACAAGATGCTTTAATCTTATGTTTGGATAATGTTAATGATTCCTGGGTAATAGATTTTGGGGCTTCATTTCATGCTACACCCCATAGAAAATATTTTCTAGATTATGTTCAAGGTGATTTTGGACAGGTATATTTGGGTGATGATGAGCCCTGTCAAATTGTTGGAAAAGGAAAGATAAAGATCAAGTTGCAGAATGGTAATGACTAGTTTCTGCAGGAGGTAAGACATGTTCCTAATTTAAGAAGAAATTTAATTTCTGCAGGGCAACTAGGTAGTGAAGGTTGCATAGTTACCTTCTCAGAAAGTATGTGGAAGGTCACTAAAGGATCATTAGTAGTAGCTAAAGGTGTGAAGGTAGGCACATTATATCTGTGTACTGGTAACACTTACTCTACCTTAGCTGCTACAGATAAAGTTACTGCAGGGACAACAACAATAAATGTTGCAAGAACAGATTCGATAATGTGGCACCATAGGCTTGGGCACATGAGTGAGAAAGGGATGAAAATCCTTCACTCCAAAAATCTATTGCCAGGACTAAAGAAGATTGATTTAGAGTTCTGTGAAAACTGTGTTTATGGTAAACAAAAAAGAGTCAGATTTCACAAGGTTGGGAAAGAGAAGAAGAGTGAGAAGTTAGAGCTTGTACATTCAGATGTATGGGGACCGGCTCAGGTATCATCTCTTGGTGGCTCTTGTTATTATGTTATTTTTATTGATGACTCAACCAAAAAAACATGGGTATATTTCCTAAAACAAAAATTAGATGTTTTTGAAACTTTTAAGAAATGGAAAGCTTTGGTTGAGAATGAGACAGGAAGAAAGTTGAAGTGTCTCAGATCGGATAATGGAGGTGAGTATTGCAGCAAAGCATTTGAAGATTACTGTTCCTTAAATAGGATTCGAAAGCAGAAGACAGTTCCAGGAACTCCACAGGAAAATGGTGTGTCAGAGAGAATGAATAGGACCATCATGGAACGTGCGAGGAGCATGAGATTGCATGCTAGATTGCCCTTACATTTTTGGGCAGATGTTGTACATACTGCTGTCTATTTGATAAATAGAGGACCTTCAACCCCTTTGGATGGTGGTATTCTAGAGGAGGCATGGACTGGTAAAAAGGTAAATTATTCTTTTCTAAAAACTTTTGGTTGCGAAGCTTTTGTCCATGTTGATAAAGAAAATAGAACCAAGCTTGATGCTAAATCTCAGAAATGTACCTTCATTGGATATGGGATAGATGAATATGGCTATCGGTTATGGGATTTTGAAAATAAGAAAATAATTAGAAGTAGAGATGTTATATTCAATGAGAAGGTTATGTATAAAGAACAAATGCAGGAAAAGAAGCATGAACAGGACAAACAAGAATATGTGGTGTTGGATGAGATTCCTGAAAATGAAATGCCACAGGTACCTGATGCTCAGCAACAACAGATTATCCCACAAACTCCTGCAAGTGTTAGACGTTCTACGAGGACAAGTAGACCCCCTGAAAGATTTTCTCCTTCTTTGTATTCTATTTTATTAACGGATTCTGGTGAACCAGAAGAATATGAAGAAGCAATGCAGGTGGATGCCAAACAACAGTGGCAGATAGGCATGAAAGAGGAGATGGACTCCTTGATGAAAAATAAGACTTGGGACTTAGTCCCTTTACCTGCAGAAAAAAGAGCCTTGCCTAACAAATGGGTTTATCAGCTGAAGGAGGAGGAAGGAGGTCAGAAAAGATATAAGGCCAGACTTGTGGTAAAAGGTTTTGCACAGAAAAAGGGTATAGATTATGATGAAATATTTTCTCCAGTTGTAAAAATGATTTCAATTAGAACTGTACTTAGTCTTGTGGCTGCAGATGATTTACATCTTGAACAATTAGATGTCAAAATAGCTTTTCTCCATGGATATTTGGAGGAGGAAATTTACATGTTGCAACCACAGGGATATGAGGTCAAAGGTAAGGAGAACTTGGTGTGCAGGTTGAAGAAAAGTCTGTATGGCCTAGAGCAAGCACCCCGACAATGGTATTTAAAATTTGATAGTTTCATGGCTGAACACGGTTATCATAGATGTCATTCTAATCATTGTGTATATTTTAAGAGATTTGATAATGACAGTTATATTATCCTGTTGCTTTATGTTGATGACATGCTTGTTGCTGGGTCTAACATGCAACATAATAATGATCTTAAATAGAAATTAGCCAAGTCATTTGCTATGAAGGATTTGGGTGCAGCTAAGGAAATTCTTGGTATGAGGATTACACGGGACAGGAAAAATAGAACCTTGAATTTGTCCCAAAGTGAGTATATAAAGAAGGTGTTGAAAAGATTTAACATGCAGGATGCAAAAGCAGTTAGTACACCTTTGGCTAGTCATTTCAAATTGACTAAGGAGATGTGCCCAAAGGCACAGGAAGAGGTTAATAAAATGTCTAACATCCCGTATTCATCAGCTGTTGGCAGTCTAATGTATGCAATGGTATGCACAAGGCCAGATATTGCACATGCAGTGGGAGTTGTGAGCAGGTTTATGAGTAATCCGGGTATGGAACATTGGAATGCTGTGAAATGGCTTCTTCGGTATTTGAAAGGAACTACTACGAAGGCATTATGTTTCAAAGGATCTAATGCTACTCTAAGTGGATTTGTTGACTCTGATCTGGCAAGTGATATTGATTCACAGAGGAGTACTACAGGGTATGTTTTTACTATAGGGGGAACTGCAGTCAGTTGGATTTCTAGGCTGCAAAAGGTTGTTGCACTTTCAACCACTGAAGCTGAGTGTGTTGCTGCTACAGAAGCCAGCAAAGAGATGATTTGGTTGCAATGTTTTCTGAAGGAATTGGGTCAGACACAAGAGGATAGCCCATTGTATACTAATAGCCAGAGTGCCATTCATCTTGCAAAGAACTCTGCTTTTCATTCAAGGACAAAGCACATTCAGCTCAGGTACCACTTCATCCGGACTATTTTGGAGGAGGGTCAGTTATGGCTTGAGAAGATCCACACAAGTGAGAATCCTGCCGATATGTTCACAAAGGCAGTTCCACAGGAGAAGCTGATTTCTTCATCAGTTTCTGTTGGTCTTCTTGATTGATAATTGTGGAATTTATACCATCAAGTCCTAGTGTTTTATCCAACGGATGTTGCATGTACAATGGTGTCATGTAGTATCAGTCTCCAAGTGGGAGATTGTTCGGTGTGGAGCCTGATCAGTCTCCAAGTGGGAGATTGTTGAAATGTGGCGACTGATCAGCAAATTTTTTTGCCGTTTTTCGTTGATGAAAACCGACATTGTAATAAAACCCTAAAAAGGTCGACTTTGTTTGTTGCCCTAAAAACGCATGTTATAAGCGGCTGGGATGCTTAAGGCATTGGAAGGTTGATGTACTATTTTTGCTGGATAATAAGAAAGATTGGACGGCTGTGTATGGTGGACGTAACCCATTCTGGGTGAACCACATTAAATCTCTGTGTTATCTGTGTCCTGTTTTATTTCTTTATCTTTTGTATTTAAATCTGCATATAATTGTTAGTTCATATTTGCTTCGCATCTGCTTGAAACCCTAACAATTGGCAGTATGATCCAATCAGTATCATTCAAACAAGGCTTACGATGAATAGGAACTCTACAAGTAAATTTCAACATGAAAGTAAACCATTGCTAGAAAAGCTTTAAAACATGGACTCCTGGGATGAGGTAAAAAAAAGAGATGGAGAAAATTGTCGTTGACAATAAAATTTAAATAAAAAAATTATCATCACAAATTATGACATCGCACACACAAAGAACAACAGAGCAGGGCATCCAAAATCAAAATGAAAATAGGTCCTACAATTTCTACCAAAACGTTGTTGATCCATCTAACAAAGCTATTCCAAAAAATATACTAGAATAATGTAAAGACAAACTTTAGACTCAAACCAAAATAAGTGATTTTTGGACTATGAGGAAGAATCTCAGTGAACCAAAGACCAGTGCAGATCTTGATGAAATCGATGAGGATATTGAGTTTAGCAAATTGTGAAATATAGAGCATCCCACAGAAGCATATGACAAAAGTGATGATGAAAATAGGTATGAGATTGAGGTCACTCCAATAGCTACTACAATCTCTACAAAATTGAGTGAAGTCGATGAGTCAATGATATAAAAATATAGAAAAGGGGCAACCATTATGGAAAAAATGGGTTTTGAAGGTGGTGGTCTGGGTCCCAAAGGAGAAGGCCCTTGGGTTCCAATTGTCACACCACTTCCACCAAAACATGGTGAGAAACCAATCATTAGAGTTGAATCATCATATTCATCAAAGAAAGGTACTACTCATTTCCCTGCATCTCCATTTCAATTTGTTAGAGCTTCAAATCCACCTTGTGCCACTGCCACTGGTGGGGATGGCATGGGTACTAATACTAGTTGTTCTGGACAAGTACAACAACAAGATATTTCTCACAAGTGGCCAATAGTAGTAGATACTATACAGAATCCCAGTGATCAAGGTATTGTGAAGAAGCAAAAGGTTGTGAAAACAATGGCGAGTACAACTCCAACTATATCAATTGCCGCTACAAATCTATTGTTTGCAGCTTCAAAACAAACCCCTCAAAAGGGTCCAAAAACTCCACTTGCAAGTTTCAATGGGGAATGATTATGAATGGTTGTTTCTACTCCTCAAAATGCATTAGTTAGAACCACATGCATAGGTGGATGTGCACACATCACTGCAAGTGATATTTCACCTTTCAAACATTCAATTGCTTCAGCAAACCTAGATTTCTGTTACAATGATTTCTTTAATAAATTTGCACAAACAACAAATATGAATGAAAAAAATAAGAAGACATTGAAGAGGAGTGCCCTTACTGCAGCTTTGAAGGAACAACCTGCATCGAACAGGGTATTTCCCACATATGACCCAAACAAAGCTATGATGGAGTTCATGGTTGTTATGCCCCCAAATAAAGATAAAAATCCACCATAGAATCAAATAGATCCCTTTGAATTTCATGTTAGTACCCTCCAAATGGACTTTTCCAAAGTTAAAAATGTGGACAAAATTAGTGTGTCAAAAAAGACTAACGAAGTGATCTACACTTCACTACTCAAGGTGGAGAGAGAGAAAAATAAGCTCGAGAAACAAATAGAAAAGTTATAGGCGTACTAGGAAAATAAAAAATCAAAGAGGAAAGCAGTAGATAACAAGTGCAATGAATTACAGAGAAGGATAATTCAGCCTCTACATCAGTAATTATAGAGCAGGAACAGATGGAAGAAGAATTGAAGGGACTGAGGGGAAAATTGGATGAAAGCATTAAAAAAAATTGATGATGAAAGAGCCACTTCAGCAAAATTATACAAAAGCGTGGAGTTTGTTGCTGCCACAAACAAAAATTTACATAACCAATTTGAGCATGAGATGAAAAAAGCAAAACATTTGGAAGAGAAAGAAAAGGAAGAAAGAAAAAAATGTGCACAAATGAAAGAAGAGCTGCAGAATGCAAATAATAAAATTAAAACTTCGAAAGATAATATGAAAAATACAGTGAAGTATATAAAACAAAACATTTGGGGGCAAATAATACAGACGAGTGACAAGTTGTCTGAATGGTTTGAATTGAATGAAATTCTTGGAGTAATTTTTTGGAAGCTCAAAGACCACATTGAGAAGAACATAAATGTTTATTCAAAAGAGAATATTGCAAAATAAATTTTGCAAGAAGTCTCCAGTACCAATGATAGTTATTTGGCATCCAAGGGAATTAAGAGCCACATTGATGCCTCGGTAAAGGCATCATCTATCATTCAAAAATGCCAAAAACTAAGGGAAGCACAGGAAATTGTGGATAAAGGTGGGAAAAAGATAATGAAGCTGCAAGAAAAGACAACCAAATTGTTAAATCTTGATTTACCGAAGAGTATTGACACATCAAATAAATTCATTGGAAAAGAAGCTTTCAAAAAAAGGATGGAGGACAAAATGAAGTCTGAATTAGACTTGCGTCCTAAGGACACAACTCCTCACAACTTTCTAAATTTCATCAAACTATTGACAACTTTGTATGCGGTATTGGGTGAAACAGTGGAATCAAGTCACTCTTCCAAATATGGATTGCTAGCGAAGTTGCAGTTGACTTACTATACTTTAAAAGAAATTGGACTTCCATTAGATGGAGAGTGGAACACCCTACAAAAACTGACACAAATATCTCATGAATCATAGTATGTATTGCATAGTTTTTTGCCTTTACTCTTAATTTCAAGGTTTTCTACTTTTTCTTGTTTGGAATTTGGCATCGCTTGAAATAACTCTGTTTTATGAACAGAAAAAATGCAGAACTCACTATTACTAATCCAACCTATGATGCACACCTTCAGCCCTGTAAATTTGTATTCTCAAATTCTCTCAAATTTTAACTTTTCTGCCTTTTTCTATTTCTGATTTCTAGGTTTTGTGCACTATTATTCTCTATATTTAATTTGTTATGGCTTGAATTAAGTTTTAAGTTTGAACTCTATTTTTTGAACAGGAGACATGTAGCAGTTGCTAAATTGCTAATCCGGCCTATGATGGTCATAGATACCTTCAACCTTGTAAAATTGTACTGAGTTTGTGATATTGATGGGACAATAGATTCAGTGCCTTGGTAATTGATTTTGATGTTGATTTTTCACATGTTGCAAATAGACCTGAAGCTATTGCTGCTCCCTTGTTTATATAAAAGGGAATTCAGGGTCATTTGCAAAGGGTTCTAAAAATTTGTATTGACTTTTGCATAGAGAATCACACAGAGTTATGTATTGAATGAATTGTATCATATGGATATATTTTGAAATAATTAATGAAAATATCAACATGTCTAAACAAACATCACTCTATCAATAAACACATTACGTTATTTTATTCTACTATTTTCTATCTGAAATTAGAAAGTTGAAAAATGCAATTGCAAATTAATATTAAATTTTAATTGCAAAAAGTTGACAGACACATACAATATCATCAAGTTATCAACCACAATAATATGTTTTTGTAATATGAATGATGAGATACAGTAATAATATTAATAAATACCTAGGAACTACTAGTGCGAAATCTCTTAAAGTTGTCATTCGTCCTCAGCAAATTCAGAGCCTCCTTGATTCTTATCTATTTTTTCTTTACTTTGAGTCTGCATACCTCCGTTGAATTGCATCTCAATGCTACCAATAGGTCCATTATATAAGTCAATTGCCAAACTGTCACTTTGGATTGAAGTGTTGCCCCAACCTCTTCTTTCACATTTGGACCTCGAGATTTTCAATGACCTATCGTAAGGAAAAGTGTGGACATCATACCTAGATGTATAGAGCCTCAAGCAATTTTCTAAATTCTTGTCTATTTTGTTTCTTAGATTTGAGTTTAGGAGCCCTAAAGCACTGAAAAACTTTCTCATCCTCCACCGAACCCAATATCATGGTAAGACATAAATCAACAAGCTTGAAATATTCTGATATTGAATCGCGCATCACTTCGCTCTAACCTAGATTTGTCCAAAGCCTTGTTATTGATCCCTCTTCGGGGGGTTCTCCATTATTTCATATTGTTCCCTCATAGTGTATGCAAAACAGGCTGATTGCTCTCTAAGAAGAGTTTCGTTTAAAATTCCTTTTATAGTTACTCCATTGAATTCTTTGGATTTGCAAAATTGCTTTATCAAAGTCAGTAGCTTAGTTTGAAAATCAGTTGAACTATTGCAGTTCCAATATTGAGGAAACATAATAGACATGGCTTCAAGTAATTTCTTAGGAGGGAATCTGCTTCTAATATGTGAGGAAAGATCATCAGCAATTTTCTTCATAGAAGCAGTTACAGACTCAACAATCTTGCTAAACTCTTCCCTTGTAACTCTTGCTAGTCACTTCTTGGGGCACTTTCTTGGTTCCTCGGTCTCGACCATGGCAATGCAGCACATTGGTATCTCAACTCCGCATACACTAGCACATAACTCCTTGTTGTACTGATCTGTAAAAAGTTATCAGGATTGTTCAAAATTTGTGAGTGTCTGCCACTTAGAAAAAAATTCATCAGATAATTTTGGTTGAGATCCATAGAGATTATCGAGGGTGAGGCATGTCATCTTACACATCTTAGCATATTCTGCAATATACATAGCTCTTTGTTGATCTTTTTTTCATAATATTCCTCATTTCCTCTAGCATGGGGAGAAGAGCTACTAAAGTTAAGAGCATCTCTATATTAATTAACCTCTAAAGTAGGTCAGAAAATTTTGGTTACTCTGATTCATTACGATTTGTGTGAAATAGTCTAATCAAGGATGGATATTCTGAAAAAACTCGATGCGTTGGTCCATCCAAAGAGATCCGTCTGGTATCATTATCCTTGAGAATCTTGTTCCCATCATTTATTCTAGCAACAAAGTGTTGAAATTCTATAAATCATTTGGGACTTCGACATAAGTGTGAGTAGAGCTCTCTAATTAAATGTTTAATTTTTTTACTAGATCATGCTTGCTCACAATTCCAAAAGCTAGATTCATTATGTGGGCCATGCAGTGAATGATAGTAATGTAGGGTGCACAAGAAGTTTCCATCTTTGCGCAAAGACCATTCTTATGACCTTGCATTATTGAAGCTCCATCTGCTCCAACATACACCAACTTTTTGGCAATCATCATGTCATCCATACCTCCATATTCAATTAAACAACTCTTTACTAGTTGAAATAAATTTTTCATTGTCGCACTATCCTTCATTTTAACAACAGATAGTAGATGAGGTTGGCGAGTGACTGATCTTCTCAATGGCTCAACAACTAGACTTTGAAGTCATAAATTGAGGATCAACATCCAACTAAGATTTATCTTTCATCATCAAGGTTCACTTAGTTATCAACCTGTGGCGTATACTTGAAATGGGTCTGCAAAGTATATGCACTAGAAATACTAAAACAGTCACCTTTCCTATTGCTAGAAATGAAATGTTGAAGGAAAATGTTGAAAGCAAGTAACTAAAATGCTTGTAAAGAAAACTAACTTCTAAGAAATAACTAGGAAAGACAAGATTTTATCCATGATCAACAAACGGGGTTCTACTCAGTTTGCAGTGGCTGCAGGAATAGTTACACGAAATATTCTAATGGCTGTAGAAATAGTTTGTGATCGAGATAATGCGAAGTACAGAATGAAAAGTAACTTTTAAAATAAATCAATGAAGTATGCACTAAGTGGTCCCCCTTAGTAATAATCCAAACAACTAAATCAAATGCTTGAAACTTAAAGTATCATCTCTATTAATCCAAAAGTACTTGATAAAACAACATCGTATTGTTGGAAGTTTGTCTCTCAACTAAACTAGAACTGTATTACAAACTCTAAAACTATTCTTTTCTCAATCATCATACAAGAGAAGGTGGGAAATTATTTAAAGCATGAAATTCCTAACTAACTAGCATACCACTCCCAAAGTTCAAGGAGGATGCTTTTATTGAACAAGAAGAAAAAGAAGGTGAAGTTACAAGCGTTGAGAATCAGTCAAAGTCTGTTGGAACAACATAGAAAATCTAGCGTAAGCTTTGTCCTAAATTTACTCCTACAGCAAAGGAAATCATTTAAGTCTTTAGATAAGTCATAATAAACCATCTTCAACCACTAGTTGACTCTTTCAATGACAATCCTTGTTGTCTCTTTTATTGGCCATTAGCTCCATGATCTTTATTGCTGAGCATCTTGGACTGGTTCAACATTCTTCTTTAATCCTACATGAAATTGTTAACGTGCACAAATATAGGCCTATTTATCCATATTAGAGTAACATTTAAAATCTACATGCAACATTACTATGGATATTCCTCATAGCATAATTACCTATTATATTGCATAAAAAAGGAACATATATCAAACGAGTTTATGTCATATGACCACACCATCAAAACATATAAAGTCTTATCACTTAGCAAAGGTTATGAACTCAAAAGACATATCTAGACTCTTAATGTCCCAATAATGACACATAAACATAGATAAAATAGAGTCATTATTTTAGCTCATCAGCGGGCATGATTATGTACAGTATAAACAAGCATGCATACCCATGAAGTATTATCTACTGTCGTAACTTCGTCTAAAGAGAACACAATAAATTTTTTCTCTCTTATTTTTTCCTTTGCATCTTCTTTTTCAACCTCAACAAGGCAACTTTCCCATTCCCATCCACGGTTTACTGACCAGTGACTATTAGGATAGTTAGGAACTTTCAAAAAGTGTAATAAATCACTCACTGATGGGTAGTATGTCATAGCACGCCCTCTGCTCAAAATATGAAAAACAACACTTAACTAAACATATTTTCTCAATTGTTCTATTTGCATTGCTTTTCCAATAATAGCTTCAATAGAACCTTTAACTTTAGCAGGCTTCGTCTGTATTTTCTCCTGAAAATAAAATTCTTCGGCATTCCTCACATGCTTACATTCCTCCTTTGTTTTTCATCTTATCACTGATTTTTCAACTCCATCTATCATTTGTTTTTTGTAAACTTTACCCATATGTTTTTCTATGTTGTCAATTTTTAGCTGCAACCTCTTTTCCTTTTTATGTTTCTAAGTGCAAATCTAACACCTGAATTCTATTAGAGGCTCGCCTTCAATTGGATTCTCCACTGGTTCAATGAATGGATACTTTGACGCCCAAGCAATTTGAAAATTCCACACTAACATATCCCAATCCTGATACTTTTTTGATTTAGATTTTATTTTCCCCTTCTGTGCATTATCATTTGTGGCATTATCACCCAACTCGATTATATCATTCTAGCTAACCTAGGTATCTACCAGAAAATATTCTTCAAGTTCATCGTGATCTGGAATATCAGGTTCACCGTCTTGTTCACTATGCGATGTAGGTTGTGAATCTTGTACTTGTACTTATGATGATGTACCTTCCTGATTTTCACCACAATCTTTGCCAACACCAAAGTACGAAGACAATGTTCTGCATTTTGTTGGCCTCTCTTGGCCTTCCCCACATTCAGGATTCCTATCCTTTTTCTTGTTTGACATCTCCAACTAAATAAAGGATGCAAAAAAATATCAACTTGTTGAAGAAGTAATAATAAACTATATGATTCATTGGCCCTACGACCTACAATCTAGATGTTTGAGGTCTCCCAGGTGACCACTGACGGGTCCCCACTAAATAAGAATGAACTCAACAGTGCAAACAAATATAGATGAATTCAGAATAATATTATAACACTTTAAAAATCTGATCACTTACCTTTAGGTCACTAGCAGTCGCCAATGCAGTCAGCAACAATGGTTGTTCCTGGTTTAAAACTTTGCTAGTGATCCAAATTGAGAGCTCAGAACCGACCAAATTATGTAGAGACAAATATGATCTTTGACTATATTAATACCAATCCTTATTTGGTGAATTCGGGAGGAATTTTATATGGTATAAAAATATTTGACGAATCACTCTTAAATATAACATGTCTTATGTAATTTTCGAGGCGATTATGGGTCGTCTAATTAATTGGCAATTATAATAGAGTTGGCAAAAATTGGGGTGAATTGAGACATGATTCTATAAAATGTCAGGAAAATTCAATCCTCCTGGCCAATAAATCTTTATATGGCTATTGGCAAATTATGGTTGTCTATTAAGACAACCTCGGAAAGTGTAGGCTAAAATATTGAATTTACCGTGTGGAAAACGTAGATTCTATTGGTGAAATCTTGATAGAGATACAATTAATTACATAAAACAATGGGTGATTAGGCCATGCATTTGACAAATATTTATAAAGTCTGTGCAACATGGGCACCCCTAATCGGTACAATATATTTGCCATTTTTCAGGTCACCAACGTGAAATATTCGCCATTGGTGAATATTCACCACTAAAGTAAACCCTAGTTGATTGATGGTGGATGTTCAAATCATATGACTAGTGACAAAAGTAAGTTTGTAAAACTTGAAAAGTATGATGGTGGTTTTGTTAGATTTGGAGATGATCAGACTACACAAATTGTTGGAATAGGTTTTATTATTTTTTATGGAAAACATAACACTGACAATGTATACAATGTATACAATGTGAAAGGATTACATCATAATCTCTTAAATGTTGGAAAAATGTGCGAGAATGGTTACAATGTTGTTTTTTAGGATGGTGGTTGTGAGATCTTGAAGAGGTCCAGAACTATTATTGTTGCAAGAAAAAGGACAAGAGGATACATGTATCAATTAGAGGTTGTTACAAGTCATTGCCTATTATCGCATATCAATGAAAGTTGGTTGTGGCACCGGAGGATGTCTCACATAAACTTTGACAAGTTGGTGAAGATTAGTTTGACAAGAGCTCTGAGAGATTTACTAAGACTGACTAAACCAAATAACAATGTTTATAAAGAATGTCATGTGGGAAAACAGACAAAGGGAACGTTTAGAGGAAATGAACAATCTTCTACTAGACTATTAGATTTGGTGCACATAGACTTATGCGGTCCTACCAGCACAAGGATTTACAAGGTGAGAGTTATTTCATGTTCTTAATTGATGATCATTCTAGAATGACTTGGGTTGTATTTTTAAGAGAGAAGTCAAAGGCATTAGAAAAGTTTAAGATATTCAAAGCTAGAGTTGAAAATGAAGTTGATAGAAGAATTAAATGCTTAAGATCTGACATAGGAGGAGAGTTTTTTTTTTAATGAATTTGACACTTTTGTGAGAAATATGGGATTAGGAGACATTTTTCTAGTCCTAGGACACCACAATAGAATGGTGTAGTAAAAATAATGAATAGGACTATACAAGACGCAGCTAGAACTATGATCAAAGAAGCAAACCTACCAGAATTTTACTGTAAAGAAGCAATACATACTATAGTATACACTCTCAATGGAGTTCTATTCTAAAAGAAATATGGGAAGACATCACATGAGTTATGGCATGGAAGGATTCCGTCAGTGAATTACTTCAAAGTATTTTGAAGTAAGTGCTATATCTGGAGAGATGAAGGAAATCTTAGAAAGTTTGACAGCAGAGCAAATGAAGGTATATTCCTAGGATATTCTACAAAAAGCAAGGCTTACCGGTGTTACAACAAGAGATTAAATAAAATTGTTGAAAGTGCAAATGTGAAGTTTCATGAAAACATTTCCAAAGACTCTAGTATACAAGCAAGATATGAATTTGATGAATTCGTAAGAAGAGAAGGAGAGGAGAAGAATGGAGAAGAAGATAAACAAAAAGAAACTAAGATTGCTCTAGCAATTGTATCAAAACTCAAAGGTATGTATAGAAGAATCACTCTCAGAACCAAATTATAGGAGACAAGAACAAAGTTGTTATTATAAGAAACAAAGTTATTGAATAACAAATTCTTCAATGTTTACTTTCTGAAACTAAACCTAAGTCAGTTTAAGAAGCTTATAGAGATCAAAATTGGATGAATTCTATGAAGGAAGAGTTAGATTAGATTGAGAAAAAATAGACTTGGCAACTAGTCCCTAGACCGACAGATAAGAATGTCATTGGAACAAAGTGGCGTTCTAACATATGCTGGATGAAGATGGATGTGTTGTAAGAAACAAGGAAAGATTGGTATGCAAAGGTTACACACAAGTTGAAGGCATTGATTTTGAAGATGTATACGCTCCTATTGCCAGAATGGAAGGTATTAGGATGTTTTTGACTTTTGCAGCATATAAAGATTTCAAAGTTTATCAAATGGATGTGAAGTCAAAATTTTTCAATGGGGAACTAAAAGAAGAAGTTACATTGAGAAACTAGAACAATTTAAGTTGGCAGATGATCTGGATATTGTCTGCAAATTGAAGAAGGCAGTGTATGGGTTGAAGTAAGCCCCTGGAGCTTATTATGGAAGGATAGATAAGTATTTATTGATCAAAGATTTTCAAAAAGGGTCTACCGACAATAATCTTTACTTTAAATTTGAATCAAATAAAATCTTAATTGTTGTTGTATATGCGGGTGACATAATATTTGGAGGATATGATGTCATGTGCAAAAAGTTTGCTAGTGAAATGCAAAAGGAATCTGAAATGTCCATGATTGGTGAGTTGAATTTTTTTCTTGGGTTACAAATGAATCAAAATAGTAAAGGTATTTTTATTTCTCAATCAAAGTATGTTAGAGAGTTGTTGAAAAAGTTTGGATTAGAGAATGCCAAACCGATATGTACTCCTATGACAACCAGATGCAAGTTGACTAGTGATGATAAATTTCTTAAGACTGATGCAAGCAAGTATATATCAATGATTGGAGGACTATTATACCTGATTGTTACCAGGACGAATATAATGTATTCTCTCTACCTTGCAGCTAGATTTCAGCAAGATTCAAAAGAGTCACACGTTGTTGCAATAAAGAGGATTTTTAGATATCTAAAAGCTACAAAAGATTTTGAACTGGGGTATCCCAAAGGATCAAATTTTACTCTAAAAGCTTATACTAATACATATTGGGCAAGAAGTGTTGATGACATATAGAGTACCAATGGAGGAGCATTTTTCCTTGGCTCTCAGTTAGTTGCATGGCTAAGTAAAAATAAGGACTCTCTATCTTTATCAACAACAAAATTTGAATATACTGCAGTTGTATCATGCTGCACACAAATACTTTGGATGAAACAAACATTGAAGGATATTGGTGTGATGTTTGATGAACCAATCTCAATCATGTGTGACAACACAAGTGCAATAAATATCTCTAAGAATCCGATACTGAATTCTAGAACAAAGAATATCTCTATCCAGTATCACTTCTTAAGGGAGAAAGTGTTGGACAATAAAGTAAAACTTGAGTATATACCTACAAAAGACCAAGTTGCAAATATCTTTACGAAAGCTTTGTGCAAAGATACTTTTGAGTATCTCCGGCAGAAGTTGGGGTGTAAAACCCCTTCCTAGTTTCAACTAAGTGCATTTAGCAGTGCATTAGTCCAGGGAACTTCATGTATATATTTTATTTTGGACTAATGATTGGAGCTTCCTCTTAGGGGGAGTTGTGTGTGTTCCGAAGATGGTTACAAATATTGAGTTGTTGTTCACCTTTGTCCTTGATGTCAAAGGGGGAGAAATTGGAGAGATTGGAGTCATGAATTTGAGTTTGTGTTTATCATTGATGAATGTTGCCATCAATGACAAAGGGGGAGATCATTGCAAAAATGAGGTTTATGGTGTGTCGGTATGGTTGACAGTGATGTCAACATAATGATTCTCTGTTTCAGTGATTGGTTTACATGCTCCAACTTTTTTGATATGTTATAGTTGTAATCATGAATTTTTGGTATGTTGTTGGATGTTGCCTTAGGATGTCACTCTTATGATTTGGTGCTCCGAAAGTTGTGCTCTAGAAGTGTATACAATGATGATGATATTTGACAGTGTTTGTAGTGCTCTACATTTCTCTGCATTGTTGGTCTTGATGATGATATCTTGGATTTATTCTTTTTATGACTTTATCTTTGTTATTTTGATTCAGGACATGATGATGTGCTCTAGAGTCATGGTTGTAGATATGTTCATTTCAGGTCTGGTCAACCTTGAATGTTCTATTTGTTTCTTCAATGATTATGGCATATCGATAACGTGTTATTTTGATCAATGTAGTGAATTATGGTGTGGTACACTTCTCATTCCTTTACACTATGAGAAAGTTAGTGTAGACCTATTTCAAATTGGGTTCCATTAAAATTCTTTGGCTAGTTTGGGAGACTTCTATTTCAAAGATTAGTATAAATAAAGGATAATTATAATGAAGAAATATAGAATCAAGTGGATTGAAAAAGAAAAATTGTCTCTTGGTTGGTGGGAATTTGTGCAATGTTGTGTGTGGTTGAGCAGTGTGGTCATGTGTAGATGTTGTTTGACACTAGACTCAGTGAGCCAAAGGTCTCTTCCAACATTGCAACTTAGTGGCATGTGTGCTATAGTGGTGGATTACTTCTTTTTCTTTCTTCTTCTTTTGGGAAGTGAGCCCTTTTTGGCAGTTTTAGCTAGGCAATGAGCCCACCTGCATGTTGAACAAACCAAAATATTGAGAGTGGGGATGAATTAGTATTCCAAAATAAAACACTCTAATAAACTGAAACTTAGCTTGATTTGTTAAATAACCTTAGCATGAAATGAAATATGCAATAGAAGTGAGATGAACAACATACACAACCATAAGAGAGACACCAGATTTTTATACATGGAAAACCCAAATGGGAAAAACCACGGAGAGGGTTAACTCTCAAGGTAATATAACTAGTTATATAGTATTACAAAAGGATGCTCACTGTCGGGGGCTCATTGCCCAGATTACAATAGCTCACTGCCAAGAAGAAAAGGAATGAACTAGGAAAATTGCATCTACATATGCATGGGATCAGTTCCTGTCAAGCTCAGACAACACACCAACTATGTTACACTTGTGTGAATATTATTGTCATTGATGTCAAACTAGTTATCCAGTTTGGACTTGACATCATATGTAGTTCATTATTGTTAATCCTGTTATTTGGTTTGGTTTGGATGTTTTATGCAGTCGGTATGTGTAGTTTTTGTTATGAGCAGGTGTTGTGCCTTTTGGTATTGCTATGAGATGTGATGCAGTAAGATGGAGTTGATATAATGGAGTGATTTCTTGAAGATCCCTATCTTTGAAATTAAGAGTTGTGCTTACATTGGTCCTGGTATCTGTTACGTGTTCCAATATCAACTATTTTGGTTATATCAAGTATATCTCTTCATGTCTCGTGGTTCAGTATCCTTGGTATGTGCAAATTCTGTATTTTGGAGTTTTGGAGATGTTATGCTTGAGTTTTGTGATAATGAGTCAGTATTTATGGGTCTGGATGGCCCTGCCCCATTCTGGTAATTAAGGTATATGCATTGGTAAAATAATTATGTAAAAGGAAGCATGTAAAGATCCTACGGAGGTCGAATCTCATCTCATCTTTGTGTTCAAGGCTTTATTAGGTAATGTGTTGTGCTAGGTTTTGTCCTTGTTTTTCATTTTGCGTGAAAACGAGATAACCCCTATGAATTTTTCATAATTTGTCCTCTTTTCTTTTAAGTCAAGTAAATGAGGCATTTTGGTCATCTCATTTGTCTTTTAATACTTGGTTTTCGATGGAATTCCCTCCAATTTGTTAAAATTTCAAAATTTTAACTTGGAAGTTAAGTCCCTTGTTTTGGTGTAAAGTCGGGTGTTATCCTCGATTTTGCACCATCTTTGATCACTTGGTGTCAAGTTGGGTTTTATCCCCGATTCTACACCATGATAATCAATTTTAGTGTCAATCGGACCTATAGGTCTGATTTGCACCCGGACCTATAGGTCCAATTTGCACCATTTTGGTCATTTAAGTACAAATCAGACCTATAGGTCCAATTTACACCATTTTGGTCATTTAAGTGCAAATCGGACCTATAGGTCCAATATACATATTAATGAAACACAAGCTTGCATTTATTGATTTTAAGAGTTAGTTTTAAATCGGGTTTCTCTACCCACTTATTTACTGATTTGTGCCCTAATAATTCATTATCATTTTTATGGAGTTTTAAGGAAGAGTTCGATTTCTTTCAGGCCCGATTCGCAAAATTTGTGATATGTATTTTTTGCCCTACCTCATTGAATTTTACTTGCAAAGCTTTGTTTTTGTTTTATGCCATGCCCTCATTATTTTTGGTATAAATCGGGGTTATAAGTCTGACACATACCAAAGATTTCTTTTAGAGAAGTGTTGGATTGCAAACCTGACTCATACCCTTTTAATTTTATGCTTTTTAATGGTGGATGGTAGGACTGTATGTCCACCACACACCATAGCATGATTTTATGGTGTGTGGTAGGCACACACACCCACCATTCTCACTAGTTTTACTTGTTGCTAGCAATAGTGTTGGGTGGGGATATTATCTCGATTTCCCACCACAATCTTTGACTATGTGGTAATCAAGGTTGTATCCCCGACCCATCATATCCTACCATTCTTTGCAAAGTGTTTGACCACTTTCTTTGAAGTGTTTGGTGGTGGTCAGGTTTACAAACCCAACCATCACCAATTTTATTCACCACTGTGTATTTCTAGAGATAAGTGTCAAACAGGGTTGTAAGCCCACCTGACACCATGTTTTGTCTTTCCTTTTGCAAGGTGTCATTTGGGTTTATAACCCCACTCAACACCTCCATCATATTTTCATAGTGCTTTTTCAAATTGCTTGTCAAGGGTATAACCCCGACCTACACTAAATCAATATTATTTTTCATTTTTCATAAGTGTCGATTGGGTTTACAACCTGCCTGATACCTATCTTTGGTACTTCCTTTACCAAGTGTAAATCGGAGTTATAACTCCAATATACACTTAAGCCATATTTTGATTATGCATCAAAATAGGTGTAAATTGGAGGTATAAATCCAAGTTACACCACTGTATGAGTTGTTCCATGGTGTATTTCAGACTTATAAACCCAATATACACTCTTTTTGGTTTTGGCTTTATATGAAGTGCAAATCGTACTTATAAGTCCGATGTGCACTTGATCTTGATTTTACATTTATGTTAAGTGTAAATAAGTTTGATTTACATCTAACACACACTTTAAAATTGGTGATTTTTCACCAATTTGTGATTGATTGATGGTTTTATCCTCTCAAATGGAGATTGCTATAAAGATTGATCATTTCAAATGATAATATTGTCATGTTGCAATGCATTTATTGCAAATGACAAATCCCTCACCTAGTAAAAGAACAATGAATTTCAAGAAGCAAGAGGTTCGTCCAGTTTTTCCTCCTTCATCCATGTCCTCCAATATTGATAATATCAGAGATACGAAGATTGGGCATGTGGATCTCAATGATTTCTTGAAGAGAGTGAAGTCACCACCAGTATCCTACAAAAAGGAGCCCATAGTTAATAGTGGAATTTATTTGGTGGCAGTCTTTCCCATGTCTGCATAGGATCCATAATTTGTGTTGGCCCTAGCCAATAGGTATGATCCTACCACTAGGTCAATCAAGGATCCTGATGGAAAGAAGATACTCATCAAGCTCTATGAGGACTTCTTTGATACAATTTTCAAATGTTCTCCTATAGGTCAATATGCAAATATTGACATGCAATTAGTTGTTACTTATTTTGACAATAATTCAAAGAAGTGCAGGAGGAATATAAATGATAATTGGCTAAAAACACCTAGGCTTACAATTTCAAGATGGCCTAAGACTCTTCCTTATAGTGATTTCATTAAGTAGGTCAATGATCTCATTACTCCTCTCAGTAGAGTAAAAGGTCTCCCAACCTCCAACACATATCACAAGTGGATGTATCGATACATTCATGTTATCAGGCAAAATAAGAAGCAGATTTTATGGGGCAAACAGATTGTAGACGCTTGTTGTGAACAATTGACCAAGGTGCCTACCACCTTGAAATTATATATGACTTCTTATCGTGTCTATGCAGCTACCTCGAACTGGCATTTTCTAGGTCTTTCTACTACAGGTGATAGGAGTCAAGTTCTTGTTTACAAGTATTTCACTTGGTTAACTCTTAAGGAGATTTTGTACCATTTCTGGAGAGTGCACCATTTTTGGAGAGTTAATGATGCCTTCTTTGCCCATTGTATGTGCTTATTTGATAAGGGTCTTCAAAATAAGAAGCTGTCAGATGAGGCATAGAAGGTGGTGAGTGAATATCATTGTATTTTCTTGTAATTCCTTGCATTCACATATGTGAGGATTGGATGCTTTGATGGACAACCCTTCATGCTCCCAAGCTATCTATCAGATAAGATTATTTTTATGGAGATGCCTTGACAGATGATATATATCCATGAGCGTCAATCTGGAGCTCATAAGACAGGTCTCAAGTTCTCCATCGCCAAAGGGAGATACTCCATCAATTCCATCTACAAGGCTCATGCCATGGAGGATGAGATGAGGAGAGTGACCATGAGATTCTTCAAGGTGAGAAAGTTTTTTGACTATAGGGGCATGAAGAATATAATTTAAAAGAACTATACCCATATACATCGGATTGAGGATGTTTTGGGTGAATATTTTGCCACCAGCATATTAAGACAAAATATATGTTTCACACACAGCTATGATGAGACAAACTTTCTCCTCTCAGCAAGGGGAGGTTCCCTAATAGAACTTGATATTTCAACAACTAAAAATTAAATCAAGGGGGTAAGCTTAGGGTGTATAATTCTCTTTTTTCATAATTAACATTAATCCCTTTGCTTGATACAATATTTTTACAATAATCAACTAAACTTGTATACAATAGTTCACTTTAATATATATTAACATAAGCACAAAATCTTATGTGAACAAAGATACTATCCCTAACTTAACAACTAAATTATCTTGCAGCCCGAAGTCTTCAAGATATAACCTCTAACCATGAAAAGCAATCAGCAGTAGTACAACTTCTCCTACTTACTGTATAACAATAAAAATATCCAAACATGTAATACAACTCAAAGTTTATACTCACATCTAGAAAGCTCTTTTACTCACATAGCATATGAAAATACCATCAAGAGGATATAGAACACATATAAGTAAATGACATAAGAACACCCACTTATAGGCAACAATTCTTTGTCCAACTCAAAGTTTGGAATCACAACATTGCTTTCATTATTTGCTTGATTAAATTCAAAATAATAGAACTCAAAGTTTCACTTGAGACAAAAGTTTCACAGTTTTGATAAGCTTCTAAAAAGATAAAATATTACAAATGAGGCTCCTCCTTTTATAGGAAAGGAGTTGAGAAAAATATAGGCACAGTTGACTAATTCAACTATAGAGTCTAGAATGCTTATAACTTGTGCATATAATAAAAGTGCAGCTACATAAAAAATTACAGCAAAAGAAAATGCAACTACATGAATCTAAACTACTTAGTGTCTTTTGGAATTATTCAAATCTGGCTATTGTAGATTACATCTCAGACTTGTCTAGTGTTGATGTTGAGTTGGTGATTGTGTGAACACAGGAAATTGAGTCTCCAACCTTCACATATCCTTTCTTTGTCTTCTTCAACATAAATGCAAGATCATCCAAGTTGACTTGAATTTCAATCAACTTATCAAATGATGTCAAAGAGAACTCATCATCCACTATCTGATTTACCATTGAAAAGAATTCTTGTGTAATAGTATCAAGGGGTAAAAACTTTTGATCTTCATCATACAACTGGCAAGGCATTTCAGCTATCCTTGATGAAATATTAGAGATTATGTTATCACATGCTTCTTTGTCTTCATCCAGATCCTTAACCAATAGTTTCATCAATTCTTCCTTGTGCTTCAATATTGCTCGAGTCTGGATGTACTCTCCTCCAGTCAGCACAACGCTATTTTCCACAAGGATGTCCGCCCTACATTCCCTTATCTTATCTCATAGTGCTAAATATTTTCCATGTTCTTTTACTTCTTGGGATAACAATTATTGTACATCTTGTACCTGAATTCATGCAAGTTCAAAATCAAGCATAATTTGACTGCAGAATTTAAAAGATGTGAACCTTCTAACCTCGGATGATCAACCCACTCATCAACCATTTTGGCCTTAATACCTACATATTTTTCCTTCTTGAGAGTTGCTTCATCCACAAAAGAAGTGAAGGGTTCTACTTATTTTGATGATCGAGTAACTTTGAGGAGAACACTGGTTATCTCCTCACACTTTTGTTTCCATGTTATTTTCTTGGATCTCTCTTCATCAAACCTTCACATGAGAGAATCTAATGAAGCTTGAGTATCTCGCTTGACACTCTCATGTGTCTCCATTCCCAGCTCTGGAGAGTTTGCATCGCATAGTTCGAAGGTTTAACTTCATCCTTATTTTTATCAGAAGGCGGCACTAGAACCTCGACATATTTCCTCTTGCTAATGGGATCAACCAATGCTCTGGAAACAGTCTTGGAATTTTTGGACATCTTGGGTTTAACAGGAGCCAGTCGACCAAAATCAAACTCATCAGGAGAAATTACTTATTTTTGTCTCTTCGGAGCCACAATATCTAGCCATGGTGGAAGATTTGATCATGGTGGAAAAGTTGTGATCTCTGCTTGAGTAGAGGCAGGTGCCTATGATGTATCTTGACTAGTTAACATAGGCATGTCAACTTGTGAAATATGAGCAATAGAAGTTGTTACAACAACAGTTGTAACCAAGGGTGGGGTCTCTGTAGTGATAGTAGTAGTAGGAATCGAAATTGATTTTTCGGCTTGAGACATTTGTGCCATCGCTTCATTGAAATCCAAGATGGAGGATTCAATTATGGATGTTGGAACATCATCAAAGCTTGGAAGACTAGATAGTGATACAAGTTCAGTTTTACCTTCTCCTTGAGAGATTGCATATGCTAATTCCTCATCATTGTGTTCATCAGTATCATCTTCATTTGAATCAGAGTATAGAATGAATGGTGACATGTGTTGATGAGACTAGAACTTGAGAGCTAGAAAAAATAACGTATGGTGTTATCGAAGAAGCACTAACTAGTGGCAGTATTGACTCCTCTATGTCATGCATCTCTTCTTCTAGTTGGATTTCTCCTTCCTCCTGCTCTCTTTCTGGTTCTTCTTATGCAAGTTCTTTAGTGGCATATTGTTGTGCTACTGAGATGAAGAAGAGGTTCTCCTCCTTTAGGGCCTTTCACAATGAATTTATATTTTGAAGCCTTCCCTTTTGACTTAGGAGATGGAAATGGTATTGATTCTTGTGGGTCTTGCTTATTCTTGGTTCTTGATTCTAATCTCTTCCCCACAGGACCTTCATTATCTTCTTCATCACCGAAACTTGCTAGAAGTTGTTTCATCCTTATCTCCTTCTTTAGTAACCATGCATTCGTGTTTGCCACAATGGGAACAAACCTTGTAGAAATTGACTTGTTTTCTTTTTGTGACCATTGAATGGCGGGAAAAGGGGCGCTAGCAATATTATTGTCATAATACCTAGGATTACTAATATCATTTGTATCTTCCATCATTTCCAAGATCCTAGCCAAATCCAAGTTTTCAATCTACTCCAATGTGAGATGATTGAAATCCAATCTCCTTACATCTTCTTCATCTCTACATTCTGCCCATACATCCTCCAACCTATGTACATGAACATAACTAATTTAGATTTTGTTCTTCATTCTATAAAAATCAAAGTTATCACAGGCCTTGAATCTTCTCATTGTGACCCACTGTATTTCATCCTCCATATTTTTAGCCTTAGGAGATGTGAGCACCGAAAACTTTCCTATTGCTTGAGGAAATTTAAGAACAGTCTTATGTGATGCAGACTGTCTCTCATGCACATGTATCAATTGTCTACAGAGCTCTATCACAATAATTTTGTCTGATGGATATCTTGGCAAAATGAACAGAGCACTAGAATAACAACCAACACGAATGTATGTAAAGGATGTGAATTCGAGAAAGATGCATCCATACTCACTGACCTTGTCAGACATTGTTTGTGGTAATCTCTTCTTTTGTAGTTCCTTGTCAAACATACATTTCCATTGCACTGAATAATGCATCATTGATCCTCCTAAAATGGCTTCTCCGGTTGTGAATGGTCAACTGATAGTAATAGTCCCATACTGGAGTTTGCCTCCTATCACCTTTCGTAGACAACCTTGGACAGTGCCTGATGGAGGCGGTTGTATACACTAGATAAGAGGTCATGTAAAATTTGAGAGTTGTCCTCACCTCTTTTAACTAAGCACAGATTGCATCACTAATCTATTCTCCCTAATCTATTTTATCGATCGCCTTCCTGATGATATTCATGTATAGAAACACCCAGGTCTGAAAGTGATGTGGGTCTAGGATTCCTTTTATCCTTGCCAATAGTGTAACCATGTCATTATATTCCTCATTAAAATCACTTCTATGGAAAAACTTGGGCCATCTGGATGTTGTGGAAGCTCTATCATTTTGCAAGAAAATGGTGTTAATTGTTTTCTTACACTTGTTCATATTCTTTTCATAGTGATCCTGAACGGACGTAGGTGTAATATCCACAACTTCATCAAAGACTAGTCATTTGAAAACATTGTTAAAGAATTCATCGTCTAAGCGGATGACTAAATTGCCATCAACATCTTTAACCTGTCTTATTTTGGCATCAAAGCGGTCGGCAACTGCTAGAACAAAATCAGGATCATGGGTTGCCACTAGGAAGGATACATACTTGTGCAAACCACTAGTAATGAGGTTTGTCATTTTGGCAAGAGCTTTTTCAACCCACTCTAGAAATTCATCCATGTTAATGTGCCCAATCTCAATATCCCTAATATGTTCCACATTGGACTTTAATGAACTTTCGAGGAACATATTCAAATATTTTGAATACTTGTGTGTCGTCTTTTTTCCTCCAGATTTGCTCAAAGAAGGATTAGACATCTGCAAGGATCTGCAATTTTGCATAAGATATCAATTCATGAGCCAATTTCATCATCTGATCAATGACTTCGCTGATAAAAATGAAGTTTGAGGTACCAAAAAGGACTTAGGCATAAATGTAGGAAAATTAGTAGATAGGGTTTTAAAATCCAATTTGTAGAAAAGTAGATCAAAATACTGTAGGTCGGGTTTTAAAACCCGACCTGTCAAATTGGAAAATTAAAACCTTGCATGTCGACTGGGCAGGTCAATACGCAAGTTGGGTTTTAAAACTTGACTTGCCAATGAACAAGGTTTAACTGACATGTCGAGAAACAAACTCCGACATGTCTAGAGGAGTAAGACAACTCGCAGGTCAGGTTTTAAAACCCGACCTACAAGGAAGCAAGATGATCACCAGCACATTGGGTTTTAAAACCTGTTGTGCTAAGGCCTATCCTCAACAACGAACATGCAAAATAGGGAAATGGGCATGTCGAGATAAAACCCAACATGCCAACCAATGGAGGAATGAACACTAGTCTCATTTTAGGATTTAAAACCTAAGATGCAATTGTGACAAACAAAACAAACATGTCGGGTTTCAAGAAAACCCGACATATTACAGGGAAACGCCTCTTGCCAAAACAAAACATGCCAAAAATGCAAGATAAAACCCTAATCTTTGGACGAAAGAAAGAAAAACAAGGGCATGAAATGATGACAAAAACAAATACCTAAAACTGCCCAAAAATAGATGATCACAAGAAAAGAAAATGAATGTGTACATTCTTCTACCAAAAACTCACTTGCAGACCTCCAAACTATGAAAACAAGAGTTTAAAAATGCCAATTAATATGCCAAAACAAGTATAGGTTAATTTTAAGGTGCATTAAATGCACTTAGCATGACGTTCTCTATAAGTCAGGTTTTTGCCTAGAAAGTCACCTGCGGGTTGGGTTTTAAAACCCGATCTACAGTTATTGGGGGAAAGACCTACAGGTTGGGTTTTAAAACCTGACCTGCATAAAAGCAACTAAAACTGCACTTCAGGATTTAAAACCTGATGTGCAGTTAAATACTCAAGGCAATGCATTTCAGATTTTAAAACCTGAAGTGCATAAATAAGAGGATTTAAGAGGATAAGTCCAAAACACGAAAAGATGCAAAATGAAGATGAAAAATGACATGACTTACGAGGTAATTCAAGTGACCTTGGAGGACATGAGCTACAAAATCGACAAGTTTCGTAGGGGTTGTTCCACAATTCAATCTTGCTGAAATCAATGACAACGAGACGTATGGTTAGATTGCAAGACTAAAGAGGATGTTTGAAGATTGGACTACTGTCGTTTGACAGTAGAGAAAATTGAAAACCTTGATCTAGCTGATGTTCCTAAAGATCTTGAAGAATATGGTGACATCCTGGATCCTGCATATGAACGAAATAAAGTTGTTGGATTACCTCTACCTCTCTTTCAATGGTCTCAAAAGGAGAATACTTCTATAAGGGCTAGGATCCAAAGGTTCTTGATAATACAAGTGCTTAGTTATATCTACATAGTGTTCAATTGAAGCCTTTCCAAACTGAATAATTTGAAGAGGATGTTGCAGGGCCTAAATGAAAGACTTTTGAGTTAAGGACCAAAATAGATAGGATCCTATGACTCCTAAAGGGCCAAAGTTCAAGTTCGCTGTAGGAAAGGGTAAAAGTGAAGGCAAGTCTTCAACTCAAGAGAATCAAGCTCATGAAGAGGTTGATGAAGGAGAAGAAGAAGAAAATGAATATGAACAACAACAAGAAGATGATCTTGAAAAGGAACAAGAACAAGAGGAAGGAGAATTTGATGAGGAGGGATTACCTGAAATCCCAAGTACTTCCCAGTCTCAAGAGACACATGAATGTGTTCCTCCTACATCATGTGATATCACATATACCATTTCAATCTCTGTTACGGATGCCATTCCTTTAGGTTCTAATGTATCTTTTTCTTCACAGGCTCCTCCAATTCATGTTATCCCTTCCACTTCCACGAGTGAGTCAGTCCTTGATACACCTCATGACAACCTTGGTACTATTTTCATTCCCAATTTGTCTGAGGTTACTTCTTTTATGTTGGAAGATTTTGAAAATTTCTTGTCAGAAACCCAAGTTCCTCCACAGGTTTCTACTATTTCAAATCTACCTGCCATTGTTACCTTAACTTCACCCATTGTTACTACTAGTGTTCAGTCGCAGGAGTTGGCTACACAAGTTTTGACTACTGGAGTAGACGAAGATTCATCATTGCCACCTTGGTTAGTGTCTAACACTCCCAAGAGAAAAAACCAAGTTGTATCTCTGAATGATTTTGATTTTGATCAATCGGTGCTTGTTAAGCCCAAGGGTTAGAAGAAGGCTAAAACTCAATCTAGGGTGAAAGTAGATGAATCAAAGAAAAAATATGTGGAGATGGTTATTCCTCCTTCAAATACAGACTTGGATAAGGTACAATCTACTAATTATGTCATTAAAAGAATTTATCTTGGCAAACAAACACATTATGGAACAATTGAATATGCTCATACTCCTTTTCAACATCTTGTGGCAATGTTCAATGAAGAAAAAATTAAGAAAGATAACTTGAAGAAACAAGTTGATCAACTCACAAAGGTATTGATCAAAATTACCAAATCATCAGAGGTGATTGAGTCGGTCACTTCTTCCATGGATAAACAAGTTAAAAAAATTGAATAGGTAAATTCTCGTGGGAGAACAGTTGGTGAATGGATGGATAAACTACTAAGCCAAGGAACTCATCTCCAATGTTCAGTTGTTACTCTTGTGAATAACTTGGAGGAGGTAAAAATTGAAATTGATAAAACTTTGAATTTGTTTTCTAATGAATTGAAGCCCATGAGAAGGACTTCGACTCTTGGTAGAAGTTAGAAGATTTCCAATTGGATGTTCTGGTTAACAATGGAGTGATCCCTTCAAGGGATATGCGCATTGAGCAAAGAAAGATTCTAGAACATCAAATGAACATAATATAGATGCTTATCAAATATTTGAGGAAATCACAAAAAGAATCTAATGATAAGGGGTCAGACATCACCAAGGAGATATTAGCTCTTCCTTGCACTTTCCTCGATGAGAACCAGAAGCCCCTTCATGAAGATGTCAGCATCAAAGAGTTCAGTTTGCTAATTGATGAAGAGGTCGGTAAACAAGCTTTCTTATTGTCCTCCATTGATAAGTTGGTGGATATCCAAGTCAATCTAGATGATCTAGCCTTGCTTCTAAGGAAGCACAAGAAATGCTACATGAACCTCGAAGATTCTATCACCTGGGTCAAGGTCATCACAAGTCACACTAAAGGACCTGATCAAGAACATATCAAAGTAACTTTGAAAAAGTTTAAGGAATTCATGAAGCAGGATCAAAATGGAGTGTCTAGTAACACTTAGTAATTTTTATAGTAGATGCATTTTTTAATATGACATTGACACCTCGTGTTTTTTTGTATTTAGTTTTTGCACTTAAGAAATGCATGAGTCCAAAGTCAATTAGGACTCTTCTTTGAATTAGTCATAGTTTTTCCTAGATTTTCTCAGCACACCTCTCCTATATATGAGGTTGCTCTTTGTAATTGATATCTATCATCTTTAATCTATATGCAAAACTCTGTCGAAGTGAAGAGAAAAAAAGTGAAACTTTGTGTTCCTTTTGTGATTTTACAAACTTGATGAAATAAGAAGAAAGCTTTGACATCCAGACTTTGTGTTGAATTCATTGGTATTTTATGGTGAGAGTGTTATTATGTCATTTTCATTATAATTTATTATGTTGATCAAGTAAAGGCATGTTGGGATAATATTGTTGAAGTATAGAGGCAATTGTTAATTTGTGAACTTTGAGTCATATTTAAACTATTGTTAGTAGAAATAGGAATTGGCGAACGTCATATCATTGTGAAGACTTTGTGCTTCAAATTGATATTTTTACGATAAATATAGTTGATATATTAAGGTAATGCTTTGAAGACTTTGTGCTTGATTGTGTTATCTTAGAAAAGGAAAATTTTGATTTGAAGACTTTGAGCTCTTTTCATTATTTTTAGAAAAATAATATCAAGAGTTATAATAAGGAATCAAGATAAAGGCTTTGTGCTTTATTTTGATTTTCTAGACTAACACCTTGGGTTACAGAAGAAGTTATTTGAAAAAGGTTGATAGGAGGGCAACAATTTTAAAACTCTGAGCTTGAGCACTCTTTCCCGTCCCAGAGAAGCAATGGGGGACTTTAGGCCTTCATGGAAACTTTTCTTCTTTCCTTATTTGTATTTTACTCATTCTTACATTCTGAGTTAATTTGTAACAATAATTCGTAAGAATCATCATTGCTCTATGTTGTAATTTTTTTCCTGAAGTAAGAGGAAAAGAATAACATCTATCTTGAAGAAAGAAGATAGGATGATACACCACCTAGGCTTAGAATATAAATTAAAGGTTATATCATATTTTAATAGAATAGAGTAGAAACTTAAAGGGGGAGCCTCCCCTTAGAAGAATAGGAGGGATTAAATCCCATGTGTTGTGCTTGAAACTAAAATTTTGTAAATTCACCTAGTTTACACAATTTTCAACCAACACTAGGTTGACACATTATCTCGGTGTATGAGTCCTCTATACATGTATATATAGAGAGAAGCATGTGATATGGGATGTCTGAAGGTGCATAGTGTGTGTGTGTGTGTGTGTGTGTGTGTGTGTGTGTGTGTGTGTGTGTGTGTGTGTGTGTGTGTGTGTGTGTGTGTGTGTGTGTGTGTGTGAGTATTATGTGGAAACAACAAAGATAGCAGAGAAGCAAGTGTGAAGTATAAGTTGTGGACAGTGAAGGCAGTTGGTGCAGAGTCAGAGTGCAGATAGTATTACAGTATTGCAATAGTCCTTTACTGGACTTGCTGCAAGTGCTTTAGGAAAGTAGTACAAAGATATTTCACCGTATTTGCTATAAGGTTTGTGAATTGTGATATGAACTTAATCTTGGAACTGATCTCCTCCCTTTGGAGATGTAATCCTTTTCAGTTCATTCATACCTGTTGCAGTAAACATTACAGTAGTAAGTCAATTTTGTATATTTATAATGAATATTCTAGCAATGAGCTATTTTTGTAATATGGCAATGAGCCACCAGAGAGTGAGTCTCACTTTTGTAAAAAATTGTATAACTATTTATATTCTCTTGAGAGTTAATGCTCTCCGTAGTTTTTCCCATTTGGGTGTTCCACGTATAAATTTTGGTGTTTCTCTTGTGGTTATATTTCCATGTTTATTCCACATTTGTTGTTTTATGTGTCTTAAGTATAATTTATGAGTTTGATACTTCGGCAAAAGGTTTAAGTTTGAAGAAAGTTTCTGAATATGTGGGAATACTGATTCACCCCCTCCCCCTCTCGGTATTTTGGTTCCTTCAACCAATTCAATAAACTACTTGCAGTAGATTCAATTAAGAAACTTTGCAATGCATCCACTATCTGCCTGATCTAAACTGTTTATACTAAAAAATAATGTCGCGCTAAATTTGTCCTTCTTTACTCATACAACATCCACCTTCTCGACTTTTCACTTACTTTATTGTCATCCATCTATCTCATCCACCCAACATAATGCAACTATGTATATATGTGTGTATATCAATGAGAATATACATCAATTTAGTCTCAATAATAGTTACTCAAATGATTCTTCAATGGTTAGATCACATGCTACAATCACCAGAGCAAAATAGAAACACAATCATTCAAGGTCCGCTTGACACGAAATGAGCATATCCTCAAAATTCCATAATAACACGCTACTGGAGCACAAAGATCACGATCTAAATCAAAATTACGAGGTTAAAGACATGAATAACAAGCCACTGAAAGATTATCAACAGATATTGAAAGACCGAAAGAAACCAAGACACATAGAGTTGCCAAATATTGCATAACCGAATATATTTTTGGAGCATAACATCTAGAGTGCAACTTTTAGAGCACCAAAACATGAACACAACAATCTCAAACAATGACAATAAGCATATCGGAATTGCACTACCATATTTGCATCGAGACATAAATTTGGAGGACTGCAAATCTAAAATAAGCCAACTAAACACTATCAGAATGCATCAACACCAAATCTCTCATATCATGATATACTGACAATATATATTTCTGGGGCACTAAAAATATCTGCCATACATAAGTAATAATAAGGATCTACCATCTGCATCATACATTCCTATCTTCCATTGTTCTGCATCATACCTATCTTTCACTATTTTGCATCATATCTGGACCAAGTTTGAATCACCGGGTTTGTCATCAATGACAACTAAGACAAGTATTCCTAACAATCTCGCCC
Organism: Cryptomeria japonica; assembly: GCF_030272615.1. NCBI lineage: Eukaryota > Viridiplantae > Streptophyta > Pinopsida > Cupressales > Cupressaceae > Cryptomeria > Cryptomeria japonica. Next base: position 318,904,757 of record NC_081407.1, read on the forward strand.
TTTGTAATTGATGGTAAAACACTTATATCAAAAAAACAATTTACCAAAGCTCCCCCTTAGATAAGGCTGCTCTGATACTCAATATTTCTCCCCATGTGACTAGATTTCTCCCCCTTTGGCATCAAGGACAAAGGGTAACAACAAAAAGGTTACCAAAAACTGCACTACAAACAAGTTTTCCATTTTTCTTTGCCTGAAAAATTCTCTTATACTTCTCCTTCAATTCTAGAAAGAAAGTTTTCCAAGAATTCATAACCAAATAGAGACTCAAAGTCAAACAATCATTCTCAATAATCACATCCATTTCTTTTGATAAAGAACCTAGAACAGAGGGGTTTTGCACATACTTCTCAGCTTCAATAAGAAGATTGGAGAGATGATCTAACCTTACTTCAACTATTTCCTTCACCTTCAAAAAAGTATTCACAACATCTTCTCTCTGCCTTTGGTAAAATATAAGATCCAACTACAAAGAATTAATCTTCTTTCTCTGAGAACCATCTGCATCATTGAAAATGTCAAATGTTTTACCCATGGAATTCAACTCAAGCTCAATGGAATAAATCTTAGCTTTAAAATGTTCAATAGCCACAGCTCATCAGAAATAATACTTGTACACTCTGCCTGCTTCTGCAACACAGTTTATCATATCCTTAATGCTTTCTAATAATCTCTTTTGAGCATAGGCACACTTCTTTTATGTATCACCCTGAACTTCAATTTCTACAGTAGATGCCTTAAGAGGCTTCTTCATGCGATCTTCAAGTGATTCACATAGAACATCTAACAAGATGTCTGCAAGATTATTCAGATACATATTATTCCAGATCAAGAAATCAACTAGAACTTCCTCAATCATATCCTAACCATAAGAGGGTTGCTTAAGCCATAAATCACCAATTTTCTTCATTCCATCAGCTTCCTTAAACATACTCAAAACATTTTCAACACTTCAAGGATCATATTTATTTGCGTTGCCTTCTTGCTTCTCAACTAAGACCATCTTCCCCTTAGCAACTATAGATGTTTCCAGATCATCAAGGGAAATAATCTCTTTCTCTTCTTCACCTTTCTTCTTCTTCACCTATTCTGAAGAAGATGCATCAATTCTCCTCTTCAAACTTCTTCTATCGAAGGAGGGACTCTCTTCAGGAGCACTGATAATGCTAGGAGTCAAACCAAAATGTAACATCTTCTGAATGTTTATGAAATGAATCTAGCATGCTTGGTCTTTATTTGCCAAATAACCTAGATATCTATAAATTTGCTTTCCAATAGAGATATTTGATTTCCACACTACATTCTCCTTCAAAGGTAAAGTCCTTGTAAAATAAAGCATCAAACACATAAGCAAAGAACCAAACTGAAATGGATATCCCTGATCTTTTGTAATAATAATATTTTCTGCTAATTGTGTCTACAATAATTCACACAAATCAAGGGCTTTGCCTTCTTTCACCATTTGATGAGCAATGCACTCTACAATTGCTGAAGTTAATCCTTTTCTATTTCTTAATTAAATTTTGTAAGAAATTCCATATACAATGTACCTCACACTAGGGTCGATGGTAGTATCAATTATTAATGCTAGTTGATCACCTATGACATTGGTTAGGGTTTTGACTTATTTGTTCTTAATAAATCTTTTCATTGGAATGAGTTCTTGATAAGAAAAATTTGATCGTATCCTCATCTACAAACCTCAAAAATCCGCTCCAAACATCCAAACCCTTATGCCCTAATTCACTAATTTTTCGCGAATCAATATCTGACAAAGAGCTACCCAAATTTCTGATTTTCTCATGATTGTATTCCTCTAATTGCATATTTTCAATTTTTTGAATAATATTATTGCTAGATTCTCCTACAATTAACTTCTTAGGATCCAGAGAGAAAGGATGTGAAAAAATATTCCTTCTACCTTGCTTTTCATGTCCTTGGCTTCATTCTATTCAATCGGCACATGTTCTTGGGCTTTAGAAGCATGGTTTCAAGTTTGATGGTGTTTACTCTAGGTTTGGCCGACCTCGAGTGTTTACACTTCATATTATTGCTCTGATGATTATGGTTTGTTGTATAATGTGATTGATGTTTATTTTGGTCCTAAATAAGATTTGGTGTGGTCCACTTTACATTCTTTTCCACTGTGAGAATATTTAGTGCCGACCTAATTTGAATTGTGTTCGGTAAAGTTTCTTAGCCAACCTTGGGAGAATTTGCATATGTGAGGATGATATAAATAAGGGACAATTTGTTGAGGATGATGCGGGTGTTGTGTGTGATTTATATGTGAAAAAAGTGAAATGTGATGAAGGTGTATGAAAGATGATCTATCTCCCTGACTGTTTGATGATTGATATTTGAGCAGGTGAAAAGTGTTGAGTAGTGTGAACTTTCATGTGTTAGCTACCAGAAGCAGTGAGATGAAGGTATCTATAGATATTATAATTGTAAAAGTGCATCAATGGTGGATTATTTCTCTTTTATTCTCCTTCATTTTGTTAATGAGCCCTCCGACAATGACCCTCTCTTTCTTTGTCTTGAGCAGTGAGCCCTCTAGCAATGAGCCTTTCTTTGTAAAAAACACCTTAACCAATGTCACCCTAATAGATGCCCCATATATTGAGAATAGATTCTTCATGGTTTTTTCGATAACAAGGTCTTCCATGTAAAATCTAGTGTTTCATTATGTATGGTGTGCTCTAGTTTTCATTCTCATATCTTTCTATGGATTATGTGTTAAAGATTAAGTTATTGCAGATTGAATTTAAGAAATAGATTTAAGATTTTATGCAATTCATTTACCCCCCTCCCCTCTCAGTTTTCTTATGCGTTAGAATATTCAAAAATTGGTATCAGAGCCTTGGTTTCTTAGAGAAGAGATCAACTACATGAGGAGATCCTGGTAGTGCACAAATTGACAATCCCTGTGTTTGATGGATCTGACTATGCTTTCTTAAAAGTGAAGATGCGAGGTTACTTGATTCCTCATGGCTATGAAGTACAAAATTCTATTACAAAGAAGTACATTAAACTGCAGAATGGGGTGAACACTCCAGATGAGAACAATGAATTTGAGGACAATGTAAATGCGAGGTTTGCTATCTTTAATGCTCTTTCTAAGACTAAATTAACAAAGGTTGTATCTTTGAAATATGCTTATAAAGTTTGAGATAAATTAGAAAAGACTTGTGAACGAGATGATACTATTAAAGAAGCTAAGTTGCAGAATACTAAAACTAAATATGAATGCATGCAGATGGATGGAGAAGATGATATAACTAGCTACCTATAGAAGATAGATGATGTTGTGAATGAGATCAAAGGTCTTGGAGGTGACTTACCAGAAGATTAAGTTGTGAAAAGGTACTTAAAACTCTTACTAAACCTTATAGCTCCGAAGTTTTAGCAATAGAAGAATCATAGAATTAGAATAAGTACACTAGAGAATACTTGTATGGCTCTTTACTTGCTTTTGAGATAAGATAATTTGGTACTACTAGTGTAAGAACAAAAACGACATTTAAGGGTACTAGATCAACAAAAGATGAGGAATATGATGAAGAAAACTTTGATGAGATTGAGGCTAACTTTGTGAGAAGGATGAAGAAAGAACCAAAAAATACACAGGGAAATTCCCCTTTAAAATTTTCAACTGTGGAAAGATAGGTCATTATGCTTCTAGATGTCCTAACAGAATTGCAAATCAAATAGTAAGGAATTCAAAGGAAAATACAATAAGAAGGCTTATTATGTTAAAGAAGATGCCAATATTTATGATGATGAATTTGATTATGAAGAAGACAATGAATGTTTGTTCTTGGCTATAAAGGAAGAATCTTGTTCTGCTAAACATGGTAAAATTGTGAAGGAAAAAGCTCTAAAAGATACTACTAAAACAAAAAGATATTGTTTTATCTTCTAAATCATGCTAGAAGAGATAAGGATGAATGGATTATTAATAGTGGATGTTCAAATCATATGACTAGTGACAAGTAAGTTTGTAAAGCTTAAAAATTTTGATGGAGGAGTTGTTAGACTTGGAGATGATCAGATAACTAGGATAGTTGGAATTGGTTCAACCAACTTTGATGGAATACATAATATTGAAAATATTTTCTATGTTAATGGCTTGAATTATAACCTTTTGAGTGTTGGTAAAATGTATGGAAATGGATTTAATCTTTTTTTTTTTCAGGATGATGGGTGTGAGATCAATAAAAGGTCCAGAACTATGATTGTGACAAGAAAGAGGACAAATGGAAATGTATATCAGTTGAGGACTGTTGGTGGATATTGCCTAATGGAACATATTACTAAGAATTGGTTATGGTATTGAAGGATGTGTCACATTAATTTTCATAATTTGGTGAGGATTAGTTCAATTCAAGTTGTGAGAGATTTGCCAAAGATCACAAAACCTGCTAATGTTATTTGCAAATAATGTAAAGTTGGAAAACAAACATGAGAACTTTCAAGATCAAGGAACAATCTTCTACCAGACTGTTGGAGTTAGTGCATATTGATCTTTGTGGTTTGACCAGAACTAGAAGTCAATAAGGTGACATGTATTTCACACTTTGAATCGACGAGTGCTCTAAAATGACTTGGGTTAATTAAGAGAAAAATCAAAAGCTCTGGAAAAGTTTAAGAAATTCAAGGTCATGTTTGAAAATGAGATAGATAGAAGAATCAAATGTTTGAGGTTTGACAGAGGTGGAGAGTTTAATTTTGATAAATTCAATACCTTTTGTGAGAATCATGGGATAAGAAGACATATGTCTGCTCCTAGGACACCATAACAGAATGGTGTAGTTGAAAGGATGAATAGAACAATTCAAGAGGCTACTAGAACAGTGATGAATGAATCTGATGAGTCTACTGAAAAACCAATAGAAGAAAATGGTGAAGAAATAGAGGTATAAGATGATAAGGAAGATTCTCTAGAAATTACTTTCAAGACTCTGAGATATTTTCAAAAGAATCATTTGGAGAAACAAATTATTGGAGACAAAAATAGAGGTGTTCTCACAAGAAGTAAAGCTACTGAAGAACATGTGAAATTGTGCTTAATTTCAAAAATAGAACCAAAAGCAGTGAAGTATGCTTGCGGTGATCAACATTGGAAGAAATCTATGAAAGAGGAATTAGAATAGATTAAGAAGAATCGAACTTGGGAACTTGTCCCAAGACTGGCTAACAAGAATGTGATAGTAACTAAATGGGTATTTCAAAACAAACTAGATGAGGGTGGTCACATAGTGAGAGACAAGGCAAGACTTGTATGTAAAGGCTTTTCATAGGTAGAAGGTATAGATTTTGAGGAAACTTATGCTCCTGTAGCAAGAATGGAAGCTATTAGAATGTTTCTATCTTTTGCAACACACAAGGATTTCAAGGTCTATCAAATGGATGTGAAGTTTGCATTCTTGAATGGAGAGTTGAAAGAGGAAGTATATATAGAACAACCAGAAGGATTCAATCTATCAGACACTTCGAATATGGTAGATGCAAAATGAAGAAGGCGCTATACAGACTGAAGCAAGCTCTAAGAGCTTGGTATGCAAGGCTTGACACGTATTTGCTAAAACAAGGATTTCAAAAAGGTACTTTTGACAATAATCTCTATTTTAATGTTGTAGAAAATGGCATCTTGATTGTAGTTGTTTATGTTGATGATATAATCTTTGGAGGAAATGATGGTATGTACAATAAGTTTTCTAACAAGATGCAAGAAGAGTTTGAAATGTCTATGATCAGGGAGATGAATTTATTTCTTGGTTTACAAGTTAGTTAGAAGGATGATGGCATATTTATTTCACAATCTAAGTATGTTAAAGAAATGTTGAAGAAGTTTGGAATGGGAAATGCTAAACCTGTATGTACTCCAATGGCTACCAGTTGTAAGTCGAGGAAAGATGTTGAATCATTGAAAACTAATCAAAGCATATATAGATTAGTGATTGGAGGATTATTGTACCTGATTGCTACTAGACTAGATATCATGCATGTTGTTTTTCTTGTGGCTAATTTCAACAAGATCCTAGAGAAACACATGTTGTTGCTATGATTTTTTTTTAGATATTTAAAAGGAATAGAGGACTATGATCTATGGTATCCGAAAAAATCTAATTTCACTCTTATTGCCTACACCAATGTAGTTTGGGTTGGTTATGTGAATGACATGAAAGTTATAAGTGGGGGTACATTTTTCCTTTGACCTCAGTTAGTTGCTTGGTCAAGTAAAAAATAGGACTCGATATCTCTATCTATTGCTAAAGTTGAATATATTGCTACTGCTACTTGTTGTACTCAGGTATTAGGGATGAAACAAACTTTGAAGGACATTGGAATATTGTTTGATGAACCTATTTCTATCTTTTATGACAATAACAGTGCAATAAACATTTCTAAGAATTTGGTATTACATTCAAGAATGAAACACATTTCAATTCGGTACCACTTCTTGAGGGAGAAAGTTTTGGAGAACGAAGTGAAGCTTGATTATGTGCCTACAAAGGAATAAATTGCTAAAATCTTTACTAAAGAACTTGCTAAAGATACTTTTGAATATCTTTGGGAGAAATTGGGGGTTATTGCCCCTCCTTTTCTGAACTAATTGCATATAGAGATACATTAGTCCAGAAAACTTCATGAATACTATCATTTTGGACTAATGATTCGGTGCTACCTCTTAGGGGAGCTAGGTGCAATTGTAAGTTTTTGTAGATTTGAATAAAATGAGCTGACAATTTTTGTATTCGAGCCTTTGTCTTTAATGGCAAAGGGGGAGGGAATGAGAAGATGAAATATCTAGCAAAGGGGGAGAGAACGTGAAATAGATTGGATTTGGATTTTGGTATGAGAGTTATTGTTGTTGTTGTCATTGATGTGTTACCATCAATGACAAAGGGGAGGATTGTTGCAAGGTTGATCATAATGAGCTTATTATGTGTTGTCATTAATGTCAACATGATTTGGTTGTCATTAGTGATTGGTTGGTATAAGTGATGTTGAGTTTTCTGTGCAATTTTGTTGAGAGATTTGCTCCACATATCTTATATGTTGCATATTTGTTCATGCAGTTCGGATATGTTGTTAAGCTATGTTTAGAGATATTATATTTTGGATTTGTTGCTCTGGATGTTGTGACAAGGAAGTTGTGTTTACTAGTACGTTTGACAGTATTTGATAGTATTTTCATATTAAATTCATGCTCTTCATTTCTCTGCATTATGGTTTCTGGTATTGCAGTTTTGGAGTTAAGTTGATAATGTCCTTAGCTTCATTCTATTCAGTTAGCACATGTTCTTGGGCTTCAGAAGCATGGTTTCAAGTTTGATGGTGTTTACTCTAGGTTTCGTTGACCTCAAGTGTTTACACTTCATATTATTGCTTCGATGGTTATGGATTGTTGTATAACATGTTTGATGTTTATTTTGGTCCTGATGAAGATGTGGTGTGGTGTTGACAAAAGACATTGTTCTGGTGATGCTCTGGTAAAGATTGATGATGTTAGATGCATGGAGATTACTTAGGGTTGTCATTGATGGAAACTCGGCCTAGTAATCCTATCTGGTATATGGATGTTGGGATTACCAGAAGTCTTAAGTAAGTTTGGTTATTTGTGAGCATAAGTCTGGTTGGTGGAACACAGTGTATAGATCTGATAAGCATTATTCATTTATGGTGACTAAGTTCTTGTTGCAATGATTTGAATACTGATTGGATGTGTGAGGCATCTTATCATACAATTCTATCCTTCGGTGTTGACTCTAGCGAAAGTTTCTTGGTCTCGTATCTGGTATTCCAAGAAGAACAGGGTTATCTTCATGTTTGATGGTGTAGCGTGTGGTCCAGATTCCTTGAGGTGATTCCATTGGATGTTGATGAGTTCGAGGTGATTAGGATGACTTATGGGAAGCTTGTGATCATATGTTTTAGGTCCGAAATAAGTATTTGTAGAAGGATTGAGCCAACATGAGACTACAAGTTTCATAATTTGTTGTTTTGAGAAGCTGACTAGTTGGAGATCTATTTTGGTTGTGCAGATATAAAAGATCGAATTGGACGATCATTTTACAAGGTGATGTGTATGCAAGATTGTGTTGGAAGCGATTGAGTGCAGTTTCATATGCGCATCTTAAGTTTTCATGATCTGGTACATGGTAACAGAGCAGAACAAAGCAATTTTTCAGAGCAGTGACAACGAATCATTCTTGAGCCTAATCAGAATTGATTTTTAGCATTTGTAGATGCTATATTCCAGTTCAAACATTGTATTTGCCTCTATATCTCATTTGTAGGACAGTGAGTCCTTCAAGGTTGCAACCCTACTTTGCAATCGAGCAGTGAGCTCTATGTAGTGTGCCTGAATGTAAGTGCATTCCACTTTTGTAATATTGTTTTACTACTGGCCATAGTATAATAATATTATGGGTTCAAATATCATCATGGTTTTTTCCTTTTTGGGCTTCAATGTAAAAATTCTGGTGTTGTGGTTGCATGTTTAATTGGTTTACGTTTCTTCACTTTGCTTTCAGTTATTTTCATTCGGTGGTTAAAGAATCAACTTAATAAATTTGTGAATTGCAGAACACTGATTCACCCCCCCCCGCTCTGAGTGTTCATTGATTCCAATAGTGTGGTCCACTTTACATTATTTTCCACCGTGAGAATATTTAGTGCCAACCTAATTTGAATTATGTTTAGTTAAGTTGCTTAGCCAGCCTTGTGAGACTTTACATATCCAAGGATGATATAAATAAGGGACAATTTGTTGAGGATGATGTGAATGTTGTGTGTGAAATGCAATGAAGGTATGTGAAAGAGGATCTATCTCCCTGACTATATGATGTATAGTGTTTGAGTTGGTGAAAAGTGTTGAGTAGTGTGAACTTTCATGTGTTAGCTACCAGAAGTAGTTTGTCAAAGGTATCTATAGATCTTATAGTTGTAGAAGTGCATCAGTGGTGGATTATTTTTATTTTATTCTTCTTCATTTTGGTAGTGGGCCTCTTTTTCTTTCTCTTCGGCAATGAGCCCTCTTGCAGTGAGCCTCTGGCAGTGAGCCTTTCTTTGTAAAAATCACCTTAACTGGTGTCACCCTGACAAGTGTTCATATATTGAGAATAAATTTTCTGTAGTTTTTCTTGTAGGGTTTTCCACGTAAAATTTGGTGTTTCATTGTGTATGGTGTGCTCTAGTTTTGAGGCTCGTATCTTTCTGTGGATTATGAGTTAGAGATTAAGTTATTGCAAATCTGATTTAAGAAATAGATCTAAGATTTTATACAACTGATTCACCCCCTTCTCAGTTGTCTTGTACCAAATTGATATTTGGACCTATATTAATGTTGTTTTTACATGGAGCTACTCAGCAATGAACTATTTCTCGAACAACTGAAGTGTTTTACATACTAATGCATTATCGATTCATAGGGAGGCCCTAAATTTTTTAGTTTTTAGAAGGAAAACTAGTTATTTTATCACATATAATGCCCGTTTGAACAAGGACACATCATGTACAATCTGCACTAAGTACTTTTTCTTATAGATGTCAAAAGAAAAGATAAATAATGGAGGATTTGCATTCAAATCTAAGAAAAAAACATACATAATCTATTTGCATCCAATATAATGACATCTAAAGAAGGAAAATGATTTCATTGACTTAGAGGACTTGTTAAAAAGTAGTACTAGTTTGAGAATTTCTTCACATTGCTTGAAAATGAAGTGTTATGTCAAATTTTATAATATTCAAAGATTTATTTTGAGTTACAATTTCCTCAAAGAAATTAGAAAGTTACAACACTTGATCCAAATTTGAAAGAACTAAATTCTCCTAGCCAAGGCATCCATTCTCACTTCCTGTATGGGAGAGAATCTAGGACTTACTAAAAGTAGAAAATAAATGATAAGTTGAGTCAACCTACTTTGGGCACTTAGGAAGAGTGATTAGTGATGTATCTTTAATGATTTGACCTTTTTGAGCATCTTCCACTTGGTATGTTGTTCATTCAACTCTTAGATCCTTGTAGTGTGTTGGAACCACTCCTAAATATTTAGATGGTCTTCAAATTGAGTCAAAAGTCACCCAAATCGGGACCTACATTTTCTCATCTAACTCCTATATTCCTACCCTATGTTTTCAACTTACTCAACTGACTCTCCAAGCTCATAAACCATGTGTTCTTCATGCTTTGGAGTTGAAAAGGAATTAAGGTCATATGGGAAGGAAATGAGTCATTTAAGACCTCCCAAACTATTTCAAACTATTCAATAATGACTTAAAATTTTCCCTTGAATACATTCAATACCTTTAAGAAGTCCTAATGGATGTTAAGATGCTTCTTGAGAGTCACAAACTAAGTTGATGTTTTGAGAGATTGGTGATCTTGTTTAAGAAATGACATTGTTGTTCTTTATTCACACCTTGACCATGCTTGATACCACTATCTCGTTTCTTATCACCATGATGATTGGTCTTTGAATGGTGTAGAGGGTTTGTTCTTGTCATGATGATTTTCACTTGATTCCCTTAATGACTGTGATTTATTTTGCATAGGATCGATTGTCACCAACATTCCTTCATTGTCTCAAAGTTGTAGCCTTATGCTTATCTTATTTATATCATCATGTAAGGTTCAAAAAGTCTTGTGATATGTTGAGTTTGCCATTTTAGCCTTTTAATTGTCATGTAATTTGTTTATCATCATAGTATACTATCATCTTTTTAAATACCCTACTAATAGAAGGTTACCTCCTAAAACCCTTGTCCCCTTAATGACAGCGATCCCTTTTCTTCTAGTGGATTAACATCTTATTTTGCTACTAGGTTTCACTATGATATCATTTTCTCTCTTTGGTATTTCAGTACCTTGTCCTTGTTATCATGATTAACTATCATATGTGATAACATCCTTCTTATCTATGTGACCATTGTCATGGTTGCATTTTGTGGACTTGCATAATGGCACCCATGCCTTCCCTACCAACATTGTGACAATAATAAGAGGACCATGACTGCCATCTTTATGCATCTTTCTTACTATAATTTCATTTGTCTTATTTCTCTATAAAACATAAGTCTCAAGCTATCATCATACCAATTCTATTGACACTATGGCTATGCCCAACTATCCCTATGCATCAATTTGTTCATTGTTATCTTTATTGGACAACACTAAATGATGTTGTCTCTAATGATTCTCATCTTCACATGACAGTGTGATGCCCTTAATGACTAACATCTATTGTGTATAGGGGTGACCCTCACTTCATGTTCTTAATGGTTTTGCCCACCTTCACCTGGTATATTCCTATTACCTCATTGAAACCACATTTTTCACAAATTTCTCCAAACGTTTGATGATTCTTAGGTGGCCATGAACTATCCTTTTATTCCAACTCGTAATATTGATTGAATTCTTACCTTACTTGACTATCTTGACATTCCTTTTCTTTAGATTGTCCACTTATCTTGTTAAACTTGGACTATAATTTTTCAATGCAAGGTCTTTCTCAATGTGGTTAAGGCACACATCCATCAACTTCATTGGATTTAACAATCTCAATAATGTAAGGTCAATCTAACAACAAAAAAACACTAATAGAGGCAAGGTAGGTTTGACTGTTACCAACATTCCTTGTCAATGATATTGATACCTAGGGTTTGACATTGGAACTTATTTACTATTGTTTCCAACATCGATAGTACAAGCCTTTTAAAAAATGACCTTGACATGGATTTTTGACAATAATTCTTTATTTCAAGACTTGAATGACAAAATAGCCTTTACACAACTTGTAGGAAGTTTGTCATTTGATAGTGGCAAAGGTCATTTGACAAGTTTGACTAGGGTTTCTATTAATACAACAAACAAACCCTATCATAGATATTAATAACATTCAAACCCCTGTAGTTCACAAGTGATTGATTCTTAAGCCTTTGTCTCGTCATATAATGTTAATTGTATTGTCACTTACCATGAACACAAACCTCCAAATCTCTAGATATTGTACCTCTTATGTATGGTCATTGTACCATAACTTGCATAATATGATACTGGATTGTCATTTTTTTTTTGTCTTAAGATACCTTGAAGAAATACGTTATAAGTGTCACCACCATCTTAGCAAGCCTTCACGTGGTCTTTCATCTTTCAATTCTCTTCATAATCTAGGAATGAAGCATGCTTGTCCTTTGTTACTCTTTACCTATTTATCATCCTTTCTTTAGGCATAGTCAAGTCTAGTTTGTCATATTGTGATTTCAAGCACATGACTCTCAAGATAAGAATGCTCAATGTTCTATGTTGTATTCTTAGTATGACCGCTTTCATACATCATCTGGACCATATTCTTTATTAATACTACAACTATGGTTGTAATTGTACTCTCACCTTCTTCTTCTCCTTGTTGTGCTTTGTCCTCCATCCATGGCTTTTGTGATTAACTAATATTCTCTCAACCATTTTACTTCCTTCTTCATTCCTCAAAACCTGCCTTTTATTCACCATAGCCCTATGATAACTTGTCCTTTTTGTCTTAAAAGTCTATTAGAAGGTCTTGTGAGGAGTTATCAGTAGTTTATATTCTTTCACATATATAGTTGACCTCATTATATTGTGGGAAGGTTGGGCATGAGAATTTATCACAATCACAAATGTTGTTTTGTATATCTTGAAAACTCACATTTTGGATAGTTATCTAAGCATAAATTTGAGATAACAAACCCCAAGGGTTGAGGCAAAGAGTTTTATGTGAAGGACTACAAGAGATAACAACATACATGTTTGATAGGGTTTGGGGGTTTTAATGGATGGAAAGACATTATGTGAGGTTTGACTGATGACATAATTTGATCTTAACACCCCTAATGCTTTCCTTTAACTAGTTCAAACTTCCATATCACATTCAACAATTTTATGGCAATGAAATAATGAATATTTTAGTGACAAACCTTAGTTGGATTTATGCGTGTTTTTGTGCATAGTTGGATAACAATGACATTCAAAGGGCCAACAAGATTTTCAATAGCCTTTCCCTTTTATAGAAATATTTTCATTCATGCAACTACCTATAACATATCCTTTAAGGTACACCAAACTAAAAATATTACAAGTAAAACACCATATACTTCCCTCTGCTATTCTTGGGGACTGGAGAAATAGTGGGAGTAGCCTAATAATTCTCCATGAAGGCTTGAAAGTTTTAGACCGCCATAGATCCCTGCAAACAAAACTTGAAGAATTCAGGTTTTCATCACTCAAATACCTAACTTAAAACCCATGCCTCTTGACCCAACTGAGTTAATTGACTTTAAAATGTGAAAACCTCACCAATGAACCTCACATATCTTAAGAGAAACACTTAAAGGACACAAGGTATTTATAAACAACTGAAAACCTCAAGAACATGAAACAACCACATAAAACCATGCAATTCACCAATGTGAGACTCAACAAATTGCTCATTTTGGATAGATAAGACATAATGGTAATAATAACCATATCAAAATAGTGACAAAATTTAGATTTGTGTATGTTCATTATAAAAGACTATGATACACCAGTGAATATAAAGAACTTAATCATTAATATGTGATGTCACCATTAGGAAAGTAGGCTCTAAAGAAGTAGAAATCATGTGCATGAATGTCAAAAAGATAAAGAACTACATTGATCTTGAATTATAGCACAAGCAATAAATTTATGAATACAAAACATATAGTTGTAATAAGACATTATTATATCTTTTGAGTCTAGCGTACCATAAGTTAAGATTATTTGTAATTATCGTGTTGTCACTAGATTAAAGTATACATATTTCTTTGCTATATTAAACTCTAATTTAGATTATAGGTGGTTTTAGAAGTTAAATTCTAGACGAAGATGCATCATATATGTGGAAGCCATGTGCAGACATATGGAAGTAGTGTGTCTATAACAATAATAGAAACTATTCTTTGTTTCCTTTTAATGTGACATTCAATTGAAGCATGCATTTGAACTATTTATACATAGAAACAAATTCACTAAATCAAAATACCTAGAATATGATTACTTTAAATTTGGATCTAAAATACAAGTAGTTGATTTTAATGAACATATACAATTTTCTTGCTAATACTAAAATTATGATCATTTGTTTGATAAGCAATCATTACTTAGATTTTTAAGAATTTGGTATTCAACACTAATGACCCTTGATAGAGATGTTGTGGTTTAGACCAAGTATTAGTGATATATTTCTCCTCTTCTTCCCACTCAAATTTGGTGTTTTCTCAATAATAATTAGAAAGAGTGAAGGATATGTTTTTTTTTTCCTTCATTCTTCACTATAATTGTTAATTGACAAGTTGGGCACCAAAATTGATGGACTCACAGCTAACTTCTTTAAAATTTTGTAAACCTTGCAAACTTTTGAGAAAGGTTGTCTTGGTTTCAAAGTTAATACTATGGAAATCTATGATGTTTCTTGACACAATGTATACAACAATCTCCATTAAATGTTTTATTAATAAATTAAAAGCAAATAAAGTATATGATAAAATGGGATGATAATTTTGAAGTAGAAAGCTATGATGAAAACATGGAGAACATGTAATTAAAATGACATTAAGTGAAGTTGAGCACAATTTTCAAATATGAAACAATACTTTCTTCAACCAATGTATTTAAATGGCCCAGTTTTCATATCCACTTTACTACTCATTTGTCATGTTTTTTTGGTTATAGGATGCTTGGAAGATTCAACAATGGAACCTCAACAAAAAATTGACTACAACTTCATTTATTCAAGGTGAAATTTGTAGCAAGAACACTACTATTTTGAAGGAACTAAAACATTAGTAAAAAGTGTGTCAAATATTGTTGTTTTATTCCTAAACACATTGTATCCTCATTTAAAAACTATGATTGTAAAATTTTTGGTTCATTTTTGTGATTGAGGAAATATTTTTTATGAGTGTGCGTTTGCATTTCTATGTGGAATATGATTATGATTAAGGTTAGCTTAAGGTTACAAGTCATTCATATTTAGGACGAGGTATCATAGAGGGGCGCTTCCTAAAAAAATTAAGTGGGTGTTACTGAGGTTTTTTTAGAATTATTTTGATGTAGGTAATCCCATGAATA
This sequence comes from Cryptomeria japonica, assembly GCF_030272615.1. Taxonomy (NCBI): domain Eukaryota; kingdom Viridiplantae; phylum Streptophyta; class Pinopsida; order Cupressales; family Cupressaceae; genus Cryptomeria; species Cryptomeria japonica. The sequence continues at coordinate 318,919,896 of NC_081407.1, forward strand.
TTATAGTGTAGTTTAGGCTTAAATGTTTAAGCTCATAATTTATAGAAGCTAGTGGTCAAATGAATTTTGTTACTTAGCAAATTCAATTCATGTGAGTAAATAAATATTAAAAATAAAAAAATAATCGATAAAATTGAAGTACTTGACAAGTTGCATAAAAAAAGCCTAAGCAAGTGAGACAATTTCTACCATTTTTTTTTTTAACTTCATGGAACCTCCCATCCCTTAAAAATAGATCCTGAAGCACCCCTCATGAGACCTTAGCCTCAGAGTTCAATTAATATTCAAATAAGGTTAAGGTTGGATCAATTATGGTCTTATTATAGCTATAATTTAATTAAGGTTAATATTCAAGGGTTCAATTAAACTTAGGTTTAGAGTTAAATTAAGATTTTCAATCAAGATTACGTTTGACATTAATTAAACTAAGGTTAACATTAAATTAACATTTAAGTATATTTTAAAAATATAGATAAACTTGTGAAATCACGAAACTATGATGTTCTTAATTTCTTAGATTTAGAAACAAATATATTTAATTATTTTTTTAACTAAATTTATAGTCTTGTTAACTGTTTTTAATAATAATTCTAATGATTTACTTTAATGAGTGTTAAAATTTTTGAAATTTGGTATCATGACAATTTTATATAGATTTTTAATTTAAAATATAGATATTGTAAGTTTTTAATAATATTCTAACTTACAAATTAGCTTTCTCGGGTAAAAAGCCTGGCCCTCCTTTAAAACCCCGACCAAGGTAAATTTAGTCACTAAACACCTCCGAATGCCCATTTAATTCCCGTTATTTCACAATTGATTTTTTTCGTCATTTGACGATCTTTGTGTATTTTTCGCGTATTTAACCACTGTGGACTCGCTCCGACTCTTTTTCGTGTCCATTTCTCTACTCGTCCTTAATCTGCAGTCACAATTCTCACATCGATTACAAATATCTGTTGAATTGAATAATTATTATTTTTAAATCCGTCTATTGACTGTAAAATAAGCCAGGGTTTCTGATTTAGGGCACAGAAGAAAAAAGATGTCTTTGTAATGGAAGGATTAATGGCAGCACAAGTAGGGCGGAAAGAGTGGAGAATGGTGGCGGAGGGTTCAGTCGGGCGGGGGGAGAACCACAACAACAGTAGTAATAGGGCTTTTGTGGAGGGAATTAATGACAGCAGTAGCAGGAGGGGAGCAATTAGGCCCTCCAGGAGTAATAGTAATAGTGGAAGTGTTAGCAGCAGTATGAATCATAATAATAATAGTAGTTGTAATGGGGTTTTTCATTCTGGGGGAAGTAGCGAGCATTCTAGTGACTCTGGTGAATCTGGGCCGGCGAATTTGATGGTCGGCAACATGGCTTCTCCTAGGCAGAATATCAGCCCGCCTGAGGATGCTACAATTTATGAGGTATTGCTATAATTTATGCCCTTTCTGTTGTTTTCATTTTGTTCCATGCAGGTCACACTTTTAATCTCAATGGACACCCATTTTGTAATAGGTTATCAGTGGTTAAATTACTTTGGATGCCCACTTTGTATTTTTATATTACTTTGAGGTTGCATGTTCAATACCCCTGGATACTCATTTTTTGCCTTCATTGGCTTGAAGTCACAGGTTCAACTACCATGCACACACATTCTGTAATAAAATGTTAACTCGCTAATAACTTCGGGTGCCACTTTTTTATTTTACTTGTGGCAGGTTCATTCTTTAAGGGCAACCATTTTGTGTTTCGTGTAATAGGAGGCTATAATTTGGATTCCCGCGGACACCTCCTTTTTGGGATTACTTTGTAGGCACATTTACATTCGCAAGACCTAAGGACACAATTATGTATTATAGTTTGTCTATGCTCACTTTTATAGCTTCTTTTTTGGTTGCTCATAGGTCACAGTTTACATCCCGAATTATACTGATTTTGTTATATTTTTACTTTGAGGTGGCAACTATTGGTAGTTTTATTAAGGTGCTTTTAGGTCACAGATTCAAGTTTACATGCATATCTTTCTTCTTTTGTTTTGTTGCTTCAATCTCACACATTCAATTATTAAGGTGCTTTGTAGGCACATTTACATTCGCAAGCCCTAAGGACACAATTATGTGTTATAGTTTGAGTTTATGCCCATTTTTATGCCCACTTTTATAGCTTCTTTTTTGGTTGCTCATAGGTCACAGTTTAGATTCCGAATTATACTGATTTTGTTATATTTTGAGGTGGCAACTATTGGTTGTTTTATTAAGGTGCTTTTAGGTCACAAATTCAAGTTTACATGCATACCTTTCTTCTTTGTTATGTTGCTTTAATCTCATCTGTTTAATTATTAAGGTGCTTTGTAGGCACATTTACACTTGCAAGCCCTAAGGACACAATTATGTGTTATAGTTTGAGTTTATGCCTACTTTTATAGCTTTCTTTTTGGTTGCTCATAGGTCACAGTTCACATCCCGAATTATACTGATTTTGTTATATTTTTACTTTGAGGTGGCAAATTATTGGTAGTTTTATTAAGTTGCTTTTAGGTCACAGATTCATGTTTACATGCATACCTTTCTTCTTTTGTTTTGTTGCTTTAATCTCACCTGTTTAATTATTGGGACAACCATTTTGGAATTTTCTATGATAGTACGTCAAAGGTATAATTATGATACACATCTATTATGTGTATTTTTGGTTGCTTTGAGGTCACAGTTTATTATCACTATGGATAGCCATTGTGAATAACAGAAGGTCAAAGGTTCAGTTATCTTTGTCACATATTTTGTTTTGTTTTGTTACTTTAGGTCACTGATTTGATTCTTATTCACACACGTTTCATGTTTTTGTAATTGGCCATGGGTTCAAGTCCAGGGACATACAGCCTTTTGTCTTTGTTTTATGGTTTAAGGCAACCGCTTAAATCTTTTTTTTTTTTCAGTTTCAAACCCTGTGGATTCCCATCTTCTGTATTATTATTCTTCAAACACATTGCGGGTTGCAGGTTTGACTCCCTCTTCTACTGCATATTTTTCCTGCCTTTAGTTGGATGTGCCACATTTTGCTCTATTCTAAAATTCATGAGGCATTATTGTAATTCGTACCCTTTCGTTGTCGATTTTTTACTTGAAGTCGGGTTCGATCCCCGTAGGTGTACATTTGCAATAGGAGGTCAAAAATCCAGTAACAATGGATGCCCACTGTGTATTGTTTTATTTCTTTGAGGTCACATGTTGAATACATGTGGACAATCATTTTGTGTCTTTCATTCAATTAGCTGGATGTATGTTATGTAATAGGGGTCACATGTTTAAACCCCTATAGACACCCATTTTGTATTTTATGACATCACAGGCTCAATTCCTATGGACAACTATTTTGTGTTCTATCATTTTGTAAGAGCAGGTCATTGTTTTAATCTCTATGGACAGTTATTGTGTGTTTTGTCTTGTGAAATTTTGGCTATTTGAGGCCAGAAGCTCAATCCCCCTGATGCTGTTGTTGTAATAGGATGTCCCAGGTTTCATTCTTGTGCTTCCAGTGCCTTTCAATGTTTTTTGGCCATAAGTTGTATATAACAGATTTTGTTCATTTTGATCACACCTATTTTGGTAAATAATAAATTCCCTTGTAAACCTTTTTTTAGTTGTTCATGCCTTTTATTGTTAAATTCCCTCGTAAATTTCAACCCATATTGTTATTTCAAGGTCACATGTTCAATCCATGCGGTCAATCCATTTGTTGCTCTTTCATTTTTTGTGGTCAATAGTTTAAACTCCTTTATGCCCCTATTTTGTGATGTTGTATTTTATGGGTGCCAAATTCTTTAGTTTCGTTTGGAAGTTACTTTTAGTTCACATTTTTGACATCCGTTAAACACCATTTTTGAACTCTTTTGATATGAGGTTGAAGGTTTGATTCACATTACTTGCACCGAGTTTTTAATGTTCATGCCTTTTATTGGATATAGAAAACCTTATCCTCTGCTCGCATTTTTGATAGGTGAAAATATGCATAGCTTGATTTGATAATGGCAACATTACTTTATTATTACTCCACGCGCTTGAAAATTATAATAGCATAATGACTGCATTATTATTCCTTGTTATCTAGGCAGCCAGCTCATTAGTTTGTCGCTGAGGCTATCATCATGGTGAGTGTTGTTTTTTGTCCCCTTGTAATCAATAGCTGACAGGGTTAAATTCCATAAGTTGCAATATGCATGACACACTTTTTTGGGCTACCTCTTTGCTTGCATAGAAGTCATGGAGTTAATCTGCACAGACACATATTATATTCTTTATATAACAATGGTTGCAGGTTCAATTAGCTTATTCAGTGATTTTGTGTCTTTTTTGAAATAGCGGGTTGCAGTTTTACTCCCAATGGAGATCCATTTTTTATATTTTTATAAACATGGGCTGCAGTTTCAACTAGGCACCCAGTGACTCCTATATAATATAGAAACTCCCATGTTTCATCACAGACACCTTTTTTTATTATCAGTAATGGATCAATCCCTGTGGGCACCCATTTTGTATTTTTTGTTACTTTAGGGCTATAAGTCATCGCAGATACCTTTTTTATTATCATCGCAGATACCTTTTTTATTATTAGTAATGGATCAATCCCTGTGGGCACCCATTTTGTATTTTTTGTTCCTTTAGGGCTATAGGTCTACTCCTCATGAGGGACTCCTTTTATGGGCTAATGTTGAGGTCACCAGTTGAATCCATATGGACACCCATTTAGTGATTTTAATAATAGGTGACAGATTCAATCCCTGTGGATGCTCATTTTGTTTTTATTTTTCCATTTTTTAGGTCACATGTTCAATCCCTCTTTTTTGTAATAGGAGGTCACTTGTTAAATCCTCAGGGCACTCACTTGGCATTTTTGGTTTTCAAAGTAGGAGGCACATTACCAATTTCCATGGATACCCACTTTCTGCTCAATTTTGTCGGTTCAATGTTTCCACTATTTTGTTACTATGAGATTTCATGTTCAATTTTGCAAATAGGAGATCGTAAGTTCAACTCCTGCAACATCCATTGGTATTTGAATGTTTTCCTGGCTTTAAGTGACACAGTGTTTTCTTTTTTAACACTGTACTACATAAACTTTTTTTTTTTCATTTGTTTCTATCATCTTTCTTGGTTTTTCACCCTGTTGCTTATGATTGACAAGACTGAGAAATCTCAGTGTCTTTGTAGCACTTACATAGCATTTTGATATATATGCTACAACCACCTTGGAAGCTTCATGTTTCTTTTTGCAACTTGAGAGTACATGTTAAGAATAATTGAAGTATTTTCAAACAGTTTGCTGACATATATTATTGTTAACAATAAGGCATAGTCTTGAATGGGATTGTAGAAGTCGATTGTATTGTATTACCTTTATGGTACAAGCTTGTTCTTAGTCTTGTGTTTGAATTACTTATAAAGTTTGCATGTGAATCTTTAAATAGTCAATGTTACTTATTAGTTTTGTTAACATTGTAAATTTTCCTGATGCTTTGCTTGACTCCTGATTTGGTATTTTTACAGATAAAGCATGTGCAGCAGGCTAACATACAGCTGGACAATGATTTAGGTTCCATCTCCATTGAATCTGGTCTGAGCAATAATGAGGACTCCATGCAACAGGGCTTGCATGAAATTGTAAGGCAAAGAGAGCAGTTGCAACGCATGGAGATAGATCTTAGAGCACGGTTTATTGCTCAGGCAGATGTATTTCGTATCCAAACTGAATTTGAAGAGCAGACAAAACAGCATGCTAGCATTGTTGCTAGCCTCCAGGTACACAGAAATTATTTTTTGTAGTATTTTATGTGTCTTGAGGTTTAACCACTTAATGTCTATTCCCTCTTCTTTTATTTACCTCTATTTTGTATTCTTTGTTTAGTTTGTATTTCAAAACCCTGGCTCACATCTATGTTGACGCAAATCTTTGGTCCATTGCCATCATGAAAAGGGATTCTGTGAATGCTCTATATTCAATTCACTTGTAGGTGCTAGTTTCGTGGTTTACCATTCATGTGAATAGTCCCGTATTAACAATGAATTATTATTAGAAAGATACTGGTTTTATTATTTCTCCTCCCCTAATGATGATGTGGCAAGGGCAATCTTTCTTTTGAGATGTACTGTCACTCTAGATTTGGTTCCCTTCTAAGAATGGAAATTGTGCTTTTAGAATGGCTTGTGATATTCACTTGTTGATTTTGGTTTGGTAGCTGTCTAGAATAACATTTTGATTTATTATAATGTGTTCTTATGTTATGTTAAAAAGAGGATAACTTTTCTCAAATTGTATTGGTGTTTAATACTTAATAGCAGTGTGTATATCATTACATGCATTTAACATTGTAGCATGAATTCATCCATGAAGCGTAAAGACCAAATATGTTAAAAAATGAGTAAACGCAAAGTCAGAAGCACGTTTTACAGACTTATATTGAAATGCTTGCAGATGTCATTTCATCTGAAGTCCGAATCCTGCAACTTTTGAATCATCAGTGTTGCCATCAGTAATGAAACTTACAATATGCATGATACTTCTTAACGATGTTACTGACCTGCGCTAGCTCATTAGTGTTAAATTTACCTTGCCTTCATTGTGTAATTTAAAAGTTGCATTTTTAGAACTTATATCACCCAATTGATCTAAAAACAAATTAAAAACCTGTAGGCATAATTACAAGGTGTAGGATCAGGCAGTCTTACTAAAAACCTGTAGGCATAATTTTTTTTTTTTTTGATAGGTAAAATATTTATATTTATTATTATTAATAATATAGTATAAAAATTACAAAATCTACAAAAAGTACAGGGGCCACCCAAAATCAGCCAGCCAAGCCCCCGCCATTGCCAAGCTACAGGGGTACAAAAGAGAGCAACCACCACCCCTGAGCAGACCAAAACCACCCATGACCATTGAACAACCAGGCCCAACAGAAAGAGACCCCACCCACCTAGAGAGACAGAACCTCACCCTGACCATACAACAGACCACGTGAGCCGAAGATCAAAACACCGGCAACAAGGAAGCAAAGCTACTATTCATCACCCGCTGCTAACTGAGGTCCCCGCACTGTCCACCACCTTCCTCTTCACTTTTTTCTTCGAGCCCCTCAAAGGACCTCGTTTCCTTCTTTCTTCTCCCTATGAACTTGATTCAGCCATGGCCACCACCTGCTCTTCCTCTTCTCGCCGCTTCCGGTTCTCCATCCTTAATAGAAAATTTGAGTTAACCTAACCCAATTTGCACCGCCACCCTTGCACCTCCCTGTCCTCATTTGCACCCCAAAGGAAGAACAAATGGAAAGGAGGAATCACCACCAATTGCAATAAAACCTTCACCAGGGAAGGCTTGTGTCAAAAAAGTCGCCGTACCCAAACTCCACCCTGTCTTTAACACAGGGTGCTACCAACCGCATAGCTTCCTCCTTCTGGTACATACAATTCCATGCACCATGCAGCAAACATAGAAGAGATATCGATATTTGTACGGTATCAAAATACTGCCTCCAGAAATGAATTGCCCAACGCTGTCTTCATCCAATGCAGAAATCCGTTATCACTGTACTTGAAAACCCATTTCAAACGCTCATTTGTCACCCTCCCCAAAAAGCCACCATGGGCTTGAGCGTCTGTAGGAAAAAAATTGCTTGCATTTTAGCACACTCTACCAAGCAAGAACAACACTAACACCTAGCTGCCTCCGCACAATAGCTTCACCAGCAAGCAAAGAAAAAACATCCTTCCTTGCCAACTCAAGAAGACTTAAAACACTACTCGAAGAGGGAAATGGCGGCACACAATAACTGACCATTAATTATCAGACGCACTCACCCCCGTACCATCCAACGAGTTTGCTCCTACTTCCATCCTGTCATCTCAGGGAAATTCACAAATCGGCTCTTCAATCTCTGCATTAACTCCTACTGCTTTTTTAGAAAGTACGTCTGCTTCCACATTGCCCATATGCCATATGTGCAAAATTTTAAAATCTCTGAATGACGATAGCAAGTTACAAGTTGCCTTTACCACCTTATCTAACTTCTAGTTATCCGACCCACCTTTAATTATGGCATTATTTATAATTTGCGAATTGCCTTCCAGGCGAATCAACATGATCGAGAGCAATTTGCCAAGTTTGACTGCCAAATAGGCTGCCCTAGCCTCTGCCATGTTGTTAGTGGCCACACCAAGCCCCTGTCTACTCCACCCCATAACTCTACCTGTGTAGTCACGAGCAATGCAACTGGCTCCTGCTGGACCAGGATTACCATGCGAAGCACCATCGAAGTTGATCTCAATTCATCCTGGATCAGGAGGCTTCCAAACCACCTTCTCATCTGGGACTTGAGGAGGATTAACCCTTCTAGCCCCATTAACAGGCCGTAGGCATAATTTCTTAATGGCAAAGAAATTGTTTAACATAAGTTTGAATGTTCAGACAAACTTATTACACATATACTGTTGCATAAAAGTAAAATGGATGCTTTTGTTTTTTTTAAAGAACAAAATTGTGTGGTTCACTGGTCAAGATAATTAACACTAATTAAGGATGCGACTGTAATTGAAAATTGTGTATGGTAACTTGACAAGATTTTCATTCTCTTTAAGTGTCCTTTTTTTTCAGATGTAGAGTTGTTTCATTTATTTTGAAAAGTTTTAATTATTGCATATGTACCATCTATTACAAATGGTCACTTTTATGTATTTTATACCTCTAATTTGTTACAGGAGCAATTGAAATACAAATTTTTGCTACCATTGAGATAAATCCCTATATATGATTTCATTATATTGGTTATAAGAAAGGGTTTCTTAATTTTTATCTTGTAATTTATGTTTATATTTAAAATTCTAGAGTGCATCTTGATCTTGTATGTATCATTAACAGGAGCAACTAGAACAAAGGGACCATCATATGCGTGATTTGGAGCAACAGTTAGAAGAAAGGCAGAGACAACTTCATGTGAATCAGATAGAGATCAATGAAGCAGTGAGTCGGGTTTTTCACATTTCATTTTTTAAGCTCATAATTGTTACCATTACCTGACCTAAACAATAAAGTGCTCTCAATATTCCTCTTTGGTTTGTGTTTTCCAGGTATGGGCTAAAGATGGCCTTCTTAGAGAGCAGAATAATGAGCTAGCTACTTTACGGTATGGATGTAGAAATGAATCTGCCTAAGATAGAGATATTTAGTGTTGCCATGTTCACTTCATCGTGTAAATTTGGTGGGTCAAATGTATTCTGAATTCATTCAAGACGTGGTTCATGGACTTCATATCTATATGGTGCAAATTGATGTAAATGTTTATGAAACATTGATGTTTAGTGATAAGTAGCATATTCAAGCATTATAACATTTTGATGTTATCAACTTTAAATCATAATAACTAGCATATTCAAGCATCGTAACATTTTGGTGTTATCAACCTTAAATAATAATGACAAGAGTCATCATTTTTTGAACTTCAGAAGGGAATGTGAGACAGCACTATCTGAGCAGAAAGCAACAGCTGCACAGTTGGAATCTGAGAGAACACAACATCTTACAGAGTTACAGGATTTGAAGGAACAGCTTCATGAGAAGGAAAGAGAAATTCATGAAATCGAGGAGCAGGTAATGCACATAAGTGTTTTTGAATGGTTTGTTCCTCCACCAATCTGTTTTTAGTACTGCTTTAATTCATTAGCATGATAATGTAGTAGTAGTTAGATTCTACATGTGCATTGTTACAATTATTCAGAATTAAGAGTGGAAGAATTAAGGAAGTATGAGAATATGGGTAGTTCTATAAACATTACAGAATAAATAAGATAAATTAGGCTGGGGTCCCATGAGATGGGCTTCCTAAAAAATAGAGCAGGTGCTGCAGAGATTTTTTAGGAACTTTTTAAAGCGGGTGGTCCCATGAATTTCGTAGCACAGTTCTGCTTAAAAATTTAATCTCGTAAATTGAAGGAAGTTGGTGGTCCCATGAGCAGCAGTGAAAAATGAAATAATTTTTTTTTTCTATTTTCCCCAATGTTACCCCGAGTTTCTGGAACGGGGATGGCAGGGGACGCGTTTCCGGGACGGCAAATTTTTTTGCCAAATTTGGGGACGGCGGGGGACGGCAAAGGGGACGGCTATTAAAATATAGGAAAAATTTAAAATATATAGGAAAATTTCAAAATTCTAAATGTTCATATGAAAACATGGATAAAGCATGCATACATACATTATATTCATATGAAAACAATAAAACATGGAAATAGCATGTGTATGATACTATGAAAAGTTGAAGACATTTTAGAATGTAAATTCTGAACATACAACATTGTTAATACTCAATAGACAATATGCAATTATGCATTCATAAATCAGAATTTCAATTCATTCACATTGTCAATATGCATATCATAATAGATATTAAAGAAATAACATACAAAATGTCAAAACAAAGAGGTTAAATTTTCCCTACTTCTATCGACGCGGTTTCCCCCCATATTTTTCAACGGGGGTTTGGGGGCAGCACCCCCAAGGTGGGGTCAAGGGGCAGCGCCCCGCGAGGCCAAAAAAACTTATTCTTTCATAAAGGTGTTGGGTGTTATTTTTCTATTAACTCGCCGAGTTTGGCGATTTTTGGGCGATTTTCTAATCTCTATGTCAAAATGCCCAAAGGCTACACTGCTGCCATATAGTTTCATTGTCAAAATTATGAATTAAATTAATGTTATCTTTTAATTTTTTTATTTTTAATAACAATTTGAATTAATAAGGGGCCTATATTAGAAAATTTAAAAAAAAAATTGAAAATATAACTTTTTTTATTTTTTTAATATTTTTCAATGGCCTTAGATAAGGTGGACGTCTGGCCATCCTCGGGACGGATTGGGGATGTCCCAGCCGTCCCCAGCCGTCCTTGGGACATATGGACGTCCCCCAAGGCTAGGGGGGACGTCCCCGAAAGGTAGGCGTCCCCCCGTTTCGGGGACGTCCCCTAAAACTATAGGGCAATTTGGGGACAAGGGGAAACGTCCCCTGGCGTCCCCAAGTCCCCGAAACGTCCCCGGGACGGGGACGGGGGTTTTTAGGTCGGGGACGCGTCCCCGGGTAACTCTGATTTTCCCTCTAAAATTTTTGGCAGTACTCATCTCAACTCTTTTCTGATTGCCAAGTGGCAAATAAAAATCCTAAGCTGGTGGGGCAATTTCTAGCTATACCCCATTTTCACCCGCTCAAAAATGGAAGCCTAGAAATTAGGAGCTTCTATTTTTAAGGAGCAGATTCCAAATAATCCTGTAGCCCCCAAAAAATCTCCATGGGACCACCTCTTCCTTAAAAATAGAGCTTAAGCCCCCCATGGGACCCCTGCCTTAAGACACCACCTGGACAGAGGTTAAAATGGCTAAACAGACTGCTAAATGATGTGGCTTTCAATTAAACTTCTTGCTTCTCTATTCAGCTGTTTTATTACTGCTTTACTCATCAGCATAGCAATATAGTAGTGGAAAGATTTTGACATGAGCCTTATAATAATTCATAATTAAGAGTTTCTGAGTTATAAAGTATAAGAACATGGTAGTTGTATAAACAATACCAGAATAAATACAATGAAAATAAAATATTACATATAGGCAAGTCAAAATGTGTGAACAGAACTTGTGGAATGCTTTATCTTCCAATTACATGGCATCTTTCAAAACCTGGAATCTGAAATTTGGTGTCCTTATGCTTCATAGAAATTTGGTGTCCTTATGCTTCAGAATGATCAACAGTGTTAGGAAACCATGGTCTTCTTTACATGGAGCCGTAACAATGATGAGTGGGTGGTGGCAAATGCTCCTCCAACTATCATTCAGAGTTGAGAATGGCTGGATTAAGGAAATGCGAGAATGGGTTTAGTTGTATGCACAACAGAGAATAAACAGAGTGTAATTATAAACACATACTTTAAAGATAACAAAATGTCAGAACAATCTTCTAAATGTTTGATATTTGAATTGAAGCTGAGAACAATGATAGGAGTATTAGCAACCCATAGTTCCTGAAGGAAAAGCCCAAAGAATGCATCTAGCCTACTAAATGATTAATCAAATTTCAGAATTATGAATAAATAATAATTAAAGAACTAACTAAAAATATTTGAATAAAAGTGATGAAGATGGGTGGTGGAAATCGGATTGGAAAGGTGAGAGAAGGAATCTGGCAGGAACCTTGGGGCAGAGGATGGGGAGGTTGCTTGTCCGTGAATGGTGGTGGATGGGTTTCGAAGAAGAATGGTCAAGGTTGCAGTCAACTAAACCTGAAACAGGATTTCAATCAACTAAACAATCTAAGAAGGTTACATAGAGGCATGGATGAGGATGAATTTGAATACTGGCATCTCATGGGAGTATGGCAATTTCTTATTGAAACCTTGGAATGAACATGGTTGTGGTCTGGTACATGAGTGTGTGTGTGTGTGTCTGCATATCTAATTTTTAAAGATTAACCAAACGAAGAAAACCTGATGAGCTGAAAATTTTCGTGAATCAGAAGAAGGAACACTTGGGTAGTCAATGAAATTTCATTAGCTGGTGAAGAGAGGAGTCCCTGCAAATAGGAATTATTTCTTACAATCATTGAGTACCTTTTTAATAGTAATTGGCCAAGTGCAATGATCTTGTATCCATGTATACATCTATTCCAAGATGGCAAGAAATTTGGGTTTTATAATTTTATCCCGTAACTTATGTCCATTTCTCTTTCTGAAATGAACCCATGGACAAATTTAGGGATGGCAAAACATTGTAACTGAAGTAATTAATTCTACTCTGTCAAAGAATTGCATTCCATATGTTATTTTTATGACCACTTTCACGTGAACAAATGTACTGTAGTCAAATGATGCTGCCAGGCTTCTTTATGGAAAGAAACGAATTTTGCTGATAATTTGTACTACAATTTTTGTGTTGGAGCTTTCAATGGCCCCATTAAAAATTCCAATTCCTCTTATCCATCAAAATTTTCAGCTTTTGATTTTGTTAATCGTAATCACTAAAAAATAAAAGGTGAAAGGTCTTCATGTTTTAAAATGTCCTGTTCACTTTTTTGTGCTCAAATCATTACATTCTATTACTGGAAAGAAGTCAACTCAAGAGGCTGAACGCACAATGCACGAGTGTAATTAACATTTGACATCATTGGTTGTAAATTTTTTTTAATTTACAGTGCAAACGTTACTGCTTAATCTTGATTTTTTTTAATCATGGTACATTTTTATTGCTCTCTTGTATAATGAGCATACCAACTAGAATGATTGTTTGTCGAAATTTGTTTTACCTTGTTTACCAACTTTTGATTCTTGTACAAATTATGCTCTGTATCTTTTATATTTTGCAGAGGAGGAGTGCACAAGAAATGCTTTTATACAAGGATGATCAGTTACGGGAAACTCAGACATGGCTAGCACGCTTACAGGAGATGGATGCTATTCATGTGAACAACAGTCACAATTTGCAAGTAGAGCTGAGAGATCGTGTTGATCAGTTCAACCAATTTTGGTTAAGTTGCCAAAGACAGGTTGGTTCAGAAATGATTTAGTGGATATTTTATGCTGCAATGCGTGATGAGCAAGAAACTCATAAAAGTAATAAAGGCAGGAGACAGTCCTTAAAATTTTCATATTGTACTTGAGCTTGTTTTAGTTTAGAGACATAGGATAGAACTTACAAAAGGGTTGATTTTGCTAATAGTATCTACCATTGGTTTTTACCATATGCATAGCTGGCAGATCAAGAGAGATACTATGTACAAACCATTCAGCATCTACAAATTGAGCTAGCTGAAGCAAGAGAACAAAGTCAAATTTCCAAGGATAATTTGAGTCTGAATCAGAGTGAATCAAAAGAAAAGAAGCAATCACATTCAGAAAACAAAGGGGGTAATCAATATAATGTAAATGGGGATGCATCTTCAAAGACAAGCAAAAATGGAAGTACATTGGTGCTGAATAACCAAGCTAAGGCTGGGATGATACCAAATGGCAATGTAGATGGAGCTACTCCTCTTATTCTGGTCCGTGATCTGCCTGCTAAGGTAAGCTTTAGGAGATTTTAATGGTACAATAAAATGATTGTTTATTAATGTGTTATGCGCGATCAGATTGTAGAATCTGACAATAGGCCTGCCAAAGTTTTCTCCATGGTTTTAGATAACATGCTAACCTGACAAATATTACTTGGTTTCCATTATGTAAAATTTAAAATTAGGTTTTAGCATCTAAACTGAAAGTATGCATCATGTTTTCACGCAATTAGCTAGTATTTAAATGTGAAAGGTCATGGATGTAACCCAAACAATAGAATGCAAAATATCTATAGAATTGTGAGATGCATTTTATAATATTTTATAATATTTCCTTATGCTAACTTCTACAGCACCTCTTAGAACATCTTTGACGATATCTTCAATTTAGGAAACGAGTAGCAAATATAGATTCATCTTGTTGGGTTCATGCTTACAAAGAGCGTACTGCTGATAATATTATCCTGTTAAAAGCAAAATGCTTAGAGACTACATCTTGTTTCATCAGAATCCTCTTAGTAGAGTGATTTTGTTTTAGTCAAGTAGTTCTGCAATTGCACCATTTTTATTCCATGAAACTCATTCATGAGCGTATGATTTAGCTAGCTTAGTCTAGTTGCTCAAGTATAGATTTTTAACACTGACATTGGTATGCCATTTGATCCAGATATGGAAAATATTCTTTAAATCTTGGATATTATCTGGTGTCTCTAGATCCTCCCCCTATTCGTATGAGCTGGGTTTGGGTGCAGGTTCGGGGCTGGTTCCTATTTGGGTTTGCGTAGGGTCACTCTTGGGCACTTTGGGTTCTGTTGGTGTGTTTTTTATGCACGTGCAGCTCAGAATAAAATACCCAGAGATATCTTATTCTCTCTTGATCAAAATCTTCTATGTGCTAAGCAGACGAATTATGTGATCACAAAGAAGACTCAAAGGTTTCAGATCCATGCGGATAGGTTCGGTTGGTTTGTTGTGATATGTTGGTAATCTCAAGGGGGACTTACATAATTGTTCGAGGAGTGAATCAATCAAAGGATTTTGGTAGTTGTTGACGCTTGTAACTTTCTTCTTTTTTGGAATGATTTTGCAATAAACTCTTTTCGATCCTACTTCTACTAAGACTTGGAAAAAAGGGTGAGGGTTTAAGAAGATAATTCTAACCCTAATCTAATCTTATGAATTCTGGAGATGGAAATTGCAAAAGTGGAATTTAAACCAATTCTTGCTTCGCCATATTCAACAACTACACAAGAACGGTGCTATCTTCTAAGGGACTAGAAAGATTTTTGCATGACTCATTCACCAACATTTTGAACAATGAATAAAG
The DNA here is from genome assembly GCF_030272615.1 of Cryptomeria japonica. Taxonomy (NCBI): domain Eukaryota; kingdom Viridiplantae; phylum Streptophyta; class Pinopsida; order Cupressales; family Cupressaceae; genus Cryptomeria; species Cryptomeria japonica. The sequence goes on from NC_081407.1 coordinate 318,935,279, forward strand.
CAATAAAAGTTAAATTTCTTTTATTGGTTCAGGTTAACTTTGCACAATAATTGAAAATCATCCAATTATCAAATGTATGAACACACATTATTCCACATTGGGCAATTCTATCAAATCCTTCTTTCAATCTAACAATTTGAAAATGAAATATATTCTATTGAGAGCCAAGAAACCATGCTAACTTGCAAAAGTAGACAAGAATTCACCAACAATTGAACAAGGGATTATGTCTTAGCGCTTAGGAAGTATCACTACAACAATTTCTTAGAAATCCCCCTCTTTACAAATGAGAGGAGGATTTATATAGGCACCTTATTACAAAGCAACGACCTAGATTGATCCATGATCAATGGCCAAGATTAATAGATAAAACCCTAATTAGGGTTTATTGCAAAAAAACTCCTTTTGGCCAATTAGAAAATTACAATATTTTGGATAACCAATGAAAAAATAGGAGCCATTTAATTTAATATCTTGCACTTGTTGAGTTTGGTTCATTGCACCTAGACATGTTTGACTTGGAACCCTTGAATTGGTTGATTGATGGCTGGGATGCCACCTCAGCTTGCCTTGCAGATTTGATACCCCATCATGAAGAAGTGTTGACACCTTTCTCTTGGATTCTTGAAGGAAATTCAAGATGATTAGAACATTTTCTTCATTCTCATTGTGGCTTATATTATTGCTCCTTGGTGTGAAATCTTTTGTGTTCACCATCATACTAAAGTTTTTTTTATGTTTGAACTAATCCTCATCTTCACTTTGATCTTGTGCTTCTTGAACAATCCTCCATGTTGACAAGTTTTTTTTCTTTTGATTTTGGATTTTTGAAAGAAATCCAAGGTCGATTTTGAGTCTTTTATCCTTTTATGACTTGATCTTCTTGAATGTCTAGATGAAGTGTAAGTCTTTCTTTGTTCCATTCATCTTTGGATTCCACCTTGAAGTGTGAATGTTGTCCTTCCATGCGTTGACATTTACCACCTGAAAATCATGAAAATTTTCTTAAGTTAGAAAAAAAGGTTTTTACTTAAAATCAGACTTAGTCAAGTCTGGAACAACAAAAATCAGACTCAATAAATATTTGGAAATTATGGAACTGAGTCTGAGGGTATTATGAAAGATATTCCTGAATTTTCATCAAATTTTTGAAATCAGACTTAAAATCAGACTTAGTCGAGTCTGGAACAACAAAAATCAGACTCGATAAATATTTGGAAATTATGGAACTGAGCTTGATTATGAAATTTAGGAATGAAAATCAGACTCCGAAAAAATTCTGAATATTTGTGAAATTAAGCCTGATTCACGAAATTTCTGCCTTCAAAACTGAAAAAAAAGACAAAAAAGCAATACTCAAATTCGAAGAATTTTAGGTGGAAAATCATGTGCAAGTCTGGAAATCAGAAATTCAGACCGAAAGAAGGAATTTTGAAGGACTTGAAATCTTGAAAATCCGCCTTGAAAATATTCATGGACCTGAAAATAATGAAGAAATTATTCAACCTGGCCTTATTTCTTCCTTAGAAATTATTTTGCACCTGCAATTTCTCTTTAAATCTGCTTAGAAACTTGAAAGGAATTCTTCCAAGAGCTCGAATTTTCAAGTATGAGAGGCAACTTGTGAATTAATGAATGCCATTGTCTATGTTTATAGGGAATTCAATCCCTGCCTTGCCATGCTTTTGTGTTTTAATGAGTTTCATATGAAACGAATGTAGTCATGCTTTGGACTTGAAATCGAACCTTCCCTTTTGTTTTTTTGTTTTAATCCAATGGTCATTTCTTTTTCTTTGCTTTATTCTAGATGCCTCTTTTCTTGAGTGAACTTCACCTTGCTTCTTGTTTTTGTTTTAATTCACCTCTTCCAAGACTAAGCGAATTCCTCGTGTTTAGCTTTTTTTTTTGTTTTGTTTTAATTCAGTGAATTTCATCCTTGATTTTGACTTTTGTTTTTCTTGTTTTAATCCATTTTAACTTCTAGCCAAATTTCACACTCTTTCCCTTGGGCAAATTTCTTTGGATTTCATCTTTTTTGGTTTTTAATCAAACTATTTATTCAACAATACTTGGGCGAATTGTCTTCGATTCCATACTCAACCAAACCTTCCCTTCTCAACTTTGGCGAAGTTTATTCTTGCTTTTCCACGCTTTCTTTTCTTCCAAAACTTGCCTTTGTCCACCAAGGGTGGACTTCATCATGACTTGGGGATTCTTCCTAATCCCTAAGGCGGATTTGATGTGTTGGTAGGGAATCATTCTAATCTCCCTAGGTGGAATTGGTAGTAGGATAATAATTTTACTCACCTAGAGGGCGGACTCGTTGATGGATTGGAACTTTTACATTCTCCAAGGGTGGACCTGAAGTGAGGTCAAGGAAATTTCATGTGCCTTAAGCAGACTTCGCATTTTGAGTGGAAATATTTACCATGCTGCCACACTTATCCCAAATTTCTGACTTTTTCCCTTCTCAATGTGCCAACACTTAACCGTTATATTCACCTATTCCTTGGGTGGACTTCAAGGTGTCTAAGGAATTTTTACCAAGGAGGGGGGGACTTTGCTTGCACTTGAGGAGCATTTCCATCACCTTGGGCAGACTTTGCTTTGGTCCATGGGAGTTTTTCACTCTCCTAGGCGAACATTATCATTGGTTTGGGAAGTTTTCCAAGTAGCCAAAGCGGACTTCATGTTGCTTGAGGATTCTTCCTCTCCATGCCGTGGGCAGACTTGGTGTTGCTTTGGAAATTTCTTCATTGCCGAGTGAACTTTGACATTTAAACAAGAAAATTTCACCATCCTTGAGCAAACTTCATGCTTAGTCAGGAATTTTCTTGACTCGTAAGGCTAACTCATCACTTGACCAAGGAGATTTCTTTTTTTCCCATAGTGAACTTCAACATGAAACAATAAATTCCTCCATGGATAGGCATTCTTCATGATTTGAACAATGAATTTCTTTATTTGAGTTCTAGTCTTAGTCAAATTCTAGTGATTCCAATTAGCTTTTTAGAAACCTTCCTCTGGATTTGAAAGCTATTTCACCCTCGATTTGTTTTGGATGGTCTTTCTTGACTCTTTTTTGATTTGATGACCACTTGTGATCCTGGAAAAAGCAAAAACCAACTTTCTATTTTTAGAAAAAGAAACTTGAAAAAGCAGGTTCCTGGATTGCCCCCAAAATGCCAAAAACAAAACTTTCTAAAATTAGAAAAAAAACAAAAAGCAAAATTTCCTAAAAAGTAGGAAGTTGCTTGAATTGGTCCCAAGAAATTGCTATTTTACTCCTTCGACCTTTATAAGCACATTTGTAGCATCCAATCACTCTTTTGAACATTCCTTCTCGTTATTGATTTTGGTGACTCCCCCAAATTTCGAAAAACTTGACTCATTTGCAGAGGGGAGAAATTAGAGACAAAACCCCAAGACGCTAAGACACAATCCTAAAAAGCAAAAAACGAGGGGGTCCCCATTTGCAATGGGGCGATGTGTGATTACGTCACAACAGGTTCCTCTACTAGTTGACCCCATACCTTTAAGAGCCTTATGATGAGGCGGTGCCCCTCAACCCCATTGGGGCTGTTGCCCCCAAACTCCTATGAGAGGTGCCTCCCCTCAACCCTATTGGGTTCTCCACTCCCAGACCTCCACTAGTTATAGTTATTAGGATCTCTTATGATGTAAGAAACTTGAATACAAACCTCCAAAACCCTCGTAATGGGGCATTGCCCCTCAACTACATTGGGGGCATTAGGGGTGCCGTTCCTCAACCCCATTGTGTTCTCCACTCCTAGACCTCCATTGTACCTTTACCTTTAATAATTGCCTTAGTGAAATCCAAGGGCTACATGGAATCACACACTCTCAAGAAACATGCCATTTTATTTGTGCCTTTATTTAATTACCAATAACCCTAAGACTTAGCATGACAAGAGTACAACTCTCAGGACTACCCTAGCTCTCACATTCCTACCCATCCCCAAAAGAATGAATTCATTATAGCTTACATGATAGATCCAACAAAACCCTCTCAAGAAACACTGAATGGAATTCTACCTTATTCAAATAATTGTAGGACTTTGAATGACTAAAATATAATTCTCATTGTGAACTCTCCCTTAATCATTTTCTTCGAGATTTCTTTCTCCTCAATGGAAGGGAGAAGATTCAAAGAGAATGGATTACTAAGAGAAATAACCTACTGGCATCTACCCCAATGATTGTATTTATGCTAGAAGTTTACATGAGTTGACAATGAAGGAAAGTGATGCTTTCTACTTGTTGAAGGAGGAGACCCATGTCAAGCCTTTGGATGAATTTTCACTATATGGTACATGTTTGATAACAGTCAAAATGGTCCAATCATGATGAGTTTAACTGTAATTGAACTCATTGAGGGAAGACATTCTTCCACCATTTCCTTTATTTCTTTCTAGCTTAACGTTTTTCTGTTTATCTGTCCATATGAGCAATTGTTCAAAAAATTTCAGATTGTCTCAACCATTTCAAATAGCCATTTCTACCTTTGTTGAACTCTTATATTGACTGAGTAAATTAAGTTTGATCTGCTGTGTTTTATCTTTGATGTTTATCTAGACTGTACATTTTCTGGATGGCCTTCACGAGGATACCTTCACCTTGTCTTCACTGATTGGGACAACTCTAACCTGCCTTTTCACATACCATTTTGGACTGCTACATATGCAGACTTGTGTAAAGGGGTGTGCAATTTCTCCCTCTTTTTTTGATGAATGGGCTGAACATGTGTGGTAGAACTCGAGTTTGGAGGCTCTCTAACCAATGATGTCCTTCATTTGGCGAGTTATATCAATGATGCATTTGTAGATCTCCTGAAGACTAAGATTTTCAGAATTCCCATATCTGATAATAAGGAAAATCAATAATACAAAACATATGATGTGATGTATCTAATGATAGTGAAAATGAACAAAATAATGCCAAAGAGGTGTGGTGTTTGCAAAATCAAAATATGCATCTTCCTTGCATCTGCCACAAACTTATTGATCCTCAGTTTTGTTGATGTACTTTAGTGCATTGTTTATTGCATTCATAGTACAAGGGATCCAAAAGATATTCCTCTATGTGGATTCAACCAATTCCTCTGCTTGTTTGCACACAAATGTTGCATGAGGACTACATTTTGAGGATTGACCTCCTTAATGCATTTCTTATGATGTGGAACTTAAACTTTGCGTTCTTGTGTTTTTCTAAGTGGTCAATTGCCGAAAGGAAGTAAGGTCCATCTTACATGAATGATATTGATGGGTGGGCAATGTCTAATTAATGCATGGGGACTAGATTTTGAGGATCAACATCCTTAATACATTTCTTTTGATATGGAACTAAAACTTTACATGCTTGTGTTTTTCTTAGTCAATTGCCTAAAGGAAGTAAGGTCCATCATACAGGACTAATATTGATGGGTGGGCAATATTTAATCAATGCCACCTGTTTCTAATGTTGCTGCAGGCATGGGAGACCTATGTGGTCTTCTTCTCTGTAATTAACACATTTACCTTAGAACTAGTTTTGTCCAAGATTGCGGCACAAAATATTATTACTTTCTTTGAATGCCTTAGTCATAGCCTTCTTGAAATAGGGTGAGTGAGCAATGTGGAACACAATTGACAAAAAGACTTTGCGAAGGACATTTTCTGCCTTGTCTAGACAATAAATTATATGTATCCATAATTGTATTGGGAGTTGAACCTGTGGCCTTTCTTTTGGCCTTAGGCTTCACTCAACTTGCCTCAGAAGATGCAAGTGAGGCACTAGAAACCTGCTTTGAAGCCCTAAATTTAGGTGTTGATCAAGTGTGAGTTCCTCACAAACTCCATTTTCTTCGACAATGACATAAAGATAATGTGCATTGACCTTTGGTAATGCTGCCATTGCAACCAAGAGAGCTAATATTGCATTTCCATTGCTGACTGTCTGCACTATTAGCATTGTTTGTACCATTGATGGTTGGAAATTGTTGCAAAGGATTCTGTTGGCTAAATAGCTCCTTAAGGCCAACAAATTAGAATATCAATCAAACTTTTCTGCTATCTCCTCCATTTCCGCGTAATTCTCGTAATGGTAATTCTTGTTGCCATGGCAAAAAGAAAATCACAACATAAACAAAAAACAGCAAGATGTACTTAAATGCAACATGTTCAGCCCATTGGAGGTCCATTTTTTAAAGTTCAACTGCTAAAAGATAAAAAACAACATTTGAGGCAGGTGTCAAAAAGAAAACACTAAACGGCGAAATGTGAACATTCATCTACCAAAGAAAAGGAAAAGGCAAATGTTTTTAATTCTATTCTCAAAATTGAGACAGCATCTAATTATTTTTTTAACAGATTGAACCAATGGACAATGAGATATTCTTTTGACCAATGGTTCGATGTGTTGAAAAATTAGATTGAATGAATAACCAACTTCGAAAAAAGAATAAAAAGCCTATCTTTTAGTTAGGCATTTGTAAATTAAAAAACAATTAATGAGTGATTTTCATACCTTGCTTTGCAGCAAGACTCCTTTTAATCCTCCTCTCCTTTCCATTTTCTTCAATTATCTTTTACTTTTATTCATTGTTCCACGGCCGTTGGGGACGGGGAGACAGGGGGACGTGGGGACTGGGGGGGGGACGCGTTTCCGTTGAACACTGCTTTTATTCTCTTTTGGTAATGTTTAGAGTAACAGACATGAGTTTTAAATGTTTTTTGGCTGGCTGGCCTTTGTTTTTCCTCTATATATTCTTTTGAATTGTTTCTTAATTTATGATGAGGGTGATACCTTGACTTCCTTGGGACAACTTAGGGATGTCATGACATTTTGAGAAGTCTAGACATGTATGCTCTACATGTGTGCTAGTTTGTGTGATATGTATTGTTTAAACTTTTGTTTGGTATTTTGTTTGGTCTTTTAAAGCACGGTGATTTTAATAAAGCCTCATAAAACTGTTCTTAAAGGTGGAGCATGCTGCTGGACTACCTGTTTCACCATCTCCAGTTTTTGGCATGGCCACTGTTCTTCCATCTGATCCAATGGGAATGATGCACCCATTTGGAGTGCATCAACAAAGCATTCCACAGACTTTACAACCAGCTGCTGCCCAGGTTCCTCCACCTCCATTTGGGCAATTTCAATCAATATCTGCTGTTGTTCCTCGCCAAGAAGTTCCGAATCTACAACATCAACAGGTATGCTTGTTGCTATTTTTGAAAATTTCAGCTCCTATGATTAATAATTATGCTGAGAGGTGTAACTAAAGTAGCAGCAAATGGGTTGTAATGGTGTGAGTGTGTTGACAAAACTCCTTTACTGCTGACATATCGAGTGTGTGGCCCAAAAAACTGAAACCTATTTTAAAAATGTAATAAAAAAAATTATATATATATATATATTGGGTACTAAAACTATTTAATTTATATCTCTTATATTATATTCTGTATTTAATATGATAGAATAATTAATCGTAATGTAAACAAAAGTAATCTGTATACAAATTAATAAATAAATATAATTATAGAATTGGCATATTATATTAATAAATTTATATTTTTTTGATAGGTAAATTGTAGGCTTGGGGCCTGCTAATTATATTAACGAATCTAATTTTTATTATATTTTAATTTTTTTTTGCAAGTAAACCTGCGTTGGGCACTGAGGAGCCACAAAAATTGAGTATTGAAGCCTGGATGCTGGTTTGAGTTTAACAAATCCATCTAAAGATACGATTTTTCTATTTTTATATTATCAAACCACAATTTGATCTCAAACTCACAAATCCATCTCAATTTTGTCAACTAAAATAATTAATTGAGCAGCTTTTGAAGCCCTGCTATACCATTTTAACATGGAATCTCAAGATCATCTTGCCTCCATCATTGCTGGTTCTATTTGTAGAAGCCTTCTGGATCCTTACTTTTACTATGATCCACCCATAAGGATTAGTGGCATGTGTTTCATGAGTTGAGGTTGCCCAAGGAGAGTGAGTCATTGATTCTGGGAGAAGAAACTATCATCTTTGTTAGAGAATTATACACCTTACCTGTAACAATTGGAGGGACAATAGTTTGAAGAGTAGGAGCCCTAGGAGAATTAGAAGACTCAATGGAGGCCCTACTAGCATGATCTATAAGGGAATCGATAGATACATAAGAGGAAATGTTTGTGGAGGCCTCAGATGGTATACTTGTTACTGCCAACCACTTGGTGGTGATGTTCAACCCTAGCTCATCAAGTAGCTAACTTGTCTTTGCCTAAGAGTAAACTAAGAAGACTTTTGGAACTTCACAGCCAATATTCAATAGCTAGACATGATCTGCATTTGAAGCCTTGAAGGTAATATATTCATAATCAATCATTGTTTCCAAAGCTTGCTGCCAGCTTTTAAATATGTTTCTTCTAGCAATTTCCTTTACAAATTGAGCCCAACAGGAATTCAAGTGAAGGTAAAATGTGTGTACGTCTTCTCAAGTTTGAGAATAAAAATGAGCTCTCCAAGCATATTGCCAATGGAGGAAAGACATCCACAGACCATAAGTGTAGAAGTCAGTTTGGGAGCCCTTTGTGAGCCTCAGCCAAATAAGATTTGCCCTAGAACCAAGGGCCAGCCTTGATCACAACTTCTTTACCAGAAGTAAATTTGCCAACATTCAAGAACCAACCTTCAGTACACGGACAATGACACATCCTCCTTTAGCCATAGATTTTGGTCCACAATGAGCACATTATTGCTGTAAGATTTAGGAATAGAGAATTCCCTGCAGGTTGAGGCGAGGTTCCCAACAAACTGTAATGCTCAAGATGATTCCCCAGTTTGTCATGGACTCATCCTTGATCGAAGATTGTTTCTGCTATGTGTGCATGTAAAAGAAGATTATATATGCATGCACACATTGCAGAACTGAAACAATCTAGCGAAACAGATGGTAAGAGATATCAATCTAGAGGTGCATGCCTACCTAACCTATATAAAAGATTCAATAAAGACACCTAATATTTAAATTTTATCTTTCACATCATGCCATGTGTAATATTATAGAATAATTAATAATTATAAAAATAAAAATAATCTTTATATGCATAATATTTAATTTATAATTTATATAATTAATATGTATTATTATTGTTATAATAATATTAGTATAATTTTTATAATATCATTTGGTATATATAAATTTATAATATTATTTAATTAATTATAAATTAGTATAGAATCTATAGATATGTTAAATATATCTATCTAAAAGATGTTAAAGAGATGTCAATCTAGAGGCATGCCTATCTAATTATTCTAACCAAATATTTAAATTACATCTTTCACGTCATGCCATATGTAATACTATATTGTATATAATGTTGATTTTAGATCAGATTGATAGCAATAATCAGAAATAACACAATGAACACACAAAACACAAGAGTACCCTGGGAAAACCTCCCTCTAGGAGGTGAAAAACCCAGCAATTAATCTTAGTTTATATTAAGCAATACTCAATATGTGAATTTACAAGTTTACTTCAATACTTGAAGCAATATGAGCATCAGCATATACACAGCAGTATGATGAACTTATCTGCAATATACTTGATTGAAGATGATTTGCTGCTGCTGATCATAGGACCATTCGCTGATCAAGGAGTCAATTCGCTGACCATGAATGATAATCGCTGCCCCAGAATTAGTTCGCTATTCTTGGAGATGAATTGGCTACCATAGGGATATGCTCGTTGATCTTTATGATGCAATTGGCTGTCCTTGTAGTTATATTCACTGACTGGATAATTTCGCTGCTGATCAAGGATGTAATTCGATGTCTTCCATTATGTGTAATGATGAATGAACGAACCATGTATATATATGTGATCTTAGCCACCTAATTCATCCTAGGTCGGCTCACAAGGATAATCAATTAATAATAATATGATGACCTAAACTTGGCGCCCAATATAGGGTCAGCCCCATTGCATTTACAAGTTACAATGTTCAATATAGGGTTAGCCCTATCCACAAGTTACATTGCCCATTATAGGGCCAGAGCAAACTACAAAGTATATTTAATTTTGCACATTTAATGTGACTAAGGCCGATAGGCAAATTATTCACCCACAAGTTACCTTATGGGTAACTCCCAATTTTCATATTTGCAAGTTACATACACATATCAACTTCCTTAATGGTTACAAGTTACATAATGTGTTTGGGTTCAATCCAATACAGGTAATACTTATATTTGATTCGAACTAGCTATTATTTCAACACTCCCTCTTAGCTAGGGAGGATTCTAGCCAAATAACAAATCATCATGGACATTTCCATGATATCCATCTTGCATTGCCCACAAAGGATGGATCCAAAACTTTATTTTGCACACCTGGAAGAAATGAATACACACAAATATATAAATATACATGAACTTCTTTCATGATATCCATCTTGCATTGCCCGGAGAGGATGGATCCACCTTGCATTGCCCGCAGAGGGTGAGAAGAGGTCTTACACCTCAAAACTTCTCTACTGAGAAGAATAACCTGCCACCTTCCTATCCGCAGAGGGTGGTTCCACCTTGCATTGCCCGCAAAGGGTGAAGGAGGTCTTTCACCTCAACCTTCTCCCAGAGAAGGATCTAATGTCACCTTGCATTGCCCGCAGAGGGTGATTCCACCCTGCATTGCCCGCAGAGGGTGGTTCCACCCTGCATTGCCCGCAGAGCGTGGAGGAGGTCTTTCACCTCAACCTTCTCCCAGAGAAGGATCCAATGTCACCTTGCATTGCTCGCAGAAGGTAACTCCACCTTGCATTGCCTGCAGAGGGTGGAAGATGCAACTTGATGCATCACTAGGACTGAGACTCCCTCTCAGCCAAGGCTGTGTTCTCCACAATTTCCAAGTCTCTTCCTGGAGCACAAAAAATTCACTTGAACACAAGTGTTGGCGAGAACATCTACAATCTGCTCATCGGTGTTGACATATTCAGCTGAATGGCACCTTTCTGTACCATATCATGAACATAGTGATAATGAGTTTTCACATGTTTTGGCCTATCATAAAACACAAGATTAACAAACATCTCAATACAATTCTGATTGTTACAATTAATGACCGAGGGTTCCCAAGGTTGCCCAAACAACCTAGCAAGAAGCTTTGTGAAGCCACACTGCTTCATAATGTACTCAGCTTCAGCACTGCTCAATGCAACTCAGGACTGATTCCTACTGACCCAAGAGATTAGAGTAGAACTCAAGTTGAAGCAAATTCCTGAAGTGTTCTAACACTTCCTGCCCAATCAGAATTTGAGTAGCCTTCTAGGGTGATGACAGTGTTGACTAGATACTTCAGCCCGTAGCTAACAGTTTCTCGCAAATATCTCAGGATATCCTTGGTTGCAACAAGATGAACATGCTTAGGTTTGTTCATGAATTGCCTGAAGGGCACTCACTGCATAACAAATATTATGTCTAGTGTTAACTAGATGCATTGAGGATCCAATCAACTACCTGTACTCTGATGGATTTGCAAAATCAGAGTTAGCTGCAGATAAACTCAATTTCTATAGGAGTAGACATAGGTTTACAATCCATCATATCAATGGCATATTTTTCTTGACTAAGGATAAGATCTTTGCCATGCTTCTAGTCCTAGACAATAATGCATTAGGCCTAAATCCTTCATTCCAAATTGAGTGGCTAATTCTTTCTTACATCTAATGATGAGACTATCTCCAACAGTTAGAAATAAATCATCCACATATATATAATAAACAGAATTAGCAATTCACCATTGAATACTTTTAAAGCAAAGGTTAGAATCAACATAAATCTTGCAAGATCCTAAGCTAATCAAATACTTGTCAATCTTCTCATACCAAGCTCAAGAAGCTTGCTTGAGGCCGTAAAGAGCTTTTCTTTAATGGGATTCTCTATTTTGATTCTCATAACCTTCTAGTTATTCAATATAGACAACATTAAAAAAACAATCTTTATATCCAACTTCCAGCCTGCAACATTAGCTATAAGGGTTCTAATATTAGTATATCGAGCAGCAAGAGCAAATGTTTCTTTCTAACTATGAGCTACACATCTAGCATCATATTTTCTCAAAAACTTCCATATGGAACTCCCTCTTGATTCTTAATGTAAAATTGTGGTAACCAAGTCTCATGAAGATTGCATAATATAAGAATCAATCAAGGAAGGGAGCCAACATAAGTTACCATAAATCAAAGATGAGAAATGCCAATCTCTTCCTTACTTTACTTTTAAAAATGAACCCATAGCACAATCATTATGATCATGGCATACCTTCAAGTGAAGAAACCAAGCTCCCTCTTAAGCTTGAAGGCATGGTAATTCAAGAATATCTTGAAGAGAAGCATCACCATGATTAAATATCTCTTTATTGACTAGACTTCCACCATTGACAACATATGTCAAGATTGCTCAAAAGGATATTGCCAGTCTATGATCAACTTCAATCATAGTGTAAAGCTACACAACATTCTTTAAATGTAAAATGGTTTTCCATAGTTGAATAACAAAGAGCTAGCTGTGCCTGATCACATCAGAAAACTAAGGCAAGTGTATGACTTCAGAAAACTTTGACAATCTAACATTTTACAAAATCCATAAGCAAGGTATATAAGCCAAAAACAATTTCCAACCAATGCGTAAAATCAGATATGAGTATCAACCACTTAAAAGGATACACATTGTAGTTGAACACAAGCGTATGATCAAAAGACAACTTCAATAAGTTAGATACCTCATTCATAGGTTTCATCATCAAGAGAATACTTAAAAAATGTAATAGGTAGTATGCTCAAATTGAAGAGATAATATCACAATGAATATTATGTGAAGATAGTGAAAGCCATGACAAAAAATGCATTAGAGCTAAAGACAATCCTCTACACAAGAAGAGCAGAGCAAGGTTATAATAAATCTATAAAAAAGAACATGAGAGCCTTTTATGAAGAGCTGAAGAGAACCAAGTGTTACACAATCCCAGTCCTACATTCCGACCTTATTATAGAACAGAGACAACAGTCTGTATGATGTTAGGAGACACACTAGCAAGACTATTAAGAATTTCAAGATTTAGATAGAATATGATGCATCTAAACTATGCAACACGTATCATCAGAAGAAGATAGAAGGGTCATCATTGGGCATAGAGACTAAATAAGATGACTAAGACATCTTACCTTTACATGCCTACCACACCAATGATTAGAGGACACTATATGTTTTCAACTAAGGTTCCATGTTTCTGAATCTCCTATAATTTTATTCAGCTTTCAATCTCCCTATTTGTACTTGTTGTTATATCCATCATAATATTCCTAGTTTTATATCTAAATACACATGCTGAAATCTTAAGTGCCAAGGATGTATTTAGATCAATGTATCAATTCGGATCATTACATATTCATAGCAAACCACATCAAATAGGTTGAGAGATAAACATACTCAAAATAGAGAGTAGGGCATAACCAAATACTAACTTCAATAATTCAAACTGGATTAGAACAAATTCTTAACACAAGAACAAAGCTCCAACTAAGGTGATTGTTACAAACCCTAGGAAGATAGTTATGGAACCCTTAAAGGAATAAAAGGAATACTAAGATCTGAAAAACAAGTGCACGAACCGACATATGAAAGCACCCTCAGATGAAGTAGATAACAAGCAAGAGAACCTCGTGCACTAGATAAGACACCAATAACAATAAGGCAATCAAATGCAAATCTCCAAACCAAGTGCACCTTACAATTGAGAATAGAGGAATGAGAACACTTGAAATCTTATTCTTGCTATCGTCCCATCGATGCCTTCAATTTGTCAAGCAAACATTGTTGTTGAACTTTCTAATTCATCGTAGACTTCGTCAGCCCTAATCTGCACAAGAAGAAGTACAGGTTCTTCCTTCAAGCTGTTAGGCCTTATAGAAGGAACTTGACTCTAATACCATGGTGATTTTAGATCAGATTGATAGCAATAATCAGAAATAACACAATGAACACACAAAACACAAGAGTACCTTGGGAAAATCTCCCTCTTGGAGGTGAAAACCCCAACAATTAATCTTTAGTTTATATTAGGCAATAATCAATATGTGACTTTACAAGTTTACTTCAATACTTGAAGCAATATGAGCATCAACATATACGCAGCAGTATGATGAACTTATCTGCAATATACTTGACTGAAGATGATTTGCTTTTGATGATCATAGGACCATTCGTTGATCAAGGAGTCAATTCGCTGACCATGAATGATAATCGCTGCTCCAGAATTAGTTCGCTATTCTTGGAGATGAATTCATTACCATAGGGATATGCTCGTTGATCTTTATGATGCAATTTGCTGTCCTTGTAGTTATATTCACTGACTGGATGATTTCGCTGCTGATCAAGGATGTAATTCAACGTCTTCCATTATGTGTAATGATGAATGAATGAACCTTGTATATATATGTGATCTTAGCCACCTAATTCATCCTAGGTCGGCTCACAAGGATAATCAATTAATAATAATATGATGACCTAAACTTGGCGCCCAATATAGGGTCAGCCCCATTGCATTTACAAGTTACAATGTTCAATATAGGGTTAGCCCTATCCACAAGTTACATCGCCCATTATAGGGCCAGACCAAATTACAAGTTATATTTAATTTTGCACATTTAATGCGACTAAGGCTGATAGGCCAATTATTCACCCACAAGTTACATTATGGGTCACACCCAATTTTCATATTTGCAAGTTACATACACATATCAACATCATTAATGGTTACAAGGTACATAATGTGTTTGGGTCCAGCCCAATACAAGTAATACTTATATTTGATCCGAACTAGCTATTATTTCAACATATAATAATAAATAAATTATAAATAAAAAAAAGTTGTACATAAGTTAATATTCAACTTATAATTATAATTAATGTTTATAATAGATTTAATATTATTATATAAATCAATTATAATTATTATAATATCATGTGATATATCTATAAATTAATAAAGATTCAATAAAGGCGGCTTGACAGTGATGTCTCTTGGCATCTTCAAATGCATGATAAAATCATCTGAGGCTGCTACGATGTTTTGTATCGGAAACATTGTGTTTGACACTTGACCCTTTGTCTTTCAGCAAATCCATCAAACCCATAATTACATACATCAAAATCAGCCTCCACAAGTCCAGAGATTTCCACCAAGACAGCAATCACATTCTAATCATCAAGTGAATATGAAATCTCAAGCGCTGCATTCTAAGCATCAAGATATGCACACAAACTCTCATCATGAACAGACAGGGGGTGATATGGTGGATATGCAGAAAGAGCAGCAGGTTAGTATGTGATTCATTAGTCATTTGGGATTGCATTTAATTTACTGGTTTTCAGCACATCATGGTTTTTAATAAGTTTTCTGTGATTATACACAAATAATATGTGTTATCATTGCAGGCACAGAAACCAAAAGAAGAAAATCAAGAACAAAAATTGTCTTCTATTATTCAGCAGGAATATAATGAACATCACCACCAACCACAGGAAACTTCACTGGATCAAGCTTGTCAGCAGGACCCACAGGTAAAAAACGTTATTGGATTTTTCAGTTACAGATGCTTTTATGTAACTGTATAGATTTGGAATATGAGTTGACTCTGAAGGATGTTCTGGATTAGGCAATATCAATTCATTCATCCTTCCAACCTTTGGAGCAGAGTAGAAGATTGGAGCAGCAGCAGTTGCCATCATTTTTACAACATCAGATCAAGCAATCAAAAGCAGATTTGGGAAATCAAGACATGGAATATGAAACTCAGCATGTTACACATTCACACGATAAATCCATGAATGCAGAGCAATTGGGTCCAATTTCCCGAGCACCTGTTTCTGCATCTCCAAGTTCTTCATTTGGAGGTTCAAGTCATTTTCATCAGAATGCATCTGATTGTAAACCTCACTCAGAAACTAGTGATGTTCAAAGTTCTCCAGTACAATCGCCACAAAAATCTTTCGCGTTGGATGGATATGGCAAGGTGTCCGACCCAGCTCTTTTAGATGAGACGTCATTGTTGGGATGCTTTGTTCGGGCCATTCCTGCAGAAGCCAGTGCTCGTATCAAGATCAGCACAACTGTAAGTAATAAATTAAATATTAGTAACCATTTTTACACTGAAGGCATATTACACTCACATAATTGATGCAAAAACTTCTGTCAATAAAAAACTAGTAGCATTAAATTTGACATCCTTGTTGGCTGTCATCCTCTCACTTCAACAGTTTTTTGTTTTTAGTTTTTTCTGTACACTATATTTAGCCTTGGCTACTAGAAAGAATTGTTATGTCGATCCCTTTATTACAAGATCTTTTGAAAGCATAGGACTTTTGATGGCTAAATCAACTTTTTTCTCAAGGATAAGGATAAAAACGAATATAAAATAAAAATATAATGATACGATAATGTAATATTAATAATAATGCAGTCTTAATATATGTTTTGCTTTTGTCAAGAGTTTAATAGAAATATAATAATAATAATAATAATAATTTGGTACTAAAGCTTCTTTGTTTTTCTATAGAGTTTAATGGAAATATAAAAACATAATAGTATATTCATATCTTAATAATAATTACAATATCACAATATAATAATGATTTAATATTAATTACAATATAATGATATAATGATTTTTTAAGTGGAATAATGAACACATATTAAATCTTTTGGTGTACTTTACCTATATTCCTTCAAAGATAGGTATGCTAGTGGATAAGTCTATTTTAACACATTTCAATCATTACAAATTGTCCATTGAAAGGAATGCACCCCAGCGTTGGGTGCATGAAGCGTAAAGAATTTTCAAAGAGAAATGAGAGAGGCACCTCAAATAGATTTAGGGGAGTGTAATGTCCCCACTGTGAAATATAATTTAATAATAAATAATAATAAAATTAAAATACAAAAGAATAAAAATAAAAATTAAATAAAAATATAAAAAATATAATTAAATATAATTAAAATTTGATTGAAGTTAATGAATGCTCAAAAGGTATGAAATGATAAGTTGCAACTCCCCCAAATATGAGGTATAAAAGAGAGAAGAGAACTCATTTGAAGGGGGGATAATTTGGGAATAAAAAGTGCAGATCCGATTTAAATAAGAAGTCCAGATCTGATTGTGAAAGGTTGTGTCGCTTTCAAAGGGTATAGATAATGAAGAGTTGCATTCTTTCAAAGGTGCTAATGATGAAAGGGTGTGTCTCTTGCCAAAGGGCATACATGATGAAGAGGTGTGACCACTGCCTTCTAACATCAAGTTGGTCAACGACACCATAATGCACGTTTCCCAATGAACGGAAAACAAGAAAATCTTTTAATGTGTGAATTTGAAACAAAGACAAGCAGGTATAGATCTCAAAAAATGTACAGCTGGCACGAATTTTGAGTCAAATTTGTGGGCACAAAAATCAAGCCACGGAAAACGATGCACCCAGAAAAATCTGACTATCCAATTGAGATCTCGAAAAACCCACAAAGAATCTGCAATTGAATTTTTTTTTTGACTTGAAACGAAAATGCAGAACCCTAGGCCATTGAAAATCAAATGCCCAAAAGGGTTTCCGAACCAAGAAGCCAAAATTCAAAAAAAAATTGTGGAAACTGCAGGTAAAAAATGCAAACTAGAAATTGCGATCAGAAGAGAGCAGAGAAAGAAGTTGCCCAAAAATGTAGACACAAAAAAGAGCCAGCTGATCGCGAAAATCCCCTAGCATAAACGAATGCCTGCAGAAATCGCACACCAACAAAAGACGAACTTTCACGAAAAACATTGAAAACAATCACAGTTGTCGTCAGAAATCACTGACGTCGCGAAATGCTGAGGGTCTAGGGCATGATGCGAGTAGAGAAAACCTTTACGCAAGCAACCAAAAAATCGCGTCAAGCGTAGAAAGGAAAAAATCCGTCGCGGGTTGCAGGCAGATGGAGGGTGGTCGCGAAATTGCAAAAATAAATCATGAAATCCCATTGAACAATGTTGCGAAAAATGTAGAGTCCCGAAAAATTGCAGGAGAGAGGCCTGCAAAACACAAATTGCGCCAACAGAGATCGGGGATTTTTTTTTTGTATTAACTATAGAGAGTAAGACATACATGAGGGTCATGTGTCGAATATACGAGTCGGGGCTATGCAGCCATAATTACAACAAAATAAGGAGCCATCGTCTCCAGATCTCAATGTGACAGTAACTGTACAAAAAAGGCTACAACGACACTATTTCATCATGATATCTATAAAGCACAAAAAGTCGTAAGAGAGTACCCGATTCAAGACATGGTCCAAGCAATCCATCCTTGTGGACCGTTCATCCAGATGTTGGTTCTGAGAGTTTGGATACTCACAGGCTGGTCAGCGTGCATTGATACTTAATTTTCCTTCTTGCTGTCCGTGATTTCTCCAATCATGGTGTTCATAGCTGCTACAGCCGAGGATGGTCCCTTGGGATCTTTAGATCAGGTAGAACTGTAGAAAAGGTTAGAGATGTAGATACGGATAGAGCCTTTGTCTATGAGTCTCTCAAACCTCTCCTCCGAAATCTTTATCATCAATGAAATCTGCATGGAAACATTGTAAAATATGAGTCTCCTGAGAGACTCAGTAAGAGTCCTCTCCCTTCCCTGATACCTAGCCTCATTAAAATGTTTCCAAATAATCCATAAAACTTCACATGAGAAAAGAGACTAGAAATAACTAGCATCCTTCTTTATGCCTGTAATGAATCCATTAACAACATCAGTAGGACTAAAAATATCCTCAGTTAATGCCAAAAATAGTCCAGATTTCTTTTGCAAAAAGACACTTGAAAAAGATAGATTCTCTAGGACCCTGCAAATGGGGCATACATGGTTATCATTCTGTGCTTGTCTAATAGGCAACCTCTGCAGCAAAAATAACCACTTGAAACATTTGAGCTTGGGGGGGATAGTAGAATGCCATAAGAACATAACAACTTTTTGCCAATCATTAGTACTGCATTGCAAATCCCAAATGGAATTAAGGTGAAATATGATCTTGTTACCAAGCATTAGCCTTAGGCAAGATGGGTCCGTCCATCCAAGTATAGGAGGAGACTCTGTTCTCACTCACTGTGCATGGAATGGAAAGATCAACCGTGCTACAGGCTGATTTCAACATAGCATAGGTATTCCAATTGGATAGAGAGAGAAATTTTTTTTTGTCTGAGATCATCCCAAGGTATAAGAGCCCCATTTACAATAATATCATTAAAAGTTTTTATGCCTTTAAGAGCCCAGTTTTTAGCTGAACAGCCTTGCATAAGGGCCAAGGGCTTGTTCTTATGTATAAGATTCCACCATATAGATTTCTCACTAGCAATGGTGTTATTATCAATAATCCCATTGTTAGCAATCAAATGCCTAGTATGTTCTCATGCTTTCCAAATCGTTTTGAACACTGAGGACCCTGCTGTAGTAACAGGGAACTTCCCTGCGACCAAGTCAACAAAGGGGAGAGATCTTTCCGGCCTTTAGCCTGTTTAGGAACAGCCATATTGATATTGTTTCTAATGAGAACCTTCCAGGGTTCTTCACCCTCAAGAGCTTGGAATATCCATTTAGCAGCCAATGCTATGCCTTGTATTTTCAGGTCTTTCAATCCCAAACCTTCCAATCTCTTATCTAGGCAGCACCACCTCCATTTTACAGCGTGCCATTTCTTTTTGCCTTTGCCATCTGACCAAAGGAAATGTCTGATACTCTTCTGCACTTCATTGATTTGATAGTTAGAGAACATCCAAATAGAAGAGTAGTACAAAGTGTAGGATGATAGGATCTTTTGGCAAATTTGGAGTCTGCCAGCAAGAGATAGGTATAAATTGTTCCATTTATTGAGCTTCTTATCAATCTTTGCTTTGATCAAAAGCCACATAACTTTCAAACTTGGGTACAGAGGCAGAAGCAGGTACAAATCTCAAAAAATGTACAGCTGGCACAAATTGAGTCAAATCTGTGGGCACAAAAACCAAGGCACGAAAAACGATGCACCCAGAAAAATCTGACGGTAACCCAGTTGAGATCTCGAAAAACCCACAGAATCTGCAATTGAAATTTTTTTTTGACTTGAAACGAAGGGTATAAACCCTAGCCAAAAATGCAGAACCCTAGGCCGTTGAAAATCAAATGCCCAGAAGGGTTTTCAAACCAGGAAGCTAAAATCCAAAAAAAAAATTGTGAAAGCCACAGGTAAAAAACATGAACTGGAAATTGCGATCAGAAGAGAGCAGAGAAAGAAGTTGCCCAAAAATGTAGACACAAAAAAGAGCCGACTGATTGCGGAAATCCCCGAGCAGAAACAAACACCTGCAGAAATCGCGCACCAAGAAAGGACGAACTTTCACGGAAAACCTTGAAAAAAATCACAGCCACCGTCGGAAATCATAGACTTCGTGAAATGCAGAGGGTCTAGGGCATGATGCGAACAGAGAAAACCGTCACACAGGCAACCAAAAAATCACATCACGCGTAGAAAGGAAAAAGGTCGAGGGTTGTAGGCAGGCGGAGGGTGGTTGCGAAATTGTGAAAATAAACATGAAATCCCATTGAACAATGTCGCGAAAAATGTAGAGTCACAAAAAATTGCAGGAGAGAGGCCTGCAAAACACAAATTGCGCAAACAGAGATCGGAGATTTAAAAAAAAAAAATCCGTCGCGATTTTTGTAGGAATCGCGCTCTAAAGACGTGAACACGTGGGAATCTGCAGAATGAGGTGGCAGCAAGGGTTCGAAAAAAAATTCCCGCCCAGAAAACCTTCTTCCTGAAAAAATTCCTTTTGAAATCTTTTAGAAAAAAAAATGAATTTTTTTTTATTCTTCATGCTCTGATACCATATTACTGAGAAGTAATTGGTAAAAATTTAGATGTATTAACAATGAGCAAGAACACTCAATAAATAATGTACAAAGAATTTAGTATTTACAAAATAGAAAGTTTCTAACAAGAAACTTAGGATACAATATAATAATATATTACATGATTGAGCATTAATAATAAACTAGTAACTTAGGAAAATATAATTCTAATAGTGTAGGGAGAGGTGGAGTAATTTGGTCCCAAGATGGGTAAGGTCATGTATCCCTGAAACCTTGAGGGGAATTTCCCAAAATGGGGTATGGATACATATGTCCTAAGAAACCTTAAGGGAGCTCGCTTGTAGATTGTTTCAAGCGCCCTAATACAGTAATTCCATCATCTCCCGTCAGGGTTAGGGAAGAAGTGAGGGCAAACCCTAAATTTAATTAGCTATTTATTGCATTATATATATTTCTAACCCCAATAACCTAATTTAAGATAGAATAATGCTTAATGATGTATGTTAAGTAAAGGGAAACTGGTAGTCTTCTGATAGAGGATATTACAGTGAGAGTGGAGTTGCAAATGTAACTCCCAAGTCTAAGCATGTCATCTAGCATGCTATGTGTGTAAAGTTTCACAATCCTCATGAGGAGGAAAACTAATATTCCACATCTTTTGGAATAAATAAAATGAATTGGGAGAATTCAAATAAGACAAAGGACTTGTAAGGAATTCCTATAAGTAACAATTAAAAAGAAATTAACTTTACCAAGTAAAGATTAATTTCTAACATTAATCATGTTTAAACAGGTATTGCAAAATCAACCATGGACAAAATGATGCAACAAGTTATGTTTCATCGAGAAGCAAAAGCCAATATCCATATGATTAATGGAAACTTTGATGATGTGAAGTATGCCTGAAGGTTTACTCTAAGATCACTGATGCAAACATGATTGTGGCAAAAGATGCACAATTGGAAGAAACTGTACTACATTTATGGTATAATTATTAGAAATGGCTTATATCCCAGACAACGAAGATAATTTGATCATCTACTTGGAAAGTTTAAAATTCACTAGTTGAATTATTAGTATGATGGCTTTAGCTCAAGCAACTTCAAGGTCAATCAGTTCCCTGAATTGTTAAACAACAGAGGTTCTTAAGATCAATTCGAAGAAAAATGTCATCCTCATGGGAAATGTAGTTGTTTCTCTATTTCTTGCCAAGAAGGAAATTCTCACTAGGGCACATTTCTTTATTTTACTTCTGGTGTTAACAAAGAAATAGCTATTTTTGAAGTGGATTCTTGAAACAGGTCTATAAAATAAAAGAGGATCCATTTTTTTATTTTCGAATTTTGGTTCCAACGCTAGTATGCTTCCTCCATGATGACTCCAAGCCTCATGCCAGTCATAGTGGCAAGTCATGCCAACCATCTTCATCTATTGGTAAATGAAAGTACAAGCAGCTCAACTATCATGACCATGCCCAGCTCACTAAAGAACACATAGCGCTACAGGCCAAAATTACGTTCTTTTGGGCTCTACATTTTGATTCTTAACTATAATGAGTATGCCCATTCCACTAAAGAATGCATAGCACTACAGGCTACATTCATTTCAATTCTACATTTTGATTTTTAGAGCATTCCAAAATTATATTCCTCTACCATCTTTGCTTTTACATTTAGATGACTGTTAAACAATATTATATTTTGATTCTCAAAGCATGCTAAAATTGACACCACATTTGAATATCCTCTGTCATTCAAGTTTTAAGGAACTCTTTTAGTTTATTATGATTTATTTATTTAAACCTCAGATTTGATGAATTTGGATAATTTCAGTATTCTTTAGTGAACAGGTGTGGAGGAGTAATAATAAAATTAGAATCTCATGTGTTCAAAATTTGAATTTGAGGCTAAGAACAGCTTTACACTGCCTATTATAGCAATGATATGTTGGATAAATAGATGGAAGTATCTAGCTTTTAAGCAAAGTAGCTGGATGCACCTCTGCCTCTCCCTGGGCATGCTATTCCCATATCAGTATTGTATACGGATATGATACGACACAGTTACACGTCGGATACTGTACCCACTTGTGCCCAAATACTTTGATTTTCCAACTGTGCTGGACACTGTGATTTAATTTTTAAAATTTTTTTGACCTAAATCTTACTAAACTTTAATTTAGGCTAATTTCGATCATGCAATTTAAAAAAAAATTGGTGTAAACAATATCTACACCAAATGAGGAAGACAAATGAAATGCTTTTCTATTTCAGTGACCCATTTTTTTGGATTATCTTGTAACTATGTATGTAGCATTTGTGTGTCTATATTTATATAGCTATTAAAGTAATGAAAATCTCCTCTAATAACTTAGAAAATTGTGTTAAATATGTGTATGGGTTTTTTATGAATGTCTATCCAGCTGTATCCATATTGGGGGTCTTAAAAAATGGCTGTATTTGTATCTGTATCTGCATCCGCATCCGTATCTGTGACCATGCAACTTTGAATGAGCCCTACTCCTTATTAACATGAAGAGAACATCATATAAAAATATTTGAGAACTTAATCAAAACAAAAAAGTTTTTGAGGGTTCAACTGGATTTTTCATTTTTCCATTCAGAAAATTTGCTTTGCATTTGATCTGGCTTCTGGACCAGATCCTGGCATCTTGTAACTTTGCATTGCTCTAAAATTCATTTATGCATTATTTATGCCCATAAATGTGGATTATGTTAATTGTTGATATGTATGTATTTTACTGTTAGATGAATGCTAATTCTTCTTGTGTGGTACATTCAGCTTCCACAGTTACGAGAATAAATTTTTGTCTATTATACATTCTTATGTAAGTGCAATGCATGTATCTATGATTTTTAAAAATTTATCTGTTTGCAGTTACCAAACAGACTTGGAAAAATGCTTGCACCTCTTCATTGGCATGATTACAAGAAACAGTATGGACGACTGGATGAATTTGTAGCTTCTCACTCCGAAGTGAGTTGCATTTATTTAGTTTTTCTTTACAGTTATCTTTTGCAGTTAAAATTCTGCGTTCTTACTGTAAGATTGTAATGTTTGCATGTGGTTTCAGCTGTTTATCATTGAGGGAGACTTTATTCATCTACGTGAGGGAGCCCACGCTACATTTTCTGCAACTACTGCTGTAGCAAAGGTTGCAGCTGCCGCTGCAGCTGCAGCATCTCCTTTTGGAACAGCAAGAATGCCAACTATAGCAGTAACTCCTGTAGCACAGTCGCAGGTGCATCGTTTAAGAAAGGGCATATTTATTAATTCAAAGGATGTAAAAGTCTCTTCTTTAGATCCTTCACCTATGGTACAAATAGTTTCTAATTCTTCCAATCAGTATACACATTTGCATGGGGGGATGTTGAAACAAAGTCAAAGTTCAGCATCAAGAACATCAGTAGTAAATGGAAACATTGGCCAAAATCCTGACGTAAATCATGGAGCTACAGAAAATTTGCCAGCCAATTCCAAAGAAGATGTTACTAAGGCAGAGGGTTTATCCATAAACACTAGACTCGATGGATTGGCTATAAACTCAAATGCTGCATCTGTGGGAAACTTTGACAAGGCAGTTACAAACGGTTATAAAAATACAGGGGCTAGTAATGGGAGAATTGGAATGCATATTGGAAGGCAAGGAAGGTGTGTGATAATTACTCTATAACGTGGAAAAATTTAATATTTTCTTTCTTTTTGTGATTCTTTAAATTTGCATTGTACCTTTCGTAAAAGTGGAACTTTTATTTTAATTTATCAGATTTCCAGGATCTGCGTCCTACATTAAGCAAGAATTTGTTAACAGACCTCAGACACAAGAGAGTCGTATTACTAGAATTGATCCTTCTACTGCCCCAGTCAGGTAACATTCTTTCAATTGTCAGTGCAGCAAATTTTAATTTCAGTTTTAACATATTAAGATTTAGCATCTAGAACATAGATTTCATACATTTCATAACTTATCTTTCTTTATATGTTTTCTTTCAGGTAATTAAGCTTGTGTTACATAAGTTGAAATTTATGGTTCAACGCCTTAAAAATTTATTCTGCAGCAAGTGGAGTTCGTGGGCATTTGATTGGGACCTATGGGCTTTTTTGCTTTTGTAGGCTCTGTAATCATCTCGAGGCCAATAAATATTGCTCAGAAAGAGTCGCTGAAATGATTTTGTTATGTTGGGGAACCCCCCTACAAATTGTTTGCTGGGCAGATATGTTTGAGCAAGCTGTCCATGCTGCAATAAGAACTATTTGGCTTTTGGAATCTTATGATCAATTGCATTGGTGCTTTTGCAGTGTTAGTTTGCTTTCTTGTTTTGCCATTCAAGATTGGGTTTAATTTCACGATCTATGTGAAGAATTATCTCTTCATCCATTTTCTTTTTGAACTAAAATTAATATGAATTCCAATGTAGAGATTGTAATAGCTAGCCCAATCTGTTTTCTTTTGAAGGTGAAAATAATCTAAAACTATGGTTGTGATTGCACTTACAAAGGGCTCAAAGGAATTTGAACCGTAGGTAGGGATGTCTTTGCATTTTGATTTTATATGCAGCTTTTGGGTCAGTGGTGGTTTCGGGTTCCTTTCTAAAACACGTAGAATATAGATTAAACAACTCGCCCATGAATTTATGGGTAACTTTCTAACTTTTTAATCTGAAAATATAGTTTCCTTGTTCATAAAGACTAAAATAATTAATGACATTTTTATATTTAGAAACACGAAACCTGAACTTTTATGGCAAAAGCTCTACTCTACCCTCCAATGTCGATATTTACCATTGGCATTAATGCTAAATTCATCATCAGATGAGGTCAGGAATATAGCTAGACATTGACACTATGGCTCTGGCAAATGTTTAATAAATGCATAGAAAGATTTCAGAGTTTGTGGTGCTTGGAACAAAGAACTATTTTCATGACACTCCTAAACTCAGTTTAATCATGTCTACTAATAGGTATTTCATAGCATCTTTTGCCTTTTTCAAATGAAAAATGGTAGTTGGTATCTAGTTTTTATGGTAGGCCTAATGCTCGAACTTTAAATTTGGGGCATACTACAGCGTTAGATGGTTTGCTCTCTCCCATGGAACTAAGTGAAGCTATGTTCATATGTTTAGGTAGCTATTTTCTATGGTGTAATTTATACATTGCATACTGCAAATGTTGTGACTTTGACCTAACAATCCGTATGCATCAGTAGTACAATTATGTGCTAAGTTACCAGATTCTTCTGTGCAACTGCTGGGTCCTGGTTCGGTTTACCCAAAACTCTGGTTCGTTGGAAATTCACCCAAAATTCGCCCAAAATTCACCCAGGGTTCGTATTTTGCCCTGTGGGTTCGATCAGCAGGACCCAGGGAGAATTTTGACCCCAGCAGCAGAACCCGAGGAGAATTTGGGCAATTTGACCCATTTTTTAATTTTTTTTTTGAAGTTTTCTTTTTGATTTTTGTCTGGCAAATTCAAGAGTGTATTTTTCAAAGGGAAAAGAACAGTGATATCACTCACCCTATACTAGGTGCATGGATAACAAATTTGATTCAGATTTTGAACTGTTTATAATTTAAATCTATTATAGTTGTGTTTCATGTGTGTTTAATTCATTACAAACAGCTATTCACTATCATGCCATTTTCTCTTCAAACTGGGTCTGTGGCTATGTATGCTCTAATGGGTTAGGGCAGTTAAAAGAAAGCCTAGGGTTATTACATTGCTACTAGAGACAACAAACCTGCCAGGCATTTGAGTGTGTGTTGTGTATGCAGCTAAGCATGGGCCTCGGAAAGAAGCTAGAAGATGAGTCACGATAGTTAGGATTTGGAATTGAAGGTAGGGGTAAGAAGATGTTGGATTGGGATGAGGATTGGAGAGCCTTCATGCAAATACAAATAGCACATAGCTAGGAACAAATGGCAAAACAACAAGAGCAAACAACATAAATACTTCTTCAAATGTTGTAAAACATGAACAATTCTAACAATTCCACCAAATCTACACAAAATAATGGAGTAGAGGTAGTAACTCAAATAAAATTGTGGACCTACATAGCCTATATTCTTTTCTAGAGTTGAGTTGACACAAGAAGACGAAGAGTTGATTCCAATAGAAAATGATTTCAATGCTTGCATAGATTTATTTTCAAAACTTGATCTAAATTTAGATGTCAAATACCATTTGTATAAATTTGTTGCTGTATGTATGTATATATTTTTTTATTTTTATTTTTATATGTTTTTGTATGGACGAACCCAAAGTGAACCCGAACCCACCCCCCAAAAAAAGAACGAATTTACGAACCCGAATCTCGAACCAGAATCCAATTCCTAACCGGGACCGGCAACTTAGCTTTTAAGTAAAGAGAGGTTTAGGGACGACCCTTGATCATAGAGTAACTACGTATATCAAGGTTTGGAAGCAAATTCCAGATCACTAGGTTTATTTTCAGTGTTATGTTCAGATGAGTCAAATCACAATGCTTTTGTGGGATCAATTAACACGGTTCTATTGAGTTCTGAGATTACAGATCACACTTTTGGACCAATTAGCAGAGAAAGATCAAAGCCAACTTTCGAGGGAAAAAAGGAACTAGTAACCACATATATAGCAGAGCTGTGAAAATAATGGACAAGTTGGGTATTTCAAATATGGGTAAAACCGACCAGATAAAGGGAAGGGGACTGAAGTTTCATCGCATTGGGTGGTTAGTGACATGATCATGTTGAGTCAGTGCTGATTTATTTATTACGTAATGTTCAATTTTTGTGACATGTATTTTTATGCTAGTTTATACGATGCAACAAGAACATAAGATCTGATCAGAACCTAATTTTATCCTTTCTTCGAGACTTATTTTTGTTTTCCTTAGGCCGTTTCTATTAGTTAAAATCTTTCAAGCTTCTTAGTGATTTCATCTACGTAAGGTTTGCTCTATTGTTTATCGTTTCATGTTTGCCATAGGCGGTCTTTTTATTTCCTTCCCATAAGCATTCATAATTTATCCATTTTTTTCTGAGGGATTGATGGAGATACTTGTCTTAATTTAAGGGTATTTTTCTTTTGGTGATGAATGATGGTGTGGAATGACTACTGAAAAAGTGCCTTTTTTTCTCTCTAACTTTTGGGAAAGGGAACAATCTGATTTATGCGTAAACGGCACATCAAGGGATGAAAGGCAATTGTTTTTTGCTAGGTTTCCTTAGTGCATTATATGTAATCTGCCTGCACATATTTTAGGATAGCTTGCTGTTTGTTTGTCTTTCGTGGGTCCATTTTGTGTAGTGTTGACTACTAAACAATACCCGCTATAGATGACTCTACGTGTGAAGAATATTGCGTTTTTTTTTTTCAAGTGTTTCCATATCAATAATTTAGTGACTTTCTGATTTCCATAGTAATAACATAATTGGTCATTGTTCAGTTGTTCCTATATCAATAATTTGTTGAAGGGTTTCTTTCTGATTTCCTCGTCTCCAAAGATTTTGTTGAGTCTTTTTGGGGACTTGTGGTTATTAGGCAACTCTAGTGTATTCCTTAAAAGATGGAAATTGAGCTTTGATATGATGAAGGAATGCATTAATATAGAATTAGTTTTGGGCAGACTGCTTGGATTATTCTTGGAATTGGGAGAGGGAAGCTCATGACCATTTAGTTGTTGTTGATGAAGTGACCATATCCCATAAAAGCTCGTTTCTTGCCAGATTCTATGTACATGTAGTAGATCGATTATGAGGAGTCTTTGGCAAGTCACAATTATCAAAGACTTAGCCACGCTATAGTGTGGTGAAGATCGTGAGGAGACAAGTCACAAGAATAAAAAGGATCAGAAGTAGCCCTCGTTATGTTAGGCTATGTGGAGGGTAACGGTGAGGTGTTTGAACTCTTTTAGAGGAGATCAATTTGGTTGTTCTTAATCTGGATCATGGGCTCAACTTTCATCTTGATGTAAGAAGGAAAATGTTAGGGAAGGCTCGGATAGAAATGCTCTTGGTTCATGTCCTCTAACAAGGAAAATAAGGTGGTGGATCTGAACAAGTAGTCTACTAGGCCCTTATTTTGGTTCTAGCTTGGCACTTAAAAAACGGAATATTGCTAGAAAGGGAATTGGTTTGATCGAGTCAAATGATAGGGTCTATGTAGGATATAGAGTTCATAGAGAAAAATGCCTTTTAAGTGAAATTCATGTTTTTATTGGGTGGTTTGCCTTTGGTTTGTTTTTGTTGCCTTGCTTGTGGGTACTAAAGGTTTATTGTTCTGTTTCAAGATGTGTTTCTGGTTCCTTGTTATTGTTTTATCTTTGTGGTCTTTGTAAAAGGGTGGGATTGTTTCAAGATTCCACATTTTGCCTTCTAAAAAAATTGATTGTGAGAAGGAAGGAAAGATGTGAGCCCATGGATGCTTCTCTCATTTGCTTGTTAATTAACTTGAAGTATGTAGAGTTTAGGTCCAGGTTTTACATTAATTGTAGTTTCATTATATACTATTATTTAGTGTAAAAAATTGCACACCCTTTGTAATCTCAAGCTACATCATGTCCTCACTTTAGCACCTTGATTTAGGTTTTTTGAATTTGAATTTGTTCAAACAAGACCAAATGTGAAGATGGTTGTGCAACACACTATCATCTTGCCAAAAAATGTTATTCCACCTTTGCATATGATTTTGACATGTAGTCCACCTTCTAACTTCCCCTTTTGGTCTTCCAAGTTTTATTTTCATTTCTCTATTCTTATTGTGCAAAATTTTCAAGAAGCTCAATTATTTTCTTGGGATTTTTCTCACAAGATTCTAGGTGATTTTGTTTGTGTTATTATTCCCTTCTTCCTATTTGCATTTCTCAATGTTATTTACAAAATCTGAAGTGCTAGTGTAGTTTGTTTGGGATTTCATCTCTATTTCAGTTCTTTTTTTCAATTAAAAAAAATACCAATTTCATGGGATTGTGGAAACCAATAGAAACAAGGCAACAATAGTCTTCAGGGGAGTTTTCTCATAAGCTTTTAGGTTTCCCTTTCTCTCTATTTGCATTTCATAGTGTTATTTACAAAATCCTAAGTGCTTGTGGAGTGAGTTGGGATTTTATCTCTACTTTAGTTTTCATTTTTGATTCAAAACATTATTAATTTCATTTGAAATATTATAAAAAATCCAAGCAGTTGTGGAGGTAGAAATACTAAAGCGCGGGTTTGACCAAGGCAAGCTCCGTTAATTTGTAAGTTTTTGTTGGAAATGAAGCGACCTCATTTGGTGCCCTTTTCAACACTTTATTAGTGTTTTGGTTTCTTTTTGAATATTTAAATAGTTACGCTATCATTTTTGTTATTTTATGAGGTATTTTTTGTGCTTGATGGTAATTTTTATTTTGCATATGTATTGGATAACAACTTAACGGGAAGACACCCATGCAATGTGTTGGTTTGTGTTTCTAGAAAAGAACTTTAGGTCCTCAATGATCATTTAGTTTTGTTTCTACAGATAAAAAATTTCTATGCGAAAAGATATGTTCACCAATTTGTTGTAATTAAGTACTTTGGTTTGTAAATTGTAATTTTTTGGTTTAGTATAAATTCTACATAAAAAGGATAACTAAAGTAGGCTTAGGAGAACTTAAGCTACTAGTTTGTCTCTTTGTAAAAATTGGAGTTAACTCTTAAAAGAGCCTCTTTTAAAGAATTTAACATTTTCACCCATTACAGTTTCCATGATAACTTGCATAGCCACATACAATAGGATTGTTGTCAAGAGATATACCACATGAAATTTAAGCACAATTCCATTTCTTTAAAATTTAAAACATAAATTGCTTATTAACTAATGAACATTATTGACCTTGACTAAATTTATGAAGCTTTCTAGATGTGTAAGGTGCATATTCCATTCATGGAGTTTGAAGCTATATTCCATGATGTTTCAAGGATGGGGATAGGAGAACATATTTTAAGGACTACAATCCAAGGATGATAGATACATACATACATACATACATACATACATACATACATACATGACACTCATAATAATATTGCAATGATGATAATAGCATAAAAAACAACAATTTAAATTTTCAAGTTTAGAATTAAGATTAAAATTAAAATTTGAAGTTTAAATTCAAGTCTCAAATAGTCAAACTTCTCTGTCACTCCGTGATGGAAATTATGGTTCATCCAATGGAAGCTCGACCGATCTGGACTATACCTCTTCCCCACCAATCTACCTATGATTAGGATCAACATTCTAATGTGTTGTTGGACTTTGTTGATATTCAATAGTTTGCCAATCTTGAAGTCTCGAAGAATTATGAATGCAACTAGGTTATCTACTCATTTAGATGTAAGCTCGTTCTTCTTAATTGAGTCAATGAAACTACAAGTGTAGTGATTCCTCTTTGCAACAAATGAACTAGAAATCTATGAGAGTAAACAAAAAGCAAGTTGTTTAATCTTTGGAAAGTCTGCCCCATGAAATTTCAACCATCCAGTGGGACCTTGAAGAACAAAAAATTGAAGCCACTTCTTTCGAAGTATGGTTGCCTCATTAGTGATATACATCTTATGAAGTGTCTTCATTAACCTCTCCATTACCTTATCATCTTTAATAGGAAGAATTAGCCCAACTCTAGGTGTATACCACTTGGGGTTAAGAGCATAGACAACCATTTGAAGAGGTGTGTCCATTGTGTTCCAACTCTTCCTAATAGTAGGCTTGATATGCTCCTAATAGAATTGCAATACAAGATCCTTGTTACAAATTTATTGCTTCATTTGATAAAGCATAATATCAAATGTCTTATAAATCTCTCCAAGGTTAGGAGAGTATGTATTTGCATACCTGATTAATCCCATAACATGTGATTTGATAGAGAAAATATATTTGCAAGCAACATTATGACTCTGGATCACCAAACATCATTAAGAACCCTTTCTCTCACCAACTCCCTTTTGCCTTTGATTAAGCCTATTTTTTCTAGTCTCCACAAACTACCATAGATTGTAGAGCATCTTGCACCTCTAACATCCACTCCAAAAAAATGAAGTAGCCAGTTTAAGGAATTCTTTCTTTGAATAAGATCAAACTAGTGAAAATGAAGCATGATGACAAGAATTTATGTCTCTAGGTTCGGTCATAGCTATGTTCATCCGAGCTACTTTGCCAATATATTTCAAAGCATGCACACACACACACAGATATATATATATATATAGATAGATAGATAGATAGATAGATAGATAGATAGATAGATAGATAGATAGATAGCCAACATTATGACTCTGGATCACCAA
The DNA here is from genome assembly GCF_030272615.1 of Cryptomeria japonica. Lineage (NCBI taxonomy): Eukaryota > Viridiplantae > Streptophyta > Pinopsida > Cupressales > Cupressaceae > Cryptomeria > Cryptomeria japonica. Next base: position 318,967,501 of record NC_081407.1, read on the forward strand.
ACATCATTAAGAACCCTTTCTCTCACCAACTCCCTTTTGCCTTTGATTAAGCCTATTTTTTCTAGTCTCCACAAACTACCATAGATTGTAGAGCATCTTGCACCTCTAACATCCACTCCAAAAAAATGAAGTAGCTAGTTTGAGGAATTCTTTCTTTGAATAAGATCAAACTAGTGAAAATGAAGCATGATGACAAGAATTTATGTCTCTAGGTCCGGTCATAGCTATGTTCATCCGAGCTACTTTGCCAATATATTTCAAAGCATGTACACACACACACACACAGATAGATAGATAGATAGATAGATAGATAGAGAGAGAGAGAGAGAGAGAGAGAGAGAGAGAGAGAGAGAGAGAGAGAGAGAGAGAGAGAGAGAGAGAGAGAGAGAGAGAGAGAGCTATGTTCATCCGAGCTACTTTGCCAATATATTTCAAAGCATGTACACACACACATAGATATATATATATATATATATATATATATATATATAGAGAGAGAGAGAGAGAGAGAGAGAGAGAGAGAGAGAGAGAGAGAGAGAGAGAGAGAGAGAGAGAGAGAGAGAGAGAGAGAGAGAGAGAGAGAGAGAGAGAGAGAATTATGATGACAATATAATAACAATAAAATTTAATTGTGATAGCAATATATTAGTAGTTTAATGATGACACTAACATAACAATAGTATAACAACAATGTATCAACAATATACGAATAATATCAAAATTTAATCATGATACTCAGATAACAATATTTGAATGATGACAATAGCAAAAAAAACAATAATTTAAATTTTCAAGTTTAGAAATTAAAATTAAAATTTTAAGTTTAATTCAAGTCCCAAATTGTCAAACTGCAAAATACAACTACACCTCATTCTCTGTGTCACTCTGTGATTGAAGTTGTGGTTAATTCAATGGAAACTTGACCAATTTTGACAACACCTCTTCCCCACCAATCTACCTATATTTAGGATCAACATTCTAATGTGATGTTGCACTTTGTTGATGTTCAATAGTTTGCCGATCTTGAAGTCTCAAAGAATTATGAATTCAACTAGCTTGTCTGCTCATTTAGATATAAGCTTGTTCCTCATAATTGAGTGGATGAAACCATAGTGAAGTGATTCCTCTTTGCAACAAAGGAACCATAAATCTATGAGAGTAGACAAAAAGAAAGTTCTTTCATTTTTGGTTTGTCCCATGAAATTTCTATCATCCAATAGGGTTCTTTTGTGCAATGATGTTTCTATCCATCCTAGCCTCTAGTTTGCTAAATGTAGGACCTTGAAGATCAAAAAATTGAAGCCACGTCTCTCAAATTATAGTTGCCTACTTATTGGTATACATCTTATGAAGGGTCTTCATAAACCTCTCCATTACCTTATAATATTTAATTGGAAGAATTAGGCCAACTCTAGGTGCGTACTACTTGGGATTAGAGCGTAGACAACCATATAAAGAGGGGTGTCCATTGTGCTCCAACTCTTCCTAATAGTAGGCTTGATATGCTCCTCATAGAATTGCAAACCAAGATCCTTTACAAATTTCTTGCTTCATTTAATCAAGCATAAAATCAAAAGTCTTATAAACCTCTCCAAGGTTTGAAGAGTACATATTTGCATACCTGATTAATCCCATAACATGTGATTTGATAGAGAAAATATATCTGCAAGCAACATTATGATTTTCGACCACCAAGCATCATTAAGAACCCTTTCTCTCACCAACTTCCTTTTGTCTTTGTTTGAGCCTACCTTTTCTAGTCCCCACAGACTACCATAGATTGTAGAGAATCTTGTACCTCCAAAATTCACTCCTGAAAAATAAAGTAGCTACTCTAAGGAATTCTTTCTTTAAATAAGATTACAATAGTTCGAATGAAGTGCGATGACAAGAATTTACATGTCTCTTGCTTCAGTCATAGCTATGTTAATCCGAGCTACTTTGCCAATATCTTTCAAAGCCTGTACACAATGTGGAGTCCATAAAATGTGTTTGTAAGTGCTTCTAGCCATCAAACAAATTGACTTATGAATGCAAGTTGAATTTGTCACAACTTGCATAACATTAGAAGACCCAACCTCCTCTATAAGACTTAAGTAAACTTAACATGTGAATAGGACCCACTAAGTGAACTAGTTAAATAAAACACCTTATTAACAACAACAATTTTGAATGTGGGGGGTCATCTCTAATTGTTAATATGGTTGAACATGTGTATTTGGTTAATTTTAGGCATATGTTGATGCCTAAATGGATAATACATGGTTTACTTCAATCATTTTTGTTAGAGCATTCTATAATTAAAGACATTCTTTTTGGCTTAAGTTTATTTAGTTGAGCTTTATTTAATTTCTTTATGCTTTTAAAGATTTCCTAATTTTATATTAGGGCTTCTCTTGCTTTCTATAAAGAAAGTCATTATGCATTATCTATTCATTCTATATCTTTTACTTTTGAGGAATATAACATTTCATTCTTGTTGGTCTTGTTTGTGGAAGGTGTTCTTTGTTTGTTGTTTGACCTTGTAGGCACTTGTGTTGCAAACTTCAACATGGTATTAGAGTGTGGATTCAAAAAAACCCTTCTCAATCTTTGAGGGTTTCTTTTCTCAAAAGCGTTATAAGGTCACTAGATCTAGCTTCTTGTGTGGATCTGGAAGTTGGTATTTTTTTTAGCACTTTCAAGCAAAATGGGCCTCACCATTGCATTTATAGCATTACAAAACCAATTGTCTATTGTTTCATCAAAAGGAGTTGTTGAGTTTATGGGAAAAAAATTTGTGGGCACATTTTTTGAGTTAAGATCTAGACGTCAACAAAAATTCTAGGTACTTTGGAGTGAAATAGATCTTGCCATTGTGTCTGCATCAACTAAAAACCCAAAGAACACCTATATTTTTTTCAAAATAGGACACTTGATTTTTTTTTGGACACGTTTCCTCAAAAATCACATGGGCCAATATTATTGGCTTAGGTTTGATAGCTCACTGATGTAGGATAGAGAATATTTTGACAATGCTCAAAATATTATGTTCGTAGGCAAATAAGTGGCAACTTAAAAAAATCTGGCCAATAGTCAACTTAGGAATATTTTGGTAGAAGGAATATTCCATTGCTGATATTTGCAGATGTCAGCATTGCAAATGCTAACATCATCACCTATACCTTCCCTTCAAGCCCTCTTCATCCCTTTTGAGTTGTCTACTATAAAATGGCCATAACTTCTACATATGGTGTTTGTTTTTCATAAATGAGATATCACTGGAAAGCCGATTCCGAGGGACATCTAATGGTGCTTGTATCTTTTTCCAATTTTACCCTAGATTTTTCTACACACCATTGAAGTTAGGCCTTCGTGCTTACACTTTTGGGTCCATAACTTGCTTAAACAAACATTTTGTGTAGAGAAGTAGGCGTTGGCAAGGTATTTCTATGCTTTATCTAGATTTGTTGCTATGTTTTTCCAAATTTTTACTCAGGTACACAAAGCGGCCATTTAAAGTGATTTCTCTCTTTATCACTGTTGCAAATGGGTTTGTTTTTTGTTGTCGTGTGGCGGGGAAGGGGGGTTCAAATTGTATTATTCAGATCCTCATAACATATTATACCTATGGAGGATTCATTTTCTATTGAACACCTTACACCCCATAATTATCGTAGCTGGAAAACCTAGATGACCATATTACTCATGTCCAAAGGTTTGTGGTCAACCTTGGATGAGACCCAACCACAATTGACCTGTCAATTTGAGATATTTCATCATAGGCATAAGATGAATGAGGCTATGGGTTTGATTGTTATGCATGTTTGAGAAAATATCATGTTTCACCTTGAGTCTTGCACTACTCCTCAAGCTACGTGGGAAGTTCAATGATCTTTTTAGGACAATTAATGAGTTCAGAGCACTTCAACTTGAGACGGATTTGAATAAATTAGTACTTGATTCCTTCTCATCTGTTAAGGACTTTTTGGAGAAATTCAAGTCAAACATATCATTGTTACACGGTTGTGGAAATGATAAAACTGAAAGAGTGTATATTCATGATTTTGTTTAAGCTTTGAGGGCCCTTTCAAGTCTTTGCTTCTACATTTTTCTCCACCATGGATTCTTTGGGTGATACCCACACTTTTCCTTCTTTTGAGGTGTTTTATGATCGCTAGACATGGGAATAGGATAAGTTGACTCAACTTGATTCACTTTCCAGTTCCAAGTCACAATTTTTGGTAGCATAGTCATCTAAGGGAAAAAAAAGAAGAAACAAAAGTATACGACACATTATTCATTAGGTAGTAAGAGTTCTTCCAAGCCCACTTAGAAGTCAGATCAAAGATCCATATCCACTCCACAACCTAGTAATTCTTCAAAGTTTGGCAAGTCTTCCTCCAAGATGAAGAAGTCATGTGAGCCTTATAGTTTTTGTGGCAAGGAGGGAAATTTAGCCACCAACTGTTGAAAGAGACTAAAGAATTTAGACAAGGCCATGCAACAACACAATATTTCAGCTTCTATGTCCTCTTTCTTTGACACATGCAAAGGTTATGCACTTTTTGGATGGGCCCTGTGTTCAATAACTACTTGGATACTTTATTTTGGTACTTCTCATCACACGACACATTCTTAAAACTTTTTTACTTCTCTTTCAAATTGTGTCACTTCACAAATTCTAGTGGGGGATTCTGCTTAGTTTTTAGTTAGTTCAGGCCTTATTCAACTTGAGGGCAGTTGTCTTTAGGATGTTCTTGTTGTTCTTGACATCTCCACAACCTTCTTTCAGTGTATCAAATTTGTCATTTTTCCATGGGCGAGACAATTGACTTTACACCACACGATGTGGTTATTAGATACCTCCACGATCTTGATGTTGTTGCGGTTACTAGGAGTGTTGATCTTGAAAGTGTTTACTTCCATCTTTTCTTTCATTTAATTTTTTAAAATTATAAATAGATTATTATAGCTCCTACTAGATATTAATACTTCATTGGTATACTTATTAGAAAACTAATAATTTCCTATATCTACTATATGAGCAACTTTCTTATAAGTACTGAATTCATTATCCTAAGGAAAGACAATAGATGAATTACATGCTTTATTTTCTTTCCACATAGGGGGTGGCTTCTTCTTGATTTCAATAGATAAATTCATGTTGAGTTTCTTTTTGAACATTATTATCTTATTGTCCATCTTCCAACATTGTATTCAAAATAATTTTTCTTACCAAATTTTATAACAAACTCAACACTCTAATTTGAAGACACATATAAAAAGGTTTTGGCAAGAAACAGAAGATATTAAAAAAATATCTTGTTTGTGATGCATAAAACACAAACTAAATCACTAAATAAGTAAACCTTCACAAGATTTGCATTGTCTTATTAAGTATTAATTACCTAAAGCACAATATTTTTCAATAAGAAAATATAGTGAAACATAATCTCTAAAATGATTATAATCCTTTGAAACATGGAAAACAATTTTATAGTTGATTATTAATTTTAGATGTAGGCCATCACTAATAATAACACAAAATGTAAATGAAATTATTCGATTGAAACAATACTAATAACATTTTAGATAACACAAAAAATGAATTTTAAGTCCTTGATAGTTGTGCCATTATAGTTGTGCAAGTTAATAGGATGCCAAATATAAATGATACAAAATGATTGAGTAACCAATTAATAACTACAAAAAAATGAAGCACAAATGACAATGCAAGATATAGATTCTTAACTACCTAACAACATCATCATTATTAGTATTCTATGCTACTAATTCAGATGGCTCCTCTGAAGGGGATGGTGAGGGCCTAACAACATTCTTGACCATCCATGCTGCTGATCCTTGTTCAGATGGCTCCTCTCAGGGGGATGAGTGCCCCTTACTGTTGTTGATGCTACTTTTGAAGCTCCTCTGGTGGACTCATCTTCTGCCCCTATGGTTTATACTCTGGTCACTCCAGTTTCGCTGGCATGATCTACTCCTGTTGGTTCTGCTTCCACTATTGTTTCACTACAACATCCCCTTGCTGTTCTGTTGCAGTACTTTGTTGACTCTTATGTAATCCTGCGGGGTCCCTCCCATTTGATTTTTCTTTTGATGGTCCTAATGAAAACATCTCCTAGGCTATTGTTTCTCGCAAGCGGAAGGGGAAGTCTTCTCCCCTCCCCCAAACCCCCCTTTGTCTGAGTTTGGGTGTCTCTCCCATTCCTTGATTGGGGTTTTGGGTTTTTTTCGGTTTGACAAGGTTCTCTTTGGCCTGTCCGACTTTGTTTTGTATACTGCCTTCGGGTTGTTGTTCTTGTTGCCAACATCATGATTTTTGATGATGTTTGTATGCGGTTGATATTTTTTGACTATGTGAAGGGTTAGAGCGCTAGTTAACTCTACTTTACTAATGAAAATCATCATCTTTATATTGGTGCTAGTTGATAAAATGTTAACTTCACACAAAGCTTAGTATGAGTAAAGAAATATGACAATAAAAAAATATAACCATTCAATGGAGATCTAAGCCCTTCCTATGCTTATCCAACCAAAACAATTAGTCAATGAAATTTTCTATTACAATTGTAAACACTTAAAAATAATTATTTTAATTATTTTTAATTCCTCACATAATTAATTAATTAATTATGTTAATTCAAATTCTCCTCAATATTAATTAAATATAATTAATATTGTCACTATAGCATGTGATTGATTTATTAAATAAATCCCTTTCTTTATTCTTCTAAAAAAATAAATCCTCACAAATCTTCCTCTTAGCTAATTAATTTCAATTAATTAGTTAACCTACATGATTCCTACAAATCATCTTCTTAATTCATCATTAACCTAATAAATTCTTCTAGAAACTCCACTCACTTAACATTATTCTTCTAGTTTTTTTATTCCCTCCACTCATTCTCTCTCCTAGTCAAATTATCCTAATCCCACCTAACATTTCCTCTAATCCCCCTCTTAATGAATCGTTAATGGCTAATCAACATGATTAGCCACAAAGTCAACTCCTTGCTTTTAAATACTCTTTTTCTAGGTGAATGTAAGATTTTCGAAATCTCACATTCCTCCAAGCATCTCCTCTCCCAGGGAATTTTTAATTCTTTTTTATTCCTCCAATCCCCATGATATCCTTTTTTGGAGAATTTTTAATTCCTCCAATGCACCTTGTGGAGTGTGGAGATACGAAATGCCTTTAAGGCATATTTCTTGTTCTCCACACCCTCTCTTGGACCTTGTGTGAGCTCACAAGTAAATCCTAGCTCTTCATCTCGAATCCATCCTAGCCATCCTTTTTTCTCTCCTCTTCCTATAAATAAAGGGCTCCATCCCTTCATTCAAAAACATCTCAAAATCCAGTAAGCTTATGCTGCCCTTTTGAGCCCAGGAAATCATCTTGGCAACTTGATCATCTCATCCTTATCATTTTCCAAATCCATTCCATTTGTGCACAACATTGGAGAGCCATCCACATCCATCAATCAAAGGAGTACATCAAGTGGAGCATTATCAAGGGGCGCCTTCATTTCATCAAGCTCAATCCGAAAGAGAAGGTAAAATAGCAAGGTGAAATGGTCTTTTCATGATATTTTAGCATTTTGTATGTTTATTTCGTTATATTTTTTTATCATTTGACCTTCTAATCTGTTTTCCCCTCTTCATTTTGGCACACCCGGTGGGACCCACGTCCCTAAGAACTAATGTTTTTTTAAGTTTTTGTGAATTGTGAGATGCAGGTTCCAGAATAGCGCGACTGCAAATAAATAAATAAATAAATAAATAAATAAATAAATAAATATATATATATATATATATATCTTTTTCGCAGGTTCCAGAATAACGACTCTGTATTTCTATGCGATGGCTCCTCCTCATTCTGTTTCTTTTCTGTTTCTATTTCTGTTTCAACATGATAACTCTGTTATCTGATCTGTTATCTGCTTTGTTTTATTATAATTTGTGTGAAAGTAGGAGAGTATGCTCTCGTCTATATAGACAATCAGAAATCCGGACCTTTGGCATTTTTTTAATTCTGTTTAGCGCGACTGTATGCTCTGACCACAAGAAAGTGTGAAAATAGGAGAGTATGCTCTTGTCTATCTAGACAATTAGAAATCCAGACCTTTGGCACTTTTCCATCTGATTAGTGTGACTGTTTGCTCTGTTAATCTGTCTGAAATTTTTAGGCGCTAACTGTAGTCTGCATTTTCTTTTCATTTCCTGTTATCTGTTCTATTTAAGCATAATTTGTCTGACCGCAGGAAAGTGTGAAAGTAGGAGAGTATGCTCTTGTCTATCTAGACAATCAGAAATCCAAACCTTTGACATTTTTTTTAAATTCTGTTTAGTGCGACTGTCTGCTCTGTTAAATCTAGGGTGTCTGCTCTGTTAAATCTAGGGTTTCACCATATCTTCTTTATCTTGACTCCATTTTCCTTCAAACTTCACCAGATTCTCCGCATTTCCATTTTCCACATTTCCTTCCTTGGGGGCCTTATCCCAAAAATCCACTTTTTGAAGCCCAAAATCCCACATTCCTTTATTTTTAGGGTTGCCATAACTCCTTCCCCTTTTATCCAATCACCTCCAATTTGTTCCCATATTATCCATCTCCAACTTTTGCTTCTTTGTCCCCCTTGGACAAATTTTCCCATTCCTTCATCTCTCCTCTAAAATCCCCATTTTTTGCTTGCTTATCCCTTGGAAAGTGACAAAAACCTAGTCAAACCCCATTTACCCATCAAAGCTTCCTCCAAATCCACATTTGTCATTAGTAAAAAAAATTTTATTCATGTTTTTCTACTTATTCCCAAAAAATTAAAAAAATTAATATTTTTGTCATTTTGTTGTCTTTTGTAGGACGCTTGTTGAAGACTCTATTTTTCAAACTACTAATCAAGTTGTTTTGCAGGACGCTTGTTGAAGACTCCATTTTTCAAACTACTAATCTAGTTGTTTTGCAGGATGCTTTTTGAAGACTCCATTTTTCAAACTACTAATCAAGTTGTTTTGCAGGTTGCCTAGCTGATTCAACCAAATATTGTACATTTATTTAAATTAGGCACCTAGATATTAATTAAAATGGAATCAACCATTGTCTTATGTGTCTTTAAGAAAAGCGTAAAGGTAGGAGAGTATGCTCTCGTGTTGCTACATGATCAGAAATCCAGACCCTCCAACCTTTTCTTGTTTGATTGTGTGTTTACCTCTAACGGGCCTGCCCTCCCAACTTGCTCTTTGAGAAGGTAAGAGGGGAACAACCCAAGTGAGTACACTCGGACCTGGGGTTCCCAACTCACTATAATAAATAGGCCATTGACTACGAAAGGGTTAATGGTTGGGGCTATATGAGAGTTCACTCTCACATTGGGTGCTTAGTAGAGTCCTAGAGATCTCAATCACACTTGCGTGACTATTAAGTTCTTGGTGCTTCGTTGGGATATAGGCCTCAATTGCGCTTGCGCAACTTCGAAGGGTAGCTCCTAACGGGAAGACTTACTAAACACCTTGTTCATAGTGGCAAAAAACCTTCTAGTCATTGGTGCAGGAGGTTGGACCTCTGAAGCCGCCCATATTTTTATGGCCCTTAGTAGAGACACAAAGTTCGCCATGAGGAGTTTTCATGAGAATTGATGCTTGGTTGCCCCGAGAAGTGAGTGCTGTGGAGGGGAGCCAGTGGGGTCAAGCATCTAAGTGTCTGCTCTGGGTAAGCGTAGCTGGGAAACCAATTGGGATTCAATGACTATTGTCCTTGCCAGCCTTAAGAATGTTGTATATGAACATGAGTGTCTTTGAGATAATATGCATTTGATCATTGTGTTTGCTTTGTTTGATACATACTTTCCAAGAGAAGACTAAAAACACATCACTATCCCCAAACACTTTGCAAAAACACTTGTCAAGACACAAACAATTGTCCAAGTCATTACCCACACCAAGTCCAAAAATTGTGTCAAAGCTCTGTCCATCCCATATTTCATAAGCCTAAGAGAGAAGCTAAGAGTCTGTCCTCTCCATCAACATTCAAGTTTGTCCTTTGAAACACCAATTATCGTCCAAATCAAGGTGGTCGTATCCCTTCATACAACTTGTCATTCAAATCGATCCTTCATGTTCATGCCAAAGACAACCTAGTCATCAAATTTCTTCTAAACCATCACTACCATACCTCCTCCATCAATCATCCTCAAATTTCCTAAGTCCTTTCATCCTCAAATTTCTTAAGTCCTTTCATCACAAATATCGTGTATGGTCGCAACTTGATCCCAAAAGAAAAAGATGGTTGAACAACAATATGACATGCTGGATATTGGTGTCCTATATGAAGATCCCACACAAGATCATACACAAAGTGGGCAACCTAGCAATCAAGATCAAAGCCAAAATCCTGACATGGTTAGCCAAGATGAACTTTGTCTGGAAGTGCAAACTTTCCTAGTAGATTCTTATAACCAAGAGATGATGGACAAGTTTATTAAACACAATCCTACTGCACTTCTGAAAGCTCTTCTTGAAAATGGAGCTCAACTTCCGCTTGAATTTAATAGATCCGCTTTCTCCCAACAACCACAAGGAGACCTCTCTCCCACACAAAGTGCTGCACCAACTATTCAAACTCAATCAATTGCAGCCCCATCAATGATCCAAGCTCAATCAATGTCACCTGTGGTACCTCCCACCGTGGTCTCCATCCCACCTTCTTCCTCCTTACCATCCATACCACTATCAAATCTGATCTCATCTATTCTCCAACAAACTTCTATACCACCTCCTTCTATTCAACCACATATTTCTATTCCACAAACTTCCCTTCCTCCCAACAATGTCGCAAATTTTATCCGGGCCCTATTCAATCCCGTCACAACCATTTGCGGACCACAACCAACTGTCACTCAAACCCCAACGACATCGGTCATCACATCCCACATTCCCACCTCCTCATCATATCAATATATTGGTGGTGGTGCACCTTCTTTGGCTCATCCAATTCTTGGGGCAAATACAATTCATCATTATCAAAGCCCACAACAAGACCTCATCAAGGAAATTCAAGACATGAAAAATATCATCAAGGACATGAAACAAAGGACTAATAAAAGAAAAAATTACTCATTCGAAGAGTTTTGCCCTTGTCCTTACGAACCGTCTATATCAGTTGCACCATATCCCCCGGGATTTGAGATCCCTAAATTCACCAAGTATGAAGGCAAAGGAGACCCCCGCGATCATGTTCGAGAATTCCACATCTTATGCCAAGAAGTCTCCTATAGTGACCTTTATCTTTGTAGACTCTTTCCCAAGAGTCTCACGGGAGATGCCTTGGCATGGTTCTCATCTTTACCACAAGGTTCCATTGTCTCTTTTCCAGACTTGGCAGAAAAATTTGTGGCCCACTATGCATACAACATGGGTAATGATGTTTCTATGATGGACCTATGTAATACAAAACAAAGGCCCGGAGAAACCTTTGCCAATTTCCTACAAAGATGGTGATATATTATCAAGAAATTCTAGTGGGACATGCCAGAACAACATCAAATTGAACTATTCCAAAAGAACTTGGTGCCTAAACTTTCAAGACCCTTAATATCCCAATGTATCAAATCCTTCCAAAAATTGACCGATAAGGGCCTCGCCCTCGAATGTGTCTTGTTGGAGGAAGGAACCTTGAAACATTACCAGAAGTTGACACAAAGTTCTTCCTCTTATCATAACGACAAGCCAAAATTCTGGTCCAAGAACAAAAACGTGGTTAATGATGGTGTAACTGATGCAAAGCGGGTCCAAACTATGGCTGCTCCCCCAAAATCCACCACCAATAATCATCAATTCAACAATCAAAATAATCAAAATCAATCCCAAAAACCTCACAACAATGTCTCAATCCAGGGACGACCACCCCGATCGAATAACAAGACTCCAAGAGATTTCACTCCTCTAGTTGAGCCTATTGAAATGGTGTTTCAGAAACTTGTCCAAGCAGGTGCAGTGGTTTTTCCAATCACTCATTCGTTTGACCCCAATCAACCTAAACCAAGATGGTATAATGAAAATGATTATTGTGAATACCATCGTATCAAGGGACATGATACATGCAAGTGTATGAAACTGAAGATCTACATACAAGATCTCATTGATAGAGGTGAAATTGAAGTAGCAAATGAAAACCTAGTAATAACAATGACAAACTCAAAATGTACTAGGAACCCTTCTTGAATCATGATAAAGGAAAAGGCTCATCATCTAACGCAATGGGTTATGACTACACTAATCACATAACCGACTTTGATTTTTTAGTAGGTCGCATTGAACCTGCAGACAATCACGTCAATGTCATAACCATCCAAGGAGTCAATCCTCCTTCTTCCCAAAGTAGACCAAATCCTGCTAGGATAGTCATTCAAGGCACCATGCCTTCCACCTCCCATTTCCAGAATGACTGCAATGCAACTACACGCCGAGGTAAAGTCACCATCCAAGGAGTCCCTCCCCCACCAAACCCCCCACCCATGTCTTCCACCCACCGATATGACCTCCTTGATCAACTTGGGAAGACACCTGCGCAGATCTCCATTTTGGAACTTCTCAAGACTTCCCCGGTCCATAAAGAAATTTTGGAACAAGCCCTTCTCCAATCATGCGTTCCTGATAACATCAACGCCACCCAATTCCAAGCCCTCATTGGAAACCTTGTCGCCTAGCAACACATTATATTTAACTCCAAAGATGCTCCCGTTGATGAAGACCATAACAAACCTTTGCACATCGAAGCTCTCATCCACAAGCACAAGGTCAAACGCATCCTGATAGACGGTGGATCCAAGCTTAATCTGTGCACATACAAATTAATAAAACAATTGGGACTTTCCGAGGATCTGATAGACACATCATGAAGGATCACAATAAAGGTATATGATGATGCAGAAAGAATTTCAAAGGGCATGATCACCTTACCTCTTCAAGTGGGCCCCATTACAATTGAAACCCCTTGCCAAGTATGAGATCTTGATCTCCCCTACAACATTCTCCTCGGGAGGCCATGGATTCATTCCTTGTAGGCCGTACCCTCCACCTATCACCAATGCATCAAATTCCCCTATAATGGAAGAGTGATCACTATCAAAGGTGATCTTCAACCTTTTCAATATTGCAAACTATTAGAGGGAAAACATTTGTATCATTGCCCACTAAATAGACCCTCGCCAACGCCTCCATCCGACACATCAAATGTTGCCTCCACATCATCCCAACCAAATAATCAAATCAAGATCTTGGACAATGGCTGTGGAGAATACAAATTGGAGGACGTCTTATTGATAGGCAACCTCCCTCTCTCTCCTAAGTCATTTGGCAAACCAAAAGAGCTCAAAAAGGACCCGAAACCAGTCATGCAATGCCAAAATACTACCTTCCAACAATGGGGCCCACTTGATAACAAGAGCCTCGAAGCAGATATCTCTTCATGGCTGTACAGGGAAGAGGATGAAGATCCAACAAGAATATCCAAAAAAAGTACCCAAAAGCATCTACCATAGTTAAAAATGGGTTACAAAGGATATGGCCTGGGACCAGAGGAGAAAGCAAGAAAAGCACCCATAAATCCTATCTCTTACAAATACAACAGAGGCTTGGGGTACACCCCAGTGCCTAAGATTACTATTGCTGGTGCCCCTTCTAGTCCTTCTTTGGATATCGAAAGCGCTGACGAAGAGGAATTCCATGAAATGCCTTATGAATACGAGAAAGATATCTTCTTGGACGCTTACATCAATACCATCACCCCTGTAACCCTTCCCACTTCACATGAGCTACATCTTGTCCATCCTGAACTCATTGACTAGGGCCAACGAGACAAACCCACTTTAGATATCTGCGCCGATGATAATGCTCTCATTGCTCTCCTGACAGTGCAAAATCTGGAAGATTGTAACAGAATCGAGGGTATTCAATTACATGAAAAAGGGATACTTTGGTAGTCAGGTCAATACCCTTAGCCACAAAAAATATAATAAAAGGAAAAGACATGATTCCCTAGGTGAAAACCTCCCTGAGGCACCTTTGGATGAGCAAAAAATAAAAACAAAGGGCGTATCCGAAAGGGAAAACCTGGAAAAGGCACTTAACGATGAGGGATTTGACCTCCCTACCATGGGTTACCTTCCACAGGACAAATCAAATTTGCTGATAGAAGAAACAGACAACATCAACATGGGCACTAAAGTCATTTCAAAAAATGTGCTCATTTCCAAATCCCTCATAGAAATAGAGAAAAAAGACTTCATCAACTTCCTTACAGAGGTAAAAATCAATTTTGCATGGTTCTATTCCGATATGCTAGGGTTGGATCTTGCCTTGGTGGTTCACAATCTCGCCGTCCGCCCAGACGCAAAACCTGTAAAACAAAAATTGCACAAAATGCACCCACATATTGCACTCTTGGTCAAGGCGGAACTCCAAAAGATGTTAGACGCAGAATTTATCAAACCAATAGATTATGCTGAATGGGTCTCCAACATTGTACCTATCGGAAAACCTGCTGGGGGCATCCGCATCTGCACAGATTTTCAAGATTTGAATATAGCTTGTCCTAAAGATGATTTCCCGCTCCCAAACATAGATATGATTGTGGACCTTACAACAGGAGATGAGATGTTGTCGCTTATGGATGGATTCTTTGGATACAACCAAATCAAGACTGCAGACGAGGATCATCATAAAACTGCATTCACAACACCATGGGGACTTTCTGTTATCGGGTCATGCCTTTTGGTATCAAAAATGCTGGAGCTACATACCAACATGCAATGACAACAATTTTTCATGACCTCTTACATAAAATTATGGAGGACTATGTGGATGATCTCCTAGGCAAATCTAAGACAAGAAAAGAACACATCCCCATTCTAAAGCAGATCTTTGAAAAATTAGAAAAATACAAACTACGGTTGAATCCAAAAAAGTGTGTGTTTGGAGTCACATCGGGAAAACTATTAGGATTCATTGTTTCCCATAGAGGCATCGAGGTCGATCCTACAAAAGTAAAAGCTATCATGGAAATGCCTCCACCAAAAACTCTCAGACAACTGTACAGTCTCCAGGGAAAACTCCAGTCTGTTAGACGTTTCATTTCACAACTAGCAGATAAGTGCCATCCATTTGCACACCTCTTGCGCAAGGACACAAAATTCAAATGGGACTGCTTATGCCAAAAGGCCTTTGAGAAACTAAAAGAATATCTAGCATCACCTCCGGTATTGATGCCTCCTACTCCTAGAAAACCCCTTATTTTGTATATATGCGCTACTGCAGTGGCATTGGGGGCATTATTGGCATAGACAGATGATCAAGGGAAAGAACATGCCATTTACTACATCGGTCATACACTGGTAGGGTATGAACTCAATAATACCCCCATTGAAAGAGCATGCTTGGCATTGGTGTTAAGCACACAAAAACTTTGACACTATATGCTAAACAACAAAACAAAACTAATTGCTAAAATCGATCCACTTAAATATCTCTTCTCCAAAGCTGCTCTCACTGGCCGAACGACTAAATGGGTCATGCTCTTAAGTGAGTTTGACATTGAATATGTGGACAAAAAAGTAATCAAGGGACAAGTCATTGCAGATCAGTTGGTTGAAGCTCCACTTCCAGGTGACCATCCTCTTCTCACAGAATTACCAGATGAGTTCATTATGATTGTTACCATATCCTTCACATGGCAATTGAATTTTGATGGCTCCTACACTCAAAATGGATCGGGGGCAGGAATATTATTGGTCACACCTCAAGGAGATGGCATCCCAAAATCATACAAGATAGCCTTTGCATGTACCAACAACATAGCAGAATACGAGGCCCTCATCACAGGTTTACGCTTGGCTATCCACTGGAAAATAAAGGAATTACAAGTCTATGGTGATTCCCAGCTCGTCATAAAACAAGTCAATGATGAATACCAGAAAAAAGATGATAAACTCCTTCCCTACCATACCATGGTTGAAGATCTTAAGCAACATTTCACGACAATCAAGTTTGATCAAATCCCACGAACAAACAACAGGGCTATAGATGCAATGGCCACCATTAGTTGTCTCCTTCAAATGCCAGCACACAGTCAGAAGTGTGAGTTCTTGGTCGAGCAATTGTTTATACCGACATATGACCTACCAGAGTCTAAAATGGTGTGTGTTCTCGTTGGTCCCGAGTCCCCTTGGTACCAAGAAACCTTCGCTTTCCTCAAAGACAACACCATTCCCCCACATCTCACCAAAACCCAACAACAAACCTTCATCTGCCGATGTGCCCGTTACGCCATCCTTGCAGACACCTTGTTCAGAAGGCATTTTGATGGTTCCCTCCTAAGGTGTTTAGATAAATAAGAAGCGAAATGGGCATTACGCGAAGTACATGAGGGTATCTGTGGGGCACACTCAAGTGGACTCACATTGGCTAAATTTTTTTTGAGAACAAGATACTATTGGCCTAAAATGGAAGAAGATGCATACAACTATGTGAAGAAATGCATCCCTTGCCAGCAGCATGGCGACAAGATTCATGCACCGTCACAAGAATTGCAACCATTCATTACACCATGGCCCTTCTCGCAGTGGGGGCTCGATCTCATTGGAAAAATCCACCCTTCATCTTCCAACGAACATAAATTCATTATCACTGCCACCGAATACTTCACCAAGTGGGTAGAGGCTATCCCTCTTACTTTCACCACCAACAAGCAAATATCCAAGTTTATCTTGAACTACCTAATCTGCCGGTATGGCATACCAAAAGTTATCATCATAGATAATGGTATAAAATTTAAAAACCAAGATGTCAAAGAACTCTGCCAAAAATTGAACATCCAACATCGCTTCTCCACTCCATATTATCCCCAAGGCAATGGCCAAGCTGAGGCTTCTAATAAAACCCTAATAAAAATCCTCAAAAAGACAGTCAATGAAGTGGGCCGTGATTGGCACCTCCAAATCCATCCTGCATTGTGGGTCTATCACACCTCCATCTGCACCCCCACAGGTGCCACTCCTTATTCCCTAATATTTGGTTCCAAAGCCATCCTTCCCATTGAGATCGAGATCCCCTCTCTAAGGGTATCGCTGCAAAACATCCTACCAGAGGAAGAATACATAATTGCCCGCTTACAAGAGCTAGAATTATTAGATGAAAGGCACCTCAAGGCCTTGAATCATCTTTGGGTATATCAAAACCGTCTGTGCATGAGTTATCATAAAAAAGTCAGAACCTGAGAATTCCAAGTTGGTGATCTTGTCCTCATGGAGAATCAGAAAAATCTACAAGAAAGAGAAAAGAAAGGCAAGTTCGAGCCTTATTGGCTTGGACCATATGTAATCACAGTGAAATATGGATCAGGAGCTTATCGGTTGGCTACTCCTAAAGGTGATCCTATGGATGATCCAATGAATATCATGCACCTCAAAAGATTTTATGCTTAGTCCTCAGAAAGTCTTAAATTGTCAAAAAAAAAAAATCAATAAAAAAAAAAAAAGAGAAAAAGATCCTGAAAAAAAAAAAATTGTCACTTTGGTGAAAAACCTGGCAAACAGGCGCCTTATGACACACAAAAAAAAAAAATTAAAAAAAAAATAGAAAAAGAAAGAAAAACAATTCATCCATTAGTGAAAACCACTTGGTGGCGCTATGGACAAGTACCTTGGTGAAAACCTGTGTGCAAGCGCCAAGGTAAATAACCGGATCCATTGTCTATCATGTCGATACTACAAATCATCCACCATCCAGCCCACCTATGCACAACATTCCTTCTTTTCTGCCTCCCAATAAAACATGTGTATGATGATGAGTCTTCACCTGAGTCATGAACAAGGAATGTCCCATTGAAACTGAGCTTTTATGCCTCTGTGTAAGCTTCAAGAAGTCTTGAAAAACAATCCCAAGTCCACAGGTCGCTCTCCGAAACTATTAAATTGCTTGCCTAATCCAAAAGACCACTTTTCCCTAAGGATGACTCCTTCCCTCGCCTAACAACCTAATCCTCCATCCTAGTTCTACTCTTGGCAAGAGGTATCATTTGGTCACAAGGAAGAGACTGTTAGATTTTGTTAGATCTTTTCATATAGACTTGCATCTTTTGCCCTACGACTGCCACTATTTACGACTGCCTGGATTCTTTTATATCCAGGTACGTTATGATAGGTGCATACTGGGGCATATTTCATAGTATGGCATGTTTTGGATCCTTCTTGTATAAACTGGTGACCTGGTACTAGTGTTTATCAACACTCACCTTCCTGTGTACAAGAGGTATCGGTGTGTTTGAGGGTTTCCTTGCACAAACCCACAACTCTGTATTAGTGTTTCTTTACACTTGCATTATTGTGTGCAAGAAATTCCCGTTTGTCTACAGAGTCAGTCCATGCCCTGGGTTTCTCATGGCATCCTGATTTCTATAATCAATGGTCCAAGTCACTCAGGGCAACATCAAACTAGGTTATCCCTCCACATTTGTTGTGCACAAAATCTCACCATCATTCCATCAAAACCCTAAACTCAATAATCCCATGGAGTTCTCAATTGCCCCCATTTTCCTCCACGGTCTCGCATCTCATATTCTTCTTTCCAAATACCTCACGACTGCTTCATATTTATTCCTCATTTATCCCTTCCACCCTAATTTTTCTTCCTCTATTTCTTCCTCACATAATCAAATTCTGATTCTGATTCATGTCTTATATAGGATGTATCCTTCCTGAAACCAGACACTCTGATCATGTCTTATATAGGATGAATCCTTTCTGAAACTAGACGTTGTGATCGATCATGTCTTATACAGGATGAATCCTTCCTGAAACTAGACGTTGTGATCGATCATGTCTTATACAGGATGTATCCTTCCTGAAACCAGACGTTGTGATCGATCATGTCTTATACAGGATGAATCCTTCCTGAAACCAGACATTGTGATTGATCATGTCTTATACAGGATGTATCCTTCCTGAAACCAGACGCTCTGATCATGTCTTATACAGGATGAATCCTTCCTGAAACTAGACGTTGTGATCAATCATGTCTTATATAGGATGAATCCTTCCTGAAACCAGATGTTGTGATCGATCATGTCTTATATAGGATGAATCCTTCCTGAAATCAGATGTTGTGATCAATCATGTCTTATACAAGGTGAATCCTTCTTGAAACCAGACGTTGTGATCGATCAAGTCTTATACATGATGAATCCTTCCTGAAACCAGACGTTGTGATCAATTATGTCTTATACAGGAAGAATCCTTTCTGAAACCAAACGCTTTGATCATGTTTATCTTATACAGGATGAATCCTTCCTGAAATCAGATCGAATCTAGATGTTATCAATCAAATCAAATCAAATCTATCGAGAAATCAATCTCATAAAACTCCAAAGATCAATTACCTCAATTGATCTCCCGAGGGGGCATCACCATACCGTAATCTATCAATCAAGAGCCGGGGCATCCTATCAAACCAATATCAACACCAAAACAATTATTCTTTGAATCGATGCATCATCACACCTCGCTTCAAAGAGGGGCAAAATGTAGACACTTAAAAATAATTATTTTAATTATTTTTAATTCCTCACATAATTAATTAATTAATTATGTTAATTCAAATTCTCCTCAATATTAATTAAATATAATTAATATTGTCACTATAGCATGTGATTGATTTATTTAATAAATAAATCCCTTTCTTTATTCTTCTAAAAAATCAAATCCTCACAAATCTTCCTCTTAGCTAATTAATTTCAATTAATTAGTTAACCTACACGATTCCTACAAATCATCTTCTTAATTCATCATTAACCTAATAAATTCTTCTAGAAACTCCCTAAACTCACTTAACATTATTCTTCTAATTTTTTTATTCCCTCCACTCATTCTCTCTCCTAGTCAAATTATCCTAATCCCACTTAACATTTCCTCTAATCCCTCTCTTAATGAATCGTTAATGGCTAATCAACATGATTAGCCACAAAGTCAACTCCTTGCTTTTAAATACTCTTTTCCTAGGTGAATGTAAGATTTTTGAAATCTCACATTCCTCCAAGCATCCCCTCTCCCAAAGAAATTTTAATTCTTTTTTATTCCTCCAATCCCCATGATATCCTTTTTTGGAGAATTTTTAATTCCTCCAATGCACCTTGTGGAGTGTGGAGATACGAAATGCCTTTAAGGCATATTTCTTGTTCTCCACACCCTCTCTTGGACCTTGTGTGAGCTCACAAGTAAATCCTAGCCCTTCATCTCAAATCCATCCTAGCCATCCATTTTTCTCTCCTCTTCCTATAAATAATGGGCTCCATCCCTTCATTCAAAAACATCTCGAAATCCAGTAAGCTTATGTTGCCCTTTTTAGCCCAGGAAATCATCTTGGCATCTTGGCAACTTGATCATCTCATCCTTATCATTTTCCAAATCCATTCCATTTGTGCACAACATTGGAGAGCCATCCACATCCAGCAATCAAAGGAGCACATCAAGTGGAGCATTATCAAGGGGCGCCTTCACTTCATCAAGCTCAATCCGAAGGAGAAGGTAAAATAGCAAGGTGAAATGGTCTTTTCATGATATTTTAGCATTTTGCATGTTTATTTCGTTATGTTTTTTATCATTTGACCTTCTAATATGTTTTCCCCTCTTCAACAATAATAAAGTTTCATTCCTTGGTAGTGATGCGTGGGAAAAGTGACCCTAGACTAACATATGCATTAAACTAGGTCAATCCTTCTCCCATACACCATTAGAGATGAATGTATGGGCTTGGCTAGTGTCAACCAAAAGAGCCAAGGTGTCCTAGCTTCACCCTCTCTATTTTGTTGTTTGTGATTGTGATTGGTTAAGTGTGTGCAATGGACTAGGACAAAGAAGGCTAAATTGAACAACTATGGTTGTATGCATGAAATATAAAACAAAAAATAAAGGAGGAAATAAGATCTCCAAATGAGTTACATAGAGGCTTCTATGATTGGAATTTGGAGTCAACTATGCAGGTTAGAGTCGTTGGTGGTAGTGTCTAAGGACTAAGAATACATATGTCGGGCTTAGGAACTAGATCAATAGGTTTTTGGGTAGCCACCATTGGAAATTGGGCGAAAAATAATTGTAAATTAGTATTGGGTTCTATAGTCCTATTGTTTCACACTATCCAAAGTTCAAGACCAATCATCACTATTTGCACCATATGTCAGTGCCACTGTCACAAGATGAATTTCTTGAATTTGTACTTGCACACATTAAAGGAGGGAAATGTTGCGTTGTACAAAGAATTACCTAAATCAAACCTCATGTTGGTGTTCCCACCTCCACAATAGCAATGATGAATAATAACAATCAATTACTCTTGTAGGAATAGAGACAAAATAAATGACAATGAATGCTAAAATTACAACAATACATTAAATATGAAACCCTAGCTTGAGTTCCACTCAAGGTGTTGATGAAATACTCCAAGTGTTAGTATACCACATAATGATAACAATAAATAAGAAATAAAATCACTTGATTGCAAATGACAACGTGCTTGATATTGTCCACAAATTTAGCTTGAGAGGAATTTTATTGGATCGATCGTTAGGTTTCTTGCTTGGATTTTAAAATGATGAAGGGAGTCCCATTTATATGTGTCTTTCACCTTTTTGTAAACAAATATTTGGAAGAGGCTGACAACAAGGTGATGACCATTAAGGGTCTAAAGTCAACAATCAAACATTTTGTGGCCAAATTGGGAGGACACTAGCATTGGGCACTAGCTTCAATTCAAATATATAATGAACATATATTACACATATATAAATTTATAATTAAAGGAGAAGGAAATTTTAGAATAATTCTATGGTTTTTGAAGTGCATTCCAATGTTAGACTTGATGGTTGGAGCTTACAGAAATAAATTGGAAGTCAAATTCTAATAATTGATTTGGAACCTAAAAAATGTTTAGCTATTTTTTAACTTGCCTTGCATGATTTGATATGAACTTCTAATCTATAATACCATGTTATTTAGTTCTAGGGTTATTGATTATGTAGTCCACGTCTAGAATAATGAGTTTAGTCTAAATCCATGATTAAATTTTTTTTTTCTATAAATATAGTCAAAACATGCTTAGATAATTTTGCATTATTATTATAACCTCCTAAGATTTTATGGTTATATTGAAGTCAATTATACCAATAATTTAGACCCATACTTTAAATAGAAGTCAAACTTGATAAGTATTCAGTGATAAAGGGATGAATTACATAATTAGTAGGTCAACACCATTTTTTAGAACTAAAGTTTCAACCTAAACCTTAAGTACATAAATACCCACTATAAACTATTAGCCTTTTTAGATTCATACTCAATTCAATTTAAAAATATTATTTCTTATTGTCTACATGTTTGTGAGATTATATGATGCTCCTAATTTGAGGTGGTCCTTGTGTGAGAGATGTTGGACATTTTTGTCATTGATGTCACACGATATTGGATTGAATTGAAGTATCAGTTGAGCTGCCTAATTGCCTGGTTGAGATGCTTGCATGTCTGGTTGAGCTACTTGCTTGCTTGGTTGAGCTATTGGCTTGTCTGGTTGAGTAGCCTGATGAATACTAAGAGGGGGGGGGGTGAATTAGTATGCCAAAAACCTTCACACTTAAACACTTTGCAAGACTAGCAGTAAGCCGGTAAAATAGTTTAACAGACAAACTAGTTAACAAACATGCAAGCCAAATAGCTAATAATGCATTTACCCATAGAAGCACAAACACCATAAGACAAGATATTTTGACGTGGAAACCCAAATGGGAAAAACCACAGTGAGATGGAACTCACAAGTCACTATCTGCAGAATAGGAACCAGACCAGTTAAGGTCTTATAGTGTTCTTTACCAGAACAAATCCTGTTAGGAATCTCAATCTCTGTTAGGAGACAAGTCCTATTAAAGACTACCTTGCTAGACGATTTTAGATCCACAGGTGTGAACCACCTTGTTAGAGGATTTACAAGAGGCTTTTGGGCCTACCCGGTTAAGGGCTACAAACTTGTCAAAGATGTGAGTAATCAACAAGTGTTTGATCTAGCTAATAGCACTGACTGCTCGGTTAGATCCTTGCTAGCTCGTTCTTAATGCACTATTGCATTACTTCAGTCTTCTACACATTCATAATCTCTCCAACTCCTCTACCACCTTAAACCCTAGCCGCAATATCAACTATCGCAACAATAATAACAACAACAACCTAAAACCCTAGACATGATGTCCTTATAAAGGAAATTGATTTCATGTCTGTCCAATAGGATTACATCACAATTTCCTAGGTTCAATGAACCTGGACATACTAGGTAATACGTCACAAAAAACATCGCTACAATATCAACATCGTCAAACAATCGGTGGGTAACTCATCACAAAGTATTACCGGTTCATACAAAGTGCCGATTGTCGGTTCGACAAAAATGAAGACTGGTAGAAATGTGTTATGCTGCTTTAAACCCTCGTACAACTTGAGGTCAACATGCCGCTTTAGACCGAGAAATATATTCTGCAAAACATCAATAGTCTAAAGACTATAATACAACATACCAGTTGGAACAAATACCGGTTGTGCTTTAACTCATACATATAAAGAGGATCTCAATGCAGGTGTGTGTCCATCAATGACAATCACAACATAAACATAAAAAAATGCCAACAATCTCCCCCTTTGGCATTGATGGCAACACTTAGGAAAATAAAATTTTGACATCTAAGTGTTTTACAACAAAATCATGCCATTTGCAAAATTGCTCTCCCTAAGCATATACACTATCCCTTTGACAATACAATGTATAACAATTTTGCATAAAGAGCATAAAGAGGATAAACATTGAGATCTACAGAGCATATAATCAAAATTTGATTTACCAGATACTTTTCCAAATAGAATTCTTCTCCCCCTTTGCCAACAATGACAAAGTACAGCTGAACAACCCTGTTTCCATTTGATATTAAAAATAATAAGTTTATGACAACAAGGAATGATACTTGTCAAAAATAGATTTAAAGTCCTGCAAGAATTGTTTCATCGACAAAGACCAGGACTCAAGTAGGGAGGTGGCTACTTCTTGCTCTGTCTGCATCTGGGAGACCTGTTCTTCCATGGCATTGATTGTGCTCATCTCCTGTGTAACTGTTAAGGCATCCAGGTTCAGATAGCACTTCTGAAGAATTTGCAATCGTGGGAGTAGAACCAGTTGTAGCTCCTGCAAATCTCTAGACTGAGTGCTAATCTCTTGCTCCATTTTTGTTGACTGGATGTGAAACCGGTGAACGGTTTGCCCATAAGTTGTAAAGGAATCATAAGGTGGCTTGAATGTGCTCAAGTAGGTCTGCAAGTCCTTTTCAAGTTTTTGCTTCTGAGCAAGCACATCATCATAGAATAGATGGGGTTGGCTGATTTTGCTGAGTAGAAAATTCCCCTCATCTAGAGCGTCCCTTATATCTTGTTGTCCTTTCTTCAGTTCAGTTCGGAGCTCATTCAACTTCTTCACCAGAGCTATATTAAGAGATTTTTGATGCTCCTTCTTGACATTAGCCTCTGCTGCCTCTTCAAGGCTCTGCACCTGATCATCTACTACTGTGCATAGGAGCTTAAGTCTAGCTAGTGATGAATCGGTGTTTGGAAGATTTGTACCGGGTATCAAACCGGTAAGCATATCCATAGTTGCTTGGATTACATCCTACTCCTTATTCCATCGAATGATTTCAAGGTGCTCTTGAGCTACCTTGATGCTTTGCATTAGCTCCGTTTCACTTGCAGACTGGAGATTTATAGGACTGGAGAGATCAACTGGTTTAGCTTGACTCCCGGTTGCCTTCGGAGTCTCCATCTGGGTGCTCTTCACTGCTTCTCCTGCCTTGTCCTCTTCCACTTTCTTCTTCTCCACTTCTCTCCTCTTCTTTGCTTCCTTGTCTTCCTCAACCTTTTTCTTTTCTGCTTCCTTTTTCTTCTCCTGTTCCTTATCTTCTTCTTCCTTCTTTTTCCTCTCTTCTTCCTTATTCTTCTTCTCCTCTTCATCTTTCTTCTTTTTGTCCTCTTTATCCTTTTTTCGCTTCTCTTCTTCTTCCTTTTTCCACTTCTCTTCTTCTTCCTTTTTCTGCTTCTCTTCTTCTTCCTTTTTCCGCTTCTCTACCTCTTCCTTCGCCGCTTCCTGTCTGTCCTTGAATTTCTTCTCCTGTTCAGCCTAATGCTCCTGTCCCATTGCCTCAGATGGTATCTCCTGGGTAACATCCTCAGCATCCAAAGCATCGACATCAATGGTGTTGATTGGTTCAACAACCAAATTTCCTTCATCATCAAATGCTTCATCTAGTTTGGATATAACCGGTTCCTTCTCAGCTTGTCGGTTGGCTAGATGCACTTTGTGAGTCTGGATAGTGGTTATCATATACTGATGAGTGTCCTTTTTGACATCATCAACTCTTTCTTCTAACAGCTAGAGTCTTCTTCTTCTAGTGAAGAAGAGCCCTTTATTTTGGTCAACAACATCAAATAATTCAGAATTTGACAGGTCGGGAAAGTACTGAGCAAAAACTTTCTCCTTAATTTCCTGTTCCTTTTCTATGGTAATGCACCATTGTTATCTAATGCCTTATACAAAGAATCTGGTGTTTGAGATTTAATCTCTGATGGCGACCGGTCATTTGTACACAAATAAACAATAATCTCCTGTAGTACTTCTTCTTTCTCCTCATCACTGAAATCATCATAGTAGTCTACTAAATCATGTAATAATTTTCTCCTAATATTCTTTATTGTTCTTTGACAATGTGTCAAAGGTTTATATGAGGAGATATCAATATTTACCGGTGCTGACGCTGGTGATTCATCCTTTGTCTTCCTCTTTGCTTTACGTGTTTTCTTTGGCTTTCCTCTGACAAGATTTCTTCTGAGTCTAGAGAGGTGTTCCTTGTCTTCCTCTTTCTCTGGAACACTTTAGCCGGTGCAACTTCCGGTTTCTTTTTGGCTGGTGACCACTTGGTCACTTTTGGAGTTCCAGTAGTAACCGGTGCGGATGCTGCAGGCACTGCCTTTGCCTTCTTCTTTGCCGGTTCCTTTTCTTTCATTGTTGGTGGTTCCTCAACCGGTGCTATCCTTTCTAGGTAGGTGCCAATTCTCTTCGCCTTAGGGTCGAGGCATACCCTTCTAGCATATCGTACATCACCTCATAGCCCATTGGCTCCACTTCTTCCTGTCTAGGCTCAACAACCTCCATTATGCATTTATCTACTTGGATGGTGAAGTAGATATCGTCTTCATATTTCTTGATGATGTCACCTAATATCCTCACTCTTTGGCTCATCTTCCTTTTGAACTCATCAAAATACTTGTTCAGAATATCAGGGTAACCAGTTCCAAGTGCTTCAATGCTTTCCTTGATTTGCTTGGTTACCGGTTGGTCACCAGACCACTAAACATCTCCTACTCCTGGGAAGTAGCCTTGGAAATAGAAGAACCCAACCAGTAGTTGTCCAAACTTAAACCTAAGTGCATTATCCTGTTCGATCACCTTCAGATTCAATAGGAGTTGTCTCTGCATACCAGTGCACAGATCAAATGATGCGTCCTCCTTTATCATCCGGTAAGCGGCATTTACCACTGTAGTAGATACAAAGTTAATCCTGCTAGCTGAGAATGTACGGTATCCAATCACCATACATGCATACTTCACTAGATCATCCTTGATAGGATTTACTGTTATGCCTCGTGAGTCACTCGTTGAACTGATGAGCTTTGCCATTTCAGTTTTGCTTACCGTTCTTAGGGCTGGCACTTCTCCTGTGTTGTAGAATCTGGTGACTGCATGAATTGCCTGCGACATGTTGTCATGTGTCCTCTCCAGGTACATCTTATCACCATGGACTCTGCTAAGAATGATCCATATGTGATCTTCTGTGAAATCTTCCAGGAAGTAGACAACATTGTGGAGCTTTTTCTTTTCCAAAATATTAAACTCCGGTTTGATCTTCTTATCTTTACCACAAAATAGACCTAACTAGGTGTGGATAGCTAGAGACCCTAGGTCTTCTATTTTGCAATCTATGTAGTCTGAAATTCCCTCTTCTACTATCACACCAGCCGGAACTTGTGATAGGGCATTATACTTGGACTTCCGTTGAATAAAACTTGCAGACTTGACAGATGCACTAGAACTGGTATGTGATGCGGAAGCCATGATAGAAATCTTAAGAACTTGAGAAATACCTTTTGAAATACGTGAGATTAGGGCTTGCCGATTCTTCTTCACTTCACACTCCGTTGGTTGCTAAATCACCGCTTTGTGTTCTCCACTTGCCCGTTTCTACTTTTTAATTTGAATCTCCTTCGCGGTTTCTCAATTTCTCAAAATCTTTGCTCAAATCGCCTTTTCATCACTCTGCTCTTTGAAAAACTTTTCTTCGCTTGAAAACTAATAGTGAGAAATGATTTGTAAAATGCTTTTAAACATATTCCTCACCTACCGTCATTAATGCTCCTTCATTAGGGCGTAAACCCTAATTTACCCTTTTTACCATTTCCGGTCTTCTGCCAAGCGATAGGTATAACATACCAGTTAAGGTATTTTACCGGTGTAAACCGGGGGTTCGAAACATTTTGCTGTTTGCTCCCCCTAAGCTTTTCTGAAGCTTAGTTTGCCGGTTTTGTGATTTCCACACTAGGTGCAGAAACCGGTTCCTCTTGTAACATCATTGGTTTCTTCTTCCAGGTTTTGTTCATATCTGCTTGAACAGTGTCAACATCAATGTCTCCTTCTGGAGTGACCGCTATATCATCAAATATGTCGTTTCTTGATCTACAAAATCTAGCAATGTGACCTGATTTGTTGCAGTGATAGAAGACCAATCCAAGTGCTCTCCAAGGTCCATTGTTCATGTTTCCATTCTTCCTTCTGCATGTTGCAGCAGTGTGACCATGACCATGACAGATCATACAATTTTCTCTCCATCCGGTTGCCGCTTGATAACCACCGCTTCTTGGCTGATGATTGAAGACATTAAACCGATTGTGATTCTGATTCACAAAAGGTTTAGGACCAGCTCCTTGGGTCCTCTGAGGATATCTTCCATTGTTATTCATAACAGACCTGCATTCAGATTCTCTATGCCCATACTTGTTGCATGCATAACAGTTACCATCAAATCTATAGGGTCTAGGCTTATCATTTAGAAAATAAGGAAAATTGTTGTAAGCCTTACTCCTACACACATTTGCAGTATGTCCTTCTTTAAGACAGTTGAAATAAACAGGTTTAAACTTTTGCTTACCTTTATCCTTTGATGCCGGTTGTTTCTTTGATGTTCCAACATTTGTACCAGAGGTTTCACCTTCCTCATTACCAGAATAACCAAGTCCATTGGTGTTCTTGACTGGTTTGGCAGATTCAAGCTTTTGCTCTAGCTTGACAGTACTCTTGTTGAACTTAGCAAGTATTTCCTTTGACTCAGAGAGTTCTTTGGAAATAGCAACATTTGTTTCCAACAGGTTTTCATTCTCAGAGATGGGAGTGTTCAGTTCTCCTTGCATGTCTTCCTTTTCCACCTTGCTTGCATGGAGTTGAGCATTTAGGGCACTCATCTCTTGTTTCAGCTTGGAGATCTCATGATCTCTTTCTTTCACTAGGTCTTCAGCTTTTCTCCGATTCTCAAGCTCTTGACACATCTGGATAGTCAGTCCTTCCAACTCCTTTCTTAGGTTGGATTTTGATTCATTCAACTTATTTAGTTCTACAATTAGGGCTTCCATATCTACTTCATCTGCAGAACTATTTTCAGATAGCTCCATTAGCTTTTCTGCATGTTCTCTCCTTTTTGCTTGAGATGTCTTGTATTTGACCATAAGATCATCACAGGCTTGCTCAGATTGAGTGAGCCATTGAGTAAGTCCCCTCAAGGTGTATTCCCCTATATCTCTTTCCAAGTGGTTAAAATTATAGAAAGGTTGGCTCTGATACCAATTGATGAATACTAAGAGGGGGGGGGGGTGAATTAGTATGCCAAAAACCTTCGCACTTAAACACTTTGCAAGACTAGCAGTAAACTGGTAAAACAATTTAACAGACAAACTAGTTAACAAACATGCAAGCCAAATAGCTAATAATGCATTTACCCACATAAGCACAAACACCATAACACAAGATATTTTGACGTGGAAACCCAAATGGGAAAGACCACGGTGAGATGGAACTCACAAGTCACTATCTGTAGAATAGGAACTAGACCGGTTAAGGTCAGACTGGTTAAGGTCTTACAGTGTTCTTTACCAGAACAGATCCTGTTAGGAATCTCAATCTCTATTAGGAGACAAGTCCTATTAAAGACTACCTTGCTAGAGGATTTTAGATCCACAGGTGTGAACCACCTTGTTAGAGGATTTACAAGAGGCTTTTGGGCCTACCCGGTTAAGGGCTATAGACTTGTCAAAGATGTGAGTAATCAACAAGTGTTTGATCTAGCTAATAGCACTGACTGCTCGGTTAGATCCTTGATAGCTCGTTCTTAATGCACTATTGCATTACTTCAGTCTTCTACACATTCATAATCTCTCCAACTCCTCTACCACCTTAAACTCTAGCCGCAATATCAACTATCACAACAATAATAACAACAACAACCTAAAACCCTAGGCATGATGTCCTTATAAAGGAAACCGATTTCATGTCGGTCCAATAGGATTACATCACAATTTACTAGGTTCAATGAACCTGGACATACTAGGTAATACGTCACAAAAAGCATCACTACAGTATCGGCACCATCAAACAATCGGTGGGTAACTCATCACAAAGTATTACCGGTTCATACAAAGTGTCGGTTGCCGGTTCAACAAAAATGAAGACTGGTAAAAATGTGTTATGCCGCTTTAAACCCTCGTACCGCTTGAGGTCAACATGCTGCTTCAGACCGGGAAACACATTCTGTTAGGAATCCCACAGATACTAAGAGGAGGGGGGGGTGAATCAGTATCTAACCGGTGAGTAGAATTTCTTGAATTAAAACATGCAAAACATATTATAACAGTGTACCGGTATGCAAGAAATAATGCAATAAACTAAATCAAGAACATCCACATGAAAAGCACACCATAACACAAGGTTTTAATGAGGAAACCTGGTGTGGGAAAAACCTCGGTGGGATTTGTGACCCATAATATTCACTCACTGGCCAATAAGAAAATATTACTTACAATAGGGGCCTGCACATGCAGGAAGGCCAACTGCCTAGAGCTCACTGCTTAATGGGAAGTCTCACTGACTTACAATGAGTATTATATAAATCCAATATCTTGTACTGCTTTACAATAGCATCTATAATGCCTGATCCAGTACCGGTTTCTGCTATGCTTCTTACATAAACCCTTAGCCTATATTTTGCATAATAGGTCTGCCTAATATTTTTCCTTAACGCTTCCTCACTCATACCAAATGTCTACAATGATCTCTTTTATATATAAGAGTCATTTTACAATTTTCCAAGTCGGCTTACAAATTTTTTACAATAATAAACAAAATATAATATAACAAAATCCTATCGGCCTTGGTGCCAATATACTTCTTTTCTTTGTGCCCGTGCCGGTGTCCTGAGTGCTAGTGTAGAGTGTGATCTGCTGATGCCAGTATAATGCCTTTGCCGGTGCCATAGGATTGCAAGGTTGCCATCAATGAAAAAACCTTCAATCACATACAATGTCTCATTGGAGTGTGCATATGCCAACAATCTCCCCCTTTGACATTGATGGCAACACTCATGAGAAATTTCAAAAATGTATCCAAAAATGTGAAGTCCAAAAATGTTACCAAAAATGTGTGTTCTCCCCCTGAGCATACGATTCCTGTGATATTGAATTTTCTCATCCCACTACTCCCCCTTTGGCATCAATGACAAAGTTTGTCAAGATGTCAGTAGAGTTTGTAGTTTCAACCTTGTAACTGGGTGGTTACAATTTGAAAAAGATCTCCCAAAATCAAGTTTAAATTATCCATAAACTTCTTGCTATCCTTTATTGTTGTCTCTGTTCTCTTCACTGTACCGGTGAGATGCTACAAATGCTTTGCTGGTGTTTTCTGTCCCTGCATTAGTGCCTCAGATACTTCCTTTCGTAGTGATGCTAGATAGTCCAATCTTGGACTTAGTTTCAATCTCAAATGTTTTGCCTTATTCACTATTCTTTCTCTCTCTCTTTCCAATTTAAGTAAATCTTCTTCAAAATTTGTTATCTTCTCCTCAAAAACTAATAGTGTATCAGGTGAGTTAACAAAATTATCTGCAAGTTTATTGATCTCATCCTGTACCTTGCTCATCTTTTTGTCTATATCTACAGTCAAAAAGTTTGTCTTATAGGTGTCTTTGTACAGAGTTTTGTACTCTTTCAATAAATTACACCATTCCGGTAGAAGTGTGTCAAAACTTCTGTTACACTTCTTTATTTGCTCATCAAAGAATTTCTGCTTTTCAATTTCTACTTTATCCTTCAATGACTCTTCCTTTATTTTCTCAATGTTTTCTATGATATATTTACACAGTGTATCAAGTTGTCCTAAAGAATCTTTATTGTCTATATTACAGTTAGGATCAATTACTTTCAAAATTGGTATGGTATCATCAATTGCCTTATAAGCTTGTGAGCTGCAGTCTGTTATCTTTTTGATTGAATCTAATAGTACCTCAATCACATTAGTTGATTTGTAGCCTGATGATGAACCAACATTCTGAGTACCGCCAGTGGAAGTAACCAAGCTTGTATTGACCTCTGGTAGGCCTGTTTGTGTCTGCATTTCTTTAAGCAATGGTTTTTCTATTTCTCCAGTTGCCGGTGGCACTGTTTCCTTATGTTCCTATTCCCGTTGTTGTTGTTCCTGTTTCGGAGCCTTTTGCTCTATTTATTGCATTATCTCAGTCTGAGTCTCTACCTTTTGCTCTTTGTCTTCTGTCATTTTCTCCTATGTGTTTTCAGTTTGCTCAGCTACCGAAGGCTCACTAGCCATGTTAGTCTTATCAGCTGTATCTTTGTCTACCACTATGTTGATCTTTTGAGTATCAACATCCACAGTATATAAGACTTCAGGATTAGGATTACCATCCTCTACATCCATACTCTCAGCGATCGGTTGATCTTCTGTAGCTGTTGTTTTTATCGGTGGAGTAATCAAAGGAGGTGGGGGTAAGTTGTCTCTAACCTTGATACTAGGTGGTCCACCAACTTTACCTTTACCCTTGTCTCTATCTTTCTGATAAAATTTTATGGGTTTGGGGTTCCTATATTCTTCTTGATTTTCTTTTTCAACTAGGAATATATCCCATCCATTTTCTGTCTCCTCAGTCACCTCATTAACTCTTCCAACCATTAAAGCAATGTGCCAGTGTGCAGTAGAAAATACTAACCGGTTGGCTTGAGCAATTAGGTCATCAATTTCTTTGGGTGAGTTTACCGAATATACAGCAAGTAGCTTTTCAATCTTTATTTTCTTGTCCAGTTCTTTTACTGCTTGTCTTCTTGCTTCCAGTCTCTTAAATAGTTCATCTGGAATTTCATTGACTACTTCCATCAAAAACTTCTTATACATGTCCATATGCAATATAACACTATTTTCAACTTGTTCTTTTTCATCAGCTGTTAAAGTGTCATATATTTTCTCTATATTTTTCAATTTACCTTCCTCTGTAATTTCATTCAGCAGTATATCAAGAGGGGCCAAGTCTTTGTTTGTCCTCTTCTTCTTTTTGGGTGTCAATTTCTTCTTCTTTGGTGTAGCCTTTCTTACCGGAGATCCCACTGCTTGTTGTTTTTGTCTTGTCCTCTTGGGTGAGGGTGTGGTTGCCGGTGAGGGATCTCTTTTCCTTACAACTCTTTTGAAAGTTACAGGCATGTCACTCCCCGAAGAAGTACCTACTGGTGAGTTTCAGGTTGTGGAGCTGCTAACTCATCCTCTGTTATACCGGTTTTCTTCAACACATCTTCTTTGATGGCCTTTGCTTGTCTAGAACCTTTCCTTACAACTGCCTCAACCTTTTTCACTCTTTTCTTTGATTGTATTTGGCTTTCAATAGTTTCTGCACTACCAAATATTTCTTCCTTATGTTCTTTGGGGGCTTCTAGAAGTGCTTTAGCATATGTTTCAATTATATGATCATATGTTTCATAGCCCATCTCAGTTACCCAAACTGTCCTAGGGATGACTGCTTCCATCCAGATTTCATCCTTCTTGATTACAAAGCATATTTCATCTTTGTATTTGTCGACAATCTTTTGTGATAACCTGATTCCTTTCTTCATTTTGGCCTTTAATGCTTG
The DNA here is from genome assembly GCF_030272615.1 of Cryptomeria japonica. Classification (NCBI taxonomy): domain Eukaryota; kingdom Viridiplantae; phylum Streptophyta; class Pinopsida; order Cupressales; family Cupressaceae; genus Cryptomeria; species Cryptomeria japonica. The sequence goes on from NC_081407.1 coordinate 319,000,848, forward strand.
AAAGAAGTCATGAATATTGTTTTTCTTGTCTTCTCCCATGTTATTGAATAGTTCTGTTAACTATTTACCTACCGGTATATCATATCCAAGTTCTTTGTAGCCTATACCGGGAACCTGTTTGGTTATATGTAGCATCATACATACTAACAGATTTCCAAACCTGAAAGTTCCTTTCTTGTCCTTCTTAATCTTTCCAAGGTTGTCAATTAATTCATCCTTTAACCACTCACATATATCAATCTTTGCATTATCTGTGACCATATCATAAGCACTGTTAATGCATAAACTTGAAACTGAATTGAGTCTATTTGCATGAGTAGCTTTATACCCTAATATCATGCTGATAAATCTCACATTAATGTCTATTACATCATTTACTCTTAGGGACCTTTTGTCGAATGTTGCACCAGTTAGGTTTGTAACTAGGTCATTGGATACCTTTTTAGTTTTATCTAGCCTTTTACCGGTGGTCGGTAACCCTGTGACAACTTTCACAACTTCCTTAGTGATTTTGTGGATTGCATCTAACCAGAAAAATTCACCACGTACCCTTCTTAAGACTATCCTAATCACATCATTGGGGAATTCAGGAATGCTAAGGATCTTTGTAAATCCTAGGGTTTCAATGATCTTGTGTTCATCTTTTACATTGCCAGTTTTATCACATATCACAGTTTTAAACATGGTTTTAATCTCTTCATCTCCTAGTTCCTCAATGTTGCAGTGGATGTACATTCTGGGGTCTTCAACATAGACAACTCCCTTGGGAATTTGAGAAAAAGCACCTAAGGTATCATCTTTCTTTGCTACCTCGGGAACTAACTGAAATATGGGCCTAGGTCTTTTTATCACTTCGACAATAGTAGGGTTTGCTATATATTCAATTGCAGAGGTGGATGCCATGATAAAATACCTTTTTCTGCCTTTAGGATGGATAAATGCTTGGAGTGTTCTTGCCTCTTGCTCGAAATGCCTTAGCTCAGAATCTTCACGCTCTTCGTAGGTTTCAAATCTCGGTGAAATGGAATGGAGCCAAAACCTCAATTTTATAGTGTCTTTTTGCCATCTACCACATTAAAGGCATGCAGGTTAAGTATTCACTTAACATTGTCTGGTGGTAAAAAGTAATTTCCAACTTCTTATCTCTAACCGAGGGAATAATAGCACGTGTCATTAGATTGCCAAACCCTCAAGGAAACTTTCTTCAATTAGATGAAGAACTTTCTGTCGGTGGAGCACTGCTCTGTCCTACCGGTGAAGCATCACTCTATCCTACCGGTGAAGCATTGATTTGTTCTACCCGTGGAGGAGTATTCCCAATATTTAGATTAGCTTTTCTAATCCGTTGTTTTGAGAATTTTTGCTTAACCTCTTCAACTTTTTCTTTACCTTTCAAGCTAGAACTTTTGTTGTCTTCTGGTGATCCTTTACTTCTACAAAATTTTGCAATATGCCCAATCTTGTTACATGCATAACAAGTTACATTATTCTTCTGAATAGCTTTCCCGTAACCTATGTCCGTTTGTGTTCTGCATTGATTAGATAAATGTCCAAATCTTCCACAAACATAACATCTCACATTCATTCTGCAATTTTCAGAGTTGTGACCAACTTTGTTGCATTTAGAACATTGACCGGTGGGTGCGTTGATATTCTGATAATTTCTAGATCTACATTCATTTGCTCTATGAGCATACTTATTATAGTTAAAGCATTTTCCATTGAATTTATAAGCATTAGGTTGTCTTACCGGTTTGCTGTGATCCTAAGTATTTGTAGTACCAAAGCTTTCACCAACTTCAAAGCCAATTCCAGAAGTGTCACCTTTAGGTTTTTGATTCCTCAGCAAGGTACCAAGTTCCTTTGAGCTTTTCTTGAATTTTTCTTTATGTTGATTTGCAGTTTCTAGTTCTCTTTCTAAGACTTCTTTTTGTCTCATTAGTTCATTTGAGTCATTCTGAGTATGCATCAGATCTGTCTTCAACATGTCATTTTCATAGCTAAGTCTTGTGTTCTCATTTGCTGCATCACTTAGTCTTCTGGTCAATTCTTCTTCATTCTTCTTCCTATCCTCAATCTCTTTGCAAAATCTCATAGTCATATCCTGCATCTCATTCTTTGTTGTCATGTTCTCTTGTTTCAACTTGCTTATCATATCATTAAGTGATTCCTTTTCATCATTCTCATTTTGCAATTTTTCACAAACTTCTCTTCTCTTATTTCTTGCAACAATAAAATTTTCTTGAAGTGCCTGAATGATATCCTAAGCTGCCCTTAAATCATCTTCTAGTTTGATATTTTTCAATTTCTCTGCATCATAGTCTGAAAGAGCTCCTTCAAGTTGCTTCATCAGATTTTCCATCTTTACCGGTGTCAAGATCTTCCTCAAGCTGTTAGGCTTATGAAAATAGAGGACCAAGCTTTGATACCAATTGTTAGGCATTCCACAGATACTGAGAGGGGGGGGTGAATCCGTATCTAACCGGTGAGTAGAATTTCTTGAATTAAAACATGCATAACATATTATAACAGTGTACCGGTATGCAAGAAATAATGCAATAAACTGAGTCAAGAACATCCACATGAAAAGCACACCATAACACAAGGTTTTAATGAGGAAACTCGGTGTGGGAAAAACCTCGGTGGGATTTGGAACCCACAATATTCACTCACTAGCCAATAAGAGAATATTACTTACAATAGGGGCCTGCACATGCATGAAGGCCAACTGCCTAGAGCTCACTGCTCAATGGGAAGTCTCACTGACTTACAATGAGGATTATACAAATCCAATATCTTGTACTGCTTTACAATAGCATCTATAATGTCTGATCCAGTATCGGTTGCTGCTCTGCTTCTTACATAAACCCTTAGCCTATATTTCGCATAATAGGTCTACCTAATATTTTTCCTTAACGCTTCCTCACTCATACCAATGTCTACAATGATCTCTTTTATATATGAGTCATTTTACAATTTTCCAAGTCGGCTTACAAAGTTTTTACAATAATAAACAAAATATAATATAACAAAATCCTGTCGGCCTCTGTGTCGGTATACTTCTTTTCTTTGTGCCGGTGCTGGTGTCCTGAGTACCAGTGTAGAGTGTGATCTGCTGATGCCGGTATAATGCCTTTGCGGGTGCCATAGGATTGCAAGGTTGCCCTCAATGACAAAACCTTCAATCACATACAATGTCTCATTGGAGTGTGCATATGCCAACACATTCTGCAAAACATCAATAGTCTAAAGACTATAATACAACATACCGGTTGGAACAAATACCGGTTGTGCTTTAACTCATACATATAAAGAGGATCTCAATGCAGGTGTGTGTCCATCAATGACAATCACAACATAAACATAAAAAATACCAACATAGTCTCTGTGTGTACTTGAGCTGCCTTTTTGCCTACTTCTGCCTACTTGTCCACATCATTTACTTGCTTGTCAAGCCATATCAACAAGTCATAAATCGACATAAATTGGAATCAATTTAATCTTTTTCTGAAGTGGCTAGGCATTAAAATGTTTCCAGAAGCTTTTCATTTGAATCAAAAAAATATTTTTGTGTGAAAATTCTTATGCCCGTGGAGAACATGTGTGGATATATTTTACACGTGTTAGTTCTAGAACTATTTTGTCAAGATGTTGTAGTTATTTTTTAATATGTATTGAGAGTTGTTTGATACAGTTTATTTTATAGAACCTCATCAACATGTCTTTTTGAATTGACAAATTTTTTTTGGAATTTTGTGAAGTTTTACTTTTAAGAAAATTTGCAAAACTTTTTCTTCCTTCTGTCAATATTGCGTTGTCACTTCTTGTACGTGCATGGCATCATCTAATATTTTTTGCTGGAAGAAGAGACTTTTTTTTGGCATTCTAAAAAGGTTGGTTTATAGTCATTCTTTTTGCGAACTTAAAAAAAAGGGGGGGTTTCTTTTGGATATTACAGGGAGCTTCGAATGACAATTGTAGAACACACGATGCCACTGAGAGGGGGGTGAATCAATCGTTATCAATATTTTAACCTTTTAATCCTAAATGTGTATATCAATTAACTGTTCAAACACTAAGTGAATATACTAGTGAGATAAGGGAAGAGATCAACATGCAAGCACATAAAGATACATCAAATAACACCATATATACGAGGAAAACCCAATAAGGGAAAAACCTCGATGAGAAATGATGTTGGAGTCTACTGCTCCAATCCAACCTCATAATAAAACAACATTGTTACAACGGTTAGGTCACCAAACCAAGGAGCACCAACCCTTGCTGATTTAGGGCACCAAACCAAGGAGCACCAACCCCTACTGATTTAGGGCACCAACCCAAGGAGCACCAACCCCTAACCGAAAAGAGCACCAACCGAAAAGAACACCAACCCTTGCACCGAGCACCAACTCAATGAATACAATGAGTTTTATAAAATCAATACAATGGTAATTGTATATGGTGAAGATGGACAACAATAATAACAATATTGAAAGGCTAAATGAATTCAACCACAAAACCCTAGCCTAACAACAACAAAGATCCACCATAACATATTTAGATTACCTAAGACAATGTAAATCAAACGAAATTACAAAGATTATACCATCACATGTCCAATAGGGTTTTGATCTCCATTCTTCCTATCTCCATTGATCTTGCTTGATATATTTGCTCTCAGATTTTATGTGCACAAGAGCTCAACAAAGAACGGAATGTGGTTGCAAGTAGGATCGTAGTGTGGTCAATTGATCAAGTAGTTAGGATGCATAGAACGGTTAGGTCATTAGGGTTTGATAATGAAGGAAACATCTCCTTATATAGAAGACACAATATGAAATGGAGGGATAAGATTGAGAGGTGTAAAAGGAGGTCGGCTATGATTAGAGGGTAGGTAAAAGAAATAATAAAATAATGAAAGGGGTAGGTAGTGTAGGAATTAAGAGATGAATGACATGTGTCATTAGTAGAAAAGGTTAATGAATTAATTAAATAAATAAAGATTTATTTAATTAATAGAAGAAGTGGGATCAATTAAATAAATAAAATATTTATTTAATTTAGGAAAAGGATAATTTAAATAAATAAATGTATTTATTTAAATGAGAAATAAGGCTAGAAGAGGATAAATAAATAAATAAAATAAATAAAGATTTATTTAATTAATAGAAGAATTAGGCTTAGATAATTAAATAAATAAAATATTTATTTAATTAGACTGGACAATTTTGGGTGTCTACAGTAATAACCTTGTTACAAATGTGTTTTGTAACTCTCACAAATATCTCTTCACCGGTTCACCTCTACTTAGTTCTCAGTCGGTTCTCTGCTCACCCTCTCTGAATATTCTGATACTCAGCCTCTGCCGTGTCTGACCTCTTATCACTCTCTATTTGCTATCCTTTGCTCACTGCTGTTGCCTTATAGGTTTAGACTCTACCAGTTGGATGAGTTGTCAGACCATGCACCTGTTTACAGGTTACTTAGCTTATCGGTTAAACCCTGCTATGTTCTCTGCCGGTTCTCTATTGACATTCACTCTGCACTGGTTCACTCTCTGCTGCCTTCTTACTGGGTTCTGACACTACCGGTTCACTTGACTACTACAATCTTTAGCAGCTTATTGGTTACTTTGACCTCATCGGTTCAACCTTCTGTTAAACCCTCTTACCAATTAAGCCCTTCTTACCAGTTCACATTCAAATGCTCAGTCACTTCACTCTTCTCAGTTAGATCAACTCTCTATTCGCACTCTTTTCCTACAATTGGCATCCCAACATATGGCAACATAAATCTACTTAGGTCTTTGGTTGACATATTTATATTTGAGCTTTCCCGCCAAGATGGACATTCAAAGTTGGCATGCTAGGGTTTCTTCACCAACCACGAGGCGTATCAGATTAGATCAGATCTGATCTCATCTCCGAGATTCGCAACATGCATCTGAATAAAATGTATTGCCATATTGTATTCTTCAAAAACATGTTTTCTATACTTAGAAAACTATGACCTGTTTGTCGGCCTGCTTTATGGTCAATCACCATGAATGTTCTCACAGTTTCCTTCACCTACTCTAATATTTGGACACCCTAAATCGATCAACTAACCAAGGGTCATCCTATGATCTGCTTTGAGCCGCAATCCTTTGCACTCGACCCGTGATTTCATTTAATGTTGACCTGTTTCAATCTTGTTGACACCTACCCCATTCAATACACCGACTCTTCCTTCACCGACCTCTGCATGCTAGTTTATCTACTTTTCCACCTGGAAGCCATGTGTCATCTTTGTCGACATCCACCTCAGATCACTGTGTCGGTTCAGGATGAGTCACCTACCAAAAGCACTCTATTGGTATACACCTTATACTACCGGTCTTCTTGCCCTACCAATTATACATTAACCAATCGGCCTTCATGCCATGCACTTCACTATTCTACCAATTGGAACATATCAACCCAGTCACCAACCTTGCTAACCCTCAATAGGTATCCAAAAGTGAGTCATCATGCTCATCTCCATCCAACAAGAGATTTTCTCTTTGCAAGTATGAACTGATAACAAGAGTGCAGAATTTAGATTAAACAATGGAAAGCTGTAAACACAAAGACAAGAATGCAGATGCGTACCCAGAGTTAAAATCTGAGTGAAAATGTTTGGGACGGGGGCACAGGTGCCACTGTCCTGATTCTGCTCCTGAAACTGCTGTTTTGCAACCTGAAAAGCTGTCGGAAATGCTGAAACTTGCTGTCTGACAGAAGGACCAGGGTGCCCAGCGCCCCTGTCCTAGGGACTAGGGCGCCCAACGCCCTTGTCCTAGTAGGACCCCGGTGCCCCACGCCCCTGTTCTGGTCTTTTGCCCTGAGATTTGGTGTGTAGCTCAGTTTCCGTCTGCTTCTGCCGGATCTGCAACTTGTGGCGTCGTCTGAATCCCGAAATCTGCACTTATATCTGAAAAGGTATGGTGGGCGGCTATATAGGGTTTTGCCTTAGTCAAACCCCCACTTTGGTGATTTCCACCTCCACGAATAGCCAAGTTGTATTGTAAAAGTAGTGTGTGTGCAGACCTTGTGTGTGTGCAAGATCCTAAAATGCAAGTAAGCAAACTAGAGCAACCTAGAAAGTAAACCCTAATTGCTTGTAAATGATAATGTAAATGCTCCAAATCAAGATGCAAAGTGATCTAAAGCATGAATACAAATGATATAATGAGGCTTATGCAAAGACATGAAAACAACATGAAATCATACCCAACCCCAAGGGAGGGGTACAAGCCAATCTTCAGTCGGTGATCCCTTATTGCTCTTCAATGCCTTCAAAGCCCTAAATGGATGAATGAAATTGATGAATGCTTGATGGATGGATGTTGAATGTTATTGAAGTCTTCAAAGATCTGCTCTTTCGCTGCATAGAAGGTCCCTGAAACCAAAATTCTGGATCCTTTCAAATGAAGAAAGAGAGCTCTTATATATGAAACCCTAGGTCTTAATTTCAACTTTTGGCTGACCTAGAGATTGAATCTCCCACCAATTTCTTGGGGTTAAGCTTTATTTTATGATTGGATCGCGCTCCTAAAATTTTGAGAAAAATGTCCGGGACCGTCTGCACTCCGGGCGCAATGGTCCCGACAACTTTTCACCAAATTTTCAGGGCCGTCGGATATGATGATTTTAGAGCGAATCCTGAAGTTACAGGTGATTTCGAGATGTTTTGGCCCCCAAAATCAAGCCTCCAAGTTCAAAATAGGACCTAATTAGGGTTTTTGATTAAATGATGTATTGGAGGAATAAAATGAAAGGGGCACACTTTAATGAAAGGGCCCAACTTTATGATGTGGAAGATGATGAAATAGAACCTTAGACCTAATTAATTTAATTAATTAAGTGCTAAAGGGGAAATGCAATGCAAAATGCAAAATGTGCCAAGGCGGGTGCTAAACTAGGTGTGAAATTGTACCACCCTAGCAAGTGCGTACAATTTATGACGCTACATTTAGCCCCCACTTTAGCGGTCATATGAGTACTACGTGCATATGCAAGCTAAAGTACAGAAAAGTAAACATTATTTGAAAAAGGATATATCCATAAGTCTGTCGAACGAAGCCCCCAGCGGTGTCTGCAGTACACAGTTAGGAACCTCACCCTACAAAACACACGTTAGATCACAAAATCACCTAATGCTTACTAAGGAAAGTGATGAAATTTCGAGGGTAGCTATATGCCCCCCCCTATTTTGGCTTGCTAATTTTAGTGAGTTGAAACAGGGTATCATGTTTACCACTTCGAATTGTTAAAGAATATTGATGACAAATGCTCACAAGAAGATTTGATATGAGATCAAAAACTAATGGAGAATCATTTGGTAAGAAAGAGGACTAAATCTCAATTCCAACACAAAAAAGAGTGTGAGGATTTGAGAGTTCTCTAACACAAGATGAAGGATGTAAATGGGAATAAAATGCAAAGAGAAGAAAAGAAAGGAAAAAAGCATGAATACACACATTGGTGATCCATGAGAAGAATAGTGAGAGAGAAAACATGGACTTCTCACCCCTAGATCTTGTCTAGGTGATCCATGTAAGGGAGGAGAGTGAGAAAGTCTAGCCTTATGCCACTAGTTCCACTCAACCTCATGCATGTGTGTGTAAGGGAGGTTAGAAGCACCTCATAGGAGTCTATGCCCGAGTATGCTACAACCTGTATATGTATAGTACAAAAGCGTGACATCTCGCTCTAAGAGTCTGTGCTCTGGTTCCGAGAATGACCCATTGCTCAAAAAGTGTAATGTTTATGTCATAAGAAAAGTAGAAAAAGGATACCTACCTTCATCACAAAAGAAGATACCCCAAAAATGCAACAATGTCATAGATCCAAGCGAGAGAGTTTTGCACTTTTTAAGCAAGGATAAGATAGTTGAAAAGGGATATCTTGTACTATGTGTAAAGGAGATCCTTAGAGGAGAAGAGATCTTTGTACAAAAGACACCTATCCCTGAGAGGAATTGTCTTAGACAAATATAACATCTTCTAGAATAAGACAAAGAAGAGAATAAGAATGTAATACTTCCTTCTTTTGCGAGGTGAAAGTGATTCTTAATGAAGGATGACACTCTTTTTAACCCAATTGGGAGAGTGAATTCATTATGGATGTATTTTACCAAGTGCAAAAGAGGTTGTAGTCAAGGACTTACACCTCTTGTAAGAGAGAATCCTTGAACAAACAACAACAAATGCATATCAAGTAATAAAGTTCACACCATCCACGAAATAGGAAAAAGTGGATCCTTAGATAAAAATAAGGAAAGATCATTGCCTCCCAAGGATAAGGACAATGAGAAGGACTTACACAATCTTCTAGGGAGAGATTTAGACATAAGTAAAATGTACTACATACTCACATGAGTTCATGCAAGCAAGACATTAGTGTATATAAAATGCTCCTCACAAGAAGTGGGTAGGATAAGAAAGAGAATACACATCTTCTCCCATATCTAGGAAACGAGAATTCTAAAGCAAAGATGATCAATATTTCCACACTATTACCCCAAAGGGAAATTTTAACCATAAAAAGAAGAGATGTATGAAATCACTCTTGTCCCCATAGGAACAAGAGATAACATAGAAAAATTAGGCTATTATGTTGCTTCAAAAATACGATTGCACTTGAAATTGTACCATCATGAATGACAATGAGCCCCCAGTAAATGAGCTACCAATGTCACATAATGATGAGCAACATAATAGCCATTAATGTTATTTAAAGACATGATAGATTGAATGAGGTATTTGAATATGACATGCTAAATGCTCAACTATAAGTGAGATCAAAAACATGTATAAAATGATAAAAATTGAAGAAGAAAAGTCACATGAAATCTTAGAAGAGGGATGAGTGTAATTTATTAGAGCCTTATCCCTAGAGGAAAGGGCTTTATGATGAATAGGAGATAAAGATTCATAAGTGGATTTAGAAATTTGAGGGGAGTCATAAAGAGATTTGTTCATCGCCAAGATTTCCTTATGAGGGGAACGAGAGTTGATAGAAGTAGAAGATGATTTAGTTGAAGTGAGATCATCATCACTACTAAATATAGCATTCACATTGAGAGATGGTCTTTTAGATGCTTTGGTGGGCTTAGAAAGATTATATCCAAGTCCAAATGAATATTCATGCATGTTATGTTCTAAAGGAACTTTAATTCCTTGTTCATTTGTGCCACAACCATTTCCATTATAGCCACTCTTAGGAAAAATTTGAAAACCATGACCATGAAGGGATGCTAAATCAAAGAGGGATGGTGATGCCCCATAGGTCTTAGTGCTATTTGTATTAGAGGAAGATGTTGAAGAGTTATTTGAATCGGAGGCAGCCACAAAGTTGTTACTGAATTGCTTATACAAAGTGGGCTTCTCTTTAGTTTCTTCCTTAGATTTTCCCTTCTCAATCTTAGGCACTCTATATTCTCCTACAAAAGTAGGGTTAAAGTCTAAAGATCCCCAATCATCATCCAAGAAAGCCTTTTCGGGAGAAAAGATATCTTTGGGAGAAGATTCTGATTGAGTAGAAGGATCAAGAGTACTAGAGGGGACAAAATCCTTAAAGGAAGTAGATGCATTTGAAGTGGTAGAAGGATTGGAAGTAGTTGAACAAGAAGATCCATTTCATAATGGTTCTTGAAGATTAGTATTAGCTAGCAAGGTGTATGTTATATTGTCATAAATGAATTTGACTCGCCCATGCAAAGTTGAGGGGACAACTTGCATACTATGAAGCCAAGGTCTCCCTAATAGAAGATTGTAAGTCAAATTACCAGAAATGACATGAATAGGTGTAGATAAAGTAATAGAACCTACTGTAATAGGTAAGATTATGATACCCAAACATTATTTAGCAACATTATCAAAGCCTCAGATAGAAATAGAAGAACATTTAATGAGAGAATGATCCACATTAAGCTTGTCCAATAAATCAATACTACAAACATTAAGGTCAGATCCATTGTCCACAAGGGTTCATCTTATAGCACTTTCATTGATAATAACTACACTCATAAGAGGATCATATTGATTTTGAATTTCATGAGAAGGTAACTCATCTTGTGTGAACACAATTTGAACTTTGGGTTTGCTTGTAGAATCAATCAGGGAAGCCATGTTATTATTATTATTATTATTAGGTGTCACTGCAGGTGGGACATCTAAATTTTTTAAAGCATCTTGTAACATCCCATGATAGGCAGGTGAAGTTTGGATCAAATCCCAAAGGGATATCTTAGCAGGGGTAGCTTTAAGTTGTTCAATAAGATCATAGTCCTTACTAAGCATTTGTGAAATACGTGGAGCTTGCGGAAGAATTGGTTGAGGATTAGGAAGAGAAACTGGAGTAACAGGAGGAGGATTAGGCTGCCTATTATTTCTAGTATTGTAAGTATGGGCAACCGCATGATAACTCTCTCTAGTTAATTGCTTGGCATAACTATAAGGACTTACAGGTTTTCTTCCTTGCACAGTGATGATAGGTTTATTCGGAGTAAGAAAGGAATCATGACCATACCCTCCTTGGACAGTAAGGAGAGGTGATTTAGGAACTTGAAAGGTGGGAGAAGGATAAGCACCTTGGACTTCAAAGAGAGGCTTATTATGCTCATCCAGGTTTATCATGTTAACTAATTTAGAAGTTTTGTTCTTGTCTAAAGATTTTGATAAAGCCACAAAGTCATCAAGAGCATCATCCAACAAAGCATGATCATATCGATTAAAAGGTTTATCTTTTGATTCAAAAGGAGACATCTCTTCATAGAGGGGATCATTGAAAACAACCATGTTACTAGATTTAGTGGAAGAGTTGATAGGAATGTACCCTTGAGAGGAATCATTCGACTTATCTTTCTCATCACACCGAAATGGCATAGTAACAATGTTTATGAGTTTTTGGTAAAATGAAGGTTTGGTATCTTTAGGGTTCAAAAACTCATCTAAAGCTTCATCTAATTCATCTTGGCTATACTCATAATCAACATAATTGCATACATCATCATAACTATGAACATCTCGCAAATAAAAATCTGACATTTTGAAATAAAAATTGAAAAAAACCTAAACACACAATGCAAAGAAACAAAGAAACAAAGAAACACACTCTTTCTTTTCCTTTTTATTTTTATTTTTATTTTTTATGAAAATGAAACTTAAATGAAACACACTAAATCTAGATCTAGATCTAACAAATGCAATGCAAGAGAAAGCAATAATAAATTCACATCGGGTTCACCAAAATGTGTAGGGGAAAAAGCGAGACTAGGCTAACATGCCCTAATCCTACCTTTTGACACACATTGTGGAATACGAAAGAGCCTAGAGGTATCACACAATTGGCTACTTCTTTTTGTGGAAGAGAGAGCCACGGGCTACCTATTAGGGTTTATATTCCTTTGTTGTAATTGAAAGATAAAATGATGCAAGTTCAATTCCTAACCCCAAAGTGCAAGTATGAACTGATAACAAGAGTGCAGAATTGAGATTAAACAATGGAAAGCTGTAAACACAAAGACAAGAATGCAGATGCGTACCCAGAGTTAAAATCTGAGTGAAAATGTTCGGGACGGGGGCGCAGGCGCCACTATCTTGATTCTGCTCCTGAAACTGCTGTTTTGCAACCTGAAAAGCTGTCGGAAATGCTGAAACTTGTTGTCTGACAGAAGGACCAGGGCGCCCAGCACCCCTATCCCAGAGACTAGTACACCCAATGCCCCTGTCTTGGCAGGACCAGGGTGCCCCACGCCCCTATCCTGGTCTTTTGCCTTGAGATTTGGTGTGTAGCTCAGTTTTCGTCTGCTTCTGCCGGATCTGCAACTTGCGGCGTCGTCCAAATCCCAAAATCTGCACTTATATCTGAAAAGGTATGGTGGGTGGCTATATAGGGTTTTGCCTTAGTCAAACCCCCGCTTTGGTGATTTCCACCTCCACGAATAGCCAAGTTGTATTGTAAAAGTAGTGTGTGTGCAAACCTTGTGTGTGTGCAAGATCCTAAAATGCAAGTAAGCAAACTAGAGCAACCTAGAAAGTAAACCCTAATTGCTTGTAAATGATAATGTAAATGCTCCAAATCAAGATGCAAAGTGATCTAAAGCATGAATACAAATGATATAATGAGGCTTATGCAAAGACATGAAAACAACATGAAATCATACCCAACCCCAAGGGAGGGGTACAAGCCAATCTTCAGTCGGTGATCCCTTATTGCTCTTCAATGCCTTCAAAGCCCTAAATGGATGAATGAATTGATGGATGCTTGATGGATGGATGTTGAATGTTATTGAAGTCTTCAAAGATCTGCTCTTTCGCTGCATAGAAGGTCCCTGAAACCAAAATTTTGGATCCTTTCAAATGAAGAAAGAGAGCTCTTATATATGAAACCCTAGGTCTTAATTTCAACTTTTGGCTGACCTAGAGATTGAATCTCCCGCCAATTTCTTGGGGTTAAGCTTTATTTTATGATTGGATCGCGCTCCTAAAATTTCGGGAAAAATGTCCGGGACCGTCTGCACTCCGGGCGCCATGGTCCAGACAACTTTTCACCAGATTTTCAAGGCTGTCGGATATGATGATTTTAGAGTGAATCCCGAAGTTATTGGTGATTTTGAGATGTTTTGGCCCCCAAAATCAAGCCCCCAAGTTCAAAATAGGACCTAATTAGGGTTTTTGATTAAATGATGTATTGGAGGAATAAAATGAAAGGGGCACACTTTAATGAAAGGGCCCAACTTTATGATGTGGAAGATGATGAAATAGAACCTTAGACCTAATTAATTTAATTAATTAAGTGCTAAAGGGGAAATGCAATGCAAAATGCAAAATGTGCCAAGGCGGGTGCTAAACTAAGTGTGAAATTGTACCACCCTAGCAAGTGCGTACAATTTACGACGCTACAATCTCGGTAGCTCATGATGTCTTCTCTTGTTGATCTGGTGCATATCTCTCTTTTCACACACTTGAGGCATTATCTTTCACTTCACTCATCTGGTGTGAGCCTTCAATCACCCACCTTTAACTTTTCTGTCTTATCCTTGAAGGTTATAATGCATTCCATGCATGTTGTGAGGTAAGCTAAGTATTAACACCAACCAGTGGGAGTAGATGGATAGATGCACTTAACCTGCCAACACCCGATGGAAGTGGATCATTGTCGCCTGCTGGCTAATGACTAGTGGGAACCGATTGTCATTACATTATGCTCAGTTTGCTTTCGGTATTATCCAATATGACTTCCCTATTTGAGCAGACACAACTTCAACCTGACATATAATCCAATAGACTACCCATTTGTCTTCCTTGCTATCTTGAGGCAATATAATTTATGTCCGTCTTCTCTTCATCCCGTGACAACATCTTTGTCTGGTGGGAATCTTGCTGAATGTCATCAAACAAACTGCATATGGGTTGCTTGCCCTTCTTCATTAGTTCAACCTTTCTTTCTTATCGGTCACATGCTTACCGGTTGACAACAACACACTATCAACACATCACTCACCGATTGACATTCCATACCGGTCTCCAATACTTTCTCACTGGTCAACATTCCATACTTACCGGTGACATACTATATCGGTTGACATCAATGACAACAATACCGGTTGACATCAATGATAATACAATGCCAACAATCTGTCCCTTTGGCATTGATGTCAACACATGTAGTATCCAGTATACTACTGGTTTCCTATCCCCCTTTGACAACAATGACAAAGGGAATTGACAATGCTTTCTACCGGTTTCTTCTCCCCCTCTGACCATTATGCTCTGCATCCTCTCATCCAACAACACTTGAGATAGAGGGCTCAAATGCCAACTGATACTAATTGCATATACCAATTTGATACCTCTGATATCATTGTGAAAGGTGTGTCAGTGACTTTCACTTAGCTACCAATCAAACTGCATCTTCTCCCCCTTTGGAGCCAATGACAACAGGTGCAGACACCAAGTTCTTTCCTCCTTTTGATTACCAAGAAATTCTGCCAGCCTTCAAATTTAGTAGACAACTTCTTCAAGGTCTCAAACCAATGGGTACTGCAATACAAGTGCCTAATCTCCCCCCATGTTCAACATATGGTCCAAGAGACAAGAGATATGGTAGTGAACTCCCCTTGAACCACAAATCTCAGATCTTGTTTGCCTGTTAGATCCTAAACCACTTCTCCAATCTACACCTTGCATCGGAAGAGCTAAGCATACATGATCTATAGATGATCTTCCACATCCATGATATCCATCACAATCCAGTGACAAAATCTTGCCTGACCACAATGCCAAACCACAACACAATCATGTCAACTATCAAACTGGTTAAATCACAATGATGCATGCATATAAGGTTGGCTACCAAACCAACACATTGTCACACAATGCTTCTCCAATATTTCCCAAGGCATAATTTCGTCAATCCAAGCCACAAGAGTCACTGTAATGATCCAGGAACACATTGACTCACATAATCTGCAATACCGGTTAATATCCATACCGGTAACATATTATACTCACTAGTTTACTATATCGAACCAATATCTCTACCGGGACTTCTTCCTCTAGACTTCATCTTTTAGAGTCAAATACCTTTGCTATCAGTTTGCAGTTTAACCATCCATGACACTTGCAATAGAAATCTATCTCTCATACGTAGATGCATAGCCAAGGCACTAACTACACACACACTGACATCTCATTTTCTCCCTTAAATCTATAGCAACTTGTCTTTCCATTTGTCCTTTTCACTATGGGGGTGAATGATGTGATCAACATGTAGCTCCCCCTAAAGTCATGCATCTCCTTTAAGCCTTAGGAGATATCATTTGTGCATTGAATGCACAATGCCTTCCCATGGTCATATCCTCTTGCTTCTTTTTCCATACCTGTTTGATCTCTCTCCTTTTCACATTTGTAGTCTTTGGATTAGGGTTAATTTGCCTTTGCTGATTTTTCCTTGCTCTACAAAATTTTGCAGCATGACTAGAAGCATTGCTATAGAAAAATATTGCGTTCATGCCAAATAAATGATTGGAGGACCCCTTCTATCAAACCAGTTTGATCTTCTTCTCTTGATCATGCTATTGTAGCCAACTACTAGTTTCAATGGATTTCTTGATATTGTAGGAGTATTTATCCTTTTGTTCCATGTAGGTCTTTGTGTCCTAAACATTCTATCATCTCTTCCATGCTGACCATAGTTGCCATATCTTGCAATTTTGTCAGAAGAGAGAGTGGAAGGGCTACCATATGTCTGAAGATTCTTCCTCCTACACTCATGACTTCTATGGCCAAAACCATTACATCTTTGACAAACTAAATTGTTATTCCTAGGAAGAACATTTTGTCTATTCCTAGACCTGATTTTACATTCATTTTCTCTATGGCCACATCCTTTACATGAAAAATAGTAACCGCAGAAGGAAGGCTTATAACTTATAAATTTATTTTCTCAAACATGAGGTGATCTTGTTGGTTTGGCTTCTCCATTTCTACTTCTCCAGAGATTATTCTTGATCTGGCCAGTCTCTACAGACCTTTCATCTGATCCCTTCCTTTTCCACTCTTGTCTTATCCTCTGGGCATCAACATTTCTTTGTCTTCTATCAACAGGAGGTCATCTAGACTGTCTTCTTATATTCTTATCTCTGATGAAACCATATTCTCTCAACTTACCTTTTCCTTTAAGATAAATATTATTCCTTCTTATAGCACAGGTCTTCATTCTCATGTCATCACTGTTTGTAGTTAGGTCAATCTTCTTCCTAGGAGCATTTCTAATAGTGAAGGTTGTAGACACTTAAAAATAATTATTTTAATTATTTTAAGTTCCTGATATAGTTAATTTATTAATTATGCCAATTTTTAATTCCTCCTCAATATTAATTAATTATAATTAATATTGTCACTATAGTCTGTTGATTGATTTATTTAATAAATCAATCCCTTTTTATTCCTCTAAAACTCCTCAATATTAAATCTCCTCAAATTCCTCCTCTTAACTAATTAATTTCAATTAATTAGTTAACCTAAGTGATTCCTACAAATCACCTTTTTCCTAATCCATCATTAACCTAATAAATTCTTCTAGAAACTCCCTAAACTCACTTAGGATTATTCTTCTAATTTTTAATTCCCTCCACTCATACTCTCTCCTAGTCAAATCCTCCTACAAATCTTATCTACCCTAATCCCACATAATCTTTCTTCTAATCCCTCTCCTAATGAGTTGCTAATCATTATGATTAACCACAAAGTCAACTCCTTGTCCCTTCCATCTTACCACTCTCCTTAAATGCTCTTTTCCTAGGTGAATGTGAGATCTTCAAAATCTCACATTCCTCTAAGCATCCCATCCTTCGAGGAATTTTTAATTCTTCCTTATTCCTCTAATCCCCATGAGCATCCCTTTTGAAGAATTTTTAATTCTTCATTTCCATCCCTCAAGGAATATCCTATCCCTTGTTATTCCCAAGGTACATTGGGAAGTCTTCCCAATGAACCTTGAGGAGTGTGGAGATAAGAAATGCCTTTAAGGCACATCTCTTGGTCTCCACACCTCCTCTTGGGCCTTGTGTGGGCTCACAAGGAATCCTGACCCTCCATCTTGGGTCAATCCTAGCCCTCCATTTCTCCTCCTCTCTTCCTATAAATTGAGGACTCCATTCCCTCATATCTCATCTCCAAGTTTAGTAAATCCATGCTGCTAGTTTGTGCCCAAAAAACCATCCTTGCATCCTTACCATGCCAAAATTAACACTCATCCATACTTAGCCATTTCATCCTTCAATCCTTAATCCATCACATCCATTTGTGCACAATATTGGAGAGACAACTACATTCAAATCACTCAAATGAGCATATCAAGTGGAGCATCGTCAAGGGGCACCTTCACTTCACCAAGCTCGATCCGAGGGAGAAGGTATAAGTTTGCAAGGAATAAACATTGTCTTTATGTTTTCATGTGGTTTGATTCATGTTTCATGTTTTTAATATGTTTTAGTGTTTTGTTTGCATACTAACTGTAGTCACACAAATCTGTCCATTTTAATTAAATGAATATTTCGTATTTATTTGATTAAAAATCCACTAGCCACCAATTAATTAAATTAATATTTAATTAAATCATCCCCAAACATTCTTCTATTAATTAAATAAATTATTCAATTTATTTTAATTAATTCATTAAAACCAAATTCCCATTAATTAAATAAATAAATCTATTTATTTAATTAAATCCCCCTTTTCCTCTTTTAAATAAATTAAATAAAACATTTATTTAAATCATTATCCCCACCCCACTTGCATTTTCCTACAAATGCAACTTGCACACATTTATTGAAATAAATGAATTTTTATTTTAATAAAATCCTATTTTCCCTCACCCACCAAATCCACTTGCAAAATCTAATCCCCTTCTAGATTCTTCTAACCCCTTCCTGATTAGCCTAATCCATCCCCTAATTATTGTCACATTCCTAAGCAAAATGGAGTCACTTCTCAAAGACTCCAAAGTCTTTGAAAAACATTTAATGCTTTGTGTGTTCAACCAATTAACCCCCAAAGTCTTCCAAGACCACTAATGGCTCTTACATGACCATTTATGGCTCTTACATAACCATTTATGGTTATTTCAATCTTGTCTCCCCAAACATTTATTGTCTTGACCATATTCATCCATTTCACATTTGCACAAGAGTTTATCCATTTGATAAAAGCTTTATTCTTTGAATAAAGAGTTTATTCATTCAACCAACCTTGACTCAAAATCCCAAGGTCATATCAGGCATTTAATGCTTATTCCCTCTCCTCTCAACCTATCTCACATTGACACTTGTCATCCTGGGATTGGGTTGAAAGCCCTCACATGGATTTGAAATCATTCAATCCTAACCCTTGTTGAGATTACTCAATCTCAACCATCCATTGCTCCATTTTTCCTATAAATAGAGCCCATTCCTTCATAATCCAGATCCTGAAAACTTGTATGCATTTAGACTATAGCCATTTTAGAGAGCATTTAGCAATAGCATAACTAAATATTGTCTTTTTGGTAAAACACATCATTTTAGCATTACTAATAGCTTTTCATTTCATGTTTGGAGCTATTCTACAATCTCAATCCTCCATAAGCATCCATAGTGCAAAAAGCTGCTGAGAGCTACACTATTTTGGAACTTGGACAGGAGAGGAACAAGGGAGAAGGAACTAATATCATGCTGAGAGATAGTTGGAGATATCTCATTGTCTTACTTCTTTAGTTAGATTCATTAGCATGTGTTTTTAGTGTCTCCTTTGGATTGCCTTCATGTTTTAGTTTTTGATTGATTAACTCTAACATCTCGTGTGTTTTGTGTTGTTTGATCTTAGACTAATCTTGTGCCATTTAGGAGGGCATCATTTGGTGAACCCGACGTGAATTGAACACGCAACCTTCTGATTATTGTTTTTTGAAAATTAACATTTTTGCTTGTTGAAACTGCCACACAGGTCGCGCTTCGGCGCTATTGAACACGTTCTAGCGCTATTGCAACATTTTCTTTTAGCGCTATTGTCCATATAATAGCGCTAATGAAAAAGTTTTAGCGCTACTGATTCCATTCTGGCGCCTTTGTCACAGTTCTAGCGCTATTGCAACTATTTTAGCACTTTTGACTTTCCGGATTTTTCTATTATTTCAGCGCTACTGTGTAAAATAGCGCTTCTGCGACCGCAGACTAGCGCTATTGTATTAATTAGCGCTTTTGCAAAAAAAAAAAGCAGAATAGCGCTATTGCGACAGAGTGTTGTCCAATTCGCTTTGTAACCCAAAATCAGCATTTAGGCTTGTGTAAGCCCACACTAACGCTTTGACTATTTACCAGGTGCAGGTTCTAATCTTTTTGTGTGCAGGGAAAGGAGTTAGTAGATGCTCTAAAAAAAATCTTTCTTTTTACTTTCTTTAAAAAGTTGGCTAAAAAGAATTCATTTTTCCCTTATTGCATAAGTTAAAATAAACCTCACATCTCATTTTGGAGTGCATAAAATGAACCTCAAATTTGTTTTTGGTGCTTAAAACAAAATTCATCTTTCTTTATTTGCAAGGTAAAAAGAACAACAAAATTCAAACATTTGTTTTCTTGCAAGTTAGGGAACACACTTTATTTGGTGCTTAAAACCAAACAAACTTTATTTCTTGCATCAATTGGGACTTAAAAATCACAATCCACACTTCAAATTTTTGGTGCAGTAAAAAAGAACAATCCGCTTGTCTTCATTTTGGCAAAAACAAATTTTCCTTCATGCAATCGTGTTTTTCATTAAGTTGACCAGGACTTTCAACTTCTAGATTACAAAACATATTGCTTTGAAGTTAAAAAAAACACCATGGCTGTTGGAGCAACATCTCCAAATAGTTAGATCACATTTGCAAATGCTGGATTAAAAGGAACAAGTGTTTTACGTGTTTGGCACGCTTGTGCACAAAAAAGTCAGTCGAGTGGTCCTACTTCTAACACACACTATCCTCTCCCTTGGCTCTCGTGGTCCTAGGTGCAAGAGAAAAGTGTTAGTAACACTCAAATTTTATCTTTTTAAGAGAGGCCTGCCAAGGGATCGATACTCTTGGGAACGACCTCGAGCGGTAAATCCTTCGAGCCGCTATAGAAATCAGGTGAGAGCGAAAGCTGTAGCCTTGGGTATAGCTGTTCCTACAGTGTAACTGGCCGAAAGGACAAATGGGCCCCACCACCAGTTACAAGGCTCTTAAGTGAGTCACTGCAGAATGAACTTATGTCCAAAGCCATCGAACATGACTAAACACTTTTAAGTAGTAGCCCACCTGTTCTATTGATTGAGAATATTTGAGGTATAATTTAGTGCAAGAGCATAGAAGGTTTTGCTCCCAAGATACTCACCATACATATTTCCTTGAGTAGAAACATAGCTTTTTGAAAAGTCACTTGTGGCTTGATAAAAGTGGTGACTCCCCCATCATAGGGATCATCTATTTGTTATGCTCGTGCAAGACTTAGTATATCACATCCTTACCTGCCACGACGGGATTCATAAGGTATGTAGTACCAAAGTCGAAGAAATATCAAGATGTGGGCTAAATTTATCACAACTGGCCATTTGACCATAGGGATAAAGAGTGTTTGAAGTGTGTTCGTTTTACAGACCTAGAGCAAATTGAGCCGACTTCAGGCTTTGGAAATACATCTTAAAATAAATCTAAAGGAAGGGTCAAAAACAAGTCCAAGAATTGGGTTGATCTAGACCCATACTCATTTGTGCCTTTGAGGCTACAATTTTGTGTTTGTGTGCTTGCTTTGTTTTCTTGTCAAAGAAAAATCAGAAAATCAGTCCCAAAAACAAAGTATTCATCCAACATCTGTCAACACAACCAAAAATACCAAAAACAAAGTGCAAACAAACAAAGAGTCAAAAATTTATGACCATTCTTCACATCTTGCGAAAGAAGAAGTGTCATCAGAGTATCACCTTGAAAAGGAGACCACTAAGCTCAAAGGCTTTAATCAAAAGGAGGAAATTCTTCTATCTCAATAGACAAATCTTTGTCTCACATAGAGTCTTTCTACATCGCATGCGTCTATACCTTCAAGGTAAAACAAACGAATTTGATTCTGAATCATTAAACCGCAGAGCTTTTATGCAATATAGAGCTTTGAGTTATCACAAAAATCAAGGAGGAAAGATTAACCCCAAATTCTTCCCAAACATCTGTATCACCTACAACACAGCCCGAGAAGTGCCACCAACGCCTGAAAGGGAAGAAACAGAGTTTGTCCCATTTGTGACACAAAGTTTTTATTGAAAGTTGAAAACATTTTCATCCATCATCCCACTCATACATCATCACTTCATCATCAATTCATCCCAAAACTCTCAAAACATTCAGAGGTTCTTGTCCCAAGATCCCTTTTTAGATATTGCTTGAAATCAAAACACATCACATCACTTTTAGATTGTTTCTACATCTAGGATAAGCTCATCCTAAGAGACACATCTACGCAGGTTAAAACTAGTTCATGAGTGAATCCTCTCATTGCTAGGTAGTCAAAATCTGTAACACATCTCAGATTTCTCTACACCTTATCACATCCAAACTTATCAAACAAACAAGCAATTCAAAAAAAGGAATTTCGGTTATATCTACCTTGAAAGTGCTAGAGATCCCCATACAACACAAATCACCAACCAATCAATCTTGCATTTCATCACCACTCATCATCGTCTTCAATCAACTTCAAAACAAACTTGCAAACAAAATGGCTCAAACCCGATCACGATCAAGGCAACGAGAAATGGAAATTGAGGAAGAAGAGGACAACCTCAATGAATTTCAAGAAGCACTTGGAGGAACTGGGAATGATGAAAACCCAAGTACACCCACTCCTTCAACAATCGAAAGGGTTCAGCATAACCCTCATTTTAACAGATTATTCGATGAAATACTAAGGAGCAATGCGGATGCTCACTTCTTAAGACTGGCTCAAGAAGGAGCCAAACTCCCCTCAGACTTTGATCTTGCCCAATTAAGACAAGCATCAGAAAGACAAAGTCGCCATGAGGAGGAAAGGCGTCGAGATCACATCAGATATAACATCCCTCGAGGTAACCCACCACCTCCTCCTCCAAATGAAATGGAGATGTTGCGGCAACAAGTCGAGAATCTCGCCCAACAACTTCATAGTGGTGTTAGGACCAATCAATTCTCGCTTAATGACATCTGTCCCTATCCGTTTGACAGGAATCTTTATATGCCACCCTTTCCACGTGGGTTCGAAACACCAAAATTCGAAAAATATAGAGGAAAGGGAGATCCCCGCGATCATGTCCGAGAATTTCATTCCGCTTGTCTTGAAGTGGCTTATGAGGACACATACCTAATGCGCCTTTTTCCCCAAAGCTTGGGGGGAACAACCACATCATGGTTTTCCCGACTTCCAGGTGGCATAAGAACATTTGAGGAACTCATCCAGAAGTTCCTATCTCATTACTCTTATAATATTGAACGCGACATCACCATGGCTGATCTGTGCAATACCAAACAAAAACCAGGTGAATTATTCTCAGTATTCCTGCAACGATGGCGCCAAATGTCTAGCAGACGTTCTCTTCAGTTACCTGAACGAGAACTAGTGGAAATTTTCATTTCCAACTTAAACGAAGAAATGGAATTTCACCTGGATGTCAAAGACACAGACTCTTTTAACGATATGATCACCAAAGGTATAAAATGTGAAAGGGCACTCATCAAAAAAGGACTCATCAAAATCTTTAATGAACCCAAAGATGGTCCTCGCCCGCGCTTCAATAGCGATAAACCGAACTTCTGGAACAAGAATAAGAATATCGTTAACGATGGAGTTGTGGATGCTCGGACTGTCCAAAATGCACAACCTGTGGTTCGGTTTGCAGGACAAAATCCTCCACCTCAAAATAACACAAATGTTCTTCCTAATCAAGTTTGCATCACATCTGAGGATGAACCAAGACCTCGTCCACAAAAACAAAAACGCACATACACTCCCTTAGGGGAACCCATTGAAACAGTGATGCGACAACTCATTTCTCAGAATTTGATCACTTTACCTAAGTTATCAAATTATGAGCCTCAGGTCAAACCGGCATGGTGGAGAGATACTGAACATTGTGAGTTCCATCAAGGAAGAGGACATAAGACAAGTAATTGTCATCGATTGAAAGATCTCATTCAGGATCTTATTGACCGAGGAGAAATTGAAATTGAAGGGCATGACCCAAAAACAACCAATAATGATCATCAGATGTTCAAGAATCCACTTCCATCGCAAGATCAAAGGGGTCCTTCCACTTCCAGACGAGGTCCTGATACCACTGACTATACGCAGGCTGCATATAACTACACTGTAAATCACCTGTATGATGCCAGTGAACAAATTGCAACTATAACCTTCAAAAATCCCACCTCAAATTGCAATGTTGTTACACGTCGTGGCAAGGTCACCATCAAGGCAGCTCCACAGGGCACCACCTCTGTCCCAAAGCAATATAATCTTGTGGAACAATTAGATAAAACACCTGCGCTCATATCCATTTTAGAGCTATTGCGCCTATCGCCATCTCATAAAACAATCTTGGATCAAGCACTCCAAGAGGCGTCAGTCCCTGCAAACCTGAACACGGACCAATTTCAAGCCATGGTTGGAAGTCTAAAGTCATCACCTTGTCTCACTTTTTCCGAAAGTGACAACTCTTCTTTCCAACAACCTCATAACGCCTCACTCCACATTGAAGGCTTTGTCAACCAACACAGGATCAAGCGAGTCTTGATTGATAATGGAGCAGGCCTAAACATTTGCACACTACAGTTGGTCACAGCATTGGGCTATGCAGTAGAATCAGTGGATCCTCGCAAGAAGATCACCATCAAGGCCTATGATGATGCAGAGCGTTCATCCAAAGGAGCTGTGGTACTACCAATCCGAGTGGGCCCTGTGGTAAAGCATATCATTTGTCAGGTTCTGGACCTTCCTCTGCCATATAATCTATTATTAGGGAGACCTTGGATACATGCCATGCAAGCCGTTCCATCTACCTACCATCAATGTATCAAGTTCCCACATAACGGTGTAGAGATCACAATCCTGGGCGATGCAAATCCCTTTGCGTTTTGCCATAACATCAGCCATCAACCAGAGATTACTGTTCCTAATAATAGGGAAGCCATTTCCTCCACATCATATGTAAATCCCGCCTCTCTTGCCAGTTCAAACACCCCTATACCCAAGCAAGAAAAGCTTAAAATGAAAGTAGCAGAGGAAGGTCCTGGAGAATACAACTTGAGTCAGCTCTTTTGTGTGGGACAAATGCCCACTTCTCCTAGAACACATGGTAAACCACAGCAGTTGCTCCAACAATCCATAGTCACGCCCGCATGTGCTTTAACGCCTTTCGTCCTTGGAAAGAGTCAAGAGGAAGAAACACAAGATGAGGACCTAGCAGACTGGATCTACAAAGATCCCATCACCACTGACAAACCGCAAGTTACACTTCCTACGGAACAGTATGGCAAAGGCCTCCTCATTATGCAAAGAATGGGATATGATGGTCAAAGTGCTTTGGGATACTGCAAACAAGGACGACATGAACCTCTGCTACCAGAATTCAAGCCCAAAGGTAATACAGGCCTAGGCTTTGAAAAAGAGATCCTTCCTAAACTCAGATTCAAAGGAAAACCTAGCAAACCATTTTGCCCACCTACTGCAAAGAGGACACCTTTCATAATCAAAGCACCATCAAACACTATCCCCACTGCCCCATCGAGGCTCACAACCCCACCGCAACTATCACCAGTGCCAAACATACCACCAATCGCACCAGTAATCCCATCAATAACACCAATAGAAGCAGCAACTGTATCAGAATCCGCAGCAGCATCTATGGCCCCAGCAGTTCCTGCAGAAGCCACTGAGGCAACACGGCCGATACTTCCTGTAACAAATCCTTTAAACCCCATCACGGTTCCTGCAGCACCGATCACCACAAAGGTACATAAACCAATCACGCCTGCAGTATTCAACTCTAAAGACATCCCAGTATGGTATAGCAATCGAATGCTGGAGAGTGATTCAGAGACTGACTCACATGAGTGGGAATTCGATTCTGTACAGCTTAACACTTCAGATGAGGAAGACACATCACCACCTCCGCCACGCAAAGACATTCCTGTTTATGGAGAAGCACAGATAAAGACCACTTGGGTACCTGAGCTGGAAACATCTTCCACAGACCCTACGTCTCATCCTACGCCTGATTCTGACAGGGAGAGTACCATCAACGACCTTCACCACACTGTCTTAACCCTCACTGATACATCTCCCGCACTTAACTTAATCGATGAAGTAATGCCCATTATCCACCCTGAACTCATTGAATGGAACCAACCAAATCCCCCATGTCTTGACCTCTTCCAGAACGATGAGGCTATCATTGACTTTTTTGAATTAAGGGATAATCTACCAAGCGGGGATCACAAAGCTGGATTCGCCATTGAACTTAATAGCGCAGCATACTTCGGGGCAGATGCCAAATCCTTCAGCTGCAAAAATATAACAATAAAACATGGATCTTCCAGTGAAAACCACACTGTGGCACTATTTGATCCGACAAAAGTAAAAAGAAAGAGCGTATCCAATGGTGAAAACCTCTCTGAGGCGCCTGAGGATGAAGGGTTTGACATCCTCCCTGCTAGTACACAACAGGAACGATCAACGATTCTTATCGAGGAAACCAAAGAATACAATGTGGGGACTCCTGAAAATCCTCATATCATACATCTGGCATCTCTTCTCACTCCAGAGGAACAACCTCAATTTATAGAGTTCTTCCAACAGCGTCAGATCAACTTTGCATGGTCATATGCAGACATGCCTGGGCTTGATCCTGATTTAGTCATGCATCATCTCACAATAGCAAAAGGAGCCAAACCTGTCAAGCAGAAGCTTCGTAAGATGCATCCTCAGATTGCCGTGCTAGTCAAAACAGAACTCAAGAAACTCCTGGATGTTGGTTTCATTAGACCAATTGATTATGCAGAATGGATCTCCAATATTGTGCCAGTTGGCAAACCAAAAGGGGGCATCCGCATTTGTACAGACTTCAGAGATCTAAATAAAGCATGTCCTAAGGATGACTTCCCTCTACCAAATATTGATATCATAGTAGATTTGACAGCAGGACATGCCATGCTTTCACTCATGGATGGCTTTTCAGGATACAATCAAATAAAGATTGCACCAGAGGACCAACATAAGACAGCCTTCACATGTCCATGGGGCACATACTGCTGGAATGTAATGCCTTTTGGTCTAAAGAATGCAGGAGCGACCTATCAAAGAGCAATGACCACCATCTTCCATGACATGATACATACTATGATGGAAGATTATGTGGATGGTTTACTAGCAAAATCACTTACTAGAGAAGGACATCTTCACATCTTAGATAAAATCTTTGATAGACTGGAACAATACCATGTTCGACTCAACCCAAAGAAATGTGTCTTCGGAGTGACCTTCGGGAAGCTTCTAGGATACATTGTCTCAAGCAAAGGTATTGAGGTCGATCCAGCAAAGGTTAAGGCAATCATGGACATGCCACCTCCAAGGAATATCAGTCAGCTAAGGACACTACAAGGACGGCTTCAATCCATCCGCAGATTCATTGCACAATTGGCTGATAAGTGTCACCCATTCACACACCTGCTACACAAGAACATCCGCTTTCAGTGGGATGCCCGATGCCAGCAAGCATTTCAGGCGCTTAAAGACTATCTCATGAATCCACCATTGTTGATGCCACCAGATCCAAGTAGACCGTTGTTACTTTATATCTCAGCGACAAGTACAGCATTAGGTGTATTACTGGCACAACATAATGCAGAAGGCAAAGAGTGTGCTGTATACTACATCTCTCGTACACTGGTTGGCTATGAACTCAATTACACACCTATTGAGCGAGCTTGCCTAGCAGTAATCCTGGCAGCCACTAAACTAAGGCACTATCTGTTGACACACAACGTACAACTCATCGCAAAGATTGATCCACTCAAGTATTTACTTAGCAAAGCAGCATTGACAGGTCGTTTGGCCAAATGGGTGATGATTCTAAGTGAATTTGACATTGAGTATGTGGACCGTAAAGCTATCAAAGGGCAAGTCATTGCAGATCAGTTGGCCGATGCACCACTCATAGGCGATCATCCCCTCATTTCCAATTTTCTAGATGAAGAGATATTCATGATTACAGAAGCACAGTCATGGAAATTATACTTTGATGGTTCATACACTAGGCATGGCTCGGGGGCAGGCATTCTGTTTATCACACCTCAAGGTGATAGCATCCCGAAGTCTTACAGGCTCACATTTCCATGCACAAACAACATAGCAGAATATGAGGCTTTGATCACAGGACTCAGGCTAGCCATACAATGGAAATTAAAAGAACTTCAAGTATATGGCGACTCGCAACTGGTCATTCGACAAGCAACAGATGAGTATCAAACCAAGGATGATAAACTCATGCCATACAAACAAATGGTGGACACTCTAAAGACATCATTTACTATTATCACTTTTGAGCAGATACCAAGAGATCAGAATCGAGCTGCTGACGCTATGGCTACCATCGCATCTCTACTAGATCTTCCAGAGAATTCAACACGCTACGAGTTCTTGGTAGAACAGCTTTGGATTCCCGCTTATGATATCCCCGAATCCGAAATGATATGTCGCCTTGTCGGTTCTGAATCCCCATGGTACGGTGATTTCTACACCTATCTTCGCGATCATACCCTTCCTCCCAACCAATCAAATAACCAACGTAAAACCTTCATTCGCCAAACTGCTCGATATACCATTATTGCCGAAACCCTATACCGACGTAGTCTTGATGGTACTCTCCTTCGATGTCTGGAACAAGATGAGATAACAAAGGCTTTGGAAGAGGTACATGAAGGAATTTGCGGGACTCACTCAAGTGGTCTATCACTAGCCAAGAAGATCATGCGAGCTGGATACTATTGGCCATCTATGGAAAAGGATTCCTACTACTTTGTTAGGAAATGCAAGAAATGTCAAGTTCATGGTGACCTGATACATACACCAGCACAGGAACTGCAACCAATCACAACACCATGGCCTTTTTGTCAATGGGGCCTTGACCTTGTGGGTAAGATTCATCCATCTTCATCCAACGGCCATAAGTTCATTATTACCGCCACCGAATATTTCACCAAGTGGATCGAAGCTGTTCCACTTACCCAAGTCACCGGCAAGCAGATCGTCTCATTCATCCTCAACTACATCATCTGCCGGTATGGTGTACCCATGTCCATCATCACAGATAACGGTCTTCCTTTTAAAAATCAGGATGTCCGTGAACTTTGTGAGAAATTTCATATCCAACACCGCTTTTCCACTCCCTATTACCCACAAGGCAATGGTCAGGCCGAAGCATCCAATAAAAACATATTGAGAATCCTAAAGAAGACAGTCAATGATGCTGGCCGTGATTGGCATGTTCAATTAAATCCAGCGCTATGGGCATATCGAACTAGCATTCGAACCCCTACAGGTGCAACTCCTTATTCATTGGTCTATGGTGCTGAAGCTATCTTACCTATTGAGGTCGAGATACCATCCTTACGAGTTTCCTTGCATAATCTCATCGATGATGAAACCTACAGAGTATCCCGTCTTCAGGACTTAGAGTTACTAGATGAGAAGCGACAAGCTGCATACAATCACCTCAAAGCCTATCAGCAGCGCATGAGTAGAAGCTACAATCACCGAGTTAGATCTCGTACATTTGAGGTAGGTGATCTTGTTCTTCGAGAAAATCCTCGCAACCAACCAAACAGAGAACATCAAGGCAAGTTTGAATCAAACTGGTTGGGCCCATATGTTGTCACTGCTGTATTCGGGTCTGGGGCATATCAGTTGGCTACATCAGACGGAGAACCGCTCGCAGATCCAATCAACAGCATGCACCTCAAACGGTTTTATACCTAAGGTATACAAAGCATCAGGCTCCCCTACATATCAAGAAAATACCAAAAAAAAAAAAAAAACATTCAGAAAATGTCCTGAAGAAAATACAAAAACATTCAAAAAAGTAAAGAAAAATCATGCATCCAAACGGTGAACAACCACTCCGGTGGCACCTTGGGTAAGTGCGATGGTGAAAACCTGGCAAACAGGCGCCACTCGTAAAGGCAATGGCTCCAGTATCTTTCAGGCTCGTTGCGATCACATTCATGCACACACCCATCCGTCCATCCCAACCATGGCTCGTTATTTGATCTACAATTAAGAAAGTATTCCATGCGTCTAGCATCCCACCTTTTCATAGTCAGGTCTACAAACTGGGGGCAATACCCTTACCCTCGTGATAGAAGTGGATTCTACATTGTCTTATATATCATTACGCTCTTCATTCAGGCAATCATCAGAAAATCCAAAAACATTCAAAAATGACTCTCAAAATACCAAAAACATTCAAAAATGACTCACAAAATCCAAAAACATTCACACAAAATCCAAAAACATCGAAAAACCATTAAAAATCAAAACAAAAACATGACAACACCTTGTACATATTCATCCGATCAGATACAAAATAAACATTGACAACTACTCACACACTGACCATTTACCAATCAACCCAACACAATCGACATCAACAAATCCAAACCTGTCTTTAAACAAGGATGCATCCTTCCTTACCAAAACAAAGACAAGATGACGTTTTCTTTGACAAGAAAATTCTGTTAAGCTATCAAATACTTGGTTGATTTGTGAGTACAATCGTTTGTTTATCTGTATCAGACTCTTGCAGCATTGTTTTATATCGTTTGCGCATTATTTCCGATGAAGTTCTGGGGCATGTACTAATGGTGTCTACGTGGGAAGTTCACCAAGCTACGTGATCTTATGCAAAATGCAGTCATAGATCACTACGGCTTGCTGACTACAGCGTATACCTCGACCATATGAACATGAACCATTACCAAGGATCCTTATTCTTTATTCTTTATGTAAATATGTTGTTTGGTTGCAGGTACAATGCTCATCCTTTGGTCCCTCTTCCTCCAAATTGGATAAAGGTTTTATTTTCTTAGTACGGTATGAACTTGTCTCAGGATCTGCTCAAGCCTAAGATCAAGGAGGACGATCCAAGTCATGCACAAAAGGAGATAATCCTTGTCTGTTCCGCAAGCAATACTCTGGTCGACTTGACCCTTATATCAAGTCGTTTGTATTAACTTGCTATATTAAAATCCATGAAAGAAATACTCAGGTCATCTTGAATCATTGTGTCAAGATGCTTGTATTCTCTTCCAACATTTTAAAAGCTCAATGATGAAAAAAGAGCACTATGGATCGTCATTTCACCTCATCTGTATATCTTGCATTCCGTTGCATATCACCCATCCACTCATTCATTCATATAGAGGTTTTATATGCAAAAATGAGAAAATTAAGCTGGTCTTGGATACAATCATGACCGAGTACTCTGATACATCATCAATGCATCATGCAAAGTCTTAAAAACCTTGCATTCCTCATGATCATATCATCCTTGCATTTAGGTGCATCTTGCATTACGTCCATTCATGTCATTTTTCAAAAACATTGCATATAGTTCATTATTGACATTACTTTTCATTTAAAAATCATTTTCATCAATCATAAATAATTAGATTCATTCATGGGATCAAATTGTCTTTGGTTGTATTGCATCATTTAATAAGCATTCATCTTATATCAATTATCCATTATCATTTTATTAAACTTTTCATCATTTATCATTTGCATTCATTTCTTTATAGTTAAAAGATGCCTTCATTCATTACTAAGTATCTTATAATGTTCATTTTTAGGATTCATTCACATTGCATTAAAGGTGCAGTTATTATCCCCATTAGTTATCGTATCATCCCATTATCATTTGCACTTACCAACATATTTAAAACGCATTTAGAATCATTCATTTTAAAATCATCATATAAACACTTGTACTTTACATTTGTTTATCCATCTGCATTCATTTTAATATCATCATATAAACACTTATACTTTACATTTGTTTATTCATCTGCATTCATTTAGGCATCATCATATAAACACTTGTACTTTACATTTGTTTATTCATCTGCATTCATTTAGGCATCATCCTATAAACACTTGTACTTTACATTTGTTTATTCATCTGCATTCATTTAGGCATCATCATATAAACACTTGTACTTTACATTTGTGTATTCATCTGCATTTATCATATAAACATTTGCACTTAAACATTTTGTTTATCCATATTACATTCATCTAAAAACACACATCTAGCTGCATATTTATACATAAAATCATTGCATTAACATTATCACATAAATCGTCTCATCATTACATCGCAAAAGGAAACATCATAAAAACTTGTTCATCCATCAAAAACATAAGCATATATCATCTAGATGCATATCCATACATAAAATCATTTCATCTAACTAAATCATCGCATCATTAACAAAATAGGAAACCATCAAAATCCTGTTCATAAAATCCAGCATACGCATATTATCATCATGGCATTCCATACATAAAACATTACATCACAAATCAAATCCATCATAAGAACATATCATCCTGCATTCATATGTCAGTATCTCACATCATAACTCATCATAAAATCATATCAAACATGCATTCATATGTCAGTATCCCACATCATAACTCATCATAAAAACATGCATAAAAGAAACATCTCATCAAATGCATACATATACACATATACATCTAAGCAATAAATCACAAACATGCATAAACATCCATACATCATCACATGCATATCATCACAAAATGGGATCTCCTCATATATATCATCTCATATATCAGAGTACAATGAAGTCTACAAAATCGGCTACCAAAAAGCCATCCAAGATACAGTCCAAAAATAGACAACGATACAATATATAGATGCAAAAATGCTCTCTCAAATGCCGCTCTGGCCAGATGCTGTACCTGCCCCACCCCTACCTACTCCACCACTGGTACCGACACCACCTGATCCATCTCTCCGTGGAGGCCTCATCGAACCCCCACTCCCTCCTGCATCTCCTGATCTATCCCGTCGCAAAGGACCCATCACTCCCCCACTCCTCTGCATCCTCTGTGATCGCTCAGATCTGGCCTGCCGCATCTGGGTATAGCTGAGAGCTCGCTGGCTAATCGGTACCACCTGGTCATATAACCCACGCCAGTACTCTATCTCCGCCTGTGCTCGCCGTATCTCTCTCATAATCTCCCCTGACGGCCCCTGCGCACCAGTCCGGACTCTCTCCTGTAGCTCCGCTAAACTCTCCACCGCAGTATCTCTCTCCCGCAGCACCACTGTCAACTCTGCCTCACGTGCAAATAGCTGCACATCTCTAGCTGCTATCTCTGCCTCTAATCTCTCTACCCGGGTCTGCAAATACCCTATCATGTGCTCCCGCAGATCCCCAGTAGCTCCCTCCCCCATGGCCATGGCTGCCGCACCTGTATCACCCCCTCCACTAGGTCCCTCCTCTGCACCACACTCCCCTGCACCACCCTCTCCTGCACCTGTATCCATAGAGATCTCTCTCTCCATCCCCCTACCACTCAGCTGCACTCCTCCCTGCATCAAAGGACCCTGTGATATCTGCAGTGGTAACCCCCCTCTCCCTCTCCGTTGTCTCGGCATCCCCATCCCTCCTCCACCTCCTCCACCACCTCCTCCTCCACCACCACCTCCTCCACCTCCTCCACCACCACCTCCTCCTCTCCGTCCCCGTCTCCTCTCATCCTCAAACGCTGGGATCGGCTCAGCTGGGTCTGATATCCGTAGGATCGGGTGCGCCGCCCGATACTGGGTATACTCTGCTGTAACCCCTGCATCAACGACCCTCGGTCGTAGATCCCATGGCCTCGCCTGCAGTGTCCGGAACTCTGCCAATGCCTGATCATACGGTAGCACTGGACCCCATGCATACCGCTCTCGGATCACTCGTGCATACTCCCCTGATCCGGTAGGCAGTCCCTGCTGCCGTCCAAACTGCCTCATCACCCGTCCTGGTACATGTCTCTCTACGTGATAAGAGGTCCTCCCAATGAGGAATCGGGTCATAAAGCAATACGGCAGTGCCTCTGCATCATCCTCCCATGGCTCACACTCCAAGTATGGCCGCCAGATCACTGCATCCAAATCATCTAATGCCCGCCGCCACCACTCTACCTTCCCCAAGTGGGGCTGGCTCATCATACCACTATACATAAACATATAGGGCTGGTCCACGGCTCGGAATTTCAGACTCACTGGTCGAGTCACCGGTAAGTGCTCCCATGCCCACTGCAAGAGACCCCCGCCCTCTGTACACCACCTCATGCAACTCTTGATACATGTGCGCTAGCACGCACGGGCCCCAGGCATATCGGGTCCCCTCTGTCACCATCATCTCTATCACCTGTCCCCATCCAACCGCCAATCCATGTGACCGCCTGTCTGGACACAGAAGTCCTCCCACGATCCCTGACAATACTGCTGGAAGGGGCTCATATAGTGCCGCTATATCCTCCCATGCGATCGAGCCATCATCAATATATACATCCTCATCAAATATCCTCTGGCACGACACCGTCCCCCAAGATCGATCATATGTCACCAGCTGCCCTCGAATCGGAATCCGAAGAATACGCCACACGTCCTCCAAAGTCACTGTCATCTCGCCCTGAGCCAGATGGAACGTACATGTCTCACTGTGCCATCGCTCTGCTAACGCTGTAATCAGGCCGTGATTCATCCGAATCACGGGCATATGCATCACCTCATAGAGCCCAGTAGCCGCAATACAATCTATCTCAATCTGAGTCAAACGATCTCGCAACCCCTGTGTCGCGGGGTGGCGCTCGCGTAACTGCAACACGCGTAGATGCTCCTGCACATCGACATTCATCAAACCACCATCAGTTGTTTTGTTATCAAACTTTCTTAAGTTTAAACCTAGACTATCATCAGATACTTTGATCAAGTATCTTCGGGTCTCAACAGGTAAGCAATCATGGCCGCCTAGACTTCAACAGGCATTTATCCTAACAAATGACCTAAGTCTCATCGGGCTGCTATGGTTCAAAACAACTCCCACTTCACCTCACCATCCATCAATCGTTAGGCATCAGGAGATTTATTTTGTCCAAAACTGGGGCATCTTGTTATCTTAAGGCAAAAGCGCTATTTAATCTACAATAGCGCTCATTCTAAACAATAGCGCTACAACAACATCAATAGCGCTCAAACAGCCCTACAATAGCGCTACAACAACAAAAGCGCTAAAACCACTCTACAATAGCGCTATTACGGTCAATAGCGCTCAATTAACTATACCATAGCGCTAATTAATCAAAAGCGCTAAAACTTGCCTACAATAGCGCTCAATAGATTCAACAGCGCTCAAACTAGCCTACAAAAGCGCTATTGCGGCACAATAGCGCTAATTCATGGAGCAAAAGCGCTAAAAACCTAGTTCCAGCGCTCTTGCTCCGACTTGACTTGGACTTAGCTAAAAACATACCAAAAATGCATAAAAAGTGGGTTTTCGAATTTGCGTACCACTGGTCCATAGTCGGCTGGGCGCTGGTACCGGCGGACTCGCTCAAATCGGTGCTCGGTGATCGGAAACGGCATCGTCGCTCCTCGTTACTCCTCCAAATGTCACTGTCAGAGCTCTAGTTTTCAACTGGTCGCGGTCACAAATGATCCTATTTTACCCCCTTTCACCCCATTTATACCCCCCGCCGTCATCGTAACTTCGCCCCGCTCATCCCCGTGGTCCCCGTGAACTTCCCGAGCCCCCCATTTCTCCAGGTTTCCCCCGATTTCTTCTATTTTTAACCAGTATACCTAACTTCTTCTCTTCTATCACCCTGCCAATTTTCATTCTTTTTCGAGAGATTGCCCGATTTTTCGAAATTTTTCGGCCCATCTCTCGAGGGGGCATAACACCCATTAAATTTACATTTTATGGGGCATTTCTTCACACCAGTTTTTCTTTCTTTGAAACGATGCGATAAACTGCACCGTCTCAAAGAGGGGCAAATGTAGTCACACAAATCTGTCCATTTTAATTAAATGAATATTTCGTATTTATTTGATTAAAAATCCACTAGCCACCAATTAATTAAATTAATATTTAATTAAATCATCCCCAAACATTCTTCTATTAATTAAATAAATTATTCAATTTATTTTAATTAATTCATTAAAACCAAATTCCCATTAATTAAATAAATAAATCTATTTATTTAATTAAATCCCCCTTTTCCTCTTTTAAATAAATTAAATAAAACATTTATTTAAATCATTATCCCCACCCCACTTGCATTTTCCTACAAATGCAACTTGCACACATTTATTGAAATAAATGAATTTTTATTTTAATAAAATCCTATTTTCCCTCACCCACCAAATCCACTTGCAAAATCTAATCCCCTTCTAGATTCTTCTAACCCCTTCCTGATTAGCCTAATCCATCCCCTAATTATTGTCACATTCCTAAGCAAAATGGAGTCACTTCTCAAAGACTCCAAAGTCTTTGAAAAACATTTAATGCTTTGTGTGTTCAACCAATTAACCCCCAAAGTCTTCCAAGACCACTAATGGCTCTTACATGACCATTTATGGCTCTTACATAACCATTTATGGTTATTTCAATCTTGTCTCCCCAAACATTTATTGTCTTGACCATATTCATCCATTTCACATTTGCACAAGAGTTTATCCATTTGATAAAAGCTTTATTCTTTGAATAAAGAGTTTATTCATTCAACCAACCTTGACTCAAAATCCCAAGGTCATATCAGGCATTTAATGCTTATTCCCTCTCCTCTCAACCTATCTCACATTGACACTTGTCATCCTGGGATTGGGTTGAAAGCCCTCACATGGATTTGAAATCATTCAATCCTGACCCTTGTTGAGATTACTCAATCTCAACCATCCATTGCTCCATTTTTCCTATAAATAGAGCCCATTCTTTCATAATCCAGATCCTGAAAACTTGTATGCATTTAGACTATAGCCATTTTAGAGAGCATTTAGCAATAGCATAACTAAATATTGTCTTTTTGGTAAAACACATCATTTTAGCATTACTAATAGCTTTTCATTTCATGTTTGGAGCTATTCTACAATCTCAATCCTCCATAAGCATCCATAGTGCAAAAAGCTGCTGAGAGCTACACTATTTTGGAACTTGGAGAGGAGAGGAACAAGGGAGAAGGAACTAATATCATGCTGAGAGATAGTTGGAGATATCTCATTGTCTTACTTCTTTAGTTAGATTCATTAGCATGTGTTTTTAGTGTCTCCTTTGGATTGCCTTCATGTTTTAGTTTTTGATTGATTAACTCTAACATCTCGTGTGTTTTGTGTTGTTTGATCTTAGACTAATCTTGTGCCATTTAGGAGGGCATCACTAACCACTTGAATTCACCTTGCTAGTTTTTACCCTCTTCATTCTGGCACGCCTGGTGGGACCCATGTCCCTAAATCTAACATTTTTTGTGAGTTTTTGTGAGTGTGCGAGTTGCAGGTATTAGAACAACATGAGTGCTTGCATATCAACGGGAGTGACTCAGGTTCAACGCGCACACCAACATGAGCACCCTATTCTTAAATTAATTTCCCACTTCCATTTTGAAATCTTCTAACTCTTTTGGTCTTTTCAACGCGTATGCCTGCATTTCAGCATGAGAGAAACTGTATTAGCGTGACTGTTTTCAGAATCCCGCCCTCTACAAATTTTTTAAAAAATTTGAATTTTGAAATCTAACCGCTAACTTTTATTGCAAGTTTGTGTGTTTCAATGCGAGAGCGGGTGCTTTAGCGTGACTGATTCCAAACAACATGACATACATGTATAAATCATGAGTTCTATTTGTGTTCATTTCCTTTTATTTATTTATATTTCGGCCCACTGCAGCATGCACGCAGGTGTTTTGGCGCTTGCGCAGGCGCTTCAGTGCGACTGACTGCATTTCAGCGCGTGTGCTATTTCTGCAAGCTAGTAGCTACTAATATTTTTTTTGTATGAGTGTTGCAACTTCTTCGACTGTCCAAGACCTAAGAAACACAAAAACTACTAATCCAATTATTTTGCAAGTTGCCTAGGAGTTCCAACCAAACATTGTGTCTTTTTTTTTTTCTTAATTAGGCACCTAGATCTAATTAGGGGGTAAATAAACCATTGTCTTTTGTGTTTGTGAAAGGCATAAAGGTAGGAGAGTATGCTCTCATCTAGCTAGATGATCAGAAATCCAGGCCCTCCAAGCTTTTCATGTTTGTTACATGTTTACCCTTAGCGAGCCTGCCCTCCCAACTTGCTCTTTGAGCTGGTGAGAGGGGAACAACCCAAGTGAGTACACTCGGACCTGGGGTTCCCAACTCACTATAATAAATAGGCCATTGATGATGAAAGGGTCAATGGTTGGGGCTATATGAGAGTTCACTCTCACATTGGGTGCTTAGTAGGATCCTAGAGATCTCAATCACGCTTGCGTGACTACTAAGTTCTTGGTGCTTCGTTGGGCTATAGGCCTCAATTGCGCTTGCGCAACTATGAAGGGTAGCTCCTAATGGGAAGACATATTAACCACCTTGTGCATAGTGGCCAAAAACCATCTAGTCATTGGTGTAGGAGGTCGGACCTCCGAAGCCGCCCATTTTTTACGGTCCTTAGTAGAGACACAAAGTTCACCATGAGGAGTTTTCATAGGAATTGATGCTTGGCTGCCCTAGAGAAGTGAGTGTCATGGAGGAGAGCCAATGGGGTCAAGCATCTAAGTGTCCACTCTGGGTAAGCGTAGCTGGGAAACCAATTGGGATCCAATGACTATTGTCCTTGCCAACCTTAAGAATGTTGTACATGAGCATGAGTGTCTTTGAGCTAAAATCCATTTGATCATTGTGTTTTTTTTGCTTGATACTTATTGGCCAAGAGTAGACTAAGCACATCATTATCCTCAAACACTTTGCAAGAAAAAAACACTTGTCTAAAAACAAACAATCATCCAAGTCAAGATCCTAGTCACAATTCCAAACATAGTCACATCCTAATCACCATCCACACAAAGTCCTAATTGCGTCGAAACTCTGTCCATCTCATGTTCCATAAACCTAAGTTGTATAAGAATCTTAAGAAATCAATCCACCAACCTATCAAGAAGAAGAAGCTCACACAAGCACAACTCATTAGACGTCAGAAATTTTGGTACACAAATCGCAAACTCTTGCTTAAACACAGGACCTTCTTGCATCATTACCACAATTACGTCCATGGTCATAGCAATGAGTTTGATGCTAGTGATGAATTAAGAGTCTGTGCCCTCCATCAAGGTTCAAGTTTGTATGTTAACACCAACTATCATCAAAATCAGGGTGGTTGTGTCCCTTCATACAACTTGCCATCCGATACAATCATCTATTGAGTCATGTTCATGCCAAGGATAGCCTAGTCACCAAATTTATTCTAATCATCACTGTCATCCCTCTTCAATCAATCATCCTCAATCTTTTCCTAAGGATTTAGCACATCAATCAATCACAAAATCAATCACCTCCAATTATCAAATCAATTCTCAAAATCCAAATCAAATCCAATTTAACCTCACATTAAGGTTGCATGCCTTGTGAAGTTTCATGTAGACCTCATCCTTAATCACTTGGCTTTGTGCTTGAAGAAGAATGCTCTCCAAGTACCTTTTCCTTATCCTTTGAGTCAATCAAGACTCTTATCGCACGTCTTTGTTTTACTTAGGGTCATTAGTCAACCCTTAGTGGAAGAAAGGCTTTTTTTATCATCATTCCAAGGTCTAAATTCTACCCAACTTGGTCATTACCCCGCTTGGGGGTTCATCAATATTTCCCAACTAAGATCCTCATCTAAGGACTAAGGTGCAATCCTAATCAAATCTGGGTCCTAATCCAAAGACCCTATCAATCAGCAAAATCCATTTTCATCAAATTCAAATCCTAAAATCTAAGAGCCTTTCTAAATCCTCTCATAAAAAATTTCCTCCAATCTTTTCTAAGGTTATTCTTGTATGGTCACAACTCAATCTCAAAAGA
Source organism: Cryptomeria japonica (assembly GCF_030272615.1). Classification (NCBI taxonomy): domain Eukaryota; kingdom Viridiplantae; phylum Streptophyta; class Pinopsida; order Cupressales; family Cupressaceae; genus Cryptomeria; species Cryptomeria japonica. The sequence continues at coordinate 319,040,554 of NC_081407.1, forward strand.
AAAAGATGGCCGAACAACAATATGGTATGCTGGACATTAGTGTCCTATATTAAGATCCTACACAAAGTGTGCAACCTAGCATCCAAAATCAAACACAAAATCCTAATATGGTTGACCAAGATGAACTCTCTCCAAAAGTGCAAACTTTCCTAGCATACTCTTATAACCAAGAGATGTTGAAGAAATTTATCCAACACAATCCTACTATGCTTGTAAAGACCCTCCTTGAAAATGGAGCTCAACTCCCACCTGATTTTGATAAATCCACCCTTAGTCAACAACCACAAGGAGACCTTTCTCCCACTCATACTGCCGCACCTATTATTCAAAATCAATCCAATCATTCAACCCCAATCAATAACACCCGCAACACCTCCCCCCGTGGTCTCCATTCCACCTTCTTCCTCCTTATCATCTATACCACTATCAAATCCAATCTCATCTATTCTCCAACATGCGTCTATACCATCTTCTTCTCAACCATATATTCCTATTCCACAAACCTCTATTCCCATCAACAATGTTGCTAGCTTCATTCGGGCCGCACTTAATCCTGTCACAACAGTTTGTGGGTCGCAACTGACTGTCACTCAAGTCCCTGTGACGTCGGTCATCACATCTCACATCCTTGCTTCCTCATCATATCAATACATTGGTGGTGGTCCACCTTCCATGACTCATCCGATTCTAGGGGCAAACACAATCCATCATTTCCAAAATACACAACAAGACCTCATTAAAGAAATTCAGGAGATGAAAAACATCATCAAGGACATGAAAGAAGGGACTAACAAAAGGAAAGCTTACTCCTTTGAGGAATTTTGTCATTTTCCTTATGAACCGTCTATATCAGTTGCACCTTACCCCCCAGGGTTTGAGATCCCTAAGTTCACCAAGCATGAGGGCAAAGGGGACACCCATGACCATGTTCAAGAATTTTACATCCTATGTCAAGAAGTCTCCTATAGTGACCTATACCTTCAAAGAATCTTCCCTAAAGTCTCATGGGAGATGCCTTGGCATGGTTCTCGTCCTTACCGCGAGGTTCCATTATCTCATTCCCAGACTTGGTAGAGAAGTTTGTGGCTCACTATGCCTACAACATGGCTAATGATGTTTCCATGATGGACCTGTGTAACACAAAGAAAAGGCCCAAAGAGACTTTCACTAACTTCTTGCAAAGACGGTGACACCTCATCAAGAAATTCCAATGGGACATGCCAGAACAACACCAAATTGAATTATTTCAAAATAATCTAGTGCCCGAACTATCAAGACCTCTGACATCTCAATGTATTAAATCTTTCTAAAAATTGACTGATAAGGGCCTATCCCTTGAATGTGTCTTTTTAGAGGAAGGAACCTTAATGTACTACCAAAGATCAAGTCAAAATTCTTCCTCTTATCATAATGATAAACCAAAATTCTGGTCCAAAAAACAAGAACGTAGTCAATGACGGTGTAACTGATGCAAAACGGGTCCAGACCGTGACTGCTCCTCCAAAAACCACCCCCACCAATCTCCAATTCAATAATCAAATAATCAAAATCAATCCCAAAAGCCTCATAACAATGTCTCAATCGAGGGGCGACCACCCTGATCCAACAACAGGACTCCACGAGACTTCACTCCTCTTGTTGAGCCCATTGAAGTGGTGTTTCAAAAGCTTGTTCAAGAAGGCACAATGGTTTTCCTGATTACTTGCCTGTTTGATCTCAATCAACCCAAACCTAGGTGGTATAATGAGAATGAATATTGTGAGTATCATCGCATCAAGGGACATGATACACAAAAATGCATGAAGCTTAAAATCTACATACAAGATCTCATTGATAGGGGTGAAATTGAAGTAGCAAATGCAAAACCTAGTAATAACAATGACAAACTCAAAATGTACTAGGAACCCTTCCCGAAATATGATAAAGGAAAAGGCTCATCATCTAATGCAGTGAACTATGACTACACTAATTAGATAACAAGCTTTGACTCTTTAGTAGGTCGCATTGAGCTCCCAAACAATCATGTCAATGTCATAACTATCTAAGAAGTTAACCCTCCCCCCACCAAAGAAGACCTAACCCTACTAGGATAGTCATTCAAGGCATTACACCTTCTGCCTCCTACTCTCAAAATGACTACAATGTAACTACGTGCTAAGGCAGAGTCACTGTGCAAGGAGCTCCTCCCCCACCAAACCCTCCCCCCATGTCTTCCACCTGCCGATATGACCTCCTTGACCAACTTGGAAAGACCCCCACATAGATCTCCATCCTAGAACTTCTCAAGACTTCCCCTGTCCATAAAGAAATTTTGGAAAAAGCCCTCCTGAAGTCTCGCGTTCCTGATAATATAAATGCTACCCAATTTCAAGCTCTCATTGGAAACCTTGCCACCCAACAACACCTTGTGTTCACTTCCAATGATGCTCTTGCAGATGAAGACCATAATAAACCTTTGCACATTGAAGCCCTTATCCAGAAGCACAAGGTCAAACGTATCCTGATAGACAGTGGATCCGGACTCAGTTTGTGTACATACAAGTTAATAAAACAATTGGGGCTTTCTAAGGACCTGGTAGATACATCAAGAAGGATCATAATAAAAGCATACGATGATGCAGAAAGAGTTTCAAAGGGCATGATCACCTTACCCTTCAAGTGGGCCCTATTACAATTGACCCCTTGCCAAGTACTAGATCTTGATCTCCCCTACAACATCCTTCTTGGTCGGCTATGGATTCACTCCTTGCAAGTTGTACCCTTCACTTATCACCAATGCATCAAATTCCCCTTCAATGGAAGATAGATCACTATCAAAGGTGATCCACAACCTTTTCAATATTGTAATCTCTTCTAGGGGAAACATCCATATCATTTCCCACTAAATAGAACCTCGCTGACTCCTCCATCTGACACATCAAATGTTGCCTCCACCTCATCCCAAGTAGACCCACAAATGAAGATCCTAGATAATGGCTATGGAGAATACAAATTGGAAGATGACTTATTAATAGGCAACCTCCCCTTATCTCCTAAGTCATTTGGCAAACCAAAAGAACTCAAAAAAGATCAAAAACTGGCTATACAATGCAAAGATACCACCTTACAGTAATGGGGCCCACTTGATGAGGAAAGCCTTGACACATATGTCTCGTCATGGTTGTATTGGGAAGAATATGAAGACCCAGTAAAAATACCTAAAAAAATGTATCCAAAAGCATCAACTATAGTTGAAAAAATGGGTTACAAAGGACACGACTTGGGACCAAAGGAGAAAGGAAGAAAAGAACCCATAAATCCTATCTCCTACAAGTATAATAGAGGCTTGGGGTACACCTTGGTGCCTAAGATTACTATCACTGGTGCCCCTTCAAGTCCTTCTTTGGATATCAAAAACTCTGACGAAGAGGAGTTCCATGAAATGCCTTATGAATACGAAAATGACATCTTCTTTGACACTCACATCAATGCCATCACCTCGATAACCCCTCCCATTTCACATGAGCTACATCTTGTCCATCTTGAACTCATAGAATGGGGCCAACGAGACAAACCCACTTTAGACATCTGCGCCAATGATAACACTGTCATTACTCTCCTGACTACGTAAAATTTGGAAGATTGTAACAAGATACACAGTATTCAACTATATGAAAAAGGATACTTTGGTAGTCAAGTCAATGCCCTTAGCCACAAAAAAGATAATAAAAATGAAAAAAACATGATTCCCTAGGTGAAAACCTCTCTGAGGCACCTTTGGATGAGCAAAAAGCAAAAACAAAGGGCGTATCCGAAAGTGAAAACCTAGAAAAGGCACTTGAGGATGAGGGACTTGAACTCCCTACCATTGGTTATCTTCCACAACATAGGTCGAATTTGTTAATAGAAGAAACAAACAGTATCAATATGGGCATCAAAGACATTCCAAAAAATGTGCTCATTTCCAAGTCCCTCACAGAGCAAGAGAAAAAAGACTTCATCAATTTCCTCACAGAGCAAGAGAAACAAGACTTCATCAATTTCCTCACAGAGACAAAAATCAATTTTGCATGGTCCTATGATGATATGCCAGGTCTAGATCCCGACTTGGTGGTTCATAACCTTGATGTCCGCCCAGATGCAAAACCTATAAAACAAAAGTTGCGCAAAATGCATCCACATATTGCACTCCTGGTCAAGGCAAAACTCCAAAAAATGCTGGATGCAGAATTCATCAAACCAATAGACTACGTTGAATGGGTATCCAACATTGTACCTGTCGGCAAACCCGTTGGGGGCATCCGCATCTGTACTAATTTTTGAGATCTAAACAAAGCTTGTCCTAATGATGATTTCTTGCTCCCCAACATAGATATGCTCGTGGAACTTACAACAGGGCATGAGATGCTATCACTTATGGAGGGATTTTCTGGATATAATTAAATCAGGATTACAGACGAAGATTAACATAAAACCATGTTCACAACACCATGGGGGACTTTCTATTACCGGGTCATGCCTTTTGGCCTAAAAAATGTTGGAGCCACATATCAGCGTGCCATGACAATAATTTTTCATGACCTCTTGCATAAAATTATGGAGGACCATGTGGACAATCTGCTAGGCAAATCAAAGACAAGACAGGAGCACATCCCTATCTTAAAGCAGATCTTTGAAAGATTGGAAAAATACAAACCGCGCCTCAACCCTAAGAAGTGTGTTTTTGGTGTCACATCGGGAAAACTACTAGGTTTCATTATTTCTCACAGAGGCATCGAGATTGATCCTACAAAGATAAAAACCATCATCAAAATGCCTCCACCAAAGACTCTCAGACAACTGCACAACCTCCAGGGAAAACTCCAATCTGTTAGATGTTTTATTTCACAACTTGCAGATAAATGCCATCCATTTGCAAACCTGTTGCGTAAAGACACAAAATTCAAATGGGACTGCTTGTGTCAAAAGGCCTTTGAAAAACTCAAAGAATATCTGGCGTCACCTCCAGTGCTTATGCCTCCTACTCCTGGAAAACCTCTTATTTTGTACATATGTGCTACCCCTTTGGCATTGGCGGAATTATTGGCACAAACAGATGATCAAGGGAAGGAACATGCCATATATTACATCGGTCGGACACTAGTGGGGTATGAACTCAATTATACCCCCATTGAAAGAGCATGCCTAGAATTGGTATGTAGTACATAGAAACTTTGACACTATATTTTGAACAACAAAACAAAAAATTATTGCTAAGATTGACCAGCTTAAATATCTCTTATCAAAAGCTGCCCTCACTCGAAAAACCGTTAAATGGGTCATGTTGTTAAGCGAGTTTGGCATTGAATATGTAGACATAAAATAAATCAAGGGACAAGTCATCGCAGACTAGCTCACTGATGCTCCACTTCTAGGTGACCATCCTATTCTCACAAAACTCCCAGATGAATTCATTATGACTGTCACCACATCCTCCACATGGCAACTATATTTTGATGGCTCTGGCACACAAAATGGATCAAGGGCAGGAATACTACTGATCACACCTCAAGGAGATTGCATCCTAAAGTCATACAAGATAGCTTTTGCATGTACCAACAACGTCGTAGAATATGAGGCACTCATTACAAGATTACGCTTGGCTATCCTATGGAAGATAAGGGAATTACAAATCTATGGCGATTCCCAACTTGTCATAAAACAAGTCAATAACAAATACCAAACAAAAGATGACAAACTTCTCCCCTATCGTAGCATGGTTGAAGATCTTAAGAAACACTTCACAACAATCAAGTTTGATGAAGTCTTGTGAACAAACAATAGGGCTGCAGATGCAATGGCCACCATTGGCTCCCTCCTTCAGATGCCAACACAAAGTCAGAAGTGTGAGTTATTGGTCGAGCAACTATTCATTCTAGCATACGATCTACTAGAGTCCAAAATGGTGTGTGTACTCATTGGTCCAGAGTCCCCTTAGTACCAAGAAACCTTTTCTTTCCTAAAAGACAATACCATTCCCCCACACCTTACAAAAACTCAACAACAAACCTTCATTCGTTGATGTGCTCGTTACACCATCCTTGGAGACACCCTATTCAGAAGGCATTTTGATGGTTCCCTCCTAAGGTGTTTAGATAAACAAGAGGCGGAATGGACATTACGTGAAGTACACAAAGGCATCTGTGGGTCACACTCAAGTGGGCTCACCTTGGCTAAAAATATTTTGAGAACGGGATATTATTGGCCTAAAATGGAAGTAGATGCATATAACTATGTGAAGAAATGCATCCCTTGCCAGCAGCATGGCGACAAGATCCATGCACCATCACAAGAATTGTAGCCGTTAATTACACCCTGTCCCTTCTCATAGTGGGGGCTCGATCTCATTGGGAAAATCCACCCTTCATCCTCCAACGGACATAAATTCATTATCACTGCCACCGAGTATTTCACCAAGTGGGTAGAGGCTATCCCTCTTACTTTTACCATTGGTAACTACTTGATCTGTCGATATGGCATTCCAATAGTTATCATTACAGATAATGGCAGACAATTTAAAAACCAGGATGTCAAAGAACTCTACCAGAAATTCGACATCCAACATCGCTTCTGCACCCCATATTACCCCCAAGGTAATGGTCAAGCTGAGGCTTCTAATAAAACCCTAATCAAAATCCTCAAAAAGATAATCAATGAAGCTGGTTGTGATTGGCACCTCCAACTCCATCTTGCTTTGTGGGCCTACCACACTTCCATCCACACACCCACAGGCGCCACCCACTATTCCCTTGTCTTTGGCTCTGAAGTCGTCCCCCCCTTGAGATCGAGATCCCCTCTCTATGAGTATCAATGCAAAATATCCTACCAGATGAAGAATACATAATTGCCCGCCTACAAGAGCTAGAATTGTTAGATGAAAGGTGCCTCAAGGCCTTGAACCATCTCTAGGTCTATCAGAATCATCTACGCATGATTTACCACAAGAAAGTCAAAACTCGAGAATTTGAAATTGGTGACCTTGTCCTCATGGAGAATTAGAAAAACCTTCAAGAAAGAGAAAAGAAAGGCAAGTTTGAGCCTAATTGGCTTGGACCATATGTAATCACAACAAAATATGGATTAGGGGCCTATTAGTTGGCTACTCCTGAAGGAGATCCTCTGGACGATCCAATGAATATCATGCACCTAAAAAGATTCTATGCCTAGTCCTCAGAAAGTCATTAATTGCCAAAAAAATAAAAAAATCATGAAAAATACATAAAAATGAGAAAAAGATCTTGAAAAAACATCGCCGCTCTGGAGAAAACCTAGCAAACAGGCACCCTGTGACACCACCCCCCCCCCAAAAAAAAAAGAAGAGAGAAATTTTCGTCCATCAGTGAAAATCACTTTGCGGTGCTATGGACAAGTACCTTGGTGAAAACCTCCATGCAGGTGCCAAGGTAAATAAACTAGATCCATTGTCTAACAGGTCGGTGCTCCATCATCCTCCCCATCCAATCTGCCCATCGCAACATCCTTTCCATTCCATCTCTGAATAAATCACGCATATGATGATGAGTCTTCACCTAAAATCATGAATAAGGAATGTCCCATCAAGACTGAGCTTCTGTGCCTCTGTGTGAGCTTCACGAAGTCTTGAGAACAGTCCTAAGTCCACAAGTTAATCTTCAAAGCCATATGATCACTTGCCTAATCCAAAAGTCCACCTACTCTGTCCTTTTCCCTAGGGATGAATCCTTCCCTCGCCTGGCAACTTAATCCTCCACCCTAATCCTACTCTTGGCAAGAGGTGTTAGTTGGTCATGAATGAATGACTTGTTTGATTTCTTGGATTTTTCATTTAGACTTGCATCTTTTTCCCAATGACTGCACCTATCTACGATTGTCCGGATTTTTCATATCCAGGTATGTTTACAATAGGTGCATACTGGGGCATATTTTCATAGCATGGCATGTTTTGGATCTCTCTTGTATAAACCGGTGACTTGGTACTAGTGTTTATCAACACTTACCCTCTTGTGTACAAGAGGTATAAGTGTGTTTGAGGGTTTCCTTGCACATACCCACAACTTTGTATTAGTGTTTCTCAACACTTGCATAGCTGTGTGTAAGGAATTCCCATTTGACTGTGAGTCATTCCACACCTTAATTTTCTCATGGCATCCTGATTCCTATAATCAGTGGTGCAGGTTACCCAGGGAAATATCAAACTAGGTTGGCTCTCCATATTTTTTGTGCACAACTCTCACCATCATTCCGTAAAGTCATAATCTAATAATCCATGGAGTCCTCAATTAACCCCGCCCCCCTCTCCTATTCCATATTCTTCTATTTTCCATCTCAGATCATTGTATTACTATCGACATATTTCGTCTTTGCATTTTTCATTCACTTTAGCGATATAGGTGGCGTTATTCATATATATATATTTTAGGTTGCATTACTTAATCATTTCACTACACTATTCATTTAGATTGTCATTTTTCACAAACATTTGCCACATAAGGTTGCACTTAGATTTCATTGCATGCACTTAGATTTCATTGCATACATTATTTATCCATTTATAATAGAGGGCATCAATTCACTCACATACATTACATTTCATTACTCATTCATTTAGATCACATCATTTACATACCATTGGCGACTTACATTGCAATATCTGTATAAACGATATTACATTCATTTCTCATATAGATTGCACCTACGCTAATTATTCATTCATCATAAATCATTTATATCTACATATATAGCATATATACACATCAAAAAAACATGATCACTCATCATGCATCCATAAACATGTCATCAACATATCATAGGCATACATATATAAGCATCCACACTGCATCACAAATAGGTCAGCACATCATATCCATAATTACCATCCATACATAATGTCACATGAAAATAAATAGAATCCATCATAATAAAGTACACACATCATCCATCACCACAAAATCATATATATAAGCTCAAAAAAAGATGAATATGTCTGTAATGGTACAATGATCACCCCGAAGGGTCAAAATATGATACACAAGCCAAAATGGAGCTATCTCTCCCCTCCTGTCTCTCCACACCCATCCTCCGTACCTCCTCCACCCGATCCTCCTAATCCCCCTCCTCTCGGTGGCCTAAAACCCATCGATCCACCTGTCTGCTGGCTCTGTGTGGGCTGCTGACTTTATGTCCCATGAGATCGCACACTCTCAGTGTACGAAGCTTCTCACTATGCCGCAGGTACTGCTCCATGATATAGTCCCCTTTAGTACCTTGCCTCCCAAACCACCCTCTCCACCCTATCCCATTGCTGCATCATATCAGAGTACATCTGCCCAAGCCCTACAGGAAACAACATCTGACGGGCTGCATCCCTCTCCCCCCGCAGTCGTATCACATCTGCCTCTGCCCTTTGCACTTTGCCCCGTAGCCCCTCTAGCTCATCATCCTACTGATGGATAAAGTCCTGAAGGGCCTCTGTAGTCTTCCCTATCTGTGCCTCCTCTAGCATCTGCTTAGACTCCTCCCTCTCCTCCCTTAGAGCATCCACCTTTGTCCTCGTTGTATGGAGGCTCTCTATTAAATCTGCTATCTCCCACTGCAACCACTCCACCTCTGCCTCCAAACTCTCCCTCCCAGCTCTCTCTATTTGTATCTCATCCTCAAGGGAATGGAGCCTCACTCCGGTCATATCTCTCTCCTACTGCACTCTATCAATGTCAACCTGCGATACTCCTACCCTCCCCTCCATCTGTGCCTCGGGAACATCCATAGGTACAACATCCTCTCCCTCGCCAACCACTGCCTTTGTAGCCTCTCCAGATGGTACTCCCTCTCCCTCTCCCTCTCCCTCTCCCTCCTCGGGATCCCTCCTCCATATGACCTTGACCCTCCTCTGTTGTTCACCAGCACCATGCCCTGCACCAACCATAACTCTGTCACCCGACCCATCATCCTCCCCACCGACTAGCTGATCTATGACCGACTATAGTTCATCATCCTCCAAAAACCTAGGAATGGTAAGACATACTGGCAAGTGTCCCTCCCACTAGCTCCTGTATCCCCTTGTCATCCCTAGATCCTCACCTACCCCCATCCGCTCATCCCAAACCAAATGAGACACTGCTTAAAAACTGGTCCTGCCCTCTAATGGATTCACTGTCAGGCCCCAAAATCTCACCTCCCATGTAATCCAAGGATATAATGGGATGTCCCCCACTATGTACTAAACCTGGCCAAGTTGTCTTGCCACTCTATAGGGTGCATAATACTCCATACTGTACACTAACCTGCCAAATATCCACATCTCCACTCCAGCCCAGTGTAGCTATCAGTCCCCCCTCCATCTCTCACACCCCAAAAATGGCCGCCATGTAAACTGCATAAGCTCATCAAGAATCCAGTACCAAAACCATACGGACCCTATCTGAGTGTAATGCAACAACCCCTTGTACCTATCCACATATGGCTGTCAGTCCCGCCTGTCCTATACACCTAGTGGACGAGTAATCACAATATGCTCCCAAGCCCAGATATGGAGAAGTGTCACTCCTGCGGACAAGCTAGCATACTCCCTATACACCACTAGATGAATATCATGATATAATTAAGCCAACATCGCGACTCCCCACGCATACTGCATGCCATCATGAACCATGAAATAAAGACACTTGCTCCATTTGATAGGAAATCCATGCCCTCCCAGATCAGGTATAATCCCCTCGCTCAAGAATCCACAAATCACCAGTACCACACGAGGAAAATGCCAAATACCAATCGCCCTACCCAATTGCATCCTACTATTGTCTAGCAATGATGGGGTCTCATACTCGCAAGCCTCCCGAAGATAAAAATCCGCTGCATCCAAATGGTACTCTAGGATGACACCGCAAACGAGGATCTTCATGATCCTCCATACATCCAGAAGAGTCATTGTCACCTCGCTAGTAGGAAGCTAGAAGGTGTTATACCTACTGTCCCACCTCTCAACTAACACTTTCATCATCGCAGTATGAGCATTTATCCTCGGCCATGTGCTCACAAAATACAACCCTAAAGCAGCTAACACCTCCAACTCATCAGGCCGCAACCCTTGATATAAACTCATAGTAGCGAGCCAATGCTCCCTCGAAGTCAACGATCCCAACTTAGCCTACATCTAGCAAAACCAATTCATTATTTCCATGTCCTCAAGTCCTATTCTACCCCTCGAGTCCAGCCATACCCTCAACCTATCCCAAAAATTTTAAGCCTACCTCTAATCTCTCCCCTCCCCAGCGCACGCACTAATTTACCCTGTGCTCGTGCCAAAGCCATGGCAGACACACCATTCTGTAGGCACACATGCTAGTAGAGACCCTAGCCACCCCCTCCCCTACCTACAACCTCCTTCAATGCGAGCGCCCATGTAACACCTTGAGCACTCACGCGAGCTCTTGCATTGATGCACAAGCACCCGTGCTAGACGCCACCTTCCCCCCAAAATCCAGTTCTACCTACCTATTGCCTGTGAGGGCCTCCGCTATTCGCTAATGCTCATGCTACCCCATAGGTGTGTGCATTGAAAGGGCGATCAACGCGTGCGCCTCACCAAATCTTGGCCCCAATCTAAGACCTAATTCTACCCTTGGCCTAAAAACTCAAAAGGGGGATATTCCTACATACTGGTGGTCCATAGCTGGTGGGTCTGTCGTACTGTCGGATCCTCTCAGTGTGATGATCATGGGTGGGAATGTGATCCATCTCTCCTTCTCTCTTCTAGGCTCTAATTGGCTCCAAGGCTTGTGTGTAACAATGACTCCTCATTGGGCTCTTTGTGGCTTATATGGGCCCCCTCGGGGGCCCATTCCCCCCGCGGTCTCTCTTCTTCTATATCATCTTCTAGTTTTTCTACATCTACTCCCTCTTTCTCTTTCACTTATCTCCTCCACTCAAATTCTTTCTTCTTTATTTCGAAAATTTTTCATCAATTTTTCTTTCGACAAAATTCTTGAGGGGGCATACAGCTCCCACGCTTTACGCTGGGCCATCTATTTCTTTTTCTTCTATCTTTTACCCACCACCAAATTTGCCGCTGCATAAAAGAGGGGCAAAATGTAGACACTTAAAAATAATTATTTTTATTATTTTAAGTTCCCGACATAGTTAATTTATTAATTATGCCAATTTTTAATTCCTCCTCAATATTAATTAATTATAATTAATATTGTCACTATAGTCTGTTGATTGATTTATTTAATAAATCTTTCCCCTTTTATTCCTCTAAAAATCCTCAATATTAAATCTCCTCAAATTCCTCCTCTTAACTAATTAATTTCAATTAATTAGTTAACCTAAGTGATTCCTACAAATCACCTTTTTCCTAATCCATCATTAACCTAATAAATTCTTCTAGAAACTCCCTAAACTCACTTAGCATTATTCTTCTAATTTTTAATTCCCTCCATTCATTCTCTCTCCTAGTCAAATGCTCCTAAAAATCTTATCTACCATAATCCCATCTAATCTTTGTTCTAATCACTCTCCTAATGAGTTTCTAGTGGCTGATCATTATGATTAGCCACAAAGTCAACTCCTTGTCCCTTCCATCCAACCACTCTCCTTAAATGCTCTTTTCCTAGGTGAATGTGAGATTTTCAAAATCTCACATTCCTCTAAGCATCCCATCCTCCAAGGAATTTTTAATTCTTCCTTATTCCTCCAATCCCCACGAGCATTCCTTTTGAAGAATTTTTAATTCTTCATTTCCATCCCTCAAGGAATATCCTATCCCTTGTTATTCCCAAGGCACATTGGGAAGTCTTCCCAATGAACCTTGAGGAGTGTGGAGACAATAAATTCCTTTAAGGCATATCTCTTGGTCTCCACACCTCCTCTTGGGCCTTGTGTGGGCTCACAAGGAATCCTGGCCCTCCATCTTGGGTCAATCCCAACCCTCCATTTCTCCTCATCTCTTCCTATAAATTAAGGATTCCATTCCCTCATATCTCATCTCCAAGTTTAGTAAATCCATGCTGCTAGTTTGTGCCCAAGAAACCATCCTTGCATCCTTACCATGCCAAAATTAGCACTCATCCATAATTAGCCATTTCATCCTTCAATCCTTAATCCATCACATCCATTTGTGCATAATATTGGAGAGCCAACTACATTCAAATCACTCAAAGGAGCATATCAAGTGGAGCATCATCAAGGGGTGCCTTCACTTCACCAAGCTCGATCCGAGGGAGAAGGTATAAGTTTGCAAGGTATAAGCATTGTCTTTATGTTTCATGTGGTTTGATTTATGTTCCTTGTTTTTAATATGTTTTAGTGCTTTGTTTGCATACTAACCACCTAAATTCACCTTGTTGGTTTTTACCCTTTTCAAAGGTATGTCCTTTGTTGTTTCCATTTGAGGAGACAAACTAAATTTCTTTGTTGGAGACGTCCCTTCTTGTAGAGCACATACATGTATCAAATCCTAATCCTCCAGTATCCTTGGAGTGTTTTTGTTTGTTCAACATTTTATCCAAGGCATCAGTGTTGCCATCATACCGGATCCTCACCTTGAGCTCATCCTGACACTTCTCACATTCACCTTTAAGCTTCTAACATTCTTTATCTTTGGCCTCTAGCTCTAATTGTAAATCTTTGCACCTGCACTTCTTGATATGCAAATCTGATTCTGATTCTACACTCACCCTTTTTGCATCATCCACTTATGGTTTCAGATTAGAAATGGTTGACTCTGACTCTTGAAGACATTTGATCAACCGGTCTTGTTCCACAATAGCAACGTTCTTGAAAATATTGTATTCTTTTCTTACTCTACTAAGCTCCTCGAGTGCACTTACAAGTTCTCCTTCAAGATCAACTTCAACTTCATCTTCTTCTTCATCACTGCCTAACAAATATTTTTGGTAGGATATATCCATGCTATCCCTTTTTGATGTGTGCACCTCACCATGAGTCTATTGAACCATGAAGAGATAAGTTTTCTCCTCATCATTATTGCAACAATTGATTAATCTATCTTCATCATCTACACACGTGGTTGTTTCATTGCTCTTCTTGCTTTCACAAACCGGTTTTGCAGTGCTAGGTTCATTACCATAAGGCTTCTTTAATCTATCCCATAGGCTCTTTGTAGACTTGCAGTTATCCACCTTTGAAGAAACAACACTAGAAAGTACACTGAGTATGGCCTTCATTGCATCATCATTGCACTTGTATCTTCTTTTGGATTCAGGATCAATGGGAGGAATGATACAACTAGAGAAACCATTAACAACCAACATCCAAACATCATAGCCTAAAGAGGACATGTAGACTTCCATTCTACAACTCCAAATGGAATAGTTTGACCCATTAAACACTGGAATAGGGATTGACTAAAAAATTACCATTGTGTTTACACACCATAATCTACCCAAGCTAGAGAAAGCTTATCCAACCGAGAACCTAGGCTCTGATACCAATTATAGAACACAAGATGTCACTAAGAGGGAGGGGGGGTGAATAAGTGGCAATCAATATTTTAACCTTTTAATCCTCAATGTGTGTACCGATTAGTTGTTCAAACACTCAGTGAATATACTGGTGAGATAAGAGAAGAGATCAAGATGCAAGCACACAAAGATACATCACATAACACTGGATATACGAGGAAAACTCAATCAGTGAGAAATGTTGCTGGAGTCTACTCTCCAATCCAGCCTCACAATAAAACAACATTGTTACAACGTTTAGGGCACTAAAACAAGGAGCACCAACCCAAGGAGCACCAACTCCTACTGATTTGGGGCACCATCCCAAGGAGCACCAACTCCTAACTGTTTATGGGCACCAACCCAAACGAGCACCAACCCCTACACCGAGCACAAACTCAGTGAATACAATGAGTGTTATCAAATCAATACAATGGTAATAATCTTGTTACAAATGTGTTTTATAACTCTCACAAATATTTCTTCATCGGTTCACCTGTGCTCTGTTCTCTGTTGGTTCTCTGCTCACCCTCTCTGAATCTTCAGCTACTCATCCTCTGCCATGTCTGACCTCTTCTCACTCTTTGTCTGCTATCCTTTGCTCACTGCTGCTGCCTTATAGGTTTAGAATATATCGATTGGATGGGCTATCATACCATGCACCTATTTACTGGTTACTCTGCTTACCAGTTAAACCTTGCTATGTTCTCTGCCAGTTCTCTACTAACATTCACTCTGCACTGCTTCACTTTGTTGAATTCTTATCAGTTCTAACACTACTAGTTCACTTGACTGCTACAATATTTAGAAACTTATCGGTTACTTTGTCCTCATCGGTTCAACCTTCTGTTAAACCCTCTTACCGGTTAAGCCCTTCTTACCGGTTCACCTTCAATTGCTCACTTGCTTCACTCTTCTCAATCAGATCAACTCCTTGTTTGCACTCTTTTCCTACAACTAGCATCCCAACATTTGGCGAAATCAATATACTTAGGTCTTTGGTCAGCATATTTATATTTGATCTTTCCCACCAAGATGGACATTCAAACTTGGCATGCTAGGGTTTCTTCACTAACCATGAGGTGTATCAGATCAGATCAGATCTAATCTTATCTCCAAGATTCACAACCTGCATCTGAACAAACAGTACTGCCATATTTTATTCTTCCAAAACACGTTTGCTATACTTAGAAAACTACGACCTGTTTATCGGCCTGCTTTATGGTCAATCACCATGATTGTTCTTGTAGTTTCCTTCACCTACTCTGATATGCACTTGGAGACCCTGTGACATCGATCAAATGACCAAGAGTCATACTTTGACCTACTTTGAGTCACAATCCTCTACACTTGACCTGTGATTTCATTTAATGCTAGCCAGTTTCAATCTTGTCGACACATACCTCATTTAATACATCAACTCTTCGCTCATCAACCTTTGCATTTTAGGTTATCTAATTTGCCACCTGGAAGCCATGTGTCATCTTTGTCGGCATCCACCTCAGATCATTATGTCGGTTCAAGATGAGTCACCAACCAAAAGCACTCTATCGGTGTAGACCTTATACTACCAGTCTTCTTGCCTTACCAGTTATACATTAACCGGTCAACCTTCATGCCATGCACTTCACTATTCTGTCAGTTGGAACATATCAGCCCAGTCACCAACCTTGCTAACCCTCAATAGGTATCCAAGAGTGAGTCATCATTCTCATCTCTATCATACCGATATATATGTTTACCGATAGGTATCTAGGAGTGCCTCTTTGCTCACTTACTGGTTGGCACAACACTTCAACAATTTCCAATGCAGATGTTCTAGCATACCGATAGATATGTTTACCGGTTGATATTACTCTTGTCTGCATACTAGTAACACCCATGAGAACACCATGCCAACAATCTTCAACTATTTCCAACAGTGGTAACAATAATCTCTATCTGCATCCTAGTGTAACTCCATATCTAATATGCTAAACCTTTCCTTTCTTCTACATTAGCTCGGATCTCACCTTAACCGGTTTTCCAAAGTGGAAAACTTCATCACTTCTTATCCTTCCTCTTTTGTCCCAGTAGCTCATCATGTCTTCTCTTGTTTATCCGATGCATATCTCTCTTTTCATACACTTGAGGCATCTTTATGTTTCACTTCGGTCATATGGTGTGAGCCTTCAATCACCTGCCTTTAACTTCTTTGTCTTATCTCATAAGGTTATGATGCATTTCATGCATGTTGTGAGGTAAGCTAAGTATTAACACCAATCGGTGGGAGTAGATGGACAAATGCACTTAACCTGCCAACACCCGGTGGAAGTGGATCCTTGTCGTCTGCTAGCCAATGACTGGTGGGAACTGGTTGTTATTACATTGTGCTCAGTCTGCTTCTGGTATTACACCAATATGACTTCCCTGTTTGAGTAGACATAACTTCAACCTGACATATAATCCGGTAGACTGCCCATTTGTCTTCCTTGCTATCTTGAGGCAACATAATTTATGTCAGTGTTCTCTTCATCCCGTGACAACATCTTTGTTCGGTGGGAGTCCTATTGATGTCATCAAACAAACTGCATACCGGTTGCTTGCCCTTCTTCATTAGTTCAACCTTGCTTTCTTATAAGTCACATGCTTACTAGTTGACAACAACACACTATCAACTCATCACTCACCGGTTGACATTCCATACCGGTCTCCAATACTTTCTCACTGATCAACATTCCCTACTTACCGATGACATGCTATATCGGTTGACATCAATGACAACAATACCGATTGACATCAATGACAACAATACCGGTTGACATCAATGACAACACAATGCCAACAAGCTGAGATTCTCTGTAGGTTTTTGGTATCATTTCAATGATTGATTCATGTGTTGATGTAAATTCTTTTAACCTAGCTTGAGTGGGAATGAAAAGTATGTTTGATTGAAAAACCTTGGATGAGGATCTTCATGTGATTCTATGAAGTAAAAATGTTGCTGCTGATGGTGTATAAGAAAAGAAGGAAATAACTCTTTCTATGAAAAACATTACATATTATGTGGTAGTATATAAAGGAATTGAGAGTAATTAAAATATATTGCGTGAGTTTTTGGGACTAATGTTGTGTGATTAAAGGGAATCAATAATATTAGCGTTGAAGAGATAATAATGTGTGAAGTGGGAAGTCTTTCATGGTGATGAAAAGTAATATTTCATTTGAGCTGAATAGTAAAAATATGCGATCGAGAATGTATATCGGCTTCATAAGATTTTGTTTGCTATAGTTTGATCAAGCTCTATATTCTCTACCGTATTTCAATTATTAGTGAATATTATTTGGAGTAGACGTGTTGACTATACTATTTTGAGTTTCTAATGGTGGCATTTGTATTTTGTGTGGTGACATCTGGTAGACATTGTGGGTTTACCATAACCTATGGGTTGTTGGCTGTATTCAATTCACAGGTATGAATTTTGATATTTAGGCTTAGACTCTAATATATGAGTTCATTATATGTGCCTTGCAGAAGTGTTAAGGAGACAGATTTAGATGTGAAGCAATGTTAAGCAAATAGATTCCACACTATGTATTGAATCTTTATGTGATCATGGGAGTGAGCATCAATGAATAAGAACATTTAAGCATTTGAAGCTTTTCACCATAGTGGTTGGACTTAGATGACCAATATCACTATTCAAGTGGTAGTGTGTAAGGTATTTTTCTAAAACCTGTAGTCAATATTGTGGAAGAAGATATACTTTTTTTTATCACAGATTTGTAGATGCCTTTTTAAAAATATTGTTGAAATTTAGTTCTTGAAGCTATGTAACAGAAAGTGCTACAATTAAAGAAGAGAAACATTTTATTGTAGAGACCTTGAGGTTGGTGCCACATTTGTGTGGAGTAGGTGCTTCACATTTTTTGTTTGTGATTCAAGGGAGTTGGTGCTTAGTCTTGTATATTGGGTTGTTGCCTAGTCTTGTATATTGGGTTGTTGCCTAAGTTCAGAAAATAATTTTTTTTATGTGTTGTGGTTTTTTTACCCGAAAGGTTTTTTCATGAGAAATTTGGCATGTGCGCCTTGATGTTTGACTCTTCCATTTCCATGAAATCTCTTGTTCTTAAATTTTATAAAATACGAATTAATCCCCATTCTCAATATTTTTTTGTGTGCTCTTCAATTAGTATCAGAGTAGGATACCTTCTAATAAAGCTTAAAAGCTTGAAGGATTGATCTCACCAGCACACAAGATGAATGCCCTTGAAAAAATTGCAACACATAGAGCTCCTTTGTTTGATGTCTCTAACTATGTGTTTTGGAGTGTTCAAATAAAGACCTATTTAATCTCTCTTGGTTTTGATTTTTGGATGAGTATAGTAGACGGTTATACTATTCCTTCAAATCCTCCTATTGACATTGATGGAAATAAGGCTTTCAAAAGTAATGCTAAAGCCATGAATGTAATTTTGTGTGGCTTATTAGAGTAAAAATTCTTAAAGGTCATGCATTGTGATACACCTCAAGCTATATGGGAAAAACTTCAAAATGCATATGAGGGAGTGTAAAAGTTAAGAATGGAAAACTTCAAACTCACTGAATGCACTTTGAAAGTCTTAGAATGTGGGCGTTGCAACTTACTTCTTGAGAGTTGATGAAGTTGTAAACTCTCTTAATGGCTTAGGTAAAAATATTGAAGATAAGATTGTGGTTCTGAAGATCTTAAGGTCTTTACCTTTAAGATTCGATGCTAAAATTTTAGCAAATGAAGAGATGGTTGATCTTGACAAGTTGACTATTGACAAGCTTCATGGTATCCTAATAGCATATGAGATGAGAATGAATATTGAATCTTCTTCGAAGATAGAAATTGCCTTCAAAGCCTCAAATAAAATTAAAGATAAGGGACATGTGTCTAGTAAAAGTTTTGATGAATAATTTGATTGCGAAGTGGCACACTTTTTGAGAAAATTGAAAAGGGGTTATGGAAAATACAAGGGCAAGATGCCTTTAAGTTCTTTAACCATGGCAAAATAGGACACTTTGCAACCAAATGTCTGAATGAGAAGGATCCTAAGTTCAGTAAAAATAAATTAATAAGAAAAGAAAAAAAGACTTGTAATTTCAAAAGAAGTTTCTACTCTAAAGAGGAAAACTGCTCATTAGACACAAGTGAAGAAGAGTCCTTAAATGGTGAGATTTTATTCATGGCCCTAGAAGAAACAATTTATAAAAATCAAGAGGAAGAAGACTACTCTGATGATGATGAAGAAGAAATTGATCTTGAGAAAGAACTAATAAGTGCTCTTAATGAAATCAAGAAGCTAAGAAAGGCAAAAAAAAAATTAAAGTTGCTTTTACAAGAAAAGAGTAATGAAAAATCTAAAAAATCTCAATCTTTAGAGGTTGTAGAAAATTTGATAGCTGATTTGAAGCTTCAAATTGAAGAATCAAAGAAAGTAGAAGAAGAAATCAAAAGTCGGCTGAATGGTAAAGAACAAAACTATGAGAAGCTCAAAGCTGAAGTAATTTTCTCTAAGGAAATTGGATAAATCTTCATAGTTATTGAATCATGAGAAGATCAATAAAAAAGGTTCAATGTCTTTGGATGATCTTTTAGGCTCTCAAAAATAGTCCATTGATAAAAGTGGAGTTGGCCATGAAGAAGGTTAATGCTCTAAATCCACTAAAGGAGAATAAAAAAAGTTTGAAGCTAATAATACAAGATACATCGTCTAAAATCAGAAATAGTACCTTTAAAAGGTCTTCTAGTTTCAAACAAGCTCATATGACTAGGTTAAATAACTCTTACTTTTATGGTTATTGTTTTACTTGTAATTATTTTGGTGACAAAGCAATAAATTGCAGAGTGTTTTCTAGAAGAGATTTTAGTTTTGTGAATAGGAACTCATTTGCTCGTCTGAGAAATTACAACATTATTTGTTATAAATGGAATAACTTTCATATTGTAGGAGTTTGTAAAAGTGTCATGATAGATTTTACTAAGAAAGATGAGACAAAAGGTGAGGCAAAGGAGAGTACTAAGGTTTGGAGGAAGGAGAAACGAGTATTTGGAGAATCTTTGATTGTGCAAAAAACCCTTCTTGTACAGAATGAAAAGGATATTTGGTATGTAGATAGTGGCTGCTCTAGACATATGAATGGAGATAGAAGTAAATTTCAGACACTCAAGAAGATGGATGGAGGAAAGGTGAGGTTCAAAGGTAATTATTCAGCAAAGGTAACAAGTAAAGGTACACTCATATTGAATTATGGTAACAAAAGTTGAGAATGTGTTGTTTGTAGAAGGTTTGAAACATAATCTTCTAAGTGTTAGTCAATTATGTGATCAAGGAAATAGTCTAATTTTTAGTTTAGATTGTTGTAAAATCAGTAAAGATGGTGTTCATATTGCTAATGCTAGTAGGACAACAAATAACTTGTATATTCTTGATGGTGTTAAGAGTGAGACTTGTTG
Source organism: Cryptomeria japonica (assembly GCF_030272615.1). Classification (NCBI taxonomy): domain Eukaryota; kingdom Viridiplantae; phylum Streptophyta; class Pinopsida; order Cupressales; family Cupressaceae; genus Cryptomeria; species Cryptomeria japonica. Next base: position 319,061,474 of record NC_081407.1, read on the forward strand.
TTTGAGTCAACTTCATGAATTGTGGTTATGGCATAGGATATTGGGACACATGAATTTTGACAGTCTCATTCAAATTAGCAGAAAAGAACTAGTTAGAGATATGCCTCAACTCACTAAATCTTTTGACATTGTATGCGAGGAACGTCAACTTGGCAAACAAGCTCAGTGGAGTTTCAAATCAAAGGAATATTCAAGTACAAAACCACTAGAGATGATACACATTGATTTGTGTAGTCCCACCAGAATTACAAGATTGCAAGGTGAGAAATACTTTATGCTTTTGATTGATGATTATTCACGTATGAATTGGGTTACAATTTTAAAAGAGAAATTAGAAGCACTTCAGAAGTTTAAAGATTTCAAGGCTCTAGTTGAAAATGAAAAAGGTCTAAAAATTAAATGTTTACATTCAAACAATGGAGGTGAATTTACTTTTAATGAGTTTACCAGTTTTTGTGAAAAAAATGGCATGAAAAGACAATATTCAGCTGTTAGGACACCTCAACAAAATGGTGTGGTTGAGAGGAAAAATAGATCAGTCCAAGAAATGACTCGAAGTATATGATGAATGAATAAAAAATGAGTCACACTTTTTGGAGAGAAGCAATTCATACTACTATCTACATTCAAAATAGGGGCATGATTAGAGAAAAGCACAATAAAACACCATATGAACTATGGAAAGGTAAGGCCGGTACAATCAAGTAATTTAGAGTTTTTTGTAGTCCTTGTTACATTTAGAGAGATGAAGAAAGTGTAGGTAAATTTGGTCCTAGAGTTGATGAAGGTATCCTTTTGGGTTACTCTTCTAAAAGACTACATACAATTATTTAGAGTGTTAATGTAAAAATTCATGAGAATACTAAAACTTGTGACAAACATGAAAATGATGAAAATAGTGCTTTAAGAGATGAAGTGGAAGGTGTTTTTCAACATCATTCTTCTCATATACAAGTTGGGACTGAAAGTGGTAGTGCTAAGAATACATTAGAAAGTGTTCAACTTGAGGCAATAGATACTTCTTCTAAGAATAAATCTGCAAGTATTCATCTTGGTACAATAGATACTTTTTTTGAAAATGAATCTGAAATTGAACATGATAAGATCACATCTAAAACATCCTTGAAGACTCCTAATAAGTTTGTTCAAAAGAATCATCCTATTGATCAAATTTTGCTCGAGGACAGACCTAGAGCTACAAGAAGAAATGTAAATTATTATGAGGATGAAGATATCCCTTTGTTGTCCATGATTGAACCAAAGAATTTTGAAGAGGCAACTAAAGCTAAAAAAAGAGTGGCAGCCACAAAAAAGGAGCTTGATCAAATACCAAAAAAAGTGAAACATGGGGACTTGTACCTGGGCCCAAAGACAAAAATGTTATAGGCACAAAATGGGTCTACAGAAACAAACTAAATGGAAATGGCCAAGTGCTAATAAACAAAGAAAGACTTGTTTGCAAAGGTTATGCTTAGGTAGAAGGTATTGACTATGATGAAACCTTTTCTCCTATTGCATGTTTAGAAGCAATATGAATGTTCTTATCTTTTTCTTCTTTTAAAGGTTTAAATTTTTTTCAAATGGATGTCAAATTTTCTTTTCTTAATGGTAAATTGAATGAAGTGTACATAAGGTAGCCTAATAGGTTTATCTTATCAAAAAATTAGGACTATGTTTGTAATTTGAAAAAGGGCTCTTTATGGCCTTAAGCAAGCTCCACATGCATGGTATGACATACTAGATAGTTATCTACAACAACAAGATTTCAAAAGAGAGATAGTAGACAACAATCTATATATTAAAGAAAAAAAAAATGTTGATTGTAGTAGTTTATGCTGATGATTTGATTTTTGGTATTGATTGTGTAGAAATGTGTAAAGCTTTTGCTACCAATATGAAGGAGTTTGAAATGTCCATGTTGGATGAGTTGTGTTTCTTCCTTGGCCTACAAATTTTTCAATCAGATAAAGGTCTTTTTATCTCTCAAAGTACATCAGATAGATGTTGAAAAGATTTAGAATGGAGGATTGTAATCTTGTAGGTACTCCTATGGTAACAAGATGCAAACTTAGTAAAGATGATGAGTCTCATGATGCTAATCAAAAGTATTATAGGTCTATGGTAGGTAGTTTTTTATATGTTACAACCACTAGACCTGACATTATGCAAGTTGTTGGCTATGTTGCCAAATTTGAGGCTACTCCTAAGAACACTCATGTCCAGGCTATTGAAAGGATCTTTGAAAGTATCTTAAGGTACTATGAATTTTGGTTTATGGTATCCTAGAGGTAATGATTTTACACTTACAACTTATACTGATGCAATTTGGGGTGGTTCAGTTGATGATAAAAAGAACACAAGTGGTTGTGCTTCCTTTCTAGGTGGCTATCTTGTTTCTTGGTTAAGTAAAAAACATGGTAAAAAAAACAACCTTCTATTTCATTATCTACAACTGAAGCGAAGTATATTGTAGCGATGCCATGCTGTACACAATTTCTTTGGATGAAGAAAACACTAAAAGATATAAAGGTAGAGTATAATGATCCTATATCTATCTTTTTTGACAATATGAGTGCTATTAATATTTATAAGAATCCAGTTATCCACTCTAGGACTAAACAAATTCCTGTCAAGTACCATTTTTTGAGGAACAGGTTACTCATTAGCAAGTTAAGCTGGAATATGTGTCGACCGAAGAACAAATTGTATATGTGCTTACAAAGCCTCTACCAAAGGAGACATTTGAATACTTGAGACAACAGTCAGGAGTGATTTCACTCCACCATTGAAGAGTTGTTTTATCTTCGAGGGAGTGTTTATTGTCACATTATATGCCTCAGTTCAGTTTTACAGATTGAAATCAGTCATTGATGTCAAAGGAGTAGTAAGACAGGGGGATCATCTCAGTTTAGATTGTTTCAGAGCTGATTTTTGGTTCAAATAGGTTCAGTTTGGGTTGCCATCAATGACAAAGGGGGAGTTTGCTAGACATTTTTGTCATTAATGTCAAGTGATATGATTCAAGTGATATTAGATTGAATTGAAGTATCATTTGAGCTGCTTGCCTACCTGGTTGAGTTGCTTGCCTACTTGGTTAAGTTGTTTGCCTATCTGGTTGAGCAGTCTCTGTGTGTGCTTGTGTAATGCCCCGCTAGGAAACCTCGAAGGGTTTGAGCTAAAACACTCAAACGGAGTGTAAATATTTTTTTTTTATAATAATAATAAGTGTGTTAAAAAAATAAGACACAACATTAAGATACTTTGGAGTTATCTAACGCTTAGATAACACAGCGGAAGACTAAACGATCCTAAGGAGTTTCCCAACATGATTACGTAACCTTACACCTACTCAACTCACGACATTTGATCCAATTAAGCTAGATATCTTAATTACAAGTTAATACTTAAGACATGGATATAATATGTTCGATGAATTGACATTTTAGAATTTAGGAAGCGTTCATCTATTATGATTGGAGATGAGGCTAACATGGGGATATTTACTCAATGAATTTTAAACATAGGCAACTTAAGAATCCTCCCATTAAGGTTTAAATATGGTTAACTTGGCCAGCCATCCATTTTAGATACAATGCAACAAATATATCAAAGTTCATTTATAGGGGTTAAATTGTAATTAGCCAAAAGAGTTCATCCATTGTAGTTAGAATATTGCTAAGAGATGATGTTCATACATTAAGGTGAAAATATAATATAACCACATGAGTTCATCCATTTAGTTAAAATATAGCTAATAAGATGCAATTCATTTATTAAGCTTTAAATATAAATATCTAAATGAGTTCACCCCTTTTTAGTTCAATTATAGCTATTATGATGAAGTCCATTTATTAAGGTTATAGTGTGGATATCCAATTGAGTTCATCCAATTATAGTTAGAATGAAGTTAATTTGGTGAAGATTATTTATTTAGATAATAACGTAAATAACTAATCGAATTCATCCAATTTAGTGAAATAAAGCTAATATGACGATGTTCATTTATTGAGATAAAGAGGTAAGTAACTAAATGATGTTCATCCATTAGATTTACAATTTAGGTATTATGATAGTTAATCCAATATTTGTTATCCATTCATTACGTTCAAATTGCAAGCTTTATGACAAGTTAATCCAATAGTTGTAACCTAGTGAGTTTCTTTCCATGCTTACTTGTTTTCATTAACATTAACAAATTACTTTTCATAATCATATTAACAATCTTTTATGACCCTAATTACTACATTTAACAAGAGGACTTTATTCATGCATTCAAGAAATAACTTCATTAAATCCCCATTATACACTTACAAAAATGCATCCATACATGCTAGCACTAAGTATAAAACATGAGAGACAAAGGCATCACATAACACAGATATGATCTCGGAGTTCACCCCTAGAGGGCTACATCTCCGGGTCTGCTCAACTGCAAGACCCCTTTGGCAATTATTTAAGTTAAGATTACATTTACACAAGCATCGATGCAAAAGCACAATAATAGGTATGCACAATTATTTATATTATCTAATCTACAACATTACATCATGGTTAATCAATCATTCAAGAATGCCACATAGGAAGTCAACCAAGGTCAAACGGGTTTTTACAAGGCCGACTAGGGTAGGGGCATTACATTCTCCCCCCTAGGCCCCGACTTACTCCTGGAAGTCGCAAGGCTAAGCGGAAATCATACAACACGTATTAGCCCTGAAACTCAATTAACAATTATCAATTTGCACAAATAAATATTTTGTCAACAATTTAAAACATTATTTATAAATCTTCTACGAATGTCATTATCCATTAACAGAATGCATCTAAAATCATACACTTCTTAAAATATTCTAGAATTTACACACAATCATAGTAGAGAAACGAGAATTTTTCCTTTCTTTCATTACACCAAATTAAAGCAATTAAAAGATATAGACAACAGTTACCATACTCATCTATCAAACATGACAAGAGAACATGCCATCTAGATCAAATTCTTTCACCCATACCTCTTTTAGCAAAACTTTATCCCATAGTACTAGCTTCAAATATAAATTTCTACAACCAAGTTAACTTTCATTAAATAAGAGCCACGTATATAACTCAATTGTTTACACTTTCCAGGCATATAAGAACTATTCCAATGACTATGTCCCATAACATAGTGACAAGTTAACACCATTTAATCCATGATTATACATAATAACCATCCACATAACTAGAATTGCACAACACAAAAGGCCACATGTGAGCATGTCTAATGCTCGGTCAAAGATAACATGCATGATCAGCATCTCTATGCTTGATCTTAGAACAAATAACATGATCATCAATATCCAACATCTCACTCAAGGGCTTGATGGTGCTAGGGTACACCATAGCGGTGCTATCTTCCATACAAGACCCTCGTGAACATTCCTTGTTGTGTAAGGTGTTTAGCCTCCAAGAGATAGTCACCACTCATAGGTAGGTAGTGGATCCTAGCTATCTCACAGCCTCACATACCTCCATCCTCAAGGTTCCCTACATCTACTTCCTCGTATACACTCATCCAAGACCATCCAACATTCTTGGAGAGGAATTCACATTGCAACACAAGACCAGCATATGAAAACAACAAGGATAAACCAGTTTAGCCACCAAAGTATAGAAGTATAAAGATAATAATCGTCAATTCCAACAGTAAGGCAAGAAAATAATTCTAGAATTGCAACATCAAATCAAGTAAGAACAAGATTGCAAGATCGTGGCTAAACCTGCAAGGTCAAAATAAAATAAATTGCTGGCCCATAAGGAAATAAATAAATAAATAATAAAAGAAAATCATAAGTGCACATTACATCACTATGTGACTAGCAGCTACCCACCAACAAGGCTGGAAGGAACAATCATCTAGCTATCGCAGTAGCTCATCATGTGGTGTGGCCTAGTCACACATCTGCATGGCATGGCAGTGTGCACCTCGACATCACCCCGCATCACGTCGTCATGCGGCATGGCTCTACCCTATACCTATCAGTAGGCCACATGGCAATGTCTACTACATCTTGCATCGTGTCTCAGCACGGCATGGCAATACTCCAAGCGGACGGGTCATGCAATGGACGTATCCTGCATGGTAGTGTACCTCGCGGATAAGGCACGCGCAGATCACACCCTGCATAGTGATGTTCCTCTCAGGATACCCGCCGTAAGCCAGAGGTATACATGGCTAAGGTCTACCCACAAGTCTACCAACACTAGTCAATTGGCAGCTCATGTGAAAAATAACACACCTCTCATGAAGACATGACAAAAGATGCTCCAATAAAATCCATCATTATGCTCAAGAACTATCATCTATATGTTCAAAATAAAGGATAGGAATTAGGCTGGCACACATGAACCTCATAAATCGATTCATCATAAGGGAAAGTATTGAGTACACCTATAATACAGTTTCATTATATAACTATATTTTTCCTCGAGATAGGGAAGCTAAAGTCGCTTCATGTCGACATTACTCGTACACTGTTCATACTATTCAAGGAATGGTGACTTCTAATACTACCCCTTCACATACTGACTTATCAACAACCCGTGGGTTGGCACTCAGTAAGGGAACAAATATGCAACACCACATGAATAGTATGGTTTCCCATACTCATAAGCAAACATATCCCCCATGGTTGATTACTTCACCATCCCATGGGCACACATAGCAAGTCAGTATTACTGGTTTAGTCACATTTACGGGGAATACTTTTCAATACACTATCATCTACTTAAGGGAAGTTTTAATTATGCTTTTCACATGATCACTAAATAAAGTTTACTCTAGATACACGTACTGAAATTCTTGACAATTCAAATTTACACAAGAAAATAATGTCATTCCGATATCTTTCTCAAATTCCACTAAGCATTTTCATTCACATTACTAACTATGCAATTTTCTTTTCCAAGGCAAAAAACTTTCCTCATTCAATTAGAAGCCAAAGCAAACATACAATTTCATATGCGTTATAAAAATTCTTCTTAATCACTGCATTCTTAATAGTATTTCAAAAACAACAAACCTTATAATTTAGGCAAGAGGAGGAAGAGAGTTGGAAAATCAACTATTTCCTACGAATACACAAGATCAACAAGATCACACTATATGCTCAGATATAAGTCTCTCATTTTAGTTGTACGGTTTTCATTTCGCTATCTTTTAAGAGGGTGCCAAAGCAAACTAACATGACATTTCTAATTATTATTGTTGCAATATAATGTTCTAGTGTTCCGAACAAGAAATCAAGACAAATAATTTTTCGGTAGTACAAGTCCTCTTGAAAACACTCACTATTCATAATACAATATAATAATACATCAAACCTAACATTGAAAATTCAAAATATGACAAGAAGGTAAATGAGTCTACTAAATATTACACATTAATGCATACAAATTAACAAGTCTTTCATTTGCTCTTTCTAAACACAATGAGACAATTATCTATATCCAAAGGCAAGTTAAATGGAGTGTTGCTAAAATAGGTCCTAAATCAAACTGGTTTGAAGAAGCACATAAAACAATCTTTCGTGGAACACATTAATACACTCTTGAAGCTACTATAACATGTTCTCTTTTGTTAATTCTTTCACAACAAAGCAATTTTCACAAAATCAGCTATGCGCATATTAATGCACCTTACTTAAGATGGAATTTAATTATATTACTCCTACCAAGCACATGGAGAATCCTTAATGTAAACATACAATTTTCTCTCATTAACCAGTATTAACTTCCAAACCAAACCCCTTTCACAATCTAAAATCACATAAGCATTATAAGGCTCACACCAGGGCTCAAGAAATCTCATCCTTTCTCTTGCAATAAGAAAACTTAAATAAGGGATAATTACCCATATCAGAAACATTTTTAATCTCTAGAGAGAGAGAGGAGGAAGGGTGATAGTCATTCATTTTACTACATAGTAAGCATTTAATATTTTCCATACTAGTCCTTCAAGTGGACAACACTAAGATAGATCATAACCATAACAAGCACATTTTGTACTTTTAGATTCAAGATAATACCAACCAACCCAGATGGATTAGTCAAAAGAGTAAAACAATTCAAGAATGAAGGTACATACGACTCTCTTTCAAAATAAGAGGAATCGTAGACCAAGACCGCAATAAGCAGACAAAGCACCTATAATCATTCCAAAACACCCACATCAAGAAGGTGGAAACAAGGTGTGAACACACGCGTTACACACAAGTAGGGTTTGTTCAATCACACCCACACGTCAAGGAGGACAAGCATACAACGTAAGGTCGACACACCACACACCAACTAAGGGCACAAGCGTAACCAGAGATCCCAGTGTTGCAACATGGGCTCTGATACCAAGTGTAATGCCCTACCAAGAAACGCCAAAGGGTTTGAACTAAAACACTCAAATGGAGTGTAAATTTTTTTTTTTAATAATAATAATAAGTGTGTTAAAAAAACAAGACACAACATTAAGATACTTTGGAGTTATCTAATGCTTAGATAACACAACGAAAGACTAAACGATCCTAAGGAGTTTCCCAACGTGATTACGTAACCTTACACCTACTCAACTCGCGACATTTGATCCAATTAAGCTAGATATCTTAATTACAAGTTAATACTTAAGACATGGATATAATATGTTCGATGAATTGACATTTTAGAATTTAGGAAGCGTTCATCTATTATGATTGGAGATGAGGCTAACGTGGGAATATTTACTCAATGAATTATAAACGTAGGCAACTTAAGAATCCTCCCATTAAGGTTTAAATATGGTTAACTTGGCAAGCCATCCATTTTAGATACAATGCAACTAATATATCGAAGTTCATTTATAGGGGTTAAATTGTAATTAGCCAAAAGAGTTCATCCATTGTAGCTAGAATATTGCTAAGAGATGATGTTCATACATTAAGGTGAAAATATAATATAACCACATGAGTTCATCCATTTAGTTAAAATATAGCTAATAAGATGCAATTCATTTATTAAGCTTGAAATATAAATATCTAAATGAGTTCATCCCTTTTTAGTTCAATTGTAGCTATTATGATGAAGTCCATTTATTAAGGTTATAGTGTGGATATCCAATTGAGTTCATCCAATTATAGTTAGAATGAAGTTAATTTGGTGAAGATTATTTATTTAGATTAAAACGTAAATAACTAATTAAATTCATCCAATTTAGTGAAATAAAGCTAATATGACAATGTTCATTTATTGAGATAAAGAGGTAAGTAACTAAATGATGTTCATCCATTAGATTTACAATTTAGGTATTATGACAGTTAATCCAATATTTGTTATCCATTCATTACGTTCAAATTACAAGTTTTATGACAAGTTAATCCAATAGTTGTAACCTAGTGAGTTTCTTTCCATGCTTACTTCTTTTCATTAACAAGAACAAATTACTTTCCATAATCATATTAACAATCTTTTATGACCCTAATTACTACATTTAACAAGAGGACTTTATTCATGCATTCAAGAAATAACTTCATTAAATCCCCATTATACACTTACAAAAATGCATCCATACATGCTAGCACTAAGTATAAAACATGAGAGACAAAGGCATCACATAACACAGATATGATTTCGGAGTTCACCCCTAGAGGGCTACATCTCCAGGTCTGCTCAACTGCAAGACCCCTCTGGCAATTATTTAAATTAAGATTACATAAGGTTCATGTCATTTACATCTCTGCCTTCTAGGTGAACATAACCAATATACAACGTCCACTTCGGTCAATAAATACATAAATGATCCCTTTATAGAAGTGGATCCAACTGAACACATGTAAAGCAAATACAAAGGTCTCTTGTCTAACGGTTCCCTAACTAGGGACCTTGACCCACTATGGCCAACCACAGACCCACCAGACGACAGGGTCCTAACAATCATATCAAGTCCTACCATTACATAACCAAAAGCGAATATAGAAATTTAAAATTGCATAGGCATTAACCGATAGAGGCATTCGTTTACCATATTGATTTAACTATTAAAGTCGATCAAGTTCATGGATTTTCTAAATTAACTTTTATTTAAAATCCACATTAATCCACAATTAATACTTAATATATGTTAATAATATATATTGTCCAGAGTTTGGCACAAATCAATATCTATTTAAGAACATGTATTAAAGTATGGATTACCTAAATATCATATATCTAAAATCCAAGTATTATTTAATAATCTAGAATTAAATAATATATATATATAAAAAAACTTGAATTTAATTAATTAAACTTCATCCATATTTACTTATTAATTTAATATTATATTATTATTTTTTTAACAATAAAAAAAATATTAAAAAAAACTAAATTTCAAATAAAGAGGGGGGGTACCCACGTGGGCCCCCTTGGTAGCTCACGCTACCATTGGTAGCAGTTCGCTACCTTTGGTAGTGCTACTACCAACTGGTAGCAGTCGCTACCAATGGTAGCTAATGATTTTTTTATTTTTTATTTTTTTTAAAACCAATTCTTAATTAATACACAGATCCCAAAATGAAATAAAAATGCAGTCTTAGACACAAAGACTCAATTTTTTTATTTTTAGTTTTATTTTTATTTGTCTCTTCTTCTTTTTTATTAGATTTAATTTTTAATCACACAAAACAAAAATAAAACTCCAATATGTATATTTTCCAGAGATGAAATAAAACAAAAATAAACGCCCATCTGAATACTTTCCAGAGTCTCACCCAGATGAAATAAAAAACCAAAATAAACGCCCATCTGAATACTTTCCAGAGTCTCACCCAGAGGCTGATATAAAAACAAAAAAAAATAAAACTTTAATCTGTAAATTTCCCACAATCTCACTCAGAGGCTGAAATAATCCCATTTTAATTTTGAATCCCCATGGATTACTAAATTAACAAATCTATTGTAAATAACCATTCAAATAATCAATACTTTTTCCAAGCAAAATGCATAGTTTTTAAATCCCCAAATCCAACATAAATCTAGAATTAATTTGTCAGATTTTTCAATAACCAGCACTGTTCTTTCAAAGCCAAACAGTAAGATTCTTTGGCAAGCAAGGAAATAATCAAAACCCTACCTCCATTTGCATTTTCCTGGAAGAGTTTTGTTGCAGAGCGCAACCTCCAAGCTCCAGATCCTTATTTCCTCAACATGCATAAAAATTTTCTTCTTCCCACAGACTGCCGCCTCCTTCCTGTGAACTCCCCCCCCAAAAAAAATATGAAACCTAAACTTTTTTAGGTTTTCCCCCAAAAATATTTTCCAATAATAAAATATTTAATAACAGAGCATTTTGTTTTATTTTGTTTTAACTAAATCAAAAATGCTTTTCTCTCCCTCATGTAATTTCTAATTTCGAATTTAAGCATTTTTTAAATAAAAAGGAAATAATAATTCTTTTCAAACTATTTAATTAATTTAACTTGATTTTCTAATTAAAATGTTTCTCTCTTATTAAATTTTAATTTCTCAATATTAATTAAGTCAACATTTATATTTTTGCAATATTGTCAAGGGTAAATATTTAATTAAATTAATTCCCAAAATCAATCTTTCACGCTATATCAAATTTACTTATAAATTAAACTTGCTTTTCTAATAAAATATGATTTTCTTAAATAAGTAAAATTAACATTTCTTTTTTCCCAAATGCAAAAGAGGTTCAATTAATTATATTTCAAATAACTTTAAATATTTCTTTTTTTTTAAAACGCATAAACTAATTAAATTCATTATTTAAAATTAACCATTAAATTAAATTCGCTACAACATAAATAAAGCGATCTTTTTAATTAATGATTAATCACCTAAAAGAAACCTATCTATTTTAATTTCTCAATTACTAATGCGTAAATCAACACATTAAATTGAATTAAATACTTAGGTTAAAATACTCCATTGACCACACGCAAGGCACGCAAACCAAGAAAGCCCACCAATCACACGACACTCAACCCAAACAAAAAGGAACCCGACGGACCACACACGACGCTCACCTGATCATGGCTAGGGCAAGACGAGAGTTTTATGACCACCTAATCCGAATTCTAAGGATGAAGGAGGTATACTCAACCCTGTGAATCCTGAAGGACCTGAAGGAGATGAACCCCACACCTAGGCGATATAGTACCGGCAATCTCCTGCAACCATGAGTCACGCAAGCATACATATATATACATATTCAATGAAGGCATTAGCTCGAGATTTACAACAAGAATTAGGGAACAATTACATTTACACAAGCATCGATGCAAAAGCACAATAATAGGTATGCACAATTATTTATATTATCTAATCTACAACATTACATCACGGTTAATCAATCATTCAAGAATGCCATAAAGGAAGTCAACCAAGGTCAAACGAGTTTTTACAAGGCCGACTAGGGTAGGGGAATTACAGCTTGAGCTGCTTTTTTGCCTATTTCTTATGTCTTCTTGTCTACATTATTTACTTGTTGATAAAGCTATATGGACATGCCACAAATCAACATCAATTGGAATTGATGTAATCATTTTCTGAAGTCACTGGGCATTAAAATGTTTTAAGAAGTTTTTATTTTGACTCAGAAAAAATATTTATGTGTAAAAAGTCTTATGCCCAAGGAGTACAAGTGCGGATATATTTTACATGTGTTAGTTCTACAACTATTTTTTCAGGAGGATGTAGTTCTTTTTAATACGTATTGAGAGTGGTTTGACATAGTTTCTTTTATAGAACCTTATCAATGTGTCTTTTTGAATCGACAAAGTTTTTTGGAATTTTGTGAAGAAAATTCACAGAACTTTTTCTTCACTTGACCAAGATGCTGAAGACATTGTTTTCCCTTCTGTTAGTGTTGCATTGCCACTTCCTGTATGTGCCTGATATCGTCTAATTATTTTTTGTTGGAAGAGGAGACAAATTTTTTTGTTTTCTAAAAAGGTTAGTTTATGTTTATTCTTTTTGTGAACATTTTTTTAAAAAGAAGGTTTCTTTTGAATATTACAGGGAGCTTCGAATGATAGCTGGGATGCTTCGCAGGTTTTTGGTATCGTTTCAATGATTGAGTGCTATGTCAATGTAACTTATTTTAGGCCATCTTGAGTGGGAATGAAAAGTTTGTTCGATTCAAAAACCTTGGACGGGGATCTTCATGCGATTGTATGAAGTAAAAACGTTGCTGTCTTGCATAAGTGTTAGGGAGACAGATTCAGGTGTGAAGCAGCGTTAAGGAGACAGATTGTGCACTATGTATTCAATCTTTATTTGATCATGGGAGATAAAACAAGATCTAGGTTGAAATGCTAATCTGTTAGCACAATTTTATGTTTACCTTATATAGATACAAATATATGACATTAAACATAGGTATGATATCAATATTTTCTAACAAATCAAACAAATAGATATTAAGATTATTTCTTACTTTTTAATTTCTTTTTACAAATGAAATAGGTCATTGCATCATTCTTACTTTTCATCATCCAAAATAAAACTTTAATATAATTAATTATATATATATATAAAGAAAACACATTATTTAAGTTTTATTCTATACATGCATACATACATACACACATACAATATATAAAATAAAACTTAAATAATACACTTTTTTTCTATATATATATATAGATTATACAAAATTTAATATTTCTTATAAAATATAATTTTATAATGGTCTTTGTTAAAAAAAAAGAAGGGAGAACAAGGGAGCACTCTGCAACTAGCATCTTCCCTCGTGTGAGAAGGCCAGTTGCGCTTGAGCAAGTAGTCGCTCGACTCGAGGGTCGGACTGGCCTTCAAGGTTGCATTCACTCCTTGTACAAGGCAACATTGATTTCCCCTATGCTAGGTAGGGTTAAGTTGTTCTTTCACGGTGGCTTATGGCACAATATTCTCCTGGGGACTCAAGGGACTCTGTGGGTGAGAGATCGTTTAAGGAGGCGCTGATCGACCATCCTAACCTTCTGAGCAATGCAACGTTCATTCCGCAAGAGATGTTTTTTTTTTTCTGGTATGTTCGATTAACCATGGGCAATAACTTTTATTTCCCTCCCAACCATAGATGATATATTCGTCTCCCCCGAGCACTCTAATTTATATAGATTTGCATATTTTGATATATTGTGTAGTCACATAAATCTATCCATTTTAATTAAATGAATATTTTCTATTTATTTGATTAAAAACCCACTAGCCATCAGTTAATTAAATTAATATTTAATTAATTCAGCTTCAAACATTCTCCTATTAATTAAATAAATTATTCAATTTATTTTAATTCATTCATTAAACCAAATTCACAATCAATTAAATGAATAAATCCTATTTATTTCCTTTAATCCCCTTTCTTCTTTTAAATAAATTAAATAAAAACATTTATTTAAATCATTAACCTCCCCCCACCCCCCGCCCCACCACTTGCATTTTCCTACAAATGCAAGTTGCAACCACAAGTTGAAATAAATTTATTTTATTTTAAATTAAAATCCTATTTTCTCTCACCCACCAAACCCACTAGAAAACCTAACCCCCTTCTAGATTCTTCTAAACCCTTCCTAATTAACCTAATCCATCCCCTAATTATTGTCACATTCCTAAGCAACTTGGAGTCACTTCTCAAAGACTTCAAAGTCTTTGAAAAACATTTAATGCTTTGTGTGTTCAACAATTTAACCTCTAAAGTCTTCTAAACCACTTATGGCTCTTACATAACCATTTATGGTTAACCCCTAACTCAACCCTCATGTGACTCATGTGTCTCCTCAAGCATTTATTGCTTTGACCATGGTTATCCCTTTAAGCCTTGCACAAGAGTTTATCCATTGGATAAAATATTTATTCTTTGAATAAAGAATTTATTCACTCAACCCAACCTTGACCTTAACTACCAAGTTAACTCTTAGGTCATGTCAAGCATTTAATGCTTATTCCCTCTCCTCTCAACCTATCTCATATGGACACTTGTAATCTTGGGATTGGGTTGAAAGCCTTCACATGGATTTGATATCATTCAATCCTGAAACTTGTTGAGATTACTCAATCTCAACCATCCATTGCTCTATTTTTCCTATAAATAGAGCTCATTTCTTCATAATCCAGATCCTGAAAACTTGTATGCATTTAATCTATAGTGAATTTTAGAGAAAATTTGGCATAAATCACATATATTGTCATTTTGGACTAAAATAAATCTTACTTCATTTCATAATATATCTAATTAGTTTGTTTTATACTTGCATAGCATAGTTAAAACATTTCAATCTTGAACCTCCATAAGCATCCATAGTGCAAAAAGTTGCTGAGAGCTACACTAATTTGGAACTTGGAGAGGAGAGGAACAAAGGAGAAGGAGCTAAGAGCATGTTAGAAGGCAATTGGAGATGCCTTGTGATATTTGTTTCCGTAGTTAAATACTTTAGCATGTTTTTAGTGTCTCTTTTGATATGCCTACTTAGATTAGTTTTTGGTTGAATAACACTAACTTTGATCCTTGTTTCTTGTTGTTTTTGTGTGTTATACGACCACATGCTTTAATCTAACACTTGTCCATTTCGCAGAGCATCATATTGTTATATCCTTCTTTTAAATGAGATCACACATCTCATTATGTATATATGAGAGATGTCTATACACCAAGGGTCACCACTCTTCCAAGTGGCACCAATTATTACATTATTAATATAATATAATAATTATTGTATTATCATACAATATAATTATATTATCATGTAATAATAAATCATATTATCTCATAATAATAATATAAATATAATCATAACCTTTGTGATATCAATATCGGCCTGTGGATTTTGACCACAACTACAATAAAATCAACACTCCCTCTTAGCAAGGGAGGAATTCTTCTTAACCTTTAATAAGTGACATCACTTGATTGTGATGATTGTCCAAAATGGCTACATCCATATGTGGAAAGGAAAGACATCACCTCACTATGATATCATGCATTATGGCTTATCCATGGATATCACCTCATGTGATATCCACCATAGATATCTCCTCATGTAATAACCACCATTATGGCTTATCCATAGATATAACCTCACATGATATCTACCATTATGGCATATCCATAGATATCACCTCACAAGATATCAACTATTATTGTGAGATCATCTCCAAACAATGATGGTAAGATGTACAAGTGTTCATCATTGTGAGATCATCACTTCACAATAATATTCACCATGGCTCATCCAGAGGGTAAACACACTAGTACAAGAAAAATCACCACAAAGTCTCTCACACGTGGTATTGTCATGGTGTCACACATATGACATCCACCATGAACCATATAAAAGGGTTGACATAAGGGCTTTCACCTCAAGTCTCCCTCAAAGAGAAATGCATTGATCAAGAGTTTACACTTTAAACATCTTTTGAAAAGAAGAATACATTAGTATAACATATAACTAAATCAATGATTTTGAGACTCAATCTCAACTAGGGATTCATTGTCCATCATACCAAGCTTACCTTGAAAGTACACAAACTTTTTTTTGAAGAGAGGCTTGGTGAGAATGTTCGTTGTCTGCTCATTAGTGCTAATGCATCTCAACTGAATAACATTCTTTTGTCCCATATCTCTAATATAGTGATATTGGATTTCCACAGGCTTTGTCCTATTATGAAACACCAGGTTGGAGTCTACATCACACTTGGTAGTCCAAAGTTCACCAAGTATCCATCTATTCAGGAATATCATGACCTAGGAGTCAACATAAAGGCCCCCTAGCCTATATACATGGGACTCCATCCCATGAATCATAGTCCTCTGACTGATCACTAGAGAAACCATCTTGACATGGTCCACTCCCTCTAAACCAATATGATCAAGATCGTCATATGTCAATTGAAGCACATCCTATTAGTTGCTCCCTCTATCACAAAAGCATACCCTGCTCACATGGTCCCAATCATGGAAGATATCTTGCTCCAAGAGACTCTCATCATATGATATACATACGGATGAAGGTATGTTATTTCCTCCTCTTCGAAGAAATGTCTTCAACCATCAACTCAGTCTCATGCAAACAAGTGTCAAGTTATTCCTTGAATGCAATCTCTTATGCTTCTTGGTCCATCCTAAAAGCATCTTAAAGAGATTAATAATAGTTTATAGAACTAAACTATCTGAAAGAGAAATACCAATGTTAAAAGCATGCATGGATCACTATTCCAATATAATTGCATGAATTAATAGACACATAGAAAATTCATGAATATTATGAAATACTTATCTCATTTAAATCAGAATCTCTTCAAGTCCCCTTGCAGTCCACTCCCTTCTACCAAAGGGTATCTTGATGTCAACCTTCTGATCTCTTTGTTCAAGGCTACCCTCTGATGGTCTGTCAGATTCTCTCTGAATGTTGATTCTTCCACTTCGAAGAAACTGATCTCACCTCAATGATATTACCCACTAAGTACAAAGTTGTTTGTTTAATTTGTTTTTCTCCCGATTTTCTATTATCTCTTATTTCAAATCTGTCATGCTTCACAAGGAGTGAATGTAGTCAAAGTCTGAGATCACAATTTGTACTAATGCGAGCCAATAGTTTGCACAACAAGGATGAGATAATTTCACAACACACGAATCAGGCTATAAGATATTCCCCTTGGTAGTCTCTATTAAATGCAATGTTCCTCTTCCACTCTTGCATTCCCAAGCACAAGCTACAACAGTTGAGAGACTGGTAATGATTTATCCCTGTTATGGTTGCTCGAATTAATCCTTCCTTCATTCGTATTGTAAACTTCCTGGTATTGGGCCTGATATGTTGTCCTACTCATGGTCAACTATCGTAATCTGTATTCATTCGAATTCCATAATCTCTTCTCCCATGTCAATCACTGACCTCTGCGGCAATCACCTTATCCTTATCTGATTGCAATGGATTCTAGATCTACCCTTCTTATCAACATTCCTCTTTTAGACACAATGTAGAGATTATGAAATAGACTGCAACAAGAATAATTTCTTCTTTCCACTTCAAATTTGTCTAAAAGACAGTAGATTACACCACATTTTGGAAGGAAATGCTCATGCCAAGTAGAGATAGGCAATACAGGCTCCCAATAGCCTTGACCTGATAAGAGTCGCTCTGTGCCAATTAAGTTATAGACCACACCTCAAGGACTCACCAATTCTCAAGTAATTGTCTGGCGCTAAGAACAACAACACCACACCATAACAAAGAACTTCACATGCAGTAGGAAAGACTATTGTCGATGAAGATAAGGATCACACCTCTCGGTAGTCTGAAAGAATGCTAAATCTGAACAGGACAAATGGTGGCCAAAATACAACCTTCTACAACTCCAACACTATATATGGAGAATCGCACCTTCAATACTATGCTTAATTTAATCATGCCTAAAGCACTAGATAGTTCACAATCTGTTAGAATATTGTCATGCCAAGTACACAGAATGATACACACACCGAAGCAACAAGACTCCCACCAATGAAGTTTTATGTGCCTCGACCAAGGAATGGTTGTTCAGCTTTTGACAATTTTCTCCTCTGTCCATTCTTGCTTTATGTCCTTGAACAATATTGTGGAGATTCTGAGTAATTTCATCTCCCAATAATCCTTGGGCTTGCCGTAGAGCATTACTTGAAAAACACTTCAACAAGATCGTGAAATTCATGCAATGGATTTGGTTGGTCGAAGGTGTGCCAACATAAAATTTGTTGGGCATGTAATTTATTCAGTCCATCCATCTTATAGGTTGTCGTTAAAGGCATGGAGGGCGAAGCCAGAAGGCCGATGTAGAAATTTGTCATGATAATCAATCTGTCATATCCAAGCTAATTTGTGGGAGGTAACAAAGCATCGATTTGATCCAGATCATCGATATCATTCAAGATGATAAGGAGGCAATGATGATTTAAGTGATGCACCAGAAGTTCCTTCCCTTCACTTATGTTGGGAAATATAAAAATTTTGATCAACAGTTTTTGATTGTGCGTTAACTTTAAGGCTTATGCGTCTCCATGTTATATTAGATGGAGCCTCCTTTTATATTTGTCCAACGCTTACCGATAATAAGGCTTTCAAGATAGCGTGAATTTGGCAAGGATTTGTATTGCCTATTGTGAATCACAGTCCAAATACATACAACATTATCAACATACATTTTGGATACTCCTCTTTGACCTCACTTTCATGCATGAACCGTCCTGTAGTACCAAAAAAACTTTTTGCTCTGCAGAAAATAGTCGAGATCATAGCTTATGCTGACTTGCTTCTAGATGATGTTTCTCCAATCGCTCAGGTCCCAGGTTGATCTTCCTGCTCTGATACCATGTTGTTGTTTTTTTGGTATGCTCAATTAACCATGGGCAATAACTCTTATTTCCCTCACAACCATAGATGATATATTTGTCTCCCTTGAGCACTCTAATTTATATTTATCTGCATATTTTGATATATTGTTATATCCTTATTTTAAATGAGATCATACATCTCATTATGTATATGTGAGAGATGTCTATACAACAAGGGTCGCCACTCTTCCAAGTGGTACCAATTATTACATTATTAATATAATAATTATTGTATTATCATATAATATAATAATTATAGATTATAATTATAATATAACTATATTATCTCATAATAATAAAATAAATATAATCACAAGCTTTGTGATATCAATGTCGGCATGTGGATTCTGACCACAACTATAATAAAATCAACAAGAGACACCACCAAACGAGCGAGAGCATCAAGGAGGAGGTAAGGGTTCTAACGTTATTAAACTCTTTGTTAAACCTAATTCGCATATAGCTTAGGTGATAGTTGATGAGAAGAATAAATTAAAGTCTATTGTAATTTTCTTTGTTGCCCTTGCGAAACTATATTAATAATTGGATACAAAGTATTTGGGTCAAGAAACTAGGGTTTGTATCTCCTTCTGTAGAATGGTGCAGAGGGGCTTGTTCATTGTATTTTTTAAATCCCCCAAACACCAAGATGATGTGATTCAAAAATAGTTTTGGAATGTGGACAAATGTTGTTTTAGGGTCATGGGATGGTCTCTGGAAACCAACAAAGATGAAGTCTCGGCTATCTCATGCCCTAGATGGATATCTGTTCACAATGTTCCTCCCTATTTTTGGCATTTTTTACCCAAAGCATTAGAGAATCTTGGAGATTTCCTTAGAGTGGACAACTCTCCTACTCTTTTGCCACATTTAGATGCAAGGATATTGATGGCCATTAACTCGGGAAAAGACTTACCCAATGAATTGGTTGTGGACTTAGAGTCGAAAGATTTCTCCTGCCCTATGAAGTATTTGGGCGAAATCAATTCTTGCTTTCTATGTACAATGGAAGGTCATTTGAGAAGGAAATTTCCTCTGTTGGGAAGAAGGGAACTCCCTCCCCCCTCTGAGAAGAACATTCCCCTTGTTGATTGTGTTTTTGTTGCTCCTCTTGTCCTCTTGTTGTCTCTAGCCCCTGTCTGACCTCCCCTCCTATGTTTGGTCTGACTTCTTGTAGTGTCACTCCTATTCCCACTGCTAGCCCCTTGAGCTCTTACTGCTCCCTCCCCGCCTCCCCCCTCCTAGACCTCCTCCTCTCTCTTTGGATAGCCCTTTTGATGGAGGGTACCTTCCCCTCCCCCTGAATGCACAACAATTTTCTTTACAAAAGATTAGGGGTTTTGTTGCAGTTAAAAATAGGATTGAAAAAATGATTTATAATAACAACTTCAATAGTGTTGAAAAGAATCGAAACAACAGTAGCCCCCCTACTCCGGATGTGAGAGGGGCCTTGGGGGCCAAGGTCTCTAACCCTAATTTTATTGAGGAGGCTCCTAAAGAGGGGGCCAAATTGGGTGTAGACTCAGGAACTAATCTTCAACCTGAAGTTAATTTCATCTGTGCCCTCAAGTACTCCCCCCTTTAGGTTTCCCCTAAATAGAGGGAGGAACTCATAACCAAACCCCCTAGACAGATATCATACCCCTGGTAGGAGTGTTGATGTTGGGAAGGAGAAGGAGGATAGGGCTATCCCTCCTAACTGTGATGATGCTATTAGATATAAAGATTGGAAGAGATGGGTCATTGTGCCATATAGGTCTTTCTTTGTTCATAAATTTATTGAGGATGCTATGTATGATATTGGTCTGCAAAAAGCCAAGGCTAAGAACCCTAAACACATTGAAAAACACAAGAAAAACAAGCCTTCCACCCTAGGAGCTGAGCATGTTGTTGGACGTAAAAAATAAAGAGGTAGACCTCTTGGCTCTACTAACAAGAAACCCGTTCTTGGGGCCTCCAAAGCTCAATTACCTAAGTGCTATAGAACATTTGGGACCCCAATTTATACTTCTTCTTAATAGTTTCCCATGGCCTTGAACCTGGTATCTTGGAATGTGAGGGGATTGGAATCTCCTAATAGGAAATACGTCATCAAAAGGTTTCTCATAATGAAATAGGATGTTGACTTTCTCCTACTGCAAGAGCTCAAGGAAGTCCAATTATCCCTGGACGTTAATCTAAAATGTATCTGGAGAGAGGTTGCCTAGTATAACCCCAATCATGCTAAGGGGAAGGGTGGTGCTACAATTCTTGTTTCCAAAAGATGGGCTAACTTTGTTGAACAATGGGGATGCTTTCCATGTAACAGGGTGGTGTGGATCAAACTTAATTTCAAGGGGGATATCTTTGGTATTACATCCATCTATGCTCCAAATGATCACAAAGACCATATTTTGGCTGGCCAGACTGGAAGATATCCTCTGGATATTTGGAGGGGACTTTAATATGATTGAACATGCTCAAGATAAAAGCGAAGACAATGAATTTGAGTGGAAACCTAATGAGAGATTCTTTTGGATGAGAATGATTAATAAACATGGCTTAATAAATCCCTTAGTCGGTAGAAAGAAGGATTATGGGGGTATCTGGTATACTTGGTGCAATTACAAATAGGTCACAAGAGGATTTATTGTAGATTGGATAGAGTTTATTTCAATAAATTATCTTTCAGGGAGATTCAAGGAGATAATAATGTTAGTGTTAAAACCATCCCATATACGTTGTCTGATCACCACCTAATAGCAGTGTCTCTCAATCTCTTGTCCTCTTCCATTGCCCCTCAGTGTGCTAGTGATGACTTTTCTCTCAACTCTGAGCTCCTTAAGGATGAAGAAGTGGTGTTTACAACCTATATTATTAGGCAATAGAACTATTGTTACCCTAGCTTTGATAATGCTATTGATAGATGGAACCAGAATGTGGACAGTTGGAAAGTTCTCTTTCAAATAGTGGGTAAAAATTGTTGGGAAAATTGTGTCTCAACCTTGCATTTACATGAGGTTACTATTTATAGTAAGTTTTTATTTGAGCACAAAATGGTGCAAAATTCTCCCTGAAGCTTCTGGTTGGCTAGATAAGCATTTTGCTAAAGTTACGTTGCAAGATCACAACTAGTTTTGAACATATTAATTTTTCCATTTTGGAGGGGTCTAATGGTTTAAATTTGATTTTGAGGACTTTAGAGGCCCTAAAATGCCCTAAAAAGTGAGTGTAAATGGTGTAGTGGTTTACGAGGCAATAGAGAACTTTGCGAGCTTTTTGGCGCTTCAAATGGTTTGTTAATTGGACACACGATTCTCAAGTTATGGCCTCTGAACGTTCGTACTCCTGAAACAGGAAATATAAAATACATCAGACACATAAATGGTTTGTAAAAAGGGAGGGACACATCATAGGGCATCTAGAAGGGAGATAAGGTCGGCTACACCTTATTGGGTGGTTTTAGCCCATGGTTTTGTAATATCGTTTGATGGTTTCTTGTATTGTATCTCCTATATATGAGGTGCATGAGATAGAGGTTAGGTGTAAGAGTCTTATGGCTATTGAGTTACCTCTGAATCTCTGATTAGTGGTACTCCTGTGAAGAGATTTCTCTGCAAGTATATTGTAATCTATTTTGACTGTTGAATAATATATTGGGCAACTTTTGGAGTGTGGGGTTTTTCTCCCAAAAGGGTTTTCCCCACGTAAATCACTGTGTTATGGTTTGAATGCTATTATATCTATTTCTATTTTTTGTAACTGTTGTGAGGATCTGTAAAAAAATTTGCATTACCCTCCTCTCAAGGTTATTGTAGGAAGTTTTTCTCCTACTTAACTTCCTTACAAGTGGTATTAGAGCTTGATCACCTTTGGTTTCAATTGTGGGTTGTTGGGTTTTTTTAACTAATCCAAATTTGAGTGGGAGCTTGTGCAAAAGAAACTTTTGATCTTGTTGTAGGAATTTTCAGATGACAAGTTTATTAGGGAAAATAGAGGTGGAGAAATTTAATGGAATAAATTTTGAGACGTGGAAGCTGAAGATGGAAGATCTACTAATAGATCAAGATCTATGGGATGTTGTTGATGTGAATTTCCAAAGGCCCTCAGATCCTACTATGGCAGCTCAGTATGATGTTATGAACCGAAAAATCCAAGGGTCTAATCAGTTTGTGTCGAATAGACTCTATTCTAATCAATTTACATGAAGAAAACACTACAAAGAAGCTATGGACTAAGCTTGATGAAAAGTATCAAGTGAAATCTTTATTAAATCATATTTTCTTGATGAAGAAATTATTTCTTGAAGATGGAAGAGGGTGGACGAGTTGCAGACCACCTAGAAGCATTCAATATGTTGGTGGCTCAATTAGTATCTTTCGGTGTTAAGATGAACAAAGAGGAGAAATGCCAGATCTTGCTTTGTTCTTTGCTTGATTCGTGGGATTCTCTTATTATGGATATCGATAGTAATTCTATTGTTTTGAAGTCTAAAGATGTGGTGGGTGCCCTACTTAGTGAAGAGATGTGAAAGAAGGTATCCCATAGTTCAAAGGAATCCATAATTGTTCGGGGAAGACCTAAGGAGAAAGGCAAGAAGAATGAGAAGTGGGATAAGTCCAAATCGAGGGGGAGATTGAAATCTCCTAGAAAGTTCAAAGTCATTTGCTGGAATTGCGGTAAACCAGGTCACATTCATAAGGACTGCAAAGAAGAAAAGAAGAAGAAAAAGAAAAAGGTCGATTATGATTCTGAGTCTAAGAAGGAAGATGGTGATGCATTTATTGCAGCTTTGGTGACTCATGTAGGTAATGATGCCTAGTTAATTGACTTAGGTGCATCTTTTCATATGATTGCCAATAGAGATTGGTTTTCTAAATATGAAGAATTTAATGAAGGTAAGGTGTACTTGGGTGATGATTCACATTACACATTGTTGGTCGAGGTAAAGTTATAGTTAGGTTTTCTGATGGTAGAATAAAAAGGATTAATGGTGTGTTGCATATCCCTGGTTTAAAACAAAATCTGTTATCTGTGAGCAAACTGATAGATGCGGGTGTGTAGGTTATCTTTTCTGAAGCAAGATGTAAGATTATTAAGGGTGCTATGGTAATTTCTAGAGGTTTCAAGTTTGACACTTTGTATAAGCTAGATGCATACACTGTTGAGTGTAATAACACTTTTGTAAAAAGTAAATTTGTGGAAGATTTGAGGGTTTCACCTTCAGTGGATGGAAATAGATTTTGGGTAACTAAGGGTTCTCTTTCTTCTGAAGCAAAGTTACCTACAGAGAAGACTATGTTATGACACCAAAGGGTTGGACACATTGGAGAAAAGGGTCTAAGGACCTTGAAAAATATAAACCTTGTTGGAGGTTTGAATGATTGTAATCTTTAATTTGATTTCTGTGAGCATTGCATTTATGGAAAATAAAACCACGTTCAGTTTTACTCGAGTTCTCATAAAACTTGTTGTGTTATGGATCTTATTCGTTCTAATGTGTTTGGTCTTGTAGATGTTCCTTCGATTGGAAAATCCACATATTTTGTTTCATTTATTGATGATTTTAGTAGGACATGTGTATATTTTCTAAAGAGTAAATCCAAAGTTTTCAGTCGATTTAAAGAATTTAAAGCAATGGTTGAGTTGCAAACTGGAAAGAGAATTAAAAGTTTGAGGATTGATAATGGCCATGAATTTTTCTTTAATGATTTTGATAGGTTCTGTAAAGACTATGGCATTATCAGACAAAAGACAACTCTGTATTCTCCACAATAGAGTGGAGTTGCAGAAAGAATGAACAAGATTCTAATGGAGAAGGCTAGGAGTATGCTGACTGGTGCTGGTCTAGAACAATTTTTTTGGGTTGAAGTTGTTGTCATTACTTGATACCTGATTAACATGTCTCCTACATCAGCCCTTGTTGATAAAACCTATATGGAAGCATGGTTGGGTCACAAGCCTTCATTGAGACATCTTAGAGTTTTTGGTTGTGAGGCATATGCACATGTGCCAAAGAAGAAGCAGACAATGTTGGAGAACAAGGATATGAAATGTATCTTCATCGGGTATAGTTATGGTGTGAAAGGATACAAGCTTTGGAACCTTGTTGCACAAAAGGTAATTCAAAGTAGAAGTGTTATTTTTAGAGAAATTAAGTCTCCTTTTGTTACATTACAGCCAAAACAGACTAAAAAGGAAGATGTGATTCAATTTCCTTCCACACTTGAAAGAGTTGAATCAAGACCCCTAGATAGGCAAGAAGTTGAGGAGAGCTCGTCTAGCTCTTAATCTTTAGAAGAGGAGGAAGAACCTCCAACTCAACTTGTTTTAGGTCTACAAGACATAGACAACCACCTGAAAGGTATTCACCTGATGATTGGAGATGTATTTTTTCTTTGAATACTAATGTGGATGAATCAAAATATATAGAAGAGACATTAGGTATGAATGATGCAGAATCCTAGAAGATTGTTATGGAAGAAGAAATGACAAATTTGAAAAAGAATGATACATGGGATCTTGTACCATTGTCTGAAGGACGAAAGCTTGCTGGTTGCAAATGGGTGTTAAAAAAAAAGATTGGTTCAGATGGAAGCATTGAGAAGTATAAAGAAAGGTTGGTTGCAAAAGGCTACTCTCAGGTTGATGGTGTTCATTATGGTGAGATATTTTCTCCTATTGCAAAAATGACATCCATTAGATTTTTTCTTTCTATTGCCGCTGCTTATGATTTAGAGGTTGAGCAAATGGATGTGAAAACTGCTTTCCTTCATGGTGATTTGGAGGAGGATATTTATATGACACAACCAGAGCACTATGTGGTGAAAGGTAAAAGTAATTTGGTCTGTAAATTTAAAAAATCTTTGTATGGCCTCAAACAGAGTCCTAGGATGTGGTACCAGAAATTTGATACATATGTGTTGAGTCTGGGATTTTAGCATTCTAAATTAGATCACTGTGTTTATTATAAATTTGATGGTGATCATTTTATATACATTGCATTGTATGTTGATGATATAGTATTCATTGGTAAAGGGAAAGATATGATTTCATAACTAAAGTCTCAGCTCGCTGCTAAATTTGAAATGAAAGATATTGGTGCAACGAAACAGATTCTTGGGATAGAAATTAAAAGAGATAGAGTGAACAGAAAGCTATGGCTAGGCTAGAGTAAGTATGTGAATTTAGTGTTACATGGGTTCAAAATGCAAGATTGTAGACCATTGTGTGTTCCTTTTACAGTTGGAATAAAATTATCTATTGTAGATTGTCCTGCATCCCCATCGGAGATGGAAGACATGAGTAGAGTGCCTTACTAAAATGCAGTTGGAAGTTTGATGTATGCTATGGTCTGTACTGGACTAGACATTTTCCAAGCAGTGGGAATTCTGTCCAGATATATGTCTAATCCTGGTAGAGTTCATTGGGATGCAGTCAAAAGAGTCTTCAAATATTTGAAGGGTACCTTAGAGTATTCTTTGTGTTATCATGGTAATTTAGTTGGAGACGTGATTTCCCATTATATTCATGGTTATGTGGATTCAGACTAGGCAGATGATATTGATAGTAGAAGATCGACAAGTGCTTGTGTGTTTACTTTATTTGGTGGTACAATTAGTTGGATGAGTAAGCGACAAGTTGTGGTTGCTTTGTCAACTCTTGAAGAAGAGTATATGGAATCTACTCATGCTTGTAAAGAGGCTATTTGTCTTAAGAAACTGTGTCGAGACATTGGAATAAAACAAGGAGCGTGACAGGTTATTGTGATAGTTTATTGTGACAGCCAGAGTGCAATCTACCTAGCTAAGAACCCAACATTTCATGCCCGGACCAAGCACATTGATGTTCAGTATCATTTTGTCAGAGATATGGTCAAAGATGGTAGGGTGAAGCTGGTTAAGGTAGAAACTTTGATGAATGTTGCAGATTCTTTAACTAAGGTTGTGAGCACAAAGAAGTTTAGATGGTGCTTGGAGTCTATGGGCCTCATGGCCCCTAGCAATTGATTCATTGTGTTGATACTCCCTTTTCTCTTGCAAGGTGTTCAACAAGGGAGATTTGTTGGGAAAATGGTGTCTCAACCATGCATTTACATGAGGTTACTATTTATAATAAGTTTTTATTTGAGCATGAAATGGTGTGAAATTCTCCCTGAAGCTTTTGGTTGGCTAGATAAGCTTTCCGGTAAAGTTACATCGCAAGATCACAACTAGTTTTGAAGATATTAATTTTTTTCATTTTGGAGGGGTCCAATGAAATGTTTAAATTTGATTTTAAGGACTTTAGAGGCCCCAAAATGCCCTGAAAAGTGGGTGTAAACAACATAGCTATTTATGCCTCTGAAAGTTTATACTTCTGAAATAGGAAATATAAAATACATCAGACACATAAATGAGTTGTAAAAATGGAGGGATATGTCATATGGCATCTAAAGGGAGATAAGGTCGGCTACACCTTATTGGGTGGCTTTAGCCCATGGTTTTGTAATACCATTTGATGGTTTCTTGTATTGTATCTCCTATATATAAGGTGCGTGAGATAGAGGTTGGGTGTATGAGTCTTATGGCTATTGAGTTACCTTTGAATCTCTGATTAGTGGTACTCCTGCAAAGAGATTTCTCTGCAAGTATATTGTAATCTTTTTTGATTGCTGAATAATATATTGGCCGGCTTTTGGAGTGTGGGATTTTTCTCCCGAAAGGGTTTTCCCCACGTAAATCACTGTGTTATGGTTTGAATGTTATTATATCTATTTTTGTTTTATGTAACTATTGTGAGGATCTGTAAAAAAATTTGCATTACCCTCCTCTCAAGGTTAGTGTAGGAAGTTGTTCTGCTACTTAACTTCCTTATAAAAATAAAGCTATTGATAAGAGGAAAGTGAAATTTGATCTGCACAATAATCTTGTGGCAGCAGAAGACCTTTTACAGAGACATCTTGATGATGTTGAAGCTGGAATTAAGATAAGAGTTACTAAAGATGGCCTGAGAGAGATCCAAAATAAGAAATTTTAGGGGGCCAAGGTGAGGGCTAGAGTAAATTGAGTTGATCATGGAGATAAGGGCTCCAAATTTTTCTTTCACTTCCTCAAAAGTAAGGAAGCAAGAGAACGTATTAAGTCTATTAGTGAGGGGGGGGGGAAGAAATCTCTAATCAGGAGGATATTTTGAATGCCTTCTCCAAGTTTTACCAAGGTTTGTTCACTTCGAAGGATTGTAGGCTTAATGTTGAAAGACAAAATATTCAATCAGTTATTCCCAAAAAGGTCTTGGAGGATGATGCCTACCTGTTGAATAAAAACTTAAATCTTGAAGAAATCCACATGGCTATTTCAGCTCTTAACAATGAAAAGGCCCTTGGGCCAGATGGGTTGACTATTGAATTCTACAAGAAGAACTGTGATTGGATCAACAAAGATCTATTACAATTATATCAGGAGGCCATTGGAAAAGGATCTCTGGGGGCTAAGATTAATAGTGGTGTAATCAGACTCGTTCCTAAGGATGGAGACAAAACTCTTATTAAAATTTGGAGGCCTATTACACTACTAAATGTGTCCTATAAAATACTGGCCAGAGGTCTTGTTGAAAGGCTTAAAAAGGTCCTTCCTAAGATTATTAATATTACTCAAACTGGTTTCATCAGAAGGAGATACATTCTGAAAAATCTCATCACGTGTTGGGAATCTCTTTGTTGGTGTAATTATTTATTCATCTTAGATATAATTACACTTTACTTAAGTTTACTTAGGTACATGCATATCATAGTAGTTTGCATATGAGACACTTAGAGAGATGTGATACATTGGGAGTGTGTCTGTAGGAGAATTTCCACATTTTATGGTGTGATCTTGTTCTTACTTATCATATCCACTTATTGTGGAGTGATAATTCCACCTTCGGTGGGTGATCCACCTCATGTAGAATATTCTACTATCTCTCCCACCTACCCTTGCATCTCATTGAGCCACATGTCATCATTGTGTGCTCTCTTGTCTCTTAGTCTTTCCTTTATAAGCATGCCAATTTCCATTGTATGTAACTTGATTATCCAATTAATCAGTATTTGCTCTTGATAGAATACAGTTTATTCCTATCAATATTTCGTCTCTCTATTTTGTACTTTTCATTGAGATCTTGATCTTGGCAAAATCTCACATGGTATCAGAGCCTATAGGGCTTCATTGATTAGTCTTTTGGAGACATTGTGGAGGCTTCAATTTTGGATTTGGGGAGATGCTTATTGTAGGTGCGTCTTATGGCGATTTGGACATCACGGTTGAGTCTGAGAGACCATTTCCATGAATTTTGAGTATAAATTCGACCTATTTTGGAGAAAAGTGATTTCAGAGCTTTGGAGAAAAAAATTTAGCCTATAAGGCTAGCAGTACGGATTTTTTTTAAAAATAAATTAATTAATTAATTTTCTGCGAAATTTGTATTTTCTAATTTCATAGTTTTTTATTTGAAAATATTGTAAAGTTTTGTTTCAAAAAAAACAGTCAATATATTTTTCGAGGGGTTACCCCCCCCCCCCGTGAACCCGTACTACAGGGCCATACCACCTGCGGCTTCCTTTACCGTGCTGCCCCGTGTGTCCTCTCTAGAGATGATCTTCATCCGGCTCCATGGTCTTCTGTGCTCCTTCCGCCATTCTTCTCCTTGTTGTGCTCTTTCGGCTCCCAACACCACTATCGGGCTCTTGTGTTTCTGACAACCTCCTACCTCTGCCGCCAATGGTCAACTCCCCTCCATCAACCACTGCCAACGACACCACTATGCCTGACGCTGCCGCCACCGCCTCCGACAGGCCCTGAACTTAGCCCACACAACAGTCTGTGTAGGCGCCATGTGGCCCCATGCTATTTGCCCACAACATCACCCAGTATTGCCACCACAACAACACGTGGCCAACTCTCATTCACCACACAGCATACAGTTGGTGCCTTGTTTGCAGGCCATGCAGGCATCCTGAGGTCCAGTCATCCAGCGACACATCGACATTTATTGGTCCACGTAGCCCCCAGTTGGTGCCCAATTGTCAGACTAGTCAGTGACCGTACGCTCCATCACCTGCCACCTATTATGCCATGTAATCAACCGTACAGACCAGTCATCTGTACAGACTGCCAGTGGTCAGTCCACGTCAACGGATTGTATGACACGTCAGCGATACATCATTTGTATGGACGAATCAAATTTTGCCACGTCATCATAGTCTGTACGGTATTGACAGCGTGTGTAGAGGGTGCAACGACCCGATGATGGTCAAACGACCATCAAATTTAAGATACTGAAATATTGACATCAGCAATGCGTCAGTCCATTTTTGAAATTTTTTTGACCCCCTCACCATTTGGCTTTTTGATTTTGCAGTTCAACTTCAGGAGGTCGTATCTTGCTCATTTTTGCTCCTTTTTGGGTGCATTTTTTTTTATTTGGGCTAATTTTTTGTGTTCTTCACAATGGTGGAGGAATTTTCTGATTTTGATGGACAAATATTTCACAATTTACAATATTTTTATGATTGTACTTATCTAATCCTCAATTTTGCAACTTTAGAGGCTTCGTTTGGGATCATACAACCTCCTTTTCAGGTGTCATTTTTTTTTAAGTGCATAATTAATTTTTTTGTCTACTTTCATAATATGCCATTAGTTTGTAGTGATTTTGAGTAAAAATTGTACTTTCAGTATTTGGTCATTTTTTGTCTCTTTGGTACTTATATTTTGCTTGGATCTCAGTTTAGATCACTTGTTGTATTTTTGGGGGTCTCTTATAGCCTATTTGAGGCAGTTGAAAGTTGAAATCAGAAGTCCACATTGCCTTGTTTTGCAAGTGGCCCATTGTACATGCACTAAGTATAAAGTGCTAATTCATCTTTTTTTTCCTGGTTTTTTTTTTTTTTTTTTTTTTGGGGTTGGGGGGGGGGGGGGGTGTCTTGTGTGATTGTGCCTCTCTCTATCTTGTGTTTTTTTCATTTTGGTGCTATGGGTTCTCCTAAATTTCCACTTTTAACTCCACACAATTATGCATCATGAAAGATTAAGACATGGAGTAAACTAATGGAAAAAGGACTCACTCATTATGTAAATGGAACAATAACAACACCGCCTGATCCTAAGGCTGGTCCTAATGCTCAAATTGAATGGCTCACTAAAAATTCTATGGCACTTGGAACATTAAGAAAGTATGTATCAAATGACCTCATTTTTCACATTGAGAAGTGTACAACAATCAAAGAGGCTTGGGATATTTATGACAAATTGTATGGTCAAGTTGATGAGATTAAGGGCTACAATCTTGATAGTGAACTCACAACATTGGATCCCAAGGATTTTGATACAATCCAAGATTCTATCACAAAAGAAAATAAGCTAAGAGCAAAGCTAAAGGATTGTGTCATTGACAAAAAGGATGCTCAATTGGTTTACAACTTGTTGGACAAGCTTCCATCAAAGTATGCAATCTTTGTATCCAGCTTTCACACCCATAGGTTAGCTCAAGGTTCCTCATACACTTCTCCCTCATTTGATGCATTCACGGAGATGTTGATTCTTGAGCAATCTAAGTTGAAGATGGGGATTCTCAAATCTTCAAAGTCACAAGCTTTGGTGGCTAATAAGGGGAATCAAAGCAATCAAAGAAAAGGCAAGAACCAAAAGAAACCTAAGTCTAAACCACAACAAGATGGAGCACAATCCTCCTCTCCACAACAAGGTGATTCTACATCCTCACCTAAGAAGAAATCAAATAAGGACAATTTTGTTTGTGCATATTGCAAGAAGTCGGGACATGATGAACAACATTGTTACAAGAAGGATATTGATGAGTTGAAGCATCTTATTGAGAAGAACAAAATCAGTTTACCTTCTAGAATTTCTACTTCGGCTTCTTCTTCCAAAGAAAAGGATAAAGGAAAGGATCACTCTTTTGGGACAGATAAAGGAAAGGGACAATCAATTTGTGCTACTACAAGTCATGATTCAAGGAGATGGCTTCTAGATCCAGGGGCTTCTCATCATATGGCATCTCCGCAATCTATGTTCTCTTCATTTGAGCCTTGCACCATGCTGCATATTTTGATGGGCAATCATACATACATGGATGTGATTGGGAAAGGATCTATTGCCATTGGGGATAACTCTTTCAATGGTGTGTTGTGTGTACCCCATTTGACAAACAATCTTCTTTCCATCTATCAAATCACACATGGGGCAACATGGAGTTCACACCTGATCCAATTATAATTAGAGACTTGGAGACTAGAGTTATCATTGCAACTATGGTGGTTGATCATGCATCTCGGTTGTACTCCTTTTCACATTTCGGTCCTATTGATGAGGTTGATTCTTCACATGATGATTTAGATTTTGAGGAGACCTTTGGGTACTTGAACTTGGGTGTTCTCACACATGATCCTATTCTAAAGCCTTGCATTTCATCTCCTCCTATAAATATCACACCACCTATTGCACCTAATGATGCAACTAGTGCAACAATTTTGCCTTCTTGTGATTCAGTGTAGTAGGATATTTATTGTAGATTCTAGCTTCAGTTCATTGGGATGACTACTTGACAAACATTGCAGGCTAATTTGTGTATTCCTACATTGTAGATTTGGGAGACATCATTGATGACATTCATCTTCTCTTTGATGAAGATGATCCTTCTTCGATTGTTGCGAGGGAACACTCTGACCCTCTTGTGCATTCTCTACATGATCATTCTTTTGAGGTTGACATGATTGTGGATACTTTTGTATAGCAATTGAAGGAGGTCTCTTTATCTTTAGAGGAGACATGTGAGTCTTTGGATATTTTTCTACATTCATCCCCACTAGATCTTGGAGTGCCTTTTTCAGCAGTGCGGAGCAATTCACCACCTTTGGAGGGGGTAACTTCCAGCATCGACATGGGGACACTTGAGCAGTTTTCAGAGATTTCATTCATCATGAGTTTTTTTCCTACATCTTCCCTTCATGATTGGGGAGACTTTAGGGATACACCTTTGGTTTTGTTTCTTCCCAAGGGGAAGAATTTTGTTCGACGTTCGTGGAGCAGTTTCTTCATTCAACTTCAAGCTTCTACCATTGGTGTAGATTCTACTTTGAGGGGGGGCTAACTATCTCCTCTTCTCTCATATGGGGGGACTTTTTCCTCACATGGGGTTTTGTCCTTCTCATACTTCTTTGAGAGTTCTTTGTATATAGTTTTCATCTCTCTTTTGGGGGAGGGTTTTTTCCCATTGGTTTTTTTCTCTCTTTCCCTTCTTTATGGGAGATTGCATTTGCATTTATACATGGGTACCTAACATGGCCATGTAGTCGGGACCCATCTTGCATTGCTTAGTTGCATTGTATACTTAAGTGCATTCTCCTAAGTTGCACTTAAGGGGGGGTGTTGGTGTAATTATTTATACATCTTAGATATAATTACACTTTACTTAAGTTTATTGAGGTACATGCATATCATAGTAGTTTGCATATAAGTCACTTAGGGAGATGTGATGCATTGGGAGTGTGTATGTAGGAGAATATTCACCTTTTATGGTGTGATCTTATTTTTACTTATCATATCCACTTATTGTGGAGTGATAATTTCACCTTCGGTGGGTGATCCACCTCATGTGGAATATTCTACTATTTCTCCTACCTACCCTTGCATCTCATTGAGCCACATGTCATCATTGTGTGCTCTCTTGTCTCTTAGCCTTGACTTTATAAGAAGGCTCATCTACATTGTATGTAACTTGATGATCCAGCTGATCAGTATTTGCTCTTGATAGAATACAATTTATTCCTATCAATATTTTGTCTCTCTATTTTGTACTTTTCATTAAGCTCTTGATCTTGCCAAAATCTCACACTCTTCATTGGGCCCACAATTCTAGGCAGAATGGTGCAATGTTGATTGATTAATTTTGAACATGCCTATGATAGGATTGAATGGACATTTGTTCTTATGATGTTGGAGAGCCTTGGCTTTCCTCCTTTCTTCTGTCTAATGGTCCAAACTCTATTAAAAGATGTGAGAGCTTGTGTGGAAGTGAATGGAAAGAGATCAAAATACTTCTCTCTATCCTGCTCTATTAGGCAGGGTTGTCCCCTTGCGCCGACCTTGTTTGTTATAGCTTCTGATTCTCTTCACTATCATCTAAGAGATAACTCTCTCTCTTGTAAGGTTAAAGGGGTCAACCTTCCTAATGGGGCTGAGGTTCTCAATATCCAATTTGTAGATGATACCGCCATTTTGGTGGACCTTGAAGAACAAAATATGGGTGCCCTTATGACTAAATTGGACATATTTTGCAAGGCCTCCGGAAGTAGAATATCCTTGCATAAATCCATCATGTTGAGTTGGAACCACCAGGCTCCAACATGGTTAACTAAATACTCTATCTCTTGGGGTGAACCTGAACATCAGGTCAAATACTTAGGAATCCCTTTTGCCATTAACCCCAACTTAAATGAGATGTGGGAATGGGTCAAATTGAAAATTGATAAAAAAAACTCAAAAAATGGAACTCAATTTCTTACTATGGTAGGGAGGTTTTAGATTTGTCAGAAAATTGTCTCTTCATACAATATCTTCTACTCCTTGGCTTGGATCTTCAGCAATTATTAGTTTTCCTTCATTAAGAAACTTGCCAGAGATTTCTTATGGTCGGATGGGAAGGGAGGAAAGAAAAAACATGTTGTCAAGTGGAATTGGTGTATCATGAGCATACAAAGGGGGGGCTTAGGGCTTAAAGACCTAAGGCTCCAAGGTATTGCCTTGGCCTCCAAATGGATTTTCAAATCCCTTTATGGTGATGAACTTTGGAAAATCTTAATTAGAAACAATATTGCAAACTTAGTACCCAAGAAAGCTCCTTCTTGGAGAGGATTGCCCTTATGTGATTTGGTGGTTGGGAACTTCCCTGTCAAACCAACAGGGTCTATTGTTTTCAAATCTCTTTGAAGAGTCTGGGTATGGATACGCCACTTGATTATAGGCAATGGGATTCTCAAAGATGGGGGAACCATCTGGGGGCAAAAATCTATATGGTGGAATTTGGCTCACAAAGACAAGCCTCTGGCCCTCTTGCAAGGTTGTTTGGCTAAATCCTGGGCCAAGAAGGGCATCAAAGTTTTTAGTGATATATTTGATAGAGGGAAACTCCTCTCCTAGCAAGACTTCATGAGAAAATTTGGCATTACCCCTTCATAGTTCAGAACCTTCTTCGTATTGCAATATGCTTGCTCCTCCCTCCCCCCCTCCCTCCTTTGTTGCTTTGATGCTAATCCTATTGACTCTTACTCTTGGTCCAATGGACCTGCTCTACCTACCACTCAAGCCAAGATTATCTACCTTGCCCTGTTTGATAATGAAGAGATTCTTTCCTTTCTATCTCGGTCCTGGACCCCTTGCCTGCACCCTGGTGAATGGCTTAAGATTATTTCCTGCCTGTGATCTTCCCCCATTGAGCCTAAGAAGAATTTCTTTATGTGGAAATTAATCTTGAACAGGCTCCTTGTGCATCAATCTAACTATTTACAGTTGTTGTAGACTTCTAGATTATGTCTCGCACATTTTCTTTGACTATTTGTTTGCCAAAGAAGTGTGGGCTATGTTTGGGGTGGTTTTGAGATGTAATGTTGATGTCATTGATATTATCTGTGGGCATATTGGCAACCTTAATAAGAGTTGTAATTTTTTTTGGTCTATTCTTTCTATCAACATTCTTTGGGCCATATGGAAACTTAGGAATGACAGTGTTTTTTAATAATTGATGCAGATCCCTTATTGAGTCTCTGAGGAGACTCATTCTTCATGATGTTTCTTGGCAGGTCACCGTAGTGATGAAATTATCCATGAAGAAGTTTGAGGACCTCATGACATATGGGGTGGCCAGGGTCTGCAAGTGGGAAGTTACTCATGGATTCACTTGGATAGGACATGAAGCAACCAGAACCCCTTTTGAAATGGCTCTCCACAATTGTACGAGAGAAATGAATGCAAACAAGGGAGGAGGCAGGATCTAGCAGATTGAGAATATTCCAGTGGCGCAACAAGTTGTTTATCCTTACCTGGACCACATCCTGGATGACCGTAAGCTCATATGGATGGAGGGGCAAACTGGTTGGGTAGCATGGTTTGAAATTGATGTCAAACTAACTCCCATTGATGGGGAGTTCCAGTTCATATAGAGACTGATATGTTGTTGTTTTCTCTTTTTGATTCACTATGATAGCCGGTGACTCTGATATCTATTGATGTTATTACTATGCATCTCTAACTTTTTGAATTAGTGGTGGTTGATGACAGGGACTCAGTCTCTCATGCTATGAATGTAACATATACTCTGGTTTTGTCACTGTTGTTTTTGTAATTGCTATGTTTTGACCTTATGATAGTCAATATATTTTTTTATATGTATCATTAATTATATTAAAGTTTTATTTTCGATAATGAAAAGTAAGAGTGATACAATGATCTATTTCATTTGTTAAAAAAAATTAACAAGTAAGAAATAATCTTAATATCTATTTGTTTGATTTGTTAGAAAAATTTGATATCATCTATATGTTTAATGTCATATATTTGTATCTATATAAGGCAAACATAAAAAAATGTGCTAATAGATTACTATTTCAACCTAGATTTTTTTATGTCAATTTATATGTATCAATTGATTTTTTGAATGATTAATTTGAGAACTTGTTAACTCAATCCCAGTCTTTTCTAAAATAGACTACAAACTATAAAATTTAGTTTAGGTAGATAGAATTTTAGAGAAATTATGTTTTTGATTAAAATAAGCAGCAAAACAAGGGTGCAACCTTTTATACAAACAGTTTGTAGGCAACAAAAAAGAAAGACAACAAAACAAGGGTGTTGGCATTTTATACAAACAACCTGTAGGCGGCCAAAAAGTAAGGCAACAAAACAAGGGTGCTAGCCCTAAACAAGCTCAAGTCTAACATGCCATTAATAGCAAGTTAGCCACCATTAAAGGCCTACCAAACCAGCAACAACACAAAAGCAAAATGCTAAGATCCTAACTCAAGATTGGGGAGAAACACCCAAAACTCAACAAGGAAGAGTTTTTTTTTGTTTTTGTTTTTTTTTTGGGGGGGGGGAGACTTACCTTTCCGCATGCAACAAACAATAGCCTGGGAAATACTATTACTAGGAACAACAAGCAAGGAAGTCCCCTCAGAGAATCTGTCCACATCTAGAGAAAATTGTTGTTGCAAAACAACATTAGGAACATACTCACCAGGAGCAGGTCGTTGCTGCAAAACATGATAGAATGTTAGAGAAATTATGTTAAAATAAGTACTAAGATTAGCTTTAACAGTTTTTTTGGATACAAATTTTGGAAGAATTTAGTTTTAGGGAATCAATATATTGAGTGGCATCTACTCTTCCCATCAATTAGTTTTGAATGATGTAAATGAGTATATTGTTGCAATATAAGTAATAATTATGTAATAATGTATTTTTTTATGTGTCAAAATTCTTCTTACTCATGTATTTTAATTATCTTTCTTTTATCTATGATATTACTTTTTTTAAAGATAATTTTGTTTGATTAATACGACTCTCTGAACATATAATGTAAATAAATATATCATCAACGTGTATATTTATTAGTGTTGGAAATACATATAAAATGTTCATCACTAATTGAGTTCATATCAAGTAGTTTCTCTTGAAGAGCACACAAAAAATACTGAGAGTGGGGGGGGGGAGCGTAAATTAGTATTTTAAAAACTTTTAAGAACAAGAGAGTTCATGGTAATGGAAGAGTCAGACATCGAGAAACAAATGTCAAATTTCTTGTGAAAAACCCTTTCAAGTATAAAAAACCACGATGACACAAAATTTTTATTTTTCCAACTTGAACAACAACCCAAAATACAAGAGTAA
Organism: Cryptomeria japonica; assembly: GCF_030272615.1. Lineage (NCBI taxonomy): Eukaryota > Viridiplantae > Streptophyta > Pinopsida > Cupressales > Cupressaceae > Cryptomeria > Cryptomeria japonica. The sequence continues at coordinate 319,099,742 of NC_081407.1, forward strand.
GCATCAACTCACTCAGAGCACTGGTCAACTCCCTTGAATCACAAACAACAAATGTGAAGCACCTACTCCACACAAATGAGGCACCAACCTCAGGGTCTCTTCTTCAATTGTAGCACTTTCTGTTACACAACTTCAAAGAACTGAATTTGAACAAAAATTTTAAGAAGGCATTTACAAACCTGTGATAAAAAAAGTATATCTTCCTCCACAATACTATCTGCAGTTATTAGAAAAACACCTTACACACTGCCACTTAACAGAACCAAGCTTGGTGATATTGGTCATCTGAGTCCAACCACTATGGTGAAAAGCTTCAGATGTTCATGTTCTTCAAAGAAGTTACATTGACATAACACTCAATCATTGAACTGATACCAAAAACCTGTAGAGCATCCCAGCTGTCATTCAAAGCTCCCTGTAATATTCATAAGAAGCTTCCTTTTTTCTCAAAAAAATTTTCACAAAAGGAATGAATATAAACCAGCCTTTATAGAACACAAAAAAAATGTCTCGTCTTACAACAAAAATTAATTAGACGATGCCAGTCACGTACAGGAAGTGACAACGCAACACTAACAGAAGGAAGAAAAAATGGCTTCAGCATCTTGGTCAAGTGAAGAAAAAGTTATTAAAACTTCACAAAATCTCAAAAAACCTTACATCCAAAGTTTTTCTCACATCCTCTCCTCTGAAACTCAGAAACACATAATACCTCTTATCACTTTGGAAGGCTAATTTAGTTGTGGAAGGCTTGTATTCTTCCATCTTTGAGTTGGGAAGCTTATCAATGGTAGAAAGTAAACAGAGGAATCAACCCAAAATTTCAGATCTTCAACTCAACTCTACAGATCTACAAACTCCTACCACACATTCAACATTGAAATTGCTGATGATGTTCAAGAGTGAGGAGGTAAAGTCAATCCAAATGACACACTTTTATTAAGAATTCCTTAAAGATGCGCAAACTTCCAAACATGAAACATCCAGATTCATGTTTGATAGACATTTCTATCAAACACGTCATCTAAACAATAGGATATGCATCAATCTATAAATTCACAATTTTTTAACCAAAAAAAAAAATGTAAAACTTATGAGAAAATTAAGTTGTCAATGAGCTTATAATATATGAAATATATTGTTTCTATAATTTACAAGAGATAGGTGGCTTATCTTCCAATGCTTTTGTGTAACCATAGGCTAAAATCATGAAACCAACATAAACACTCCATTTTATAGTCCAAATAGTGATTATATATATAGACATACAAATACATATACATACACATACACATATACATATACATAACATATACATATACATCTATATGTATACATATAGATATATATAGATACATATGTATGTACATACATACAAACATACATGTGTGTATACAAATTTATGGTAAAAATGTTCAAATATACTTATATGACCATTAAACTTAGGCTATAATAAAGTCTAAAGTCAATTAAATCATTTCAATCATTTATGTATACAATAACACTTAGTATTATGATATATAAAAATCTGTTTAATCTATATATATTTGTATAAAGAAAGCATATGATTTTTTTTGTATTAAGTATCATAGAATCACAAAGCTCATTTTTTGCTCATTCGAGCATCCACGTTATAAACTTATTACAAATACCAATAACACTTAGTATTATGATATATAAAAATTTGTTTAATCTATATATATTTGTATAAAGAAAGCGTATGATTTTTTTTGTATTAAGTATCATAGAATCACAAAGCTCATTTTTTGCTCATTTGAGCATCCATGTTATAAACTTATTACAAATACCAGCTCCTTTCGAGCAAACTTATTACAAATACTAGCTCCTTTCGAGCAAACTTATTATAAATACTAGCTCCTTTCGAGCACCAAACTAGAAACGACAATTGGAAGACCAAAGGTCACAACTTAGAAATCCACTTTAAACAACAACGGAAGACCAAGAGTCACAACTTAGAATTCTACACAAAGGTGTCCCTCATGGGAGTTGAACTTGGGTCTCCACATTGAGAACTCAATGCTTTAACCAACTAAGCTCAACCCCTTGGAGGAAAGCATATGATTTAAATTTTATTCTATATATTATAGGCACACACGTACACATACACACACACATATATCTAATGTGTCATCCAAGATTTGAAGTACACATAATACAATTAGAATGAATAGACCATGTATGTTGTACTTGGATAATGCCAATAATAGTGATTGCTTTAAAAGCTATTAATGAGATTAGTTAGAAGGATTAGAACCTTGGTATAATTAGTATTAATTATGTAACATATAGAGAATGATAAATAGTTCAAATTTTGAACAAATTAGGCAAAAATGATTTCTTTCAAAATTATATTTTATTGTATTTTTAATATGTTTTTTATATTATTGGATTTATGGATTTTTATTGTATTGGTTGTTGAGTTGTATTTATTCAATATCAATTGGATAATTTTTAATTTTATGTACATTTTAATTTTTAAATATTTTATCTTTTTTTTTTTTAAGAATTTCTTTATTGTTTTCTTGTATTTATGGTGAGTCTTCCATGTTGTCTATATCTTGTTAGAAAAATAGTTGACAAGGGTTAAAAAGGTAAAATAATTGCACCACTTGTGATCAATTTAGATTTAAAAATTGAACTAGAATCTTGGCATTCATATATTCTTGTATTAATATTTGATTATTTTTATGTGAATATTATGTATATAATCATCTATTGATTTTGAAATAAGAAAAGCACTCGAATATTTGTACATTGTTAGACTTTATCAATTGAAACACTATTTTTGGCTAATTTATTTTTGATATTTAAAAGCAACAAAACAAGGGTGTTGACCCTGTATATAAACAACTCGTAGGCAACAAAAAAGAAAGGCAACAAAACAAGGGTGTTGACCCTATACAAAGTCAAGTCAAACAATCCATTGACAAAAGGTCAAATAAACCATGAACAACACAACAACAGAAATCTAGGATCCCAACTCAAGAGAGAATTTTTGGCTAACTTGTTGAAAGTGATATGTCGACAAGATTCTTAAATGTAAATTGAATATACATTTTTAAAATCAAAATAGTCTTGAATATTAATGTAACTTTATTTTATAAATGATTATAATATATTATACAAAGCAAAAGATAATATATCATATTAGTAATATACACATTTATGATCTTATTATTTATTTTTGTTGAGGAAGGAATACTTATGCATCTAATGCATTCAATTTATTTTATTAGTTTAGTCAATGAACATAAAGAATTAAATAAATATGAGCAATAATCCTATAGTCTAAATTTAGTTTTCTATTTTAAATATTTGTGAAAATGTCAATCCTCTTTCTTTCTATTGGTTCATGTTGGAAATAGTCCTTGCAAAAATCAAAATTTCTTATATCTTTTTTTTTTGTAAATTACATGTCCAATCAATTCATTTAATTCATTGATTCAAATTTATACTCTATTAATAGCTTGAACGACATGAGCAACAATCATTTAATTTTCTATATTAAATAATTGTAAAAATGTTATTTTTTTCTTTCTATTGATTCACTTTGAAAATCATGTAAAAATCAAAATTTTCTTTATCTTTTTTTGTAAACTATATGTCCAATACATTTAATTCATTGAATAAATTTCAACTCTACTAATTGCTTGAATGACATGATCACTATTAAAAATGCATCTTAATAGTCATTTTCTATTGTGAGGTGGCAGGGTAAATTATTATAAAAATTAAATTTGTCCTTAATAAAATTATTGTGTGTCCTTAAATGACATTTCTAATGTCACTCAATTAGACACAACAAGATTCATTACACTCACTACAACATCAATAGAAATTTCACACAATTAGTTGAAATTGACAAGCTCTTAACTATTTATTTAAACATTTTGTGTTAAACATTTGGTTATGATTTTATTTAAATGTAAAATGGATATCCTTACCTCTGTGACTAAGAATTTAGAGGAAATTACCAAGTTCCTTGATGGTTCCAGCACCTCCAAACCTATCGTGAACCTAGATATTGACGAGGATGCTATCGAGGCAGGGACAGTGGAAAGTGCTCCTGGTGGTGCGGCAAAACGAACAAGGGCAAGCATGAAAAAAGTTGTTGTGGCCTCTTCCAAGGATATCCCTAAGCTTAGGGATAATATTAAAGATTTGCAAGGGATTAGCAGAAATATGGCTAATGCCCTAAAAAATATTAAATAATTTGTTTTATGTCTTTTTTATGTTATGGTTGGATGTGGCTGGTTTTGTTGGGCTTTTTTGCTAATTTTTGCCCATAACTGTGCTGGTTTTTTGGCAGTCTGTCTCTTCATGTTTCTTAGTGCTATTATCTTTTAAGGATCTTTTGTAAAGGGTTTCAGGATCCCTTCAAAACCTGTTTTTCCCGTAATAAAAAACAAATGCAAGATTAACTTATTTCAAGTAAATATTCATAATCACAATAACTTTTATAATAATAAAATAGGTGTGACTATTCGATCCTCTTCTCTATTAAAAGAAGAAGAAAAATACTAGGTGTTATATTATACATAGATGATTGAAATGATCTAATTGACTTTAGACTCTATTGCGCAGCCTAAGTTTAATGATCATATAAGTACATATTTGAACATTTTTATCATAAAATTTTATACACACATGTACATTTGCATGTATTATGTACGTATGTATCTATCTATATATGTATATGCATACATATAGATGTATATGTATAACCATTATTTGGACTATAAAATGGAATGTTTATGTTGGCTTCATGATTTTAACCTATGGTTACACAAAAGCATTGGAAGATAAGCCACCGATCTCTTGTAAATTATAAAGATGATATATTTCATATGTTATAAGCTCGTTGACAACTTAATTTTCTGGTAAGTTTTACAAAAAAATTTATTAAAAAAAGGTGAAATTATACATTGATACCTATCCTATTGTTTAGATGGCATGTTTGATGAAAATGTCTAAATATAAACTATCAACATTTTTATAAATTACAATTTTCAATAAAAAAAACCATTATTAAAAAAAAAAAAATTGCTTTAAAAACAAGGTCAACTGTCCAACTTAAGCCTTAAGATTCCTATGTGAACATGAAAATGATAAAAACGACGACCAAAACCACAAAAATAATATAAAACAAGTCGGGATGACTGGAGTGAAACGCAAATTAATAAAAATGGGCACCCTGACCATGGTATAATTTTTTTTTGGAAACTGAATCTGGACGTTTCATGTTTGGAAGTTTGCGCATCTTTAAGGAATTCTTAATAAAAGTGGGCCGTCTGGATTGACTTTATATCCTCACTCTTGAACATCATCAGCAATTTCAAAGTAGATATGTTGAATGTGTGGTAGGAGTTTGTAGATCTGTAGAGTTGAGTTGAAGATCTGAAACTTTGGTTTGATTCCTCTGTTTACTTTCTACCATTGATAAGCTTCCCAACTCAAAGATGGAAGAATACAAGCCTTCCACAACTAAATTAGCCTTCCAAAGTGATAAGAGGTATCATGTGTTTCTGAGTTTCAGAGGAGAGGATGTGAGAAAAACTTTGGTTGATCATCTCTTTGAATCTCTCTCCGCAGCAGGACTGAATGTTTTCTTAGACAGTGACAAATTGGAAAAGGGAGAAATAATTGGGTTGAGCTTGGAAAGAGCAATTGAGAGCAGTGCTATACGGATCCCTATATTTTCTGTAGGCTATGCAGACTCAGCTTGGTGTCTCAAGGAGGCCGCTGCAATGTTGAGCACCCCTGGTTTGATTATTCCTCTTTTTTATCATGTGAATCCAACTCATGTTAGATATCCTGAAAATGACTCCAGTCCTTATAAGCAATCATTTCTGAAACATTATGGCCATTCAGATCGATACCCAAAAAGAGAGATTGAGTGGTGGAAGCATGTTCTTGTACAGATATGTCCGTGTTTACAATTTTATGGCGATTCATACCGATACCAAAGAGAAGAGATTGATGGGTGGAAGTATGCCCTTCTACAGATCTCTTCTCGCTCAGGCTGGTCCATTGATAGAGCTCAAGGGTAAGTAACGAGCCTCACTCTCTGCTGTCTTTTCGACATCTTTGATTATTAGTTCATCGCTGTGGCCAGATAATAGATATATATGTCTCCACAAGGGGTCAAATTTGATGGTCATATAATGATAAGCAACATTATAATAATCTGAATGTTGTTTCTGGATTTGATTGTGTGAGCATTTTTTGCATCGACGTTGCAGAACACACTCCGTGATCCATCTTTAGGATGATAGAGAGTATAAGGATCCTTATGCTCTCTATCATCCTGAGGTTGGATCATGGAGTGTGATCCAATCCATATGCACTCTCTATCCTCCTAAGGATGGACTTGTGCTCTATATCATCCTGAAGTTGGACCATGGAGTGTGATCCGATCCTTATGCACTCTCTATCATCCTAAGGATGGACTTATGCTCTCTATCATCGTGAGGATGGATCATAGAGTGTGATTTGATCCTTATGCGCTCAATATCATCCTTATGCGCTCAATATGCTCTCTATCATTCTGAGGATGGATCACGGAGTGTGATCCGCAATGTTGATGCAAAAAACACTTACACAAGCAAATCTAGAAGCAACATTCAGATAGTTTACATGGACTGTAGAAATCAACTAACTTTAAACATTATATCACTTGATAGGGGATATTTTGAGTAGATTGTAAAAAAAGTTATATGATTATTGTTTTTTTCTTATTTTCATAAAAAATAGAAATCCTTTAGTATTATAAGATAATAATCAAATAGTTAAACTCATAATGATTTTTTTACGAGCCCATCTTCAAGAACACTAGAGAGAGCCTATCAAACAACCATGAATCTTGAAGATTGGGAGCTTTTGATCAACAAAGTTGGAAAAAATAAGACACTAAGTGTGCCAAAGAAGCTAGAGAAGCCTAGAAGACCAACAAAAAGGCTTTGTTTTAAAGAGTTCTAAGAAAAGTGGCAATCATTAGATCAGATCCACAACATGGAACAAAGAGTATCTCAAGGTTGATCATTGTGAACAAGGTGGAGAAGTTGAGAAGATTTTTGGGAGGCAAAGACCCCCATTTAGAGACATTCCACTTGCGATTTTCCTCAATAGCCCACATGGCAAGACAATCCACAATCAAGTTGTACTCTCAAAGGATATAGCTTCAAACAAAGGAGTGAAACAAATAAATTACTCAACTAAAGTTTCCACCCACTAAGAGGAGTCATGGGTCCTTTCTTTGTTCAAAAGACAAACCATGATTAGGAAATTTATTTCATAGATAATATTTTTCCATTCAATTTCACTAACTTTTTTAAGAGCTAGAAGAATAGCATGACCTTCTATCTAATTACTGATATTGATCCCCATAGTAGCAGAGAAGAAAAATAAATGAACCCAATGTCAACATGACCAACCCTTCCAAGTGTATTAACCCTTAGATTGTCATAAGAATAACCATTAGTATTTATTTTGAGAAAATATAAATTGGGTCCAAGCCATTTACTAGATTTGCTAGATAATATTTTTCCATTTTGATTCACTAATTTTTTTAAGAGCTAGAAGAATAGCACGACTTTCTATCTAACTATTGATATTGATCCCCATAGTACAATAAAGAAGAAAAAATAAATGAACCCATCATCAACATGAACAACCCTTCCAAGTGTAGCAACACTTAGATTGTCACAAGAAGAATCATTAGCATTTATTTTGAGAAAATATAAAAGGGGGAAACCATTTACTAGATTTGCTAACCTTTCTAGAACCACATGTAGGAGGACAAGGACAAGGAAGAAAAAATAGAATGAAGCTCCAGGTTTTTTTCAAGTAAACACTAAGAGGAAGACAAGTCCTTGTCCATAAAACATGTGATGAAGATGGTCTTCTTTACATAATATATATCTTTCTAGATTTGAGAGATGAGACCTAGTAATCCTATAAAATTTGATGGTTCCATTCCAACTAGATTTGTCAAAGGAGAGAGGTAGGATCAAACTCCTATGCAACATTGATAAAAGTAGTTGGTGGCCAACCCATGCTTGCCCAAAACATGGACAAAGAGACAATGTGAATAAATTTCAAGTGTTGTCACCATCGATCTCAAATTGCCTAAAATAAAAGGGCATTGGATAACAGGCGAGCAACAAATTATTTCTTAATACCACATACAATGCATTTTGAAGGGCCTTGAAATCCTCTCTTTCTAATATTGTCCCAAGTGAGAAATTTATTTTGGAATAACAACTAAATAAAGAAGTTGCATTTGATCCTATTGAATTTCTAGATCACCTTTTTTCTTATCAAGGAACTTGTAATCGAGATCCATTATATTATACCAATTTTAGGATCATAGCCCCATTGTGAAAACATCAAGAACCTGTAAATAAAAAAGTGTTCCCCCTTTACACCATCTATTAGAATCTTTCCACTAATAAATCTAGGAACTCCCTACCACAAGAGTGTGCTTAAGTCCATAACTTTAGCCCATCATACTTGTATAAAGGCTTGGATCAAAGGCAAAGAAATTAATTGTTTTAACTTATACTAGCTTGAGGGACTTTTTTTTTCTTAATAACTTATCCTGGTTTTGAATTTTCTAATTTATATTTTTGAATATGATATTATTATTTCAAAATTATCTCAATTTTGATCTTCATAAATTTCTTATACTGTTTTAATTAAGGTTGAGGAATATATCATGATTTATTTTTTAACACACCATTCTCACTTATGACATTATACATTATGGCCCTTCTTATATTTTATTTCTTGGACTCCATATTCATGCATATATTTTAGATTTTTATAGATTCCCATCTTTCCTTACACAACATACCTCTATCCTTACTATTGAATTGAGACGCATTTTTATAAGTTGAAGGATGCATTTTCTATGGAGTATTTATTCTATTATGTTTCTTCTAGTTCTCAATCATCATGGATTTGATTAGTGTAAATCATGTATTATAAATGCTTAGTTCCCTTTTCCATACATATCATGATGATCATATACCTTATATCAATGATTAACATACATAGAGAATTGATCCATCATGTAGCTCACCTATGCATGATACTAGTGTAACTTGTGATGATACATCTTCTACACATGACATTAGCTCCACATATATATATTCACACGATTCACATGATTTACCTTCTTTTATACATGATGATAAGTAAGATGATAATCATTTTTCTACATCACTCATGGTGATTATGATTTCTTATCTCCAACTACCACTATCAAGAGCGATGAATATTATAATGATTACCTTTCTCTACCACTAGTGATATAGTTTCATATATTAGAGACAATATAAATAAACCCTCTTTTACTATGAATGTTCTATTTTATGATAAGAGTTCATCTAGTCACACAAATAACAATTATATAGTTTATGCTTACATATCTCCTAAACCTAATTTGCATGCCTTAACTACCTCCAGGGATAACCATATGGGGATATTATCTCGTGATCATTCTTGTGACACCCCAATATATTTTTCACTTTATGACTTACCTTATCCACATGTTATTCAGGAATATGGAATATAAACATATTTACTACACAATTTATGTATCTAATCCGAACTAGTTGCTCTATTTTTTCAAAATTTGAGGTAAACATCAAAGGGTTTGATGATGTTATACAAGATTCATTTATCTAACTTTTCCTATCACTTTAGGATTGATTATTCTTGAAACTACTTTCCATGTCATGCTTGACTCATTAAAGAATAACATCATTTTATGACATCTAGGGTCCATATAAACAATGGTTGTTGTACCATCCACATTTTATCACACATTCAATTGTATTCAACATATGCATTGTGTGGTAAAAGCTAATGGTGACCCATTCAAATTTTATATCAAATAATTAAAAAGTTTAAGATGTTGATCTACCCAATCCAACTCAACATGTAGGTATAATGTCTTCTATTCACTCCCATCCTATATATGATGTACACGGTACAAATTTCTCGGGATCCTTAGATTTTGAGACGCCAAAGAAATATGACTACATTAAGCTTCATATTTTTCAATTGATCTTGACTTACACACTATGTTAGCTTCTTATTCTAATGAAGGTGACAAATCCAATGAGTCTAACATTATCTAATATTAAGAAAAATGATTACCCTATCTAAATTGATTAGTCATTATGAAAAATGTTACAACATGTTAATGAAAGATTTTTTTTAAATGGAAAACATCTATATTTGAAGCAATAACGCATGTATGAACCTCTAAAATTTATTGAAAAGAATGACACTAAGGGAATTAGTTATTCATGGGATTCTAGTGATGGTATTGATTTGACCTGTGGTTATCTTGATTTAGTACTTTATTTTTTTATGAATACATATACTCCATTTGATACTTTTGTAAATATTGAAGCATTAGTTGAGAATTAGGAGTAAATGAGGAGTATTAGCAGGGTTTGACCCCGCATCCTCGCAGGCTATTTGGTGGGTCCCGACAAGATATTGCAGGATAGTAGGGTGCTGATGTTTGAAGGGCCAAAGGCATCCGACATGGTGCCCTTGTGGCGATTGTGGGCCCAGCTCAGAGGGGCTTATGAAGGATCTTTCAAATGCAATCCCAGTCGTCCGTTCACATACCAAGTTCATATCGACGGTTGTGTATTAATCAGCCGTTATTGGGGTCCCTACAGTGCATCTCAACTATTCATTCCCGCATGAAGATGAAGATCAACAACCATCATTTGAATTGCAGAGGAGCACATTTCAAATTTTAACGGCTAGGAGGTGGTTGCCGATAATAGGTCGATATTACAATGTTTGCCCTGTCGATGACCCAAATTCGATCTGAATCAGATCCAACCACTCCAAGACAGTGTCATAACTTCTCTCAGGCCCTGCAAATGCAATTCCAAGTGCGGCCATGCCCATTTATTGTTGCAAATGATTGGTTTACCTTGTTAGAGGAACATTCAACTACCTTTAGTCTCAAGCCACCCATATTTTTAGGCATTATTTCCTTCATCAACCACAAAGACATCATTGTCGTCTTCCTTCCCCTTCCAGAAGATCAACTTGCACACAACAATCAGATCCTTGATCTGATTTGCTTGATCAGATCATCCTGCAACCTAACCCTAGGTTTTGAACTCATTGTTTTCATCTAGATTTTGAACTCATTGTTTTAATCTGAGTTATGCCTGAACTATAAAGGAAAATTTGTAACATAATTTCAATGTGGACCCTCTCCATGTTTCTCTTATAAAATTCATGCTTTCTATAATTGTAGATGTTGCCTTGCCTTTGCATTAATAAAATTATCTATTTTACCTCTTTCTAGTTCAAATGTATAGTGTAAATCATCTTACCTTTCTATTTGGATGCATTTTTCTCTATTTCGAGATTCTATGATTATGTTAAACTACTTAATAGACCTTGTTTGTGAATGCTTTTAGCTCCTTGCAATGTCTCATTAAGTCCTAACCTTCATATGTGCCTCAAGAGATCGATAAAGATAGGAGACCAAGTATGTCTTTGGGTAGTTTAAATGTTGTCTTGTGTACTTATAATAGGCAGAGAGGATCAAAGTTCTAATCTTGGTGCATCACCTCCCTTTATTTTTTGCATTCCTTCTTCCCTATACCTCTGCAAGTCATTAGAATAGGTTTAGAAGTAGTCTTTAAAGTGTTAGGTTGGTTCAACATTGCACCTTGATCAAAGAGAAAGTCAACCTTCTCTAAAGATTCGACCTCACTTTTCAAGGTCCCACACTTGGAGGTTCTTTCCATTTTTCACGAGGTTGTTTGAGTTAATAGCTTAGACAAGGGTGCAAACTTTTGTGGCAACATGTATATAGTATAGGGTTTATGGTTGAGGGTGTACGATGGAGGGTGGAGGGTTTAGGGTATTGGGTTTACAATTGAGGGTATAAGATATAGGGTTTAAATATTTGAGGGTATAGCATATAGGGTTTAGGGTATAGGGTTGAGAGTATACGGTTTAAGGTTGAGTGTATTCGTATAGGGTATTGGTTATTTGGTTGAGGATATATGGTATATGGTTTAGAATTTAAGGTTGAGTGTATAGGGTTTGTGATTGAGGGTATAAGGTATAGGGTCTAGGGTATTGGGTTTATGATTAAAGGTATAAGTTTGAGGGTTTATGGTTGAGGTTATAGCATATAGGGTTTAGGGAATATCAAATATAGGATTGAGTGTATGTGGTATAGGGTTTAAGGTTTATGGTTGAGGGTATTGGGTTTATAGTTGAGGGTATAACGTATAGGGCTAATGGTATAACATACAGGGCTTAGGGTATAGTGTTTATGGTTAAGGTAATTGAATGCACGGTTTAGGGTTTAGAGTATAAGGTATTAGGTTGATTGTATATGGTATATGGTTTAGGGTTGAGGGTTGAGGGTTGAGGGTATTGGGTGTAAGGTCCAGGGTTTATGACTTATGGCTAAGGGTATAAGGTATAGGGTTTAGGGTTTAGGGTATTAGGTTAACAGTTGAGGGTATAAGGTATAGGGTTCAGGGTTAAGGGTATTAGGTTATAGTTGAGAAAGGTATAGGCTTTAGGGTTTATGGTATTGGTATAGGGTTTAGGATTAATGATTGAGGGTATAAAGTTGAGTGTATAGGGCTAAGAGTGTAGTGTTTAGGGTATAATGTATAGGGTTGAAGGTGTAAGGTTTAGGGTTGAGGGTAATGGGTTTATGGTTGATGGTATAAGATATAGGGTTTATTATTAAGGTATTGATATATGGTTTAGGGTTTATGATTCAAGGTATAGGGTTAATAGTGTAGGGTTTAGGGTATAAGGTTTATAGTTGCGGGTATAAGGCATAGAGTTGAGGGTATAACTTGTTTATGATTAAGGGTATAAAGTTTAGGATTGGGGTTTAGGAGAGGTGGAAGAAGGGGGAGATGGAGACAGGGTAGAGATAGAAAATTGTGGAGAGGGAAGGAGGTGGGGAGGGAGAGAGGATGGGAGAGAGACATATGTAGAGAAATATAGGTGGGTAGGGAGGGAGAAAGGGCTATGTGGAGAGTGAGGGGTATGTAGAGAAATAGAGGTACATAGGGAGTGAGGGGGAGGTGTGTAGAGAGAGAGGAGATAGAGAGTAGAGAGAGAGAGAGAGAGAGAGAGAGAGAGAGAGAGGTCTAGATCTTAGGGTATAGAGTAGAGAACTTGAGATAGAGAGACATAAAGAGAGGGGATAGAGGAAGAACGATATGGAGATATAGTTTTAGATTTTGAGGGAGGTAAAGAGTGAGATAGAGCGAGATAATATCGATAGGAGCCTGCTAAGCACTAAAATTTGACTGTCTAAAAATTTTATAATATCTTCTAAAACCTAGAATCTTTATTATAAGTACTAGAGATATGACACCACTTTGAAACAACTAGCCATTGTATACATGAAATATATCATTTGAGTATAAGAAAGGAAAAAGATATATTAAAATGTGAGTTACACTTAAATATTATATTTCATGTACATATATTTTGATCAAGGTATTCAATCTAAGATCAAGTGATTGAGGAAAATATGGGTTTAATTTAGACAAAAAAAATTCTTCTTGAAAATGTGCATGCATTTGGGCGACTAGCAAGTCATAACATGAACACATTATAACACATGTGCATTTATTCCTACATTGGGAATTTCCAAGCGAAAGGTTTGGATGACCATCTGAACACCCAAATACATTTTTTGAAATTGTAAAAAATTTCATGCACTTTTTCAGAGTGCTCTCCATCAACCATCAAGTTTGCATGGTTTTCAATGCAAAGTTAAAAATACCGCAATGGTATTTAACTCACTCTTAGTTAACTAACCATTTATTTTTTTCACATTTTGAGTATGTTAAGGTTTTTATCTTTAATTTCTTTTGTTTGTATGTCCATTTTTTGTCAGAAACCAATGTGTGGTATTTTGGGTATAAATTTTTACTGATTCATCAAATTCTAAAACAAAATATATTTTAGAAAGTAGAATCCATTCTACACCTATTTTAAAAAATAGATTTTTTATTAGTTTTCAAAAAAAAATAGATTTTTTATTAGTTTTCAAAAAAAAATTGCGGGTAGCACACTCAATTTTCTAAATTTTAGGATGTGTCCACTTTGAATATTAGTAAAAAATCATATATTCATTAAAAAATTAGTAGAATCTTTGAGCATAAACTACATAGTGTTAGCTAATTTCTCACTAGAGGGATTTTTGAAATATTAAAAAATAAGTTATCATTTTAGGGTTGCCACACCAAATGCTATGTTATATTTTTTTTGATAGAAATATGACCACTTTTTGTGGCACCCCTTTTTGAACTCCTTAATCTCCATCATTTAAAAAATAAAAGTAGTTAAGAAAGTAGATTCAGAGCACTACAACTCTTGTTCTTATTACATTTTCAAATTTTAAGCATAACTATCTTCAATTTCTCATCCAAGATTAGACTTTCCTAATTTCAAAAAAAAATGGCCACTTAAGACCCCCTTTTGGCCCCCCATCTTGGTGCATATACCATATGTGTGTGTACACACATATCATCTTAACATGTAGTCTTTTCTCTAGTGCATCATATATTTTTCAAAATTTATAATCAAATTCTAGTATTTTTTCAAATGAGATAATCAACCTTCATAAAAAATAATAAACAAATAATTAAATTATTAATTTTTTTTCTTGAAAACTACACTTGTAGATCTGCAAGAGGATACTTTTGTATATTTTTAAAAAAAAGTCATAAGAGTAGGAATTGTTGAACATCAAGTTTTTTTTTCTTTAAAGTTAATTGGCCTCAAAATGGTATTAAATATGCATTTAGTGGACACTTCTAATTGGAAAATTGTGACCCACAACCAACTTATCTAGGACCATATGTTTCACCAAAATTAAATTTTAGTTTGAAATGCTTAAATTCACTTGTGTTGATAAGTTGGCTAAAAGTATGACACAATTCTATAATTTTACCCTTTGAATATCCATATGTATGATGACAAGTATATTTAAGATATGGATTAGCCCAATGAGCCAGATAGTAGAATAATGATGGAGAGATAATTTACTAAGGATCATCACTAAGTCTATGTTATTCTTATGCGACCTAGTTCTAAAGAAATAGTTAATGAAAACACAAGTTGCATTAAAGAATGAAGTATAGAGAAAGAAAGATGAATCAAAACACTTGAAAGCTCTACCACATATGTACAATCTAAACTCGTTAATAAATAAAATATTGGCAATTATGTGATTACAATTATAAATAAGGGAATATTTCACATACTAAGAATCTTGACTCCATAGAACCATCATAATCATCACATAATAGATCTTCACTAAGACATAATATCGTCATTGAAAAATTAGACAATTGTACAATTTGTAATTATTTAAATAAATAGGAGGGAAGACTACTTACCTCTATGACCAAAGGATCAATGACAAGTTGATAAAGACCTTGAAATCAAGGTGTCTTGGGATTTGAAAACTATAATAATCCTATGTTTCAATTAGAATCAAGATCAATATGATTCTTTCTCTAATATAGGTTAAATTTGTCGATTTGGGTCTACTTCACAATTTTGAAATTGATATTCCATCACAAACTTAACATCTAATGGAATTTTGATTTGTATCTTACTTTCAACTTAAAGATGAACTATTGGAGCATAGGCTAGAAAAGAGGGTTGGTGTAGCTTTGGCTTGAAACTAATGGAATCCTACTATTTTCTATAATATTGGACCTAGCTAGGTAAATTTGTATATTTAATGAATTTGATAAGTGATTGAAGGAAAAAACTAATTCACCTGGAATCATATTTGTTACTCCTTTCTACAAACCAAACCTAAATTTATTTGAATCATTGCCCTTCTAAATGCTCTTAGAATGAGAGATATTTTAATGTATACACATATTATGTAAAATAAATGCGAGTGAATTCCTTTTTATACTAGTATGTGAAAATTAATTATTTCAATATATAAATATTTAACTTTAGGTAGGAAAGGAATAGGGGGTCAATTGGCCAAATTTGAAGTTTTGAAGTTAAATTTAGGTGAGTTGAGTTTTTTCTCATGGGGACAACCCCATAATCATGGACTTGACTTGGTTTAGATATATAAAGTGGATTGTGATATATTAATACAATTGAGGGATCAATATGGATAATCAAAATAGATAGATTAGGTAAATGGGAACGTGTACATAGAATTGAGGTGTGTCAGTAAGCATAGGATCATGAATAAAGATGAAATAAAATCTAGTTAAATGGTTCTGACTTTGCACTAGATATGCCTCTTGTCATCATCTACATGTATCAAGACATTACAAGACATCAAAATGAATTGTTTACTTAATAATTATATAGAGAAAAATCAAACCATTTTTTTATTTTTTCACTTGAATTCTTGAAATGAAGAAATTAATTCAAACCAATATTGTAAAAAAAATTTGAATGATTGAAGATGAAGAAACCAATTAAAACTAAAATTGCATTATTTAATTTACATTTAAATTGTATAATTATGCATCCAATCACTTAAAGTAGTTTACTTAGTCCATTGATGACATGTCCAAGTCTATATTTTCTTCTTATCCATTGACTCCCCCTTCTCTCTTGCTTCCACTAATGCCATGCATATAAGGATCAACATTAATTATGAGCAAACTATTTACTCTTTCAAGCATTAGATCAATTACTCTTCTCAAGTAAATTAAATGATAAAATATAATTCCAAACAAAAAGATTCACATGACAAAATACAATTGTGAACTATGAAAAAATTCAAATGATAATTGTGTATGAAATGTATAAAAAATAGAGACTAATGACAAAAAAAAAATATAATTTTTAAGTTTCATATTGATTGACACACAAAAGGTAGCATGTTAGAGATAAATTCAACCAGAAAAACTATATAAAATTTTGTTAAAATAAGAAGAAAAAAAATAACATCAATTTTTGAATTTAATATAATATAATAAGTAAAAATTACCTTTCTACAAGACAATTAAAATCTACACAATCGAATCCAAAAAATATTAGTAACAACTACCTTTCTATAGAATAATTAAAAAAAATATTATTAAATTACATTATTATGCTTTAATGAATTAATTAAAACTTGAACTTAAGACCCTTAAACTACTTTATTGACTCAAAAATTCTTATATTAAATTATTTCTAACACTACAAAAAAAATTTAGACACCCTTTCAATTTAAGATAGAGAAAAGCATTCTCTATTGTAAAACTTTCTTGACTCAATTTTTTTTATATTAAGTTATTTCTGACACTACCAAAATTTTCACACACCCTTTCACTTAGACATACAAAAGCATGTTCGATTTTACAACTTTCTTGCTATTTTTTGCAAAGCAATATCATAAGGAGGATAGTTTTTTACAATATCTACTGACTACTTTGGCCATTGCAGCTTTGAAGCTCGGCTAATAAAGAAAGTGGTGAAAGACCTGATTAACACATTGGACAGAGTGCCATTAGAAGTTGCCAAGCATCCTGTGGGAATGGACAGCGTGAAAAACGCTATCATTCATACATTGCATCTCAATTCAGTGAAAGAGGTAGTTAAAGCAGGAATCTGGGGTATTGGTGGTATTGGCAAAACTACAGTTGCCAAGGCCATATACAATCAAGTTTATGCTGATTTTGAAGCTGCTTCTTTTGTATTCAATGTCCGGGACACTGCTGCGGATCACGAAGGCCTCATAAAATTGCAGAAACAAATTCTTCAAGATTTAACCAAATATGATGGAAAAGTGCAGAGTGTAGACAAGGGCAAATCTTTGTTCAGAGATCGTTTGGGAGGAAAACGTGTGTTACTTATTTTGGATGATGTGAATGTTGTTGTACAATTAGATGTTTTGGCTGGGGGATTGGTTTGCTCCTGGTAGCAGAGTTATTATAACTTCTAGAGACAAACATATTCTCAATGCTGCTGGGATCTCATCTGAATACATCCATGAGATGAGTGGATTACAGATAAATGAAAGTCTCCAGTTATTTAATTGGTATACTTTTCTCAGACCATCTCCAAGTCCCAGATACAAAGATTTGTCCAGAAGAATAGTGGAAGCTTGTAAGGGACATCCTCTTTCATTGGAAGTAATTGGTTCCTTCTTGTATGATAAGCAGGATGACACTGGTTGCTGGATAGAAGCCTTTCATAACATTACACTCAACCAAGAGATACATGAAAGACTCAAAATCAGTTATAATGCTCTAAGTGATGATGAGAAAGAAATATTTATGGACATTGCTTGTTATTTCATTGGAGAACACAAAAAATTGCCCATTGTTTTCTGGAAATCTTTGTACAAGATGGTAGACACTGCTGTATCCAATCTTTCAATGAAGTTACTAATAAAGATTGATGACAAAGGTGTATTTGATATGCATGACCATTTGCAAGACATGGGGCGAACCATTGCAGAAAAAGAAAGGGATTGTACCCGACTATGGGAGTCTGCCCATTGTAGCACCCTGTCCAACAACATCAACTTCTCTCGCCTTCGGCTCAATGAAGGCAATCCACAAAGGCTTGAAAAGCTTTACAGACCTGGTCTTCACTATCTTCATTTGCAAAATGTGCCCATTGAAGGCATGATAGAAGACAAACTATCCAAGCTTCCTAGAAGTTTGATATGGTTAAGGCTAGAACGTTGTGGCTTAGCAGTTAAGACAAACACTAACAGAGCAGTAAAGAAGCCAAGTCACTCTAGATTTGTAAATGACATTTGGCAATTGAAAATTTTGCAACTAAAAGGCTGTTCTGATTTGGATGGGCTGTCTATATTTTCACTGTTTTCACTTCCTAATATACAGCTGCAACACTTAGATTTGGGGTGGTCTAGAAGCTTAAAGAAGCTTCCTGATACCATTGGCAACCTGTCACAGCTGCAGCACTTGTTTTTGGAAGGGTGTGTATGTTTAAAAAATCTCCCTGATATCAGGTTGCCACAGCTGCAGCACTTAGACTTGAGATGGTGTGATGGGTTAAATAACCTCCCTGATACCATTGGCAATCTGTCAAAGTTGCAGTACTTGTGCTTGAGAGGGTGTAGAAGTTTCCTTAACCTCCCTGATACCATTGGCAATCTGTCACAGCTGCAACATTTGGATTCAGGATGGTGTAGAAGCTTAGATAATCTTCCTGATACCATAGGCAACCTGTCACAGCTGCAGCACTTAGACTTGCGAGGTTGTGATAGATTAATGTATCTCCCTGATACCATTGGTAACCTGTCACAGCTGCAACACTTGGACTTGGTTTGTTGTAGAAAGTTAAATAACCTCCCTGATACCATTGGCAACTTGTCACAGCTGCAGCACTTGGACTTGGAAACGTGTTTTAACTTAGAGAACCTCCCTGATACTATTGGGAACCTCTCACAACTGCAATACTTGAAGTGGAAGGATGGAAGGATGTTGAAGGACTATAATATTCATTGAAGGATTAAAATAAATTTGATTTATGAAATGTTTTATGGCACTATTATTTCAGATCCATACAGATAGTAGATGATTGTAGAATAAATTTGGATTCTTACACATGTTAAATAGAATTCCTTAAAGTTGAGCAAATCTCCCTTGTTATAGAATAGGCCTGATAATTCCTTATGGTGTCCCTAATGTCAAAGGTTGTGGCTATTCTCCCTATAAATTGGACTTTTGTATGCACCTCCTGATAAGCCTATAGTGCAGATATCAATCTAAAACTTTGTTTCTCCATTTTGACTGAAGACATTTGTAAACCAATTCATGTATTAAAATTTAATTTCTAAACAAGTTTTTAGTAGTCTATCTCTGGATGTACTCCTATTTTTGAGTCACATAAATGAAGTTTAATTACAATTCAATATTTTCTTCATGGAATTTCTGATAAATTTATATGTCTCTCTTTAGGAGGAGTTGACCACTCAATTAGAGGAAGAATTGATTTTGTGGAAATAAGTTCATTGTTATTATGATTGCATTCATGCATGTGTATAATGTTCATTGTTCATTCTTATTATTGTGTTAATGTGTTATAACACAATTAACTTAAATCTTAAGACGAAGAAGACCCTATAAAAATGGTTCACCTTCCATCTTATCCAAGTTCAAGGGAATCGCTTCTAAAGACTATGACCAATTCTTTATTAATTCAAAATCCTTTACCAAACTTTTGATAATAAAATAGAAGATAAGTAACGTAGACTATTTATTTTTGCATCAAAAGACTCATCAATGTGTTGGTCTATGGGATTAGCTTAAGGTTTTATCAACAAATAGGACTAATGGAAATAATATTTCTAAATAAATACTAGGACTATTGCTAAGTCAAGGATAGAAAGGAAGAACTATTTCACTTAAAATAGGAGGATGAAAGTATGAAAAATTAATTTAGATTGATGTTTTTTTTTTAATGTTTTAGAAATGTTTTAGGTTTTGAGATAGTGATGCGGGGATTTTTGGAGGTCATAACTTTTGATTCAATTGTTTATTTGTGCTGAAATTTTACGTTGAGAAACATCTTGAAGAGTTTTTATAGATGTGAATCAAATGTATTTGATTAGACCAAATCTCCATGTATTTTTGGGGTCAAATTCCTTCATTTGAGGCCTCAAATTGGGCTTTTAGTGTTTTTCGAGTTTTTCCTACATTGTATTTTTTATATATCTTTTATTTTATGCTTGCAATTAGTATATTGAGTTAACAAATAGTGTCACTCGAGTTATATTTCAATAATCGGTAAGTTTCATAGTCATCCCGATAGATATGAAAATTAACAAAAATGGCAATTTCTGGATCTTGTAAAAATCTGCCAGAAAAGGTAATTTTCAGATTGTATCTATTTAAGAGGCTTATTTTTTATTGTAGCAGCAGAATGGATGGAGAACAATGAAGAACAATTAATCTAATTTCTAGAGTTTGTAAGTTGGTTACATCAGAGAGTCTAGACATTTCCTTAATCTTATGGAAAAAGGTCATGTTGTAAAGCTAAATCTCCTTGACATCTTTGAACTATGTCAAAATTATTCAAAGACAGGATGGAATACAAAAATTTAAGGTGGTAAAGGAAATCAATGGGATTAAATAGTTGATGCAAAATTAACAAATTTAAAAATAGACATTTTGGTATAGTTAAATGCCACCCTAGATGGGATCTAGGCTAATAGTTCATTTGAACCATTGTCCATTTGCCATCTAAGATGTATTAATGAATATATTTTGAGGGATTTCCTTTTTATAAGATCAATGTTTGTTCATCTACAACCTACAATAATTACAAGCACACACATCTTTGATTACAAATTATAACAATTACAAGCACACATTGAATCATTAACTATTCTATAAACTTGCAAATTAACTCACAAAACATTCATCATATCCTCATAAGCCTTTAAATAACCTTTAATTCCTTCTAACAAAGTCGCATTGGCTTTCCTAGCTAAGAAACTAAAAATAGAGGAATACCCATAAACAATTAACCATCAACTTTGATACCAAATGTTGGGAAATAAACAAAACTTCAATACTAAAGATTGTGAAGATCGATATTTATCCAATAAACATATCAAAGGATGAGATGTCGGGCTTGGACAACCACAACATGAAAATCTAAAACTTATGTGCAAATCTAAAAAGTTAAGTTTCCCTAATGTGGAAAAAAATGCTTACTTCCTTCTTAATGATGTCAAAATCCAATCTACATGTCATGCTTAATAATCCTATCTTATGTGAACTTATAACATCACCATAAGATAGCAACAATGAGGCACAAATCAACAACAGAAGAATACCAAATAACACAAAATTTATGTGGAGAAACCCTTACGAGAAAAAACTCCACCAAAAAGAGAGGTCAGACATGCATTATCAATAATAAATATGAATGCAATACATTCACTTCCATTCTCCTCTCTGTCTCCAGCATAACAACACGTATGTACTTGTGAACGACCTCCTTATGCCTCCCACCTATCCTTGCTCCTACAAATTAGCTCTACATTCAATTGTTCTTCATATTTTTTACATCCAAAGAGCTAAAGTTTTAAAATGACAAGAGCTCCAAAACCACTAAACAAGGAATCCAAAGAAGGCTCTTCATTCCAAACAACCACAGCCATTGGATTGCCTCCACAAAATTTGAAAGGACGCCAATTTTGGCTCTAATACTTTCCCTCCAACTTGTGTGCCCAATCTTGCAAGATAAGTGTTATATTAAATATATTAAATGATGAAATACTAAGAGACAAATAAGCCCGCACTTGGAGAAACTCAAAGGTCATGAATTTTTTCACTTCCTAAGTCGTTAATTATCTCATTATATGCATCCACATGTGGATAAAATAATATTAAATAATTGTGTCCACAACCCATTTTTACTATTGCTAGTGGAACCCATCACCCCTTATGAATCTATTACAAACAATAGTGAGAATAAATATTACAAATATATTTTCCCAATACACCTTAAGTGACTTAGTACACGTTTCAAGGATGTTGAAACCATGTTATAGGATTTACAAGGTCGATGACACATTAACCTTAAAAGTTTGCAATCATTCTAAGTGATGGTTTTTGTATTGGTGATAGTGTATAGTTTGGGACATTGAAGCTAATGTGCATGTGTTCATCTTGGTTGCACGTTATATTCATCTTTATGAATTGAATCACGACGTCATGTAAATACAAGGTTAAACTATGTTGATCCCATTTGTTGTTATCAAAATCATACCTACCAAGTATTTTGAGTTCATCTAGATTGATATTGTTAGTAAGTCTCATTTGTGACAACAATTACCATTCATTCATTTCTATTGTATCTATTGTGTTCATCTAATTATTGCTATCTTCTTCCTCTTCACAATTAGCTTCCATTTCAGTTGTAGGATTGATATGCCATGCATTAGTTTTTTGTACTCATTAGGGTTCTAATTTGTTAACATTGCATCTTTAGTCAAACCTATGTTGATTTGTATGTCATGAAAATGCTTGTATAAGAGTAACTTCAACAATTTGTTTCAAAATATTTCAGGTCCTTTGTGCAATAGAATAAACTTTGGGAATATATTATTTCCTATCTTTTCATTTACATCCTTTGTGACATGTACCATAGGAGAAGCATCTTGCATATTCAAATTATATTATGGTTTCTAGGTGTGAAGGATATTGGATATGGGAATGTAAGTAGCTATATTGGCTCATGCGTTTTCATTTGTTGTTCTTGTTAGTCAGTGGAATACTTTTTTATTGACATTCAATGACATAAAAGGTTGGCTACAGATGGCAAGAGGTAATTTTTGGAGCATGTGACATTTTTCATGTGCTCCTATATCACACTCTACTATAATTACTCAATAAAAATTAACTTTAAAAGGTTGATGTCCATGACATTGAATACTCGTCTTAAAAATTACCACTCATTGTTGTATCAATACTTGTAAATTATGATAATGATTACTACACACATGATATTGCATAATTTTTTTAACTCGTACTTATAAATTCAATTATATAAGTATCTTACAATTATAGTACTTCTATGATTAAATTATGTCATATATGTTTATGCATGCTATATTTAACATGATTATACATTTTTTCCTTTCTAACAATTCCTTGCAGCCATTATATGCATAATATTAATTTTGAGAATTTTTTCTAAAAATAACATGTTTATAATCATTCATTTGTATGCATATTGTTCATCTTGAGAATTATGTGCAATAATCACATACTCATAGTCATTCCTAAGTTGAAGGAATATATTTACCCATATTTTTGTGATGTTGAAATGACTTGCTTAGTCAAAGCGTTGCCACTCTTCTACTCAATCAAAGATTAACCACTCTATGCATCAACAAAATATCTTAGCCATCTCCATTTCACTTTTGTTTTTTCAAAGAATTATTTTCAAGCAAGTTGCAATTATTACCTATTATAAATGTGCCATTGGTGCTACTCATTGCATGCTTTTTCAATTGAACACTCATTATGAGGAGAATTCAAAATTTGTCAACCTAAACTTTAAACATGTCAATATTCCTAAAGTGTGTAAAATACTTAATTTTAATGTTCGACTACTTGTTTTACTTTGACATGCATCCACTTAAAATCTTGAATGCACATCGAAGTGGAGATAAAATGTAATGGTAAATATTGCAACTCATGCTTTTATCTTTGTTTTGGGCCCATTTTAATAGTATCCTTTATGCAATAATGAGCTTGCAAGTGGAATATTCTTGCTTGAGTTCAACTCACTCATCATCCTAAATCCTATCATCACTCATCCTTAAAAGTTGATCCCAATCTCCATATCCCTCACTCACCACCCTCGACAATTTGTAAATGTCCAATTGACCCAAGTCATTTCTTCATTTATAGATTTAAAATTTGAAACTTAAAGTTTAGACCTTGCCAATCTTTTCAATAGCTATTGTGAGCAAACCTAGTACATTATTGTGTTGATTAAAGTGTTATGTTGTTGTATTTGGAAAATATTTAATTTGAAAACATGTTGTAAAACCTAATCTACTTGCACATTATCATAACAACATCATTGAGGAATACAATGTAGTATAAGAGCACACATCAATGTACATCACCCTAGGCCCATAGTGTACTTGCTTCTTGTTGATTTTAGTTCATTATCATTGAATCAATAAACCAAAAGGTCTAACAAAGGAAAACATGAATCTTGCAATTCAATATGTTCTCCAAAGGTGTTTGTAAAAGCTATCAAATCCTTACTATGATTCAAACATCAAAAGATCAAGGAAAACTAATTCCAACAAAGGGTTTAAGTTTAGGTCTTTGCTCCACTTCACTTCCATACAAATGAATGTAAACCACAATAAAGTGTACTGAATTTGCAAATTTTAAGAAAAATCATCTAATTAGCCCCAAAAATTCTATCATAATGACAAATTGATCCCAAACACCTTGAACATTTATCCATCTCAAAAATCTAGTGAAATATTATATTTATTTTAGTTTAACTTCACATTTAATTTTAAATTCAATTCTTATTAAATATATATAAGTACATTTTAACTTTTATAAATCTGTGCACTAATCATTACATTATAAACTAATTAAAATGAGCCCAAAAGAAAATAGAAAGACACAAACCCTATGTCCTCATGGGGCTGCTATCCCCATGTAATTTTTTAATCATGAGAAAAGGAAAAATTGGAATCTTTTCTTATTTTTGGTGAAGCAGTTTGAAAATAGGCAGTATGACACTCGCAAATTATTCCAAATAATTAATATCCAAATTTTTAAAAGAATCAGTTCAAATCCAAGTACATCTGAGTTGGCCTAGTGGTGGAGAACTTCTATTGTTGAAAGAGAGGTAAGGTATGTACCTTCATTTGTAGCACAGTTAGATACCTCTGGCAATTACTGGATAATTTCACATTACTATATAAAAGAATTCATTTCCATTTCCATTTCCAATAGATTAAATATTACGTAATTAGTTGTTGGTTAGCATTTGCCAACATGCTACCTAAATTTAATTATCAAAAATAAGTAAAAAAATCCAATGGTATGCATATATTCCACAGCAGCCTGTAAATAAATTAGCTTTTTCTCAAACAAACTCATAGCAACCTGCAAATAAATTAACAGCCAATAAATTATTCTTTATCTGAAACATCCAAAACCCCAGATAGTAAAGAACAACTGCCATTTACTTTCAACCAAATCACACCATTTAAAAAAACCTTCTGCCAGTGCCTAGATTGTATTGAAATACTACACTTCTTTAATTATGAAATTCTTCTTGTTCACATATCCCACCAATATATCAATATCAAAATTTCAAAACTGTATTTTTTGAAAAATCAAGCAGAACTTGAAGCGTTATAACTTCTCTTTGTAGTTGTGGGTGCTCAGTTTGTCTTGCTTGAACTGGGTTGGCTTTGCCCTTGCATTTCTTGACAAGATGGACACAACCAATCACCTTTTGGAAGTTCTGCAATAGATATATCCAAACAGTAAATGTGATAACAGTCATTACAGTCATTACAAAGAACAGAAAGGTGATGATCCTTAAGAACAAAGCATACTCTGCAGAGACAAGATGGGCAAACCCATTTTGCATTAGCAGGAGGAGCACTATGCACTGGTGGCCTCATGCATCTTGTATGGTAGAATCTATTGGGACAATTCTCATGACTGCACTTTAGAAGAATATCTAGCTTATTCTCTTCCTTGCAAATGCTACAATACCCTTTTCCACATCTGGATTTGGATTTGGATTTAGATTTTCTAGGCATTTTGGTATTATTTTCTGATTTTGCTTCTTGTGAATTGCCCACCTGCAGGTAAGAGGTTTCACAGTTATTCTTTGATAAAACCTTCCCTGTCTTCAGCAAAGCAACCTCCTGAAACCTCTTTGGGATTATGAATTGATATACCTCATGAATTAGAAAAGCATACAGAAAAGGAAGCGGAAGAGTCAAGAAATCTCCATCCCTAAAAACTTTGAATAAAATTATTTTAGATTTTTTTTTTAAATAAAATTATTTTATTATTTATTTAATTTTAATTAATTTTTTTTCCAAAAAAATGAAGCCTGTTTGATGAAAACAATCATGTCATTTTTTATTTAGATAAGTAAAAGTTTGATTTATTATAGAATTAGGCTTATGTAAAATCTACATTTTGAATGGGATGTATTTTTAATGAGATAATA
Source organism: Cryptomeria japonica (assembly GCF_030272615.1). Taxonomy (NCBI): domain Eukaryota; kingdom Viridiplantae; phylum Streptophyta; class Pinopsida; order Cupressales; family Cupressaceae; genus Cryptomeria; species Cryptomeria japonica. Next base: position 319,126,493 of record NC_081407.1, read on the forward strand.
TTCTAGATTTTTATCTCTTTTGAAGGTATGATCTAATATATTCTAAATTTTTATCTATTTTTTAATTTTTTTAGTACATATAATTAGATTACATTTGGATATAATCCTCAAACATTTTTCATTAATTCTAAAGATTTTAAAGATCAAAAGTTCTTTAATTAGGAAGTTGTAATCTAAAATTTATTTGAGATGTTCCAATCAAGGAGAAGCCACAACTAGACATACTACAAATTCAATGATAGCAAGGTGTAGGTCATTTTTAGTAGTGTTGTAGTTGATTGGTGAATTGTTGCAAGTGTTTAATAACATGCTTTGGGTGATTAGTATTTGTTTGCAAGTGATCTCCAACATATTATAGGTGATCAATGATTTGTTGCTATTGTTTTACAACATGTTGCATGTGTTGTTTTATCTTCTAAATGGTACAAAATTCTTAGGTTTGATGAATATGATGGTCTTGTGTACATCAGGGGAGAATTTATTTTATTGAAATTGTTTTTTTATTAAAAAAGCAACAAAAAGGGTGTTGGCCCTATATACAAACAACTTGTAGGCAGAAAAAAGAAAGGCAGCAAAACAAGGGTGCTGACCCTAAACAAACTCAAGGTAAACAATCCTTTAATAGGAAGTTAGAACCACTATTAAAGGCATGCCAGACTAGTAACCGACCAAAAGGAATCGACTCAAGAGTGAGAAGAAACGCCCAAAACTCAATTCGGAGGAGTTTTGTTTATTTTTATTTTTATTTTTTTTTGGGGGGGGAGGGGAGGGAGGTAGGGAGACTTCCCTTTCCGCCTGCGACAAACAACAATCCAGGCAATACTTTTATTAGGAACATCACAAGACAGAACAAGTTGGGAGATCCCCACAACATCACTGTCCACAAGTGGAGCAAATTGTTGTTGTGGAACAACATCTGGAGTAGAGTCACCAGGAGCAGATCGTTGATGTACAACAAGAGCAACAAGAGAAGAAGCCACAAGACCAAAGGAGACCACACCAAAAGCAACCAGGGGGCCAATAGAGGCCACATCGATAATTATAGGCACAACATCATCCTGGGAGGGGTCATCACCCGCATGTGAGCAAACATCATCATCAAAATCAAAAGCCATGACAGCCAAATGATCAGCAGTGGCATCTTTCCACCAACTAGTAACACCTTTTATGGTTAGAGAGAGAACAATTTGAAGCTAAATGACCCATTGAGAAGCATCTCTGACAATGAAAGAGGAGGCCCTCATAATCCAACGATTGAGTCCATGGCTTATCCCCAACCATGAGAACCACATCCCCAAGCAGAGGCATAGAGATGTCAATGTCGATTAAAATGCAAGAAAAGGTAGAATGACCTATGGAAGATGTGGAATCATCAACCTTCAAGAATCGTCCAATAGCATTACCAATGGCCTTGTAAAAAGAATGCTCCCGAAAATGAATGGGAAGGTTGGGAAGACACACCCAAACTGGACGCATGTTGAGTGGTTCAGTAAGAGGATTAAAAGAAGGTGTCCAAGGCTTGACCAAGAGAGAGTTAACTCCCCAAGCCTACATCTTACCCAACACCAAGTCACGATCATTAGGAGAAGCAAAGGAAGCAATGAAAAAACCCTTAGCACAATGGTAAAGCTCAATGCTACCAGCAACCAAAGGATTCTAAGAATCACTCACCCAACAATGGAGGTTAGGGAGAGAAGGCCATAACCCAAGAAATTTGCACACCAACCCACAACGTTTGTAGAAGCCAATGTTTTCAACCACATCTTGGCCAAAAACCACCACAGGGGAAGTCTTGGCACAAGAAAGGGTACGAGGTTTCCCCTTGAGAGGATGAGCAACAACAAATATGGTCACACGAGAAAAGCTTCACCCACCAACAGTAGTGTAAAGTGGAAAATTTGGGACTTAGCAAATTCACCACATGAAAGGGGGAAATCACTAAGTCAATTTTCACTTGGAGAACTTTACATTCAAAAGAGGGGGATGAATCTACTAGATCCAATCCTAAAATGATGGAAGGACTAAATACTAAGTAGATTGATTGATGTTTGGAATGTGTTTGACCCTCTTTTGTAAGTTGAATAAGTAAAGTGCTGAGATTGAAGACAAAGTAAGCAGAAACAGTGAGCTACAAATTCGAGATTTTGTCGTGCACCTGGATCTGAGAAGTTTGAGATGATTTGGAGCTACCCTGCGAAATCAGCCAAAAGTTGTAGGGACCGTGTGTCTGAACCAGGTCACCCCCAACTTGGTCCTCCGAACTAACCGCACATCAAAAAGGATTTTTTCATCTCTGCAAATAAAGCTTAATTCCAAGAGTACAGTTTTGCACGTGCTTCCTACACACAGAAAGAAGAAGAAAGGGGTTGGGAATAGGGGTTTGCCTAAGTCAAACCCCAGTTTGGAATCAACCTTGAAATAAATACTGCTAATGCTTGCAATAAATGATGGAAAGGTATACCTTCAGATCTGCAATAGATGATGATGATGATGCTTTGCTTCTTGGATGTAATCACATATGTTGTATGAAATGGCATGAACATGACAAAACCCTAACACACACACATGCTTGCAAATGAATGATGTAATGATGCTCCAATAGATAGATGAAGAATATGCAGCCTTAATGAATGTTATATGATGAATGCTTGAATGATTGATGCTTGAATGTTGTCCCCTTGCCTTCTCCACCTTGCCATGCTCTCACCTTATGATTGTGTGTTATGCCAAATGAGAGGGGAAGACCTCCTTATATACTTGCATGTCGTCAATTGTTTAATTTTTTGACATAGGTCGACATGGGGAAGTAATTTCCCACTCAAATTTGAGATAGGGTCTAGGGGCCAAAATAGGTCTTGATTAGGAAGGATCAGGGTGTGGCGCCCTGGTCCTACCCTAATTCAGGCTAGGATCAAGAGCTATGCAAGGTGCAAGATGAAAATAATGAGGTTAGTTGCATAGGGGAGACATAAATGGGTCCCAATCAAGCATGGGGATGAGACCGATAAGGTGAGGGCCCAAAATACGGTCAAAATTGTAAGGAGTGCAATTTTAGGATGCTACATTTAGCCCCCACTTTAGCGGGAGTATGATATTACGCAAATACTTGCAGTAAAGTCGAAGAAGAGAGAAGAAGATGAGGAATGCAGAGCAAAATAACAAAGAGTGTAAGATATCACTAATTTTGAGGAATTAAGCCCCCAACTTTAGGATCTTAACTCACTCAAACATATGCAAGGGCACACAAACAAGACAAAAACAAAAAGACAAACGCGGGCAAAGACACAAAGGCACTTAAGACCTAAAAGCTAAATACCAAAAACAAGACCTGAAGTCAACTAGCCGAAGAGACCTCAACATCAAAATGTCTCAGTAACTAATATCATTCTTGAAACAAATGCCATCTCACAAACACAAATGATCACATAAAAGAGAAAAGCAAGCATCATCCATGAAATATCAATAGTAAAACTATGAGTTCATGAGAGGAAGAAGAGAGAGCATTAATACACGCTAGATGTGTTTATCTAGGTGATCCATGAGAAGAATGATGAGGAAGAGCATGGACTACTCGCCCCTAGATGTTTTTATCTAGGTGATCCATGGTGAGAAAGGACATGGACAACTCGCCCCTAGATGTTTTTATTTGGGTGAGCCATGTGGGGAGGAGAGTAAGAATAGTCTAGTTGTTTTCTCTAGTTTCACCCATCCTCGTGTGTGTGTGCAAGTGATGTCTGGTTTCAAGAGTATATCACCCCGTGTAAGAATCTTTTCTTTGTGTTTTGGTGTGTTTCAACATGTTTAAGACATGTAATGTAAATGCAAATACCAAGGGGCGATTGTGTGTGTGCAAATGTGTAAATGCCAAGTGGCGAAGATACATGCCTAGTTTCGAGGCCATCTTGTTTAAGACTTGTTTTCAATGATGTGTAACCCCGTCTAAGACATGTATCAAATGTTGTGTCTGGTTTTGAGTGTTAACCATCTCTCTCTAAGAGTTTTTACTTTGGTTTCGAGAATGAACACCTTGTTTAAGACATGCAAAAATGATATGCAAGAGCATAGTACAATATAGTACAAGGGGAGCGATGTGGGTGCCTGCCCTTCCCCCCCTCCCTTTAAGATGTCAACATAGTTTTATGTTGATGTCTTAAGGAAGCTAGAAACAAGGATACCTTACCTTCAACACCAAGGAGATATCCTTTGTGCAACAATGTCATAAATCTAAGCTAGAGAGGGTATACTCTTCAAGCAAGGATAAGATAGTTGAAAAAGAGATATCTTGCAACAAGTGTAAAGAGGATCCTTGGAGGAGAAAAAAAAATGCTCAAAAGACATCTACCTCCAATAGGATCTATCTTGAACAAACATAACATCTTCTACCAAAAGAAGGGAAGGAGAATAAGAATTCGTACCTTCATCCCATTGCTAGGTGAAAGAGATTCTTGATGAAGGATGACACACTTTTGACCCAATGTGAGGGGTAAGCTTATGGTAGATGTACATTGCCAAGTGGAGAAGAGGTTGTATCCAAGGACTTACGCCTCTTGTATAAGAGAGAATCCTTGAGAAAACAATAACTTCACACAAGGAATGGCATCCAATCATGAAAAAACACCACTCCACAAAGGAAAAGTAGATCCTTAGAGAGGAGAGAGAACAGGAGAAATCAATCATTGCCCCCCAAGTGTAAGGACAATGAGAATAATTACACAAAATTCTAAGGAGAGATTAGGCATAAGAAAATGCACAATAAACTCACATGAATGAATATCCAATGCAAGAAAAGACATTGGTTTATGCATCTCAAAAGAAGTGGTAATCTTCAAAGAGAGAAAGAGAGAAAGAAAGATCACATATTGCCCTAAGGAGGGATTATTCATAAGAGACATACCATTGGAAGAAAGCATATCAACGCATGAAAAATGTTACCCCTAAAAGGAATAGTGATAGATTAGACAGAAAGAGAGAGGGTGAAAAAGCCATCATTGCCCCCAAACAAGAGGACAAAGAGGAAAATTACACATCTGTTAGAGATAGGCTATTCATAAGAGACAAACCATTTCAAACAAAGAATATGTCCTAACCAAACAACAAACATATGCTTGCATGAAGGATAACTCTATGCAAGAAAGGGCATCAAGTGATGAATAACACAACACAAAACAAGAGGTAATTCTCAAAGAGAAAGAAAGAGGAAAAAGAAGGTTCACAAAAGTTCTCTAAGAAGAGATTATTCATAATAGATGCACCATTTCAAACAAGAAATATGTACCATCCAAGGAACATACATGTGCTCGCATGAAGGATATTTCCATGCAAGAAAGGACATCAAATTATGAATAATGCAATCGCAAAGAAAATAGTGAAACCTTAGAAAGAGAAGAGAAAAAGGGGAAATCATGTTGCTACCCCAAAATATTTGAAATTGAAGAAACACCACCTCTAATGACAAAGAGACCGCAATTAAGTTCACTACTTGTTTCATAGGGTGAGGAGCAACATGAGGGTGAAAGGAGTGCTAAGGCACTACCATTTCACCTAGAAAAAGAGCAAGATTTGTTGAAAGACATATACGAGCATGATCGTATTGTTCTTGAACAAATTCTTTAAATGCTTTACACTTTCCAAGAGAATGAGAACCACCATGATGAAAAAGACAATATCCATTTCCTTCTTTATGTTTATTACAAAACTTCACAAAAGGAAAGACAACATTCTTATCATACTTCAGTTTCCAAAAAATTCTAGTTGCTAATTTTTCTTGATCATTAATAGATGTAGGTTTGATCTTTTGATATTGCGGACAAAAGTTGTTATTAGAAGAGGAGGGATTATCATTTATGAGTTTTATAGTTCATTAGCAGCTAACTTTTGTATGCTTTCTTGAAAATCTAGACAATCACTAGCATCATGATCATGAGTTTGATGAAATGAACAAAAAGAAGAAGAAGCTCTTTTAGCATCTTGACGCATCCTTTGTCTTGCTAGATGGTTTTTGAAGTCTTGAATCCTAAGGGCATCATCCATAGGAGATTTATTATCATTTCCTAGGCCTTTTGTGGTGATTTGTGTAGGAGGGTTTATAGGGACTTGAACTCCTTGTTCAAATTCTCCAAGTCCTTGTCCTCTTAAACCTTGTTTTGATATTGTGTTAAAGCCACTCCTATAAGAATCTTTTGATTGAGAAGGCGGGGAAACATTATAATAAATTTCTTTGAAATTTGTAGTGTAAGGATGTTTAGAAGGGATGAAAGGATTAGTAGATGAAGAAGGAATATCTTAAGGAGGAGGGTTTTCCTTTCTTTCATCATGCATATCCTCTTTGGTAGATGGGGAAGGAAGATCCTTATCATCTAAGGCCTCATATTTGTTTGATGCTATATGGGGAGAGAGATCATGAATAAAATGCATGACATCATCTTCTCTACAAATGTTTTGATGTTTAAGATAGGCTCTCGGAGAATAATGAGGATCGAGAGAGATAGAAACACCAATATTTTGATTTTGCCCCACTTGCGCAAGGGTATGTGTATGAGAAGAAGATGGGGCCATGTTTCTCTTCAATGCTTGCTCTCCATTAGAGAGAACATTGATAGGAGTATTAGCTCTTTCTTCATTCACATTAGATACCCTAGGAGAGGTACAAGTATTAGGTTTCTCATTGTCATCTCTAGGATTAGGATCTACAAAAGCTTTTAGGTGATCTACGTATGAAATGCATTTGCTCAAAAACATCACCATAACACAACATATATGAAAAATGAAAGCTCTGAGATCTAATCTATGAACACGAATCAACTTAGAAATCTGAAAAATGCAATATGTCCAAGTGTTATGAATGAAAAGAAGTTACATAAAGTAAAAGAAGCCATTATCTAACACACGATTATAATAAATGTATGTAAAAAGTAATGTAATCATATGTGAAATAGCAAATAGCTCAAATCCATTAATTGTCGTGATGAATATTGAAATTTAAGTCCAAGCAAATTATTTAGAATAAATTAGGATTTTATAAATAAAACCTCTTAATTTATGTAAATTGATGAGATTGAAATTTGTTTTTGTTTTTTTTTAAATTGAAAAATGTGAAATGAAAATTTGAAAATGAGAATTTGAATGTTGAGATTTGGAAATTGGAATCTGAATAATTCAAAAAAATTAGAAAAATGATTATTCAATTTTTGAAAATTATGCAACCTCCTAGGAAATTTAAATTTATAATTAGGGCCTTGAAAATAACCTCTTAATTTAAATTTAAAATTATCCACTAGAAGATTTGAATTTATCCAATTAATATTTTTTAAAGATTAAGGCTTTGTTAAATAACCTCTTAATTTTAAAATTTAAATTTGGAATGTTGAAATTTGAGAATTGAAAGAATTAATTTAATTTTGAACAATTAGGGCTCTTTTAAGTAACCTCTTAATTTTTTTAAATTCAAATTTGAATTTGTCCTCAAGAAAATTAAATTTAAAATTAAGCTATTGCAAAAAGAACCACTTAATTTAAATTTGAAAATTGATCTAAGATTGGAATTTGAAATTTGGAAAATTGGAAAATGCACAAGATGAATTTAAATTTAGAAATTAGGGTTTGTTTAATTAACGACTTAATTTTAAAATTGAAATTTGATCCAAGGTTACAATTTTGAATTTGAATTTTTAAATTAGCAACCAAATTTGAAGAGGGGAATTCAAAATTTAAACAACCCACAAGCTCAATTTTAAAAATTTAAAAATTAGGGTTTTTGAAATTAACCACTCAATTTAAAAAATTAATTGTGAAATTTGACTTGTAAATGAAAATTTGAATTTGCAAATTGAATGAATGTTCAGATCTGGAATAATTAATCCAAATTAAGCAATTCACAAGCTTAATTTTGAATTTAAAAAATTAGAGTTTTAGTGAAATTAACCTCTAAATTTTTAAAATTTGCAAGAAAATCAAACTTGTAAATGAAAACTTGAATTTTAAATTGCATACACTCAGATCTGAAAATAAAAATCATAATTAATGGTGTAAGGAGTCAGGTTCATCAAAATGTAAAGTGGAAAATTTGGGACTTAGCAAAATTCACTACATGAAAGGGGGAAATCACTAAGTCGAATTTCACTTGGAGAACTTTACATTCAAAAGAGGGGGGTGAATCTACTAGATCCAATCATAAAATGATGCAAGGACTGAATACTAAGTAGATTGATTGATGTTTAGAATGTGTTTGACCCTCTTTTGTAAGTTGAATAATTAAAGTGTTGAGATTGAAGACAAAGTAAGCAGAAACAGTGAGCTACATATTCGGGATTTCATTGTGCACCTAGATCTGAGAAGTTTGAGAAGATTCAGAGTTGCTCTGTGAAATCAGGCAAAAATTTGTAGGGACCGTGTGTTCAGACCAAATCGCCCCCAACTTGGTCCTCCGAACTTTCCGCGCATCGAAAAGGGTTTTTTCGTCTCTGCAAATAAAGCTTAATTCTAGAAGTATAGTTGTGCACCTGCTTCCTGCACACAGAAAGAAGAAGAAAGGGGTTGGGAATAGGGGTTTGCCTAAGTCAAACCCCGGTGTGGAATCAACCTTGAAAGAAATACTCCAAATGCTTGAAATAAATGATGGAAAGGTATACCTTCAGATCTGCAATAGATGATGATGATGCTTTGCTTCTTGGATGTAATCACATATGTTGTATGAAATGGCATGAACATGACAAAACCCTAACACACACACATGCTTGCAAATGAATGATGTAATGATGCTCCAATGGATAGATGAAGAATATGCAGCCTTGATGAATGTTAGATGATGAATGCTTGAATGATTGATGCTTGAATGTTGTCTCCTTGCCTTCTCCACCTTGACATGCTCTCACCTTATGATTGTGTGTTATGCCAAATGAGAGGGGAATACCTCCTTATATACTTGCATGTCGTCAATTGTTTAATTTTTTGACATAGGTCAACATGGGGAAGTAATTTCCCGCTCAAATTTGAGATAGGGCCTAGGGTTCAAAATAGTTTCTTCCCTAATTTAGGCCAGGATTAAGAGCTATGCAAGGTGCAAGATGAAAACAGTGAGGTTTAGTTGCATAGGGGAGGCATAAATGGGTCCCGATTAAGCATGGGGATGAGACCAATAAGGTGAGGGCCCCTAATATGGTCAAAATTGCAAGGGGTGCAATTTTAGGATGCTACAAGTAGAAAACAATCCAGAAGGGGGGACCCCAACACCAGAGGAAGCCCTACCACAATCCACAGTAGCATTTGACCCACCTATAGCTTGAGGAGCTATTGAGGGCAGGTCCAAAGCCTAGCCCCATGTGCAGCCACAACGACCCCACCCTGCAAAGCAGTAGCCTCTAAGCGCGCAAGGATAGCATTACACACTAGCGAAGCAGAGGACACCATAGCCCCGTTCAAATTTTGCAAAGTGAGAGAGATGTTGGGAGCGATGGAAGATATCTCAACAAGATTCTGAATGAAAATCTATTGAAATTGTTATTAAGAGCAATTCTAGTACTTCTAGTTAATGATTTTTTTAGTAGCAAATATTCGTCAATTGAATGATAGTTAAAATTTGGGAATCAAAATTTGGCTAATAGTTCAAGTTGTAAGATAACCTAAATCGCAATATTTTTTACAAAATTTTATTTCTTTTTAAAATTACTAGAGCATTTATTTTATTAATCTTTTTAACTCAAAAACATTTCATAATATTTGATACATCACTAGATCAAATTTACCTAAATTTTATATGCTACTAAGAAATCTAAATCAATTCACCAATAATATATCATAAGTATTATTTACTTTAGGACCATATCACAAATCTGTAGTTGCCACCATTAATTTAAAATATAATCTAATGGCTCTTATTATATTCCATAAGATAAAATGTAGTTGGGATTTATTATTTGCTTATAGGCCCAAACTTGCTTTTGGATTGCTAATCTCAATGCAGATCGATGGTCTAAAAATAATTTTGGGTCCCATGAGCATTACAAAATGTGGATACATTTTACCTAGCACAATATAAGAAGGGTGGTTAAATTATGTTTTAAGCAATGGTAGTGACTAAATATTATAGAGTATACGTATTAAATTTCCACCCTTAGAGGCCCATAATAATTTTATTTTTTAAATGGAAAGATTCATCATGGTAATTAATGAATTTTCTATTATTTTGTCAAGGTTCACTAATTTTCTAGAAGATTTTAGTGATGTAAAAAAATTGTCAATAATATTAAATTTTTTTCAAAAAAAAAAGGAAAGATTCACCAATAGAAATTATTCTTTTTTCCAAAAACAGAAAGATTTGCAAGGATTTTATTTATTTATTTATTTTGGGGCAAGGGGTTCTTAAAGTAATCCATACTTTGAGCAATGTTGCAAGCGTTAAAAATAATGTGTCAATGACAAGATAGATCCTAAAGGCCTACAATAACAACTAAGGCCATGGGTGTGTCATCAAAGGCGAAAAATTGCTTGTGATTAGATTGTGGTAGGAAAGGATAAATGAATAAGGATGAAATCTCTTTCTTCTTTAGGCTCTATGAGACGAAGGAGGTGTTCCCTAACGTTTGTTTCTTAGCAAGACTAAAAATAATAAAAAATTATTAGATGAACTTTAAGGAAAACCATATCCCAAAACATATGAAACTCCTAAAAATTTATCATTAAGTACCAAATTGATGGTTCACCTTGGAACAAGGATATAGCACATCTATAACTAGATGTAATATAGGCATGTGGAAAGTAGGATGTATTATTCTTGATCCCTTTATATTTATGAAATATTATCTCATTTCACACATGGATGCAATAGTAACAACAATGCAAATTTCACTATGAATGACCTTTGTGATGTTTTGTAGACACTACAATGGTAGGGAAATAAAATCAAGGCAACATAGTGGGTCAGATAATTATAAATTGATTGGCTATTGATGTTTTTTTATGTTTATGTGATGTAGTCACAAATGGAAGGTCCAAGAAAAGGACTACCTAACCATGCAGTCAAGAGTTGATACAACAAAATTATCATGAATAAAATGAGTATACAGTGTTTATTTCTTGTTACATGCAATTTACAGATTGACCCATGGACCACAGGCTTATTGGAATCTTACATGCAACTATGACAACCGAAACTCAGAATAAGACTCGAACTCCTAGCTCAATTTGACTTCTCTGGTCTCTTCTAATTACTCACTAACTCCCTAATTATTCAGTTGGGTGACAGCAGTATTTTCAAGAAAGATGAGTATTATATTGATTATTAGTAAGTTATTCAAAACTATATTAAATGAGTTGGAGTTAATCTAGTTAAACTCTCAAAAGATTTTTTTATATTCATAAAAAAAATCAATTTTGAAAGGGCCTTTTATAATGAAGTAGCCCTTAGGCAAATGGAAAAAAATTACATGAAGTAACCCTTAGTCAAATGGAACAAGCTTATAATGAAGTTGCCCTTAGGCATATAGAATGAATACCATGAGATATAAGAAAAATAAATCGAATACTAATGTAGCCAAGCTACCAAGCACAACAACCAAAAGGTTAAAAATAGTAAGGATCTTGAAGATCCAATCTAGGCAATGGGACACACCACCCTGTACATACTCACGCCCTTTACTCTAGTGTGAGAATGAGAGAGAGATTTCAGAAGACTTTTCTTCCACTTTTGTACAAAAGTCAAAGAAATATCTTCCTTCAAGTCTATAGAACTAGGTGAAGCAAGGGAATTTCATCAGAGGGACCCAAACTAAGTGCATAGTAGGAATAGAGAGTTGTCAAGTTAGAGCAAGTTGAACAACCACCTCATGAGTAGATTGAGTTATAATTGAAGTTGATTACATAGTAAGATACATAATTAAAGCATAGGGTGGAAAGGACTCGACGATACAGTTCAATGAAGGAACAAAGTAGGACTCACTAGTCTGATTTGTACCAACACCCTAAGGAGACTCGTCATCCCAAAAGAAACAATGAGCTAGAGAGTTGGAGGCATGAATGGTCAAGCAATATTTGTTGACATTCTTCCACCATATTGTACCAGCCTTCTCTCAAGAGTAGACAATCAATAGCTAGGTGGTTGATGGTCAAGCAACATCTACATTTGAAAAGGAGAACCTTTTAGTCAAGCAATTGATTCCAAGACATGTCCCCCATCTTCAAGACAACATTCCTATAGAGAGGCTTGGAGATGTCAATATCCAACAATATTTGAGAAAATGTAGAGAACCATATAGGAAGTAAAAGATTTAACCTTCAACAAATGACCAATATTTTTTTTTATTAAAAAGCAACGTTAACTAGGGTGTCGACCCTTTACATAGTCTAAGACTATCAAAAAAACAAAAATACAAACAAACCAGGCAGACGAAGAAAGCCTGCAAAAACATTACAAACTTGACCCCAATCAAGGGGGAACAGAGACATCAGGCCCCAATAAGGGGGAAGAGATGGGGGGGAGAGAGGATTTCCCCTTTCGTCATCGACGAACCACCGTCCAAGCAATAGTCATTAGGGTCCACAAACTGTAGATCATTTAGTAGGGAGTCGGCAGAAGGTGGACCAAAAGGGGTCTCCATAGACTGCAAGGTGGTTGCAAAAGATTGGACTGGAGCAATGACAACAGTAGCATCCGAGAACAAGGGGTCAGAATGCAAATCAATTTGGGCAACACTTGAATCTTCAAAAAGTCCCTCTGAAGCGTAGATCGTTAGATGGTCCAAAGTAGAATCCTTCCACCAGGTGGGAACCCCTCGTCGACGAGAAATGAGCAGTCCAAAGCCAGGTGGCTTGTAGTGAAGCATTTTCGACATGGGAATGGGAGGCCCTCAAAATTGAACAGGTGTGGCCATGGTCAGTCCCCAACCATGAGCACTGCATCACCAAGGAGTGGTGAAGCAACATCAATTGTCAAGTAATATACGAGCAAAGGTGGAGTGGCCCATAGAGGAAGTGTCCTCGTCCACCATCAAGAAGTGACCAATGGAGTTACCAATAGCCTCGTAGCACAACTACTCCCAAAAATGAAGCGGGAGGTTCGAAGGCGAACCCAAACTGGACGCACATTCAGTGATTCAGTGAGAGGGTTGAAAGCAGTAGTCCAGGGTTTAATCGAGAGAGGGTGAGCTTTCCAAGCACACTAGGGCACAATGCTGATAAAATCCAATGTTATCCACCACATCCTGCCAACAAACAATCATGGGAGATGTCTTGGCACAAGGGAGAGAACGGACACCAATGGAGGAGGGAACTGTCGAATGAGCCACACAAGCGAAGCTACGTTTTCCCACAAGAGCAGTATTCATAGTGTTTTTACCGGAAGCAGTCACCGCACCATGAGCCGAAGTCGAGGCCATCAAGCCCATGGGGTTCACAAGTGTCACAATAGCGCCAAGAAAGGCTACTAGAGTGGGATCCCTAAACGGGAGGGAAGCTCCCACTATAGCAGTCAAGGCAGGAGGTGGAAGACCATGTGAGGAGGGGAGGGAAGAGTTTAAACCAGCAAGGGTGGGAGAGCCATTGAGAGTGAGAGAATCGTCAAGAGCCATTGAGAGCGAGAGAGTGAGATACCAATAATGTTGCCTATGGCCTCATTGTAGGAATCTTCCCAAAGCTAGAGAGGAATATTCAAAAGACAAACCCACATGGATCTAGAAATTGAGGGGTTCAAAACGAGGGTGGAAGGATGTATCACATGGCTTGACCAAGACAATGTGTTTTCCCCACATTCACAACCTATAGTCAAACACCAAATCCCTATCATCTAAAGGGAAAAGATTTAATGAATAATCCCCTCGCACAAGGGAAGAGTTACCATCAATACAAGGCTTCCAAGAATCAAAGACCTATTTGTGTAAATCAAGTAGGGTTGAATATATATTGTTAAATCTACAAATCAAGCCCCTACATGGATAAAAATATTCTTTTTCCAGCACATCTTGTCCATACACCATTATAGTGGAGGGGTCAAAGCATTCTCAAAACCAATAATGGATGCAAAGGTTTGTCACTCCATCCCCACAACTTTAGGAGGACAACCAAGAGAATCATTTCCCATAGCAAGCAAGGACCTAATAGCTTCTTTGTTGAGAAACACGACCTCCAACATGGGTAGTAGTTGAGCCAACCCTAACAACAAGAGGATCTTAGATGTAAAAGCCAATCAATAATGTCATGTGCATTAAAACATTAAATAGGGGAGAGAGATAGCTAAGAACCAAACCCCATATCAATCAAACTAGGAGAACCCAAGTACCCTACTCCAAGGTAAGGAATAGGGCATTCATAATGAATAAAGGGAGCCTACGTCAGAGAAATCAAACCAAGTTGTGTGGGAGCAATGTCATAGCAACCCTAAAACACCCTAAATAGGAGCCCAACTAATTACGTGAGGCACAAGGATGAAACCATTAAGAGTGGCATACGAGACGATTGTTGCAAAAGGTGAGAATAAGTTTTTGTTTTAACTTCAAGCATTGGAGCAAAGGACAAACACACCATTATTTTTAGATAAACTACTAACCATATCTAAAAATATTATTTATTACATTACATTAATATTCATACCATTGGATGTGTATAAGTATATGCATATGCATATGTATGAATGTATGCATGCATGATATACTTAAAAATAAATATTTTGTGCATTTATATATTCTAAATATATTTTATCATCTCAAACTCAAATAACATTAACAAATTTGTTGTCATATAAAATTAATTATGACAAATTCTATCTTTCCAATTTTATACTACTCTAAAAAATAACATTACAAAAAAACACCTTCAATTAACATGCATGTGTCTTATCAACAAACCCACTAACTCTTAGATTTATCAATACTTTAATCCATTTCTTTATTATTAACTATCATATGATATATTTTTAAGTTTTTTCCCCTTCCCCTTGACTTGACAGATCACCAAAAAATGGTTCTAAGCATTGATGTAAAACACTATTCAATTTTTACATAGATATTCTCAATAACTTAAGAACACGTTCCTATTTATAAGTTCCATGACAAATGTCGGTAACTCACACCCAATGAATAAGGGATTTAAAAACTAAGATTTTAATCCAAGAGCGTATCCTTGTCAGAACATTTAAACACGAGCATTTTTTACATACCATCAATTTATGAATGAATGAATGAATTTTAAAGAGGTTCATAAGACGGTGTAAAGGACCAACATACATCAAATTAATTGAGTTATTCCTTATTTCTTATGTTGGATTACTTATTTCTTATGTTGGTCCTTTTGTTATGAATTTTGAATAAGAAACTCACTGTAAAGCCTAGTCTCTTCAAAAAGCTCATTTAAACTATCCAGCTTTATGTCATTATCAAACTGACTACGGATATCTCCACACTGCACTCCTTGAATTGTCATTCTGTTTCCACTGCACTCCTTGAATTGTCATTCTGTTTCCACTGCACACTCCTTGAATTGTCATTCTGTTTCCACTGCCCCTAGTAGCAAAACTGTGTCCCTCGACAACACTCCAGTGATGCCCATGATCTATAAAAACGACGTGTGACATGTCCCTCACGTAATGGAAATGCTTAATAAACCAAAAAAGGACAAAACTACTGGCATCAATCTTTTCTAGTCTAACAGAGTGAGTCCATGGCATATATTTCAACTAAAAAATTAGTTTATTTCAACCAACCTCTTTAGCTATAGAAATTTTTTCCCATGTAAGTAAAAGATACGGTAATTGTATTGAACCAGAACAGCAAAGAAAGGAATAAGTTAGAGACGTTGCCAAAACACGAACAAAATTATAACCACATTTTTCTTCATAGTTGTGTGGGACCGTTCTCACTCCATTGAAAAAAAGTGTCATAATCAAATAAATAAAAGAGAGGACAGTATCAGGTATCCCCTACCTTAGGACCTGAATACCATAAGCCTTACAATTCTTAATAGCATCCATGACTAAAAATAATAGGAAACTTGAACACTATCATAAAATAGTCATCTTTACAAGACAGTACCAGGCATCCTCCTCTCGATGACCTGAATTACAAGACAGTACCAGGTATCCTCCTCTCGATGACCTGAATAACAGTAGCCTTAAGATGCATAATAACTTCCATGGCCTAACATTTAGATAACTTTAAAAACTATCATATAATAGTCTACATCTATAAAAGAGCATCCTAACATTTTGCTGGCAAGTGTTATGTTTAGAAAAATGCAACTAGTTTTTAATTACAGAATAACTTTTCTGAATTGTTCATTGGTTACAACATTACAAATTTACTTTGGTATATGCAGACTTCATGCTAATAGTATGCAACTCTTCTGAATTGTTGATTGATAACACTAACATTACAAATGACTAAGGATGCTGACTTCATGTTAACAGTATGTAATTCTTCTGAATTGTTGATTGATAACAATTGCATTACAAATGACTAGTAGATGCTGAACTTACGCTAATCTTCGGAGTAGTTAATTCTAACATAACAAATTGACTTCAATAAATGCCCACTTAGTGCTAGCACTTACAACGAAAACTGATGCTAACTAGTTGTTCAGAATAATAGATACGTCAAAGGATTTTTCAAAATATGGGGTAAATACATGTAACTGTTCCATTGGGTATGTTAGAATAATGCAAGACTAACAAAATAGCAGGGGCCTCCTAACTTCACAAGAGAGGCTTTGAAAAACAATTGATTAATTAGAGAAACCTATATTCTTCACCGCCTGTACTGTGTTTACTCAAGATCGGGGATATTAGAATAATACAGAATTTGCAAAGTAACAATGATCCTCTATCTTCACAAGAAGCCTGTGGAAAATATTTCCTTCATTGTATATCCCAGATGTCAATACAATGAAGAAACAATTTAACGAAACATATACATTTCTTATGCATAAAAAATGTAATAATTGCATTTAATGAGCAAAAGTACATCAGCGCATCTTATAGCACTGTGTTCTTCCAGCCTGACAACGCTTTCCAGAAAATGAATAGTTCAATATAATGTCAACATCACGCGGATTCTTGGCATTCGGAGCAACAGTCATGCTTCCAAGAAGTGATTCCCCCTCACACATGGTGATCACATCTTCCAGATACATTACAGTTTGCTTCCAATGAGTAGCACGAGATCTAGGCCCTATAATGAGAACCAACTTGATCACATCAGCCTACATTTCAATAATTTTGGGAAGCATTTTGAAAATGCTAACAGAATTTTTTCCTGAGAAATCAGTGCAATAATTTCACTACATATACAAGAAAAGAAGCACAGGCTACATTCTCAAGCAAACCCATTGAGATATTGAAAGCAACATCAGAATCAGATTATACTTAGCTTCTCTACTTAAATCTATAATTACCTGTTGAAAACCCCATGACTTTATGACAATTGGTAAATGCAACATCAAAGTATGCCACCAAAGCATGGACAAAATCATTGCGCTCAGCCACAAGCTTGAATGATGCAGTAAAGGATGCATCTCCAGGGCTCATCTTTGAAATGTCCATTGTCTAAAATTTGAATAAGAAGCACCATGAATTTTATGATTAATACCAAAAAAAGCTTACCAGCAGATAAGGAATGGAGTTCAAGTAAGGCATATAATGAAATGCAGCTAACAAAAATTAAACCTTCAGCAACTGGCAGTTTGTAACTATTTGATTCTGGTCAACTGTGTCCACAAGAGGTTCCAACATGGCTTGCTGCCTAATGCAGCTCATGTCAAAGCCATAGACACGATCCCAGACTGCCAAGCATAAACATCAGCTATCAGATACATCACCCAGTGAAGTCTAAAATATCTTAAAATAACACAAGATAATCTGATTCACTCTATGTTAAGCTAAAAATTCAATTGCAGTAATGTCTGTGGGAGCCTTGACAAATGAAACTTACAGTCTATCTTCTCTTGTTTGTAGTCTGCATCCTCAATGGCCGTTAGGAAGAGGGAAGCCCTATCCGGTAACACAACACCACCAGGGATCTACAAATAAGGACTTGTCAGACAAAAATGACGCGAACAAAAAGCATTCGGCATTATAAAGTTCCAAAGTGTGACAAAAACTGGTTGGTACAGTACAATCCTTTTTAAATAAGACTTCTTTAAAAAGTCCGTGAATATTATGAAATCATTCGACAGGAGGAGTGTAAATAACTTACTAACAGAAAAATAAGAAAAAAAATTGTTGATACATGGAATGAAGATGCTTTTTTTTGTTGACATATATGATATAATGAAGATGCTTATTAGAAGTCTAAAAGCCTGACCAAATGATTTAAGTTTATGTCAAATGAATCACAAATGTAATAGCACAAACTTCTTTTGCCAAGTCCCCGGTCAACATTCAAATATGGTTTTACCATGAATTTTACAACCACAATGTCTTGTGAATTGTTAAGACGCATTTCAAAACCTATTTCATTGTGTGTGTGCGCATGAGTGCATAAGTAACCAGAGATTGTGGGAATTGCATTTTGAAGATGATCCCATGTATATTTCTGAAGATGATCTCACAATCATGACATTTAATTCACACAGAACAGCAGCCAAAATTAAGACAAGAATTAACCTTGTATCAGAACCTCCTAATATTAGATACTTTCAAATACAAATAAACAATCCATGCATTGTGCAATCTATTTTATTACGTTTAAATCAGATGATGATAAAAGACGTGATAAATACAACGGCAAGTTAACAAAAAACACCATATATAACATATTGTCATGACCATACTATGAAAGAAATCTCAAACACACATTGGCCAGGGGATTCAAAGAGGACAAAACCAGATAGAATTTCCTGACATAGACAAGGGTCCACAGCCTGAGCTGAGAAACATCTACCTTGCCTATTCATAATGAACATGCCATGCGAGCTTGTGCAAGGTGGAGGACGCAGATTAATTGCTTACTAGGTATTTGCTTTTCAGCTAAAATCATGGATAAGGGATTTGATGACTGGCTAAACTTACAGTTTCTACATGCAAAGATGAGCAGATAAACACCTGATTCTCGTGTATTTTGAATTTTCACAGTTCATAAATGTCTTCAGTATCTTGTAAAAAGGCATTATAATTGACCAAGTTCCGTGCCTTTTCATGGTTTTAATGTTGATTTCAGTCTCTCGTAATCAACTTTTCTTGGCCACAAAGATGAATTCTAAGCCAGTCAGGAAACTTTTATCAAAATTATTAGTTGAAACTAATAGCAGAAATTGTTTTTTTCTAACTTTTTTCTTAGAAACCAATAGTGCCCTGCATCTATTTTGAAAGGGCTATAATTTGAGATCAGATGCATGCTAATCACTAGTTTCAATAGACAGAATCGTTCTTTCAAGGCATCATGTCTGTAGTCTTTACCACTGCTGTTTATTATCGCCATAAATCAAATCTGTCCATCAAGTTTGCAAGTTTTGTAATGATGATTGTTAATATGTTGAAGAAGTTGAAAAATGGAAAAGTGAACCTACGAAACTAATGCAAATTAACGATTGAAAACCAACAAACTTGAACAGACAAATATAATATTTTACCATTCTTGATCAGTTTTAAACTACCAAGGTGATAATAGTTGTTATATTGACATGCTCATTTATATAAATTTATAGATGCAAAGATTTTGTCGCTAATTTGAATGGAGGAAAATCAACAAGAGATATTTCCAAATCATTTAATAGTTGCACTGTTTAACTATTTAATTGAAACTCAGCCATTACTCCAATGCTTGCAACTTCAAAAGTTGAACTAGCCATGTATTCACCCAGAATAGACTTCAAGCATAGTTAAAACATAAAAGTTCCCATAAGTTCAGTACATTTCACTGTTTCACATCGTATTACCAGACATTATTTAAAGAATGATGCTAACTCTCATATCTTCATAATCTAGCCCCTAGATTCTATAACAACATAAACAACTTCAACATCAAACTTGCTGCATAATCTAATTCATGCTCATTAATGAAAATAGTGCCAACATCCACTACAGCTACAAAGAGACATAAGTTCATCTTGAATTTTCAGAGCATATGGGCTGAAGACGAGTTAAAAATGACAGATGTCATGTGCACAAGCTGGTAAACAGATTTTACATGACAAAAAAGAGAGCTGTCATCATAGTCGATGCATTAACCAGACATTGATACATATAGTCATCCTCCTTACTGAACCTGATGCATGATCTAATGTATGATCATTAGTGCTACAATAAACATATGTTCACTAAAATTTCAGAGGATGTGAGTGGCTGAAGATAAGTTAGAAAATGAGAGATGCCATGTACACAGGTTAAAGAACACAGCCTACAAAACAAAAATAAGAGAGCTGTGATTATAGTCAATGCATTAACCAGACATTAACAGATTCAGATATCCATATTGTTAGGATAGGTGTTGAACACCTTGAAATCCTAGTAGAAACAATGTTGTATTAATGTTGTCAAAAATTGCCCCCTCTTGGAATGGGACATGCACCCTTGAGGGAAGCCATGAATTTATATTCAGCCATTTGGAATGTATGTCATCACATTGTAAGAGTAGTGATGAGAGGAGTTACAAGTAAACTGTGTAAGATATCCTTTGACTGTCTATTCAGAGCAGTGTGTAGAAGAGTTACTCTTGGACACCTAGGTTTGACCATTTGACTTGCATGTTGGGGGGTTTAACTATCTATCTTGGAGCATTGCATTTGCATGAAGGAGAGGTAGCAATTGGGTTTGAGTGGTCATCCAGGAGCACGAGTCAAATGCCTTTTGTTTGGAGCGCGTGGCTTTGCAATCACGTGAGATTTACAAAATTGCACTTTATCCATAAATTGATGCAATAAGATGGTGTTTTGAAATGCATAGGTTTGGAGAGTGTGGGAATGGACTGCCGGATTGCTTGATTGCAGATCGTATTGCTACCACATTACTTGTAGGATCATCCCATTATGTCTGTAAATTCATTTTAAATTAATGTAGTGAGGGATCTACATTTGAGGCTAGGCTTTTTCAATATGGCTTTCCCCAAGGTAAATTATGTGTGTAATGTCCCCTACCTGATCTATTTCAACAAATTAAAATTGATTGATATTCTTCAATTAGTTATTAACAAGTGCTTATCTATTTTCCTCATTAGATGATTAATATCATTATTAATATAGATATCAGACCTTGTTACTACTTCAGTTTTAAGGGAGAAGGGTTTACGTATGTTACCAAAGCGCTTAGAGACCAAATACAATAGGTTCCCTCAAAGTTTACAGATCCAAGCCCTTACCTATCTTGGGTCTATAGACTCTATACCCTCAAGGCTTATGAGTCGCTGATCCCCACCCTATCTTGGGACTTAACCTATTGCTTGGATTTAGACTGCCCCTCTTTGGAACATCTCATCCCCATCTTCTTAAATACTGACAGTAATAACATGATTTAGACTATAAGTACACTAACTTCTCATGTATTATAAATATATATGAAATTAAGTATGACTGTCATACATATTGCAGTTTATAACAATATTATTACTAGATTCTGCATAACAACTTTATCAGGCTTCATATACTAAGCATACATATTAAGCACATCCCCATGCATACCACCAAGAACACAAATGTTAGTGCCTATAACTTGATAACAAATCTGATCTGATCTGATCAATGGTGATGTCACTAGATGCTTTTGATTCCTTCCCTTTATATCTCTCAATTTGAGGGAGAGGTCACACCTCTTCATCATGTATGCCCTTTGGCAAGAGACATACCCTTTCACCATTAGCACCCTTTGAAAGAGTGCAACTCTTCATTATTTCTACCCTTTGAAAGGGACACAGCCTTTCATAATCAGATCTGCACTTCTCATTACCAAATTATCCCCCCCTCTCAAATGAGGTTTTCTTCTCCCTTTTATATCTCATTGTTGAGGGAGTCGCAACTTTTCCTTTCATGTCTTTTGACTTTTCATTAACTTAATTAATTTTTAATTAATCATATTTAATTATATTATTTTATATTTAATTAATCATATTTAATTATATTATTTTATATTTTAATTTAATTTTTAATGTTTTAATTTTATTATTATCATTTATTATTAAATTCTATTTCAGAGTGGGGACATTACAATGTGTCATCCTGATTATGTGCTTGTCTAGTTATTAATTTCTTCTTTCACATTTCAATTTCATATCAGTCTTATTTCCAATTTATAACAGCAAGTTAGATCATATTTGAAACCTGTTATATGCTCCTAAATTCTAACTGAAGAACTTAACTTATATTTCCAACATTTGGTACTAGAGCTTGTGTTAACTTGACTTATGAAGGAGAGGACACCTTGGCCTGGTTGTAGTTAACGCTTTGGCTTTTGGTTGATATCAGATCATTCAGAAACTATGGCTAGCACCTCAAGAAATGAGTAAGAGAAGTTCAACAAATGACACTCCAAGTTGTGGAAGCTGAAGATAGAAGGTCTATTGGTAGAGAGATATCAATGAATTGCAGTAATTACAACACCAAGGTTCATTTATTCTAAAATGGATACAAAGGATTGAAAACGGCAAAAAAGAACAATCAGGTTATACCTCTATGATTCAGTTTTAACAAATGTTTCTGGAGATGAAAGATGACATTGCACAAAACTTACAGAATAAAATCGCAACATTGTATCAAAACCAAAAGTCTTATCTGTAGAAATTGTGTTCATTAAAAGTGAATAAGGGAGACTCCATAGTTGATCATTTAAATAAATTTAATATAACAGTGAGTTAATTAACTTTCATAGATGTAAAAGTAGGAAAAGTGAACAGATGTATTACTTTGCTTATTATTTGATTCATAGTATAACTTACCAAGACCATTGTTGATTTTAGGATCAGATTTGCAATAAGCAGAAACGCAGAAATACAACAGCACATGAAAAATAGAACACAGCATATATCTTGAGAAAACCCTCCTACTTGAGCGAGAAAAACCCAACAAGAAATGATCTCTCTTTTATATATATATCAGATGAATAAGAGCAGAAAATCTGCTTACAACTCAGGCCCTACTCAAGGCTGAATTTGATACAAAGAATAGTGATATCTCTCCTTGATACAAATGAATAATCTTCTCCTTGAGATCTGACCTGCTGGAATGGCGAACTTCTACTGGAGGTGCGAATGAAGTAATTTCAATTGATTGATTTTATTGAATGGTCTCCACCTTGTATATATAAAGCAATGTGTCTCTTCATATAGGTCGGCCTCATATAATTTGTAAGTCAAGGCCGATCAACCTTGAGAAACATTATTTTAATTTTACTTAGGAGAAAATATCTCCCTAAGCTACAGACACTAACACTCCCTCTTAGCTAGGGAGATATTTTCCAAATATCCACGTCATGGAGTCTCTCAACATGACACCCACAATGGCTACACCCGTTTGTGGAAAAGACACATCTCAATCTCAGAGAATTACTAAGGTTCATCACGGAGTCTCTCAATGTGATGCCCACAATGGCTACTCCTATTTGCAGAAAGAAACACATCGTCATGGAGTCACTCAACATGACGTGCTCCATGGCTACTCCCATGTGTGGAAAGGAATATGTGCACAAGTGCCCATCACAGAGTCACTTAACGTGATGTTGTCATAGAGTCACTCAACATGATGTCCACCATGGCTACTCCCATGTGTAGAAAAACACAAGTACAAAGGATTCATCATGGAGTCTCTCAACATGACATCCACCATGGCTACTCCCAGAGGGTGGATAGAACCACATCTCCATCTCAATGATGGACAAGGGCTTTCACCACAAATTTCTCCGTCTCAAAGAAAAATGCATTAACAAGGACTTTCACCTCAAATTTCTCCATCTCAGAGAAAAATGCATTAACAAGGGATTTCACCTCAAATTTCTCCATCTCAAAGAGAAAAATGCATTAACGAATGATAATGTGACTCCCTCTGAAGCTCCATGTATTTGCTATTTGCATCAACCTCTTGACCTCCTCGTCCAAGGTTGCCTCAGTTGGTTCGTCAGACTCCCTCTGAATGTTATTTCCTCCTCTTTGAAGAAACTGATCATAATCTGTATAGGTTCTTCCTCTTCGAGAGATGTCTCAACTCAATCCCATGGCTGTAAGTTGTGTAACTCCATACATTTCTTCAACTTGTGTGATTTCCTCACAAGATGCAGCAAGCTCTTCCTCTATTGAATGCAATCCATCATCATCCTTATGCTCCTCGATCCGTTCTCAAAGCATTTTTAGAGAGATTACTAATAGTTCATAGACCACCACATGAAGCATGCATGATTCACTGCATGAATTAGATTAAAAAATTCATGGTCATTATTCAAAGTACAAACATAAAAAATACTTATCTCTTTATTACAAATATCCTAAGTTACCGGTTCCGGTTCGGATTCGGGTTCGGATTCGCGGGTTCGGCAAAAAAAAAAAAATTTGGGTACGGGTAGGGGTTCGTCCGTACATATATATATATATATATATATATATATATATATATATATATATATATATATATATAAATTTTTTTTAATATATATATATATGTTCAAACTTAAAACATCAAAATTATATATGTTCACAGTTCAAACATACAAATGTCAAATATGAAACATACAATGTAACTTTCCCATACAATGATACATAAATGATAACAAATAAATCATAAATCATAAATGATAAATCCATAATTGCCAATGCCAATAAATCATAAATGATATTGTTTTTTTATTGTTTTTAATTGCTTTCTAACCCGTGGGCCCCGTTTTTGGGAACCCACGGGCTTGGGTTCACCCGGGTCCTCTTGGGTTCACCCGAGTCCTCCTGGGTTCGCCCTGGGTCCCACCCGGGTCCTGCCCAGGCGGCTGGGTTCCCTGTGGGTCCTGCAACCCAGCCGCCTGGGCAGGACCCAAGTGGGACCCAGAGCGAACCAGGCTGGGACTAGGACCGGGCACGGACCAGGACCAAGACCCAGCCAAAATAGGCAAGAACCGGTATCACAACAAATATCCAATAAGTGATGCCTTTCAGATTTCGATCTCCATAATTTTCCTTCCGATGTATTACTCACACACAGCCATCATTGAAAAGACAGTATACACTTAGCAATCGACACAGCTTCATTACGGCTTCTCCTTCAGACTCATGGCTGGAACGATGTCCTGGTAAAGCAATGACAGCAATGCTGACCCAATTGCATTCTACCAAATATCGAATTCCTTTATATCTTACGGGCTGCAATTGTGTTATTTGAAGTAGTGCAAACTTTCTCAGCAAACACCGAATATAAACCAGAGCCTCAATATCAGAATCCAACTGAATGTGTTGTGGAGAGCTGAGCCTGGAAATGACAATGAAGACTCCCAAAGTCGAAGTGATCATATGCTGTGATTTCAATACTCAACAAATCACGAATTCTCCAGCAAGGAATTGATCACCAAGATGAATTCGATTCACTCAATACTGAAATTATTCTTTAATGAATCAAACTTCCCAATGTCTGGAAAATACTCCTCAAAAAAAACTTCACAAAACCTAACTTCCAAACTCTGCAATAGAGATTCACATAGAACAGTTGTCTGAAATGACGGCAAGGTATATCAGATCATACATGAATCTGGCAATACCAGGCTATCCTATGCTCAAGCAGAGCAATCTCAGATCTACGTATTAAATAACGCTTATAGTACTGAACACCCTTCTTGCAAGGTGCGCACAAGTAATTCCCGGAGTATTGCTTAGGCTAGGATGGATCCACCGTGGATAGTATGCTGCTGTCTACAGAGAATGATGATGTTGAATCTGCTTGCCTGGTTCTTGCACTGATTGAGTGGACAGCAATTGAAGAGAATGGCGCTCAAAGGTGGCGCCCTCCCTCAGACCGCATGGAGAATAAGTGCCTTGAATATATCTGAAACCTGGCTCTGATACCATGTTGATTTTAGGATCAGATTTGCAATAAGCAGAAACAGAGAAATACAACAGCACATGAAAAATAGAACACAGCATATATCTTGGGAAAACCCTCCTACTCGAGGGAGAAAAACCCAGTAAGAAATGATCTCTCTCTTTTATATATATATCAGATGAATAAGAGCAGAAAATCTGCTTACAACTCAGGCCCTACTCAAGGCTGAATTTGATACAAAGAATAGCGATATCTCTCCTTGATACAAATGAATAATCTTCTCCTTGAGATCTGACCTGCTGGAATGGCGAACTTCTACTGGAGGTGTGAATGAAGTAATTCCAATTGATTGATTTTATTAAATGGTCTCCACCTTGTATATTTACAAAACAATGTGTCTCTTCATATAGGTCGGCCTCCTTTAAGAAAGATAATAATATAAAATATAATTTGTAAGTCAAGGCCGACCTGCCTTGAGAAACATTATTTTAATTTTACTTAGGAGAAAATATCTCCCTAAGCTACAAACACTAACAACCATTATTGGTATAGCTTTCAACTTTTAAGTTAAAACTTGAGAAAGTTGTGTCACCCTAATAAGTAAAAATTTAAAGAAAAGACCTATGGATGATGCCTCTAAAGATGCTCTCACAGAGAAAGCTTCTCCAAAGAAAAGGAGGTTAATGAAATCAACGGTGAGACAATATGAGAGATTCAATAACTATGATTAATATCATGGAGATACCCATTGTGGATTCAAACTCCAGCTAAATGTGAGTATACTCTCACTTAGTGCCCAAAAACAGCTTACAAGATTGACCTTCTACTGAGCTCCAAGATGTTTAACTCCCAAAGAACCAAACAATCCCAAAAGATCTCTCTACCCTTACAACTTCTATGACAATCATGAACATCAGAAAAACAATGTCAATTCTTGCTACAACAGCTCTCTACAAGAGAATTAAGACCTAAGCCTATATGATTTTGACCTCCACAAGGTTATATATAGACTTTCCTACCATAGAGAAGCTGGAACAACCATCCAAAAGGAAGAGGAAGAGAAATAACACAAATCTAGAACATCATATGACTACACATAATGAATATGCCACTTCTGACAAAGAGGCAATCGTGCATTTGCAACAAATTACTTGCAGTCTATGACAAACTTGATATTTTACACCAAGTTTCCAAGATAAGGATGTATTTAGAGGACAAATTTTTTGGAGGCTATTTTTGAGGAAGGCTAATAACAAATGGGAAAATTTTGGAACTATAAGGTAATTTTAAATATTCAAATTTCTTATGATAAAATTGATAAGGCATTCAACATATATATTATAGATTATTTATCCTTAATACATAACATTTAAAATGAATGGAGAGTTCACATGGGAGAAAAACAAATTGACAAAATTTAATTGCTTTCATTAAAGAAGACTCAACCAAATCTTTCCAATGTGCTTTTGAAATTGAAGAAGACTCTTCTCCTAAACCTTCTCACATTCTCCCAAATCAATCTTTTGAGACTCCTCATAAAATGGCAAAGTGAAAGCATTTTCTATTGAATTCAGATCAGGTTTACAAAGCACTTGATCACTCATTGAAATCTACCTTTCTTGAGGGTCAATGCTTGGCACATGCAAGAAAAAATTCTTGACTTTGAATGGAGAAGGGAAAAGAGGCTACTATCCCAAAACCTTTTTTCTATTTTATTCCTATATTTTATATTCTCCTCCAATTCCAATTCTTGCACTTTGACATGTCCTAGATCAGTCTTTGATTTTAGAGTATTGTCACCAAAATTGGAGTATCCATTGTTTGAAAATGAAATTGCATGTTAGCAACCTAGGATATATGAAGAGCTGTTTTATTATTAGTATATATTGCTTTTATGGAACCAACCCAAATAGCTGTTTTTTTTTAATTACTAAATGTGGCTTTTATGGGGCCACGCCCAATTATATTAATATGCTAAAAAGTTTACACATATCCCCTTTGCATAGAGAAGTTTTCACCGACTTTACAATGTTTACAATAATAACATAACGGCCTTGTGACAAAATGTGCCATGAACACCATCGTTGTCTATCTACTTTAGAGGCTGAAGGCAAAATAGCCTTGGAGACATGTACATCAATATATTCTAATTCAAAAACTATGTATCCTAACTATTTTCATTCTCATCATTCCTCATTCACTATTTTCTCCATTTAGCCATCCTCTTCAGAATCTTTATCCCACGCAAAAGACCAGTCAAAATCTTACTCATCATCTAAGACCATGATTGTCATTTGGAAACCAATGCCCCACTTTGCATTTGCCTTCCATCCTACAAATTTAGCTCCTATGGCTTGGATAATGAAAGGTATCTAAGGGCCCATTATATGCAAGTAACAAATAGGACCATGGCTCATTTTCCAATCACAACTCAATGCCAAGGATGGCAAAGTCCAAGATTTTCTTTAATCCCCAAAGCCATTTGGTCCTTACCAGCTTTCACATAAGTTTCTTGATGTTTTCCTTTTCCACGCTAGATTATAGCAGTGTCGCGAGAAATATAGATGCCACATCAATGTTGACACAATAATGGCGGGAGAAATTCATATATAATTCGCCCATAAACATTTCACTGAAATACAACACTAACGGAGCCCACATCTTGAAAAAACACTTCAGCTTGCCCTCAATGATAACACCTAAAAGCCATATTTTGCTTGTTCGTCAAGAGGCAAATTGCAATGTCCATTTTTTTGACAAATATTGTTGCTTTGAGATAAAGAGGGGTTCACTTCCATTTTTGTAGAGGGTGTGCAATGATTACAATGCATTTGATAGTTTCAAACACTTCAAATATTCATTTTGCACATATCATACATTAATTAGTCTTTCATTATTGCTCTTGGATATCATGTGATCATCAATTCGTGTCATCATGAGATCGTAGTCCTCAACGAATGACAAATCCAAAAACATCTCCTAGCAATCTGAGTCGATGGCCCAATTAACCATGTGATTGGCCACATCGTTGGCCTTTCTATATATGTGTGAATAAACTACTATAGTCAATCCCCTACTTCTTGAAAGAGTTTATTTAGATTCCAATTGGATGCCAACATATTTTTTTTGGCATTGATGGTTATTAGGGAGTCACCTTCAATACTAATATAATCTTTAAAAAGGAAATTATTGCTCTAAGTTCAACTTTATTATTGGTTCCATTTAATAGTTTCTTAGCTGCTAGTGCCAAAATGTTGCCTTTGTGCTCTCTAACTACACACTCGGCCCCAGACTTGCACAAATTTCCCCGAGAGGCCACATCAAAGTTAACTTTGATCCACTCAAGGTCAAGTGGTATGCACCAGGCATCTACTTTCAAATTGAAGATCAGTTGAACCGAAGAAGGTGCCTCATGAATAGGAGGGATATATGAACAGTTTTTGTTTTGTCTATAAGTAACACAAAATTGATGTGAAGAATGTTGCCATCTAATGTTTCAAAAGTCAATAACAAAAAAAAAATGCCTCCTCAAATTCACTAATATGATTAATGTTATAACCCACATCACAAGGTTTGCCATTTTTTGGGTAGGAAGTTAAAAAACTTGGCAAAGTCCAAAGAAATCTAAAAACATCATTCTCATTCACCCTAAAATTCAGAAGAAATATGGCTTGGCCATTTTTAGTTAAAATATATTTTATAACAATGTTTTTACTTAAAAGGTTTTTTATGTAAATTGAATATTTGTGACATGTTGAAACACATTACAAGCTTCATTGTGAACATGTGAATGCTAAAACTACATGTTATATTCAGCACAAGTCAAAAAAAAAAGGTAAAAATTTTGAGAAGCTCCTTCCAAATTCTAGCCAAGATAATTTCAAAAAAAGGAAAAAAGAAATTCTTCCTAAAATTGCAATAAAAAATATGCAAAATGTCTTAATTATAAGAAAAGATCACAGCGTGTAATGTCACCTAATGTTTTGGGATTTTCCTTAAATGGTGACTCTCATAATTCAACCAAATAAATAAAAATGCAACATTGTAATTCAAATTTTTGCATTAGGCTAAAGTTGAAAAAACATAAAAAATTAACCTGTCAAGCTAATAAAAAGAAAAGAGAAAAAAACATAGAAGAAATCACCAATTGAACATAACAATTGGCATCATTTCCCTCCTCAAATTGGTTTACATCCATTGTTTTACAAATTATAATAGATCCACTATTCCACCTAATGTAATGGTGAGGGAAGAAAGACTTGAGGGCATGAGTTTTGGGCTCAGCAAAAGAAGAGTTGTGAGCGGCAAGTATCAAAGATTCAATAGACCACGATCTTTTTTTGTTAACTTTATTTGGTTTTTTTTCTTTTTAATGTCATGTTTTCCTCCCTTTTTTTCAATTTATAGAATTTAATATATTAAATTTAAACTATAACTCAATCCAACAAAATTATTATTTTTATTTTATTTATTTAGTATTTTATTCAATATGTGAAATTTTATATATAAAATATAAAAAAATAATAATTCAACATATTTTAATAATGTTTAACAATTTTGTGGATTTATTACCCCTATATTTTTAAAAAGTTCAAATTTTCATTGTCAAACTTAATCCAAATTTTATCTTTGTTGAACTCAAACATTAACACGAAACTTCTAACATAGGTTATAGGTTATAACAGCTGATATCTTGCCTTTGAATGACTGCAAATATGTCAAAACAGTGACAAAAAACTAAAACCCTAAAAACAGTCTGCAAATGATCACAAAAATATAGAGAATTTGTGGCCACCAAACCCTGCCCAACTTGAAGAATATGACCAAACATTTATGCTTATGATGACTGAAAAATCATTTTGAACCCTAGGTATCATGCTGAAATGTCTTAAATTTGATCATGGTCATTGTAAATCTTCACTTAACATGTAGAAATGCTAGAGACCTACATATAGAAGAAAAAGAACCTACTAAAACAATTATAACACCCTTACTAGAAGATACAAAACTGTTGTGTGCTAACAAAGTTTAATTTTTTACTCATTCTATCCTTTATTTACATCAAAGCATGAGTGCATGGAAACGATCAGCCATCCCATGATGTTTGAGAGACATCATTGACATACCCATATTTCCAAGCGTTAAGCAATTTTTTGATAGACAGTGGGGGACATTTCTAAGGCATCCCCACATCCCCAAAATGTTGTCAATACAAGGATACATCAAAAAAGGTTGAGGACACGTTTCCATGGAACATAGAAAATTTGTCATGGTGAATAAGCTTTCACCACTAGCACAAACTAGTAATCTTGCCAAACTAACAGAATATTTGTTTTGAAAAGCATCCTACACACTAAAACCTACACATGGATGTCTGATACACATTTGTCTCCAACTATCTACATATGATAAGGTACACTACTTTAATTTGGAGAAACATGCTCAACATTTTTTCTTTCCACCTCCCCTGAAGATGTTGGGACCTTCTTAAGCTGATCTATGCCCCAATAAGGATACAAAATGAAGGATTTACAGTTCTTGATGATCAATATTTGTTAACCCTCCTATGCATGGCTGCCTTGTTCTCATACGAAAATGGACTCCCAAGATGACACCACATGCATCTAAAGAAGTAATATCAAGCACTATTTCGTCAACAAAGTTATCTCCAACCAAAAATCTTCACTTAAATTGACTACTAATTTAGCATGCCAACACCTTATTTAACCCAACCCAACCTATAAGGTTTAGGGTGTTTGAACAGTTTTAAGGCTTAATTTATCCACCAAATCTTGTCAAACTAAGTAAGCTTGAGAGCATGAACCAAACAACGCATCAATCTTAACATTATCTATAGGCATTTTAACATTAAAAAATGTGCTTTGCCAACTATCGATCTTTTCAAAGTGCAGGAAAACTTGGAATCCTCCTCAAAATCACCATCAATTTCCTTAGCCTTTTGAATGACTACATTGTCTTCATTCATGGAGGGCATAGAGTTTTTCTTAGCTTGTTTGTGAGTGTAATGTCCCCACTTTGAAATACAATTTAATGATAAATGATGATAATAAAATTAAAATTAAAATATAAAAGAGTACAATTAAATATAATTAAATTTTAATTAAGTTAATGAATGGTTAAAAACATGAAATGAAAAGTTGTGACTCCCTCAAACATGAGATATAAAAGGGAGAAGAGAACCTCATTTGAGGGGATAATTTGGGGGAATCAGAAGTGCAGATCAGATATAAATAAGAAGTGCAGATGTGAGTGTGAAAGGTTGTGTTCCTTTCAAAAGGCAGAAATAATGAAGAGTTGAACTCTTTCAAAGGGTGTGTCACTTGCCAAAGGGGCATACATGATGAAGAGGTGTGACCTCTCCCTCACATTGGAGGATATAAAAAGGAGAAAGTCTCATTTGAGGAGTACATCCAAGGGAGATCAATTTGAAAAATAATTTATTATTCTCAAAGGGCAGCAATGAAGAGTGATGATTCATTTCTTATGAAGAGGTGTGACTTCCCACAAATGAAGATATAAAAAAGAGATTAATTCAATTGAGAAGGGGGAATTGGAGGAACCATCCATAAGATCAAAGAAGACAAGAAAGTCAATGGATCAATATCTAATATCAGAAGTAATAAGGATGAAAATTAGCAGACTTTGATATTTACAAGGGCAAGATTCAAGGCAATCCCAAAAGGGGACATTACAAGTTGTATCAGAGCATGATCTTGCCAGCCTGTAGGGTAAGGATAAATCGTATATGCATTATAATCAATGAGAAGGGATGTATTAACTCCATCCAAAAATATGGCAACAACTAAATGACAATGGCAAGACAATATGAGAGATTATTAAACATACGTGTATTGTGCAAAGAAGACAATCGAGTATATAATATATACACTAGATTAAGAGAGAATATTATGGAGATCTAAGGAGAAGTATATGAAGAGTTGGTAACAGACTTTTGAGAAGAGAACGTGGATACTTTATGACAATCTTATGATCAGATTATGGAAGACTTTATAGCAGATTTGTGGAAGAGATTTAATGTGAATTATGGAATAATGATTACCCCAAGAGATGGTTCTAGTCCTGGTTGGATGCTCCTTCCTCTTTTGGATAAAGTGAATTGGCCCAAGAGATGGTTCTCGTCTTGGTTGGAGGCTCCTACCTCTTGTGGATAAAGTGAATTGGCCCAAGAGATGGTTCTGGTCCTGGTTGGACACTCCTGCCTCTTGTGGATAAAGTGAATTGGCCCAAGAGATGGTTCTGGTCCTGGTTGGACGATCCTGCCTCTTGTGGATAAAGTGAATTGGCCCAAGAGATGGTTTTGGTCCTGGTCGGACGCTCCTACCTCTCATGGATAAAATGAATTGGCCCAAGAGATGGTCCTAGTCCTAGTTGGACGCTCCTACTTCTTGTGGATAAAGTGAATTGGTCCTGGTTGGACGCTCCTGCCTCTTGTGGATTAGTTACTCCAAGAAATGGTTCTAGTCCTGGTTGGGCGCTCCTTCCTCTCGTGGGTAAAATGATAGATTGATTGGCCCAAGGGTCCACTAGTCCTGGTTGGATGTTCCTACTTCTTGCGGACCAAGTAAACTATATCTACATGTGTATGCTTGTATCTAAATATATCCATGTGTCTACTTCGTGTTTTCATGTGTATGCTCTATGTTTTATGTGTATACTCCGTGTTGGGCATATCTACTACATGAATATTTATGATTACTGATTTCTATCATTGTGAATTCTATTTTTTTGTTGACCTAGAAAGATGAATTTATTTAGAAAAGAATATTGCAATTAGGGTCTTACATGTGTGTCATGCTTCTAATCCTCTTCTCAATGAATGAGGATTTCACCTTTGTTGTCTCAAAGAAATAACCAAACATAGTTCTTACGATTACAATTGATGAGAGAAAACTTGTCTTAAGATTACAAATCTTCAGGGGTTTGTTAGGAATCCTTGATTTGGGAAAATTTGGTTAAATTGATCATTGCTCGAGGACAAGCAATCTTGAGTGGGGCAGGCTGTAATGTCCCCACTTTGAAATACAATTTAATGATAAATGATAATAATAAAATTAAAATTAAGATATAAAAAAATACAATTAAATATAATTAGATTTTAATTAAGTTAATGAATGGTCAAAGACATGATATGAAAAGTTGTGACTCCCTCAAACATGAGATATAAAAGGGAGAAGAAAACCTCATTTAAGGGGATAACTTGGGGGAATCAGAAGTGCAGATCAGATATAAATAAGAAGTGCAGATGTGAATGTGAAAGGTTGTGTTCGTTTCAAAAGGCAGAAATAATGAAGAGTTGCACTCTTTCAAAGGGTGCTAATGGTGGAAAGGGTGTGTCTCTTTCCAAAGGGGCATACATGATGAAGAGGTGTAAACTCTCCCTCACATTGGAGGATATAGAAAGGAGAAAGTCTCATTTGAGGAGTACATTCAAGGGAGATCAATTTGAAGAATAATTTATTATTCTCAAAGGGCAGCAATGAAGAGTGATGACTCATTTCTTATGAAGAGGTGTGACTTCCCACAAATAAAGACATAAAGAAGAGATTAATTCAATTGAGAAGAGGGAATTGGAGAAACCATCCATAAGATCAAAGAAGACGAGAAAGCCAATGGATCAATATCTAATATTAATAAGGGTGAAAATTAGCAGACTTTGATATTTACAAGGGCAAGATTCAAGGCAATCCCAAAAGGGGACATTACAGTGAGCGGGTTTTATCAATATGTAATTTCCAACATGAGGACTATACATGACCATCCTTACCACAATGATCACCATGCGCAGATTTCATTGGTGGTTGTAAACTTGTTTTTTTATCCTTTTTATTGGCCTTAACTTCATTAGACTTGGAAGTGGAAGGACAGCCATCTATCTCAAAATATTAAGTATGTGAGCATGCTTCATCTGTCAACTAGCTTAGAAAACAATATGGACCTACATAGATGCTTATGAAGACCTCATATATATTTCATTAGTACTCATCTAACACATCTTTAAACATTTGTATAGCCCTTCTATAAATTTCACCAATGTCTTATTG
The DNA here is from genome assembly GCF_030272615.1 of Cryptomeria japonica. NCBI lineage: Eukaryota > Viridiplantae > Streptophyta > Pinopsida > Cupressales > Cupressaceae > Cryptomeria > Cryptomeria japonica. The sequence continues at coordinate 319,161,487 of NC_081407.1, forward strand.
AACACTTAACCTTCTTTTTACTCAAAAAATTGTCATTCCATACTCTCTTCTTCCTTGTGACATATTGGATAGAATTACTTCCTAAATAGTTGTTTAAACTGCTCCCAAGAACTATTATTAGTCATTTTCATAGCATGAAGCTAAGTCACTGCATTCGAATTTAAATTTGAATTTGAGTTTGAGTTCAACAACCATGAAATTCGGATGAAGTTTGACAAGGCAAAAAAATCGACATTAAATTTGCTTTATATAATTTTTTTTAAATATAAATGATATATCCATTAAATTATTAAACAAAAATTAATATATATTTTTTAAATTTTAAAACAAAACAAAAACACTAAATTAACAAGTAAAAATAAAAAATGCTATTTATTATTTAATATTTTACTCTAGATGACAAATCAATAAGTAAAATAGATTAATAATAAATTAAATATACTAAATATTAATATATTTATAAAAATTAATATAAATTAAAATTATAAAATAATAGAACTCTCACTCGGTAAGGAAAAAAACAATAATACTTTCACGTTTATAATTATGAATATGAATAACATAATACTTTCATGTTTATGAATATGAACAACATAATACTTTCACGTTTATGATTATGAATAACATAAATGAACTTCAGGGGAAACCTACAACGCCTAGGCAAGGGAGCACAAATAGACACAAACGGAGCCCCGAACGAATCACTAACACAGGCACAACCAACTTTAGTCGCGTGACGAACGAACTTCAACTTTAGTCGAAACCCTAAAAAAGCAAACTCATATTTCCGCCTATTACGGAAACGTAATTGGTAAAAAATTTGATAGTTATTTACAAAAGATCAACTTGTCTTTAAATAATGTACAAAGGATTGATGTTTCTAAATAAGAAACACTCGATATTAGAAAGAATCTAAAACAACAATATTTACATTATTTTACAAATCTGATCATTAAAAAATAATTAAGAATATTATTCTAATACCCTCCCTTAATAGTCAATCTGTCAACAACACTAAGCTGCCCCCTAAATTTAGCAAACTTATCTGGACCGAGTGACTTGGTGAGAATATATGTTGGCTGCTCCGCTGTTGGAACATATAGCAACTGAACTTAACCGTCTTCAACAAGCTTTCTAATGAGATGACAGTGAGTTTCCACGTGCTTGGTTCTTTCATGGAAGACAGGATTCTTGGCAAGTTTGAGTACTCCCTGATTATCACAGAACAAGGGAGTCGGATCTGCTTGAGATATCTGCATATCCACAAGCATCCAGCGAAGCCAAACTGCCTCACATGCTGCCTTAACTGCTCCCCGATATTCTGCTTCTGTCAAGGAGAGAGCTACTACCTACTGCTTTTTACTAGTCCATGTGACTACACCAGATTCCAAACTGAACACATATCCAGAGGTGGACTTCTTGTCATCAACCGAACCTGCCCAATCTAAATCTGTAACCACTAAGTCTAGGATCATGACTCCTAGAATAAAGAAGTCCATAATCAGAGGCGCCCTTTACATAAAGCAGCATACGCTTCGCTGCTACCCAATGATCAGCCTTGGGGGCTGTCATGAAGCGTGAAATGTAGCTCACTGCAAAACTGAGATCAAGCCTAGTAGCAGTAAGACAGATGAAACTGCCCACTAGTTGCCTGAATTGTGTTTCATCTACAGGAGGAAAATCAAACTTGGCTGACAACATCAATCCTGTCTTCATAGGTGTGGAAGCAGGTTTGCAATCCTGCATTCGAAACCTGTCAAGCAAGTTCCTGGCATACTTAAACTGAGAAATAAAAATGCTACCATCAGTCTGCCAAACCTCAACACCTAAACAATAATGGAGAAGCCCCAAATCTGTCATATCAAAATCCTTGCACAAGTTCTGTTTGATTTCTACAATCAAATGTGTTGAGCTGCCAATAATGATCAAGTCATCCACATAGACAACAAGAAAGAGAATATCATTACCAGAGTGTTTGATATACAGATTACTGTCAAAAGGACAGCGCTGAAAACCATGAGCAACCAAATACTGATCAATCTTGATGTACCACGCTCGAGGAGCCTGTTTGAGTCCATAGAGTGCTTTAACAAGTCTACATACTTGATGCTCTTTGTCGGCAACCTTGAAACCAGGAGGTTGTGTCATGTAGACTTCTTCCCGCAACTCCCTGTTGAGGAAGGCACTCTTAACATCCATCTGATGGACTTTCCATCCAAACTGAGCTGCAATAGCGAGAAGAAGACGAATGATACTCATCTTGGCAGTAGGAGCAAAGGTCTCCTCATAGTCAATACCCTCCCGCTGTGTGAATCCTCAAGCAACTAATTTGGCCTTGTATTTATCTACAGTACCATCTGCATGATACTTGACCTTATACACCCATTAGCAGCTAATGGGATTCTTCCCTGGAGGAAGATCAGAGAGAACCCAGGTGTTATTCTTCAGAAGGCTCTGGTATTCTACATCCATTGCATGTTCCCACTCTGGAATCCCTTTTGCTTCTGTATAGGTTTGAGGCTCATAAATACTATGAATGTTGGCCATGAGAGTAAAGTTAACTGTAGTTTGTTGATTGCCCTTATTTCTGGAAGATCTACCCTCAATGAGCTCATCAGGACGAAGATCACTGATGGTCTTAGTCCACCACTTAGGCCGGAGAGTAGAAGTGCCAACATCAGAAGCAAGTGGAAAAACTGGAAGTGGAGGTGGGACAGGAGGTGGAACTGGTACAGGTGGAAGATTAGCATTATCCGAAGGAAATTCAAGTACTGCATTAACAAAGTCAAAATCTACATCACCCCTCCCATCAGGTGAAACAAATGGAAGACGAACACCCAAATCAGAAGCCTTCAAAGGTTGATCCTCAGAATTCTGCTCGGACGAGGAAAGTTGAAATGGTCCTCATTCTTCATCAAAGACAACATCACAACTGAAGATGAAACGACCAATGTCTACATCAATCAACCGGTAAGCCTTATGGTTGTCACTGTATCCTGTAAACATAAGCTTCTGACTCTTGGAATCCAACTTAGAGTGCTTGGCATCTAGACTCCAAACATATGCGAGAGAGCCAAAAATTTTCAGATGGCTGATCCTGGATTAGCGACTAGTCCATGCTTCCTCAGGAGTCTTCCCCTTAACGGCATGAGTGGGAGCCCTATTAAGGAGATAGACTGCAATAAACACTGCTTCTGCCCAATACTTCTTAGGACCATTTCTATGTTCCAACATAGACCTAGCCATTTATGTAATGGTGCGGTTGCGACGTTCTACAATGCCGTTTAGCTGAGGGGTGTAGGGTGTAGTTAACTGACGTTTTATACCATGTGTATCATAGAACGTGGAGAAAGCAGTAGAACAAAACTCCCCCCCATTATCAGACCTAAGAGTAATAATAGAACAACCAAACTCTTTTTCTACCAAGGCCTTAAATTTCTGAAATATAGGAAATACATCTGATTTTTGTCTGAGAAAGTACACCCACATTTTACGACTGTAATCATCAACAAAAAGTAAGAAATACCTGCACCCAGTAATAGAAGAAGTATTCATTGGACCACATACATCAGTGTGGACCAACTGTAGTACCTTAGATGCTCGCCATGAGTCACCATCCTTGAATGATGTCTTGTGTTGCTTCCCAGCCTGGCAAGCTTCACAAACTCACTGATTCTGAGTTTGAATTTCAGGTAGCCCATGTACTAAATCTTCCCGAACAAGCTGAGCAAGATAATGAATATTCAAGTGACCATATTGTTGATGCCATAGACGGGTGATAGAAGAGGATTTTTCTGCTAAGGCATGCTCAAGAGAATCACCTGTATCCACAAGTTGATAAAGACCATGATCCTCAATACCAATAGCAATAGTAGCGTGTGTCGCACGATCAGCAATCGAACACTTATGTGCACTGAAGATGACATCAAGCTGAGGAGAATGCCGAATAATCTAACTCACAGAGAGAAGGTTTAATTCCATGCCAGGAACGTAGTATACATTGAGGAATATGAGATTCCTCCCACCAGATTGTATCTGAACGTTGCCCTTGCCGACAACGGTATACTCTTCACCTCCAAAAATAACTAAATCAGTATAGGGAGAGAATTTTGTAAACCAATCACGCCTGTGAGTGAAATGCCGAGAAGCACCAGAATCAATATACCAAGCAAAAGATTTCACATGATTTGCAAGTCTTTTAGCCATGAAGGTGTAAAAGGTAGACTCTTTCTGCTCTGTGTGCTCAGCAACATTGGCTTTAGGCTGAGACCCTCCCTGCTTCCGCTGTTCGAAAGCTATCCGATTGCGACAATCCTTGATCATATGGCCATAATTGAGACAATAATTGCACTGAACCTTCTTCTTCGAACCTTCCTGTGACTGATTAGAGCCCTTCTGCTGAGATGACTGGGAGGACTGAGATTTGCCTTTATCCTTGTGAGAGGATTTGGCTGCAAATGCTTGTTCAGAGGAGGATGAAGTGGCACCGCTACCAAACTGTTGTTTCCAACGATCCTGTTGCAGAAGTTTGGTGCACAACTCTAGAAAATTTAGATCAACATTTGTAGATGTATTGTTGAGAGTCTCTATGAAGTGCTTGTAGGATTTTGGTAGACTCTTCAGGGTTATGACTACCATATCCTCTTCCTCCATTTTCCGACCAATGGCTTCGAGCTGATCTTGAATGTCCTTAATCTTCGTGAGAGGCTCCTATAAGGACATGCGTTCTTCCATCATGATGGAGAACAACCGGTTCTTCAAAAAGAACGCTCGGCTTTTGTCGAGGATGTCTCATGCAACTCCTTCAGATGCTTCCAAATTTCTGAGGCTGATTTGCCAAAAGGAATCTGAGGTAATTGATCATCTGTGACAAAGAGCTTAAGAAGCAACTTCTTGATTGCGGTCATCAAACTTGTCTTGATCTGCTCTGACCGCGAAAGGACGAGATTCTTTTCCCAAAACAAGATCATCTAGGCGACGGTATTCAAAGATTGTCAGCATCCGTTGCTTTCAGGTGTAATAATTTTTGCCGTTGAATCGATGACTGCCTTCCAACACCAAATTGGTCAACGACATCATTATGCACGTTTCCCAATGCACAAAAATGAGAAAATCTGAAAGGCATGAGTCTCAAATAAAGGCAAAATCAAATACAGACTTCGAAAAAATTCGAAGTACGACTGACATGGGTTTCAAGAAAAAAATTCCAGCTGACCCAAAAAAAACCAACGAAGACCCAAAAGAGCTCTCAAAAAACCCACAAGGAATCTGAAATCAAAATGCAGATCCAATGGTTCAAAAAATCAAGGCACAAAAAACGATGCACCTAGAAAAATCGGATAGCAACCCAATTCAAACCTCGAAAAACCTAAAAGGAATCAGTAATTGAAAAAAAATTCCGACTTGAAACAAAGGGTATAAACCCTAGCTGAAAAACAGAAACCCTAGGTCGTGAAAAAAAATTGTGCAGGAAGCTGAAAAAATTTCGCGTTGCAGAGAAGAAATCCATCGCCAAAAAAGGGAATCCTCGTCGCGAATTCGTGTCGTGCGCAGAAGAGAATGCACGTCACGCAAATCAAAGACACGAAAGTCTGAAAAACACGAGCAGAAAATCATGTCGCCTAGCAAAGGTCGGGTGGCAAGATTAAAAGCGTCGGAAAAAATTCAGGGCTGACGCCAAAAATAACAGAGAGGCGGCAAAAAACAGCCGCAGAGAAAGCCCTTGCACACCCAAAAAAAAAAAGCGTGCGTCACGATTTAAAAAATCGCACAAGATAAGATCGTGGGAGAGAAATGCAAATCGCACAACAGGGCGCACAAAAACAAATCCACAACAATTTTTTACGTCACAATATGCAGACAGGAGCCTAAGGAACGATTTTGAAAAAGAAAAATTTGTTTTCAAAATCTAAAAAAATTGAGGCTCTGATACCATATTACGAAAACGTAATTGGTAAAAAATTTGATTGTTATTTACAAAAGATCAACTGATCTTTAAATAATGTACAAAGGATCGATGTTTCTAAATAAGAAACACTCGATATTAGAAAGAATCTAAAACAACAACATTTACATTATTTTACATATTTGACCATTAAAAAATAATTAAGAATATTATTCTAATACCGCCATACAAATTTGAGGTGAACATTTACGATTTTTATTAATTTTTTATAGGTTTGTCGAATTTTGAACCTGAAGCCGAAAATTCGACGAATGCGGTGACACGGGCATGAAGTAAAAGAGACTCTCAAACCTTTATTTTGCCAACAATAGTCTACCAAATGAGATCTTTTGATCTAGAGAGACCATGCATGCCAAAATATACCTCAAGTAGAATGCACCAATTGTCAAGCTTCTCCACGTCAACATCTCCTTCAAATTTTAGTATCTCAATCTTGGTCTTAGCCTTGAATAGAAACTTTTTGAGAGAATCTTATCAACATTCGAAGTCTCTTCTTTTTCATTAGATTTGGGTTTGTCACAATCCAATCTCTTCAAAAAGACCTCCATAAGCTTTTCATGGTCTTCAATGATCGAGACAAAATTTTGGCGGCATTCTACATCCTTTAGAAACTTGCTTCAATATCCATATACTCTCCTCTTTCTACCATGCTTCTAACACTTCTTCCAATTGCAGGATTCAATGTCTCTTTGTAACTAAAATCCTCTTTCCAATTGATCTAGTTGTTGGAAGGAACTTGCAAAACACTCACAACACCTCCCAAAAGAATGAAATCATGTTGATGCCACTTGATTTGTAATCTATGATGATACCCCTTAAATCGTTTGTCAAAAATGGAGAAGTCGGTTTTAGATTGTGCCAAAAAAATGACTGAAAATCTTAAGCCAATGAAATGAAAAATATAAGACAATATGAGATGTTCAATCAACATGAAAATATGACCAAGATACTCTAAAGAAACCCCTTGTGGTTGACAACTCAGCTCAATATGGGTATACACTCACTAAGCACTCAAAAATGGCTCACAAGATGATTTCCACAACCCCTAAGGTCTTCTACTAACTCCAATTAGATGTTTAATTCCCTAAGAACCAATCACACTCCCAAAATGATCTATTGACCCTACAACTTCTATGGCAGACATGAATATGAAAAAATACAAATCGAATTCTCACTACAACAACTCTCAACAAGAGATTTAAAACCCCAGCATATAGAATTTGACCTCCATGAGATGACAAATAGTCTCTTTTGCCATGGGAAAGTTGGAATGAACATCCAAAAGCAAGAGGAAGAGGAAAAATTCATAATTTGGAATGTCACTGGACACCACAACTGCACGTAACTATTTGTCTTTGACAAGATTTTGGATAAAATATGATGGACAGCAATACAAAATATACCTCAACAGCCCAAGCAAACGAAATAGGATGTGCTAAAGCAATTAGCTGTCTTTGGGAAGGGAAGTCAATGACAACACACAAACAAAATTAATGAGTACTTACAAAGTTATGACTAACAGAAGAAAAGAAAAATTGTCAGACTTATTCTATTCCATGAGAGTTTGAAGACCTGTCTTATTGGTATCTTTTAAATCTCCAACATGCAGATGCTTATACCTACTGAGTGCTGTCAATCAGTTGCTTTTCAGATGACTATCATAACAGTTTGTATCCTCTATACACTTGCTCATTGCCCAGTTGCTTGATTCAATTTGTTCTTATCCCATAACACTCTGGCAAAATGTGGATTGGCAAGTTCAAGATAAATGTTGGGTATCATGTGGTCAAATCAAGGAGTCCAAAATTAGAACAGTACCAAACATAAATGAATAAAAGAACCTTTGAGGAATCAGGATTTCCCAGTTAGATCCTTGATTTTTTAGGTCTGTGGTAAGAAGTGTATGAGACCACATTTTTGGAAGCCCACAAAGAGATCTTTTTCCCATTTACCTTATGAATACTATCCATACCAGACATACATACTGTACACCCTTCTGGATGCCTCCTCTAAGTGTAGAGGCCTTTGCCATTCACATGCCAATATTTCCCTTTATCAATAAGCCAGCTCATTTTAAATTACAAAAAAAGATAATGAAATTCTTTTAAAACAGATTATTCAACCCCCAGATAGATAATTGCAGTAAATAAGCACAAATGAAAGACCATAAAACATGAAAGAAAAAAAAAGAAATTTGGAAAAAAAATAGTTATTCCATACTCTTTGCAATATACACTATAAATGAAAAAAGAAAATAATTAAAAATATTAAACAAAATTTATAAAGACTTTAAAATGCACCAAATATATCAACAGTTTTCACAATAATGTTGCACCACTTACCAGCCATTTATCACGAGCATATAAAACAGTGTTAAGCATGTTCTCAAAGAGAAGGAAGTAGCCCATCCATTCTGAAATGATAACGTCCACATGTTGGGTAGGTAAATCTATTTCCTCAATTTTTCCCTTGAGAACAGTGATGACTACATAACAGAATCACAAGGACATTGTTAGAAGAAAAACACAGTTAGATCATAACCAATTTGATAAATTAAAATATATATCCATCTTCCCATACCATCACTATAGCCATTTGCTTTAACAATCTCCATTGCCATGTCAGCCATGTGAGAGCATTCTACCTGCAGCAAACAATATGGGCATGCATTTTATCAACTCTCAACAACAATCTTAATCTATTGGCTTACAGAATCAACATTCATCTATTTCAACTACAGCTCACAAAAACTCCTAAAAAATAGCCTGCTTGTGAATTACTGATCATGTTCGTTTGCATGACTAAATATCCAACAAACTAAAGCACATGATGGCATATTTCTTTAATCTCCAAGGTCAAATATGTAGCAAGCAAGAAATTTAAAATGAGAAAAGTGTATTTACGCACTGCATATACATGCTTTGCCCCTCCTTTTGCACAAAAAAGAGACAAAATTCCCGTCCCAGCTCCAACATCAAGTACAACTTTATCCTTGAAAAGGAATGAATTATGATAAATTACATTTTGGTAGGTCTTCGTTCTGATTGTATCTTTTAGCATTTCCTGCAAAAACAAATTTACGTATAAAACATCTCTTTAGGCTTACTTGAAATTCAGGATCAGAGACTGCATCCTTCAAATCTCAGGCATAATATGCAATGAAATGCATTTACTCCAATAAAAGAACAAATGCAGACTATTTATTTATAAAACTTAGATTCACATGGTATGCTACAGAACAATAGCAGTTTGTGTCCATAAGCAAAGTGTTTGAGGCATCGCACTTTCACCACTTGCAGACAATCACTAACTGGACCCTGTGGAATCACACTGCTCTACAAACAACAAACAGGGCCCATTTTTCCTTGGCTGCAACTTCAACCCCTATCTACTGATCCTGAATTCAGACACCTCTTGCATTACAGAATGTTGCAGTTCCATATGTGATACTCAATCATGTGGTAGTGCTTCCTTACAGATATCTTTTTATCATGTTAAAAATCCATAGAACCAAATTATTTATATGCAGTAATAATATTGGCCCTTGAATCTACATTCCTAACATAAATATCATACCCACGCATTTAAGTTAGCAAATGCTACATAGACTTCTAGCCATAGTGGCTGCACAGTATAAAGTAACTTCCAGCACCACTCTTCTGCAAACATTAAATCTCCTCCACAGTTGTAAAATCATGCTACTGGAATGAACCATACATAGATCCCAGTGCACAGGAAGGCTGCAAAATGTGGTTCACAACACCAGGAACCTTCCAGAAAACATGTAGATTTGACTACTGTGTCTATACTAATGTTAGTGCTGGTTAAATTTTAAGCAGACATCTCTCAATAAGTATTAAAATAAAAACCCCAAAGGAGCAAAATCATGTGGAAAGTTATTATAAGTTAAAACCAAAGGAAAGGAGTTTCCGTTCACTGGAAGCTCTCACACAAAAACTATGTAGTCAAGAGTGGCAAACGCATGCTCCAGATTTATATTTCCTGGCAGAATAACTGCAGTATTATGTCAGTCAGGAACACAAAACAATACAACAGCAGGAGACACAATCAATATAATCTGCACTATATATGGTTTGGAACAAACTGGAGTACAGAGAGTAACAATACACATGTCCGCTAATTTTGACAAACCATTATATGGACAAAATGCCCAATGCTTGCAGGCAAGTGAATTTTGCACAAAAACAACTCAGGGCCCCTTACAACATTGACCAAAACTAAAAATACCTTTCTTTCTAGCACATAAAGACAAACATATGCATGCATAACTATCTTGATCACAGCTACATTTTTAGAATATAAGATGAATTAGTTCAAAGGTGTAAATGGACCAAACCGTTAGAAGTACAATACTCACTTCGTGTATACCTGCAAAAGAAACAAAGACAAATATATCAGAAATGCTGTGTAAGCTGATGAATCCTACATAAGCTGACACCAACAAAAAACCCTCAACTGGCATTCTTAAAAATCTTCTCTCTCTCATGAACAGATTTAAAACACCAATATATTATGTAAGCTAATAGAAATTTTTTTAAATATTTTTCAGTTGACATTCCTTTAAATATCTCCCTCTCTCTCATCTGCCAGCACCAACACATCACAAACCCTCATGTAAAACACATCCCTCGCCACTCTCTCTCTCTCTCTCTCTCTCTCTCTCTCTCTCTTTCATTATACAACATATATACAAAGTTACAAACACAAAATCAAAAACCCTTGTGTAAGCAGACACCAAGAACATATCCTTCAACTCAATCCTTAAAAATTAGCTCACTTTCTCTTATAACACTAAGTTACACAAAGATATCAAATTCTCACACATAAATTGCATACAAACACAAACAAATCAATAGCCTTGATGTAAGCATAGACATAAATAACAAATGTCCTTCAGCTAGCATTCTTTAACACTCCCCAAAAGCTACATATATATAAGCAAAAACATATCAGAAACGCGTCTCTTTAACAAATTTCTCTCAAATAAGCAAACATGAAAACACTGACATGTGAAAACCCCTTCAGTAAGCTGAAACTGAAAGTGGATAGCAACCAGAGTAATAAACTCCAAATTACAAAATAAGATAAATAAAGTCATAAGTTATAAACCCATCCGCCAACAAACATAAAGAAACAGAAAAGCCCGGTACATCAAAAAATAGCTACATATCACTTTTGATCAAACTCAAAGAACAAAGTAAGAAGACCTTCTGAGCGTATGAATAAATAAATAAAAAATGTTTCACAAATTGAAACACTCGAAAAAAGAATAGAAATTATACTAAAAAATACACCAGCCCACCAACATAGGAGCAAAATATCCTAACATGAAATACACAATTTTATTGAACAAATGCAAAGAATAGATTCACAGGGCGCCCAAACATGTACATGAATGCAAAGTACAGTTTACATAAGTTTATGAACATAAATAAAATGATAATTGGTTAATGCATCCACCCATCAAAATAATGAGGCCAAAATGCTCGTGTATCCTAGCATAACAATACAATGCTTCTGAACAAACAATGGTAAAATATTCTTCTGAAAAGAAAAAGAAATATGAAACTAAAGTTGCACAAGTTCATGAACACATTTAAATGATATTAATAAGTCGGTTTTTAAGCTTTGAACATGCATATATAAAAACTACAGATGTCAATGCCATAAACAAAGTATATAAATTTGGGAAGTGGATGTTGCTTTTAAGGCATACGTGAATGAAATTACAGTTTTAGTCCAGTTATACAAAATGGGTACTCAAATTAAAGATAAAACATAAATTCGTTTTTAGAAGTGCGTATTGAACTTACCAAAATGAGAATAGGAATCAAAGTAATAATCAGCACTGGTCTGATCAGAACCAGCAAAAACAATGTCCTTTGATACATTTTCAGTAGTAGCAGCAACCATGGAAGACTCGGCCTTATCTTGTTCGTCATCGACACTCATTCTGATGACTTGGGCATCCAAGCTTGAGCTTCCTGCCGATTTGTCTCCTTTAATGCCCTTGTTGCTGTTGCGCCGCCCCATTAAACTTGGTTTCTTCCTTTTTATCCTGTTTTTGCTGCACCCACTTTACGTAGTGCCTCGAAACAAATAGTTCTTACTGTTTTGGGCACTGCTATTTTGACCGAAACAGAATGATTGAAGAGAAGTGTTTTTTTATAACTTTGATGACGATTTCAATCTGTAGCGAAATATGTTCTTTGCCTCGAATCAAGGTATAATTGAAGAGGGAAAATTTTAACAAAAATTGTATGATGAGTATCCTCACTCTGAAAGTATAGAAGTGAGGGTGAGATGATGAAAGAGATTTTGTTTGTGTACAGTCATAACCTAATTTTAGAGGCTAAGAAACAAAAAAGCTTTAATGGCCGATCAGGATACTAAGGGCTGCAACATTGGGCGCCAGAACAATATATAACCTAACGGGAAACAGGCCCACTAGAGCTCCAATATATTGCGAGAGGAATGCAACAAAGCCTATGAGATTTGATTTTTTAGTTAAGTTTATCAATAGGAAAAATCTTTTTAGTTTAAATTATACAAAGTTGAAGTGTTTAGGGTTATAGCGCTCCGCCACAAGGAAGAAATCTTTAACGATAAAATTAAAATAATAATAATAATAATGAAGTAATTAAATGGAAATAAGTTCTATGCGAGTATGGGAGGTGGATAATAAGTAATAAGTAATCACTTTTCTCTTCTATTTTAAATATAAAATGGATTGGTAAAATTAAAAAGTTAAATTTAAAGAATGTGATTGTAAATTTTTATCTGTGGTAGCATTTTCTAATCATTTATATGAGGAAGTAGATATTTTACACTTTTATTCTAATATTGTGTTTCAATTTAGTTTTTATACGTAGGGACATAAAGAAGATGCTAAACAACAGGTGCTTGGATGAGATTAAACACTAGTTTTTCCAAATTTATGAAGGAGAGATCAAAGGTGTTGAACAACTATAAAATCTTTTCAAATTTGAAGCTTGACATCTAGCAAGTTAGTTGGAGCAACTTAGTTGGAGCAACTTAGTTGGAGCAGCTAGTTGGAGCAGCTAGTTGCACTCCTTACTTTAGATGAGATTAAACACCGATTTTTGCAACTTCATGAAGCAGAAATCAAATGTGTCAAGCAACTACAAAATCTTTTCAAAATCTTTTCAAATTTGAAGCTTAACGACTAACAAATTGGTTTTATTAGTACTTGTCGTTAGGCAATACTATTGTAATGAAAATTCATTTGTTGTATTTATATGGTTATTAAAAAAAATTAGTTAGACCAATGAAAAGCAATTATTTTTCTTTCTTTAATTTTTTTTAATTTATTTTATTGTATAGATGCACATTTGTTAACAATATAATTTACAAAAATTATTTTTGTTGCAAATTATTGGCTAATATTGTGTTGCCTTATAGGCGGTTTCTCATAACAACACATAAATTTTAACTTCATTATTTGTTAACCTATGAACAAGATAAAAAAAATATATTTTAAAAATATGTTATATTTAAAATGTTCTTTAATTTATAATCAAAATAAACTAAATTTCCATAATATTTTTTTGGGCAAAAAAATAAATATCCATATTAATTTAATCATAAAACCAAAAAAACATTAAATCTTATAAAAACTAGGATAATGAAACTAAATCATTGTGAAAAAATCCTAAGCAACATAAAAAAAATTGATGTAAAATATTCATTGCATTATTAAATATAATGAGTTTATTCACATGTAGTATAAGTTATAAAATTTTAATGACATTTATTGATTTATTAATTTATTAAAAAAAAATTAAATTAGTTTATTTTTAATTTTTTTTCCAAACAAATCAATTATTCAAAGGTTTATTTTTACAACTTAAAAAAATAAAATAAATATAATATATTATTAATAATTATCAAGGTCTTTCATTTTAAATAAGGGAGGTTTTTTTAATATGTTATTTCCTTTTTCCCCTTTTTAGTGCAATACTATTGTAATCAAAATTCATTTGTCATGTTTAAATGGTTATTAAATAAAATAAAATTATTAAGGCAAGTACTTGCCACTATGTGGCACTTGTTTGTATTGTAATCTTTCACTTTGATCAATATGAAAAAACTTATAAAAAAAATTGTCTACTTTTATTTCAATAAAAAAAATCTTATGTATCAAATTGTATATCATATTTACAACTTCAGAATTAGATTTTTTTATGTTTATTAATAATTTTTTATAATTTAATTTTTTTTATATTTAATGTTATAAAAATATATATTTTATATATTAAAAATTTAAATTAATTAATTAAATAATCAATTTGGATAAAATAAATAAGATTAAGATAATTAATTTCTTAGATAAAATGTTTAATAAATTGAATCATATTATAAAAAATTAGATTATATAATCAACTGCAAAGAATCATGTAAGCTTGGGAAAGGGTGATGTGTCAATACAGTGGATAGGTGCCAAACTTGCTAGATCATTTGTTCCATGCCAAAAAAAATTGAGGGAAAAATTCTTTTATTTTACTCAGCATAGATTTAATATGTCAAGATTAATAAAAAAATACAATTTCCCAAAGAATGAGTCAATCCTATTATTATTTCAAGTCATTATAAGGGTTGAATACATGCTTATAAATTTAATTTATTTTGTTCTTCTATCTCTTATGCAGTGTTTTTCTTAAAGTAATGGTCATAATACAGAAGGAAATAAATGTTACATATTATTTCACAATCAATATTGTTAGGACTTTTTGAGGTATAATACTTTGCATCATCTTGAAAAAAGGTGTGTTGTTCATCTTGTATAATGTCATGATATAAAAAATAAAAATTATCTACAACGCACCTAGGAGATTTAGGGATGAGTATATCGTATGGATTGGATATTCTTGGGATCTCTCTCTCTCTCTCTCTCTCTCTCTCTCTCTCTCTCTCTCTCTCTCTCTCTCTCTCTCTCTCTCTCTCTCTCTCTCTCTCTCTCTCTCTCTCTCTCTCTCTCTCTCTATATATATATATATATATATATAAATATAATATTAAAAAAAATTAATACCAAAATGTAAATAATCGGGCATGGTTATATAACTTCATATCATTAGTCACATGGTTTATGTAATACCACTTCGCAATTTTGTGTAAGTTTATTTCTACAAAAGAAAGCACAAGATTGGCTAATGATCTTAGCTATGATAACATTTATCTTTTTGGCTAAGGTTGGTTGAACTTCTCTTATGAATTGTATATGTGAAGATAGGAAGAATGGATGGGATGTGTGATTATCTAGTTCTCATTTGATTGTTCAAATGAAGTGCAAGTAGGGACCCTGGTGTGTCGAGGTATTCGTGAAGACTTTGCAAGTATTGTAACATGTGTTCGTGAGATAATACATTGAGTGTGGATGCTTTTAGAGATAGTTTTTTTCCTTTTCAAGATTTTTCCCATGGTATAGCTATTGTTATCTTGATGGTATGTTTGTCTCTCTTTTTTTTGTATTATGAGTTTTGAATACTTAGTCACCTATTTTTTTCTCATATGTTCATATTGAAATAGTTCTATATGGATACAAATTTTCTTTTATTTTATATCAAAACCTGGTTGTCAAGTTGAGGTTCTCTATGATGATATGATGAATCAATAAGGATATGGATAACTACTGAGGGGGGGTGAATCAGTAGATGGAAAAAAAACTAAACTTTCACCAAACTCAAACCCAACTCATAAATCAATCACTGAACTAATCGGTTCAATCACTAAACTAATCGGTTCAAACACTGAACTATAAACTACAACTACACTGTCAAGTTTACCGGTTGACTGGCATAGCAAAATAACAGTGTAATAGATCTGAAACTCTCAAACCATTTAACCAAAACATCAAACCATGTTACTAACATTAGTAAAAGCACATTTCAGATCACTTCTGGTCATCTTTAACACATCAAAGTGGATTTACTAGTTAAACAAATTAACCATATCAAAACATAACGACAAAAACCATTCACCACTTGACACAATGATTTTTGATGTGGAAACCCAAATGGGAAAAACCATGGTGGGGATGAATACCCACAAGTATTCTAAACTCTTTTGAAGTTCGCCATGTTAGGAGCCAAGCCTTGTTATAAGCTTTACAAAAATGCCATGTTAGGAACAAATCCGGTTAAGGACCACCCAGTTAAAGGATTGACTACAATACCCTGTTAGGAGTAACCTCAGTAGAGGATTTGAAATCCAAGCTAATGGATCACCTGGTTAGAGGATTTAGAAAGCACTAAGCTTGTTAAAGCTTACCCAGTTAAGGGATTTAACTGTTGTAATTGTTAGAGAACAACGGGGTTTTTGTTGATCTAGTAATAGCACTACTCTGCTTGATCAAATCCTATTCATGCTCCTATCTGCCTTCAAACATTCTGCAGATACTCCTTCTGGTTCGGCAATCAATCACACTGACACTTAACCAAAATTGCCAACACTACTACAAAACAACTCATCGACCTTATAAGCAAAACAATAGGTCGATAACACGTCACAAAACCTAAGATCTCACAAAGATTACAAACAGATTGGTTCAAACATGACCATTGGATTACATAGAAATCATCAGCACATTGTTCAAGACAACCTCAACTGCTCCTTGATCACCGCTCATCGAATCCTATAACTCATCACGCAGTTTCCACTTCATGCAATGTACTCGCTCATTCCCAAGATAAAACAGTTATCTCTATGCGCCAAAAACCACTTGAAACTCATCACGTGCATCATGCATACGTGGCATAATCATCTTCGATCACCATTTTATCATAGATCAACACAACCAATTCACCGAGCTCCATCGGTTAGGGTTTGGCATATCAACGGGTAGGGTTATTGGTTGATCTCTCTGCTACAATAGTAATACCAGTTTCCTTCACTTGCTCAACTACCAGTTGCATAACTGCATCACTACCGGTTGCAATACAACTCCATTACCGGTTACAATTGACATCAATGACAACACTTAAACTTCATTAATGCAATCTTCATGAAATGCCGACAATCTCCCCCTTTGGCATTGATGGCAATACAAATATCAATACCCTTTGATTGTGATGATTGAGAGTAATGCACATACATAGGTATAGGAATCTTGGTTTACATTTTTCCATGTACTCTCCTTCAATTGAGTCTCCATGTCTTCGGTTGGTAACTAGCTACAGTTCATCTCTTTATCAATCATACAGTTCTTCTCCCCCTTTGACAACAATGTCAAAGTGAAAGTAAAATATGCAGTGTCAAACCTTCATTGTTCTGCAACAAGTTGCTCCCCCTGTGGAGTAGCTCGACTCTACACCATTCTTGATTCAAGATCTTCAATAAGCTTTGGGACTGATGTCTTCCACATCTATTCAACTGACCTTGTGTAGGGGCACAACCCCTAGCTGACCTCTAAGATACTCAAAAGTAATCTTAGGCAGAGGTTTAGTATAGACATCTATTAGTTGTTCCTTAGTAGATACATGCTCTAGTAACACATCTTTACTTTGTACTTTCTCTCTCAAGAAATGATATTTCAGCTCAATATGTTTGGTTCTAGCTTGCAACACCGGGTTCTTTGAAATATTTATTGCACTAGTGTTATCACACAAAATCCTTACTGGTTTTGTGATCTTCAACTTAAAACCTTCCAGAATGTGTTTCATCCAGATTTCCTAAGTACAATTCATATACGTTGCAACATATTCAGCTTCAGCTTTTGACTGTGATATACAACTTTGCTTCTTGCTGCTCCAAGATACAAGCCTTCCTCCAAGAATTAATGCACCTTTGGTTGTACTCTTTATGTCATCAACATTTCCTACCCAGTTTGCATATGTATGGACTTTCAAATCAAAGTTACCTACATATGGATACCATGATCCATAATCAATAGTACCTTTTAGATATCTTAATATCCTTTTAGTTGCTACCATGTGTGTTTCCTTCGGGTTCTTCTAAAATCTGGCAACTAATCCAACTTCATGAGCAATATCCAGTCTATTGTGAACAACATAATGCAGTTTCCCTATCATAGACATGTACTCCTTTTCATCAATGGATGTGGCATCATCCTCCTTAGACAGTTTATAGCTTGTAACCATTGGTGTCCCAACTGGTTTACAGTCTCCCATTCCAATTGTCTTCAATACATCTTTCACATATTTGGACTGTGTGATAAAAATACCATTTTTCATCTGTTGAATTTGCAAACCTATGAAGAATTTTATCTCTCCTACTAGAGACATCTCAAATTCACTTTTCATCTCATTTGCAAAGTCATCACTCATGTCATCACTGCCTCCAAAAATGATATCATCCACAAATACCTCACTAACCAGTATCTTATCTCCTTCAGTCTTGAGATATAGATTGTTGTCTTCACTGGTTCTCTAAAAACCTATCTTCACCAAGTGTGAATGTAACCTTTCATACCATGCTCTCGGTGCTTGCTTCAAACCGTATAGTGCCTTGTGTAGTTTACACACCATTCCTTTGCATCAGTCAAAGCATAACCATCTGGTTGTTCAATGTAGACTTCCTCTTCTAGTATTCCATTTAGAAATGTTGACTTCACATCCATCTGATATACTTTGAATCCCCTATATGCTGCAAATGTAAGTAGAGTCCTAACACCTTCCAATCTAGCAACTAGTGCAAATGTCTCGCCATAGTCTTCTCCTTATTCTTGTGCATAACCTTTGCATACCAATCTGGCTTTGTTTCTAACTACTACTCCATCTTCATTCAGTTTATTTCTGAATACCCATTTAGTACCTATTATATTTTTGTTCACCGGTCTGGGTACTAGGATCCATGTATTGTTCTTCTCAATCTGGTCAAGCTCTTCTTCCATAGCCTTTATCCAATGATCATCTCCAAAGGCTTCCTTTGTTGTCCTAGGCTCAATAGTGGAGATCATACAAGAATTCTCTCTAATTCTTCTTCTAGTTAACACTCCAGCATCTTTATCTCCAATAATTTGATCAGGATTATGATTGAGTCTTACATACCTTGGAATAACATGATCATGATCTTCAGGTTCTTCTTCCTCACTATCTTCATCTTCTACAAAATCTACCTGTTACAGTTGAACTGGTACTACAACATTCATTTCACCAACTTCTGGCTTCACCAGTTATGGCTCCAAAATAAGAATGTAAGGTTCATCTTCCTTCTTCTCCTCACTAGTTTATCATGTATCTTCAGGACACTCATCCACTTGGACATCAGCACTTTCAATGATTTTCTTTGTCTGGTTGTTGTAATATTTGTAGGCTTTTCTCTTGGTGGAGTAACCAAGAAATATACCTTCATCACTCTTAGCATAAAACTTACCAACATAGTCACCTCTCTTGATAAAACATTTACTGTAAAAAATCTTAATGTAACTGACATTAGGCGACCTACCATACTAGTATTCATAAGGAGTTTTATCCTTACCTCTTTTAACCAATATCTGGTTTATTGTGTAGACAGTTGTGCTGACAACTTCTCTCCGAAAAGTCTTAGCAATGCCTCCTTGTATTAGCATAGTTCTAGCAGGTTCAACAACCGACCGGTTGTTCCTCTCTATAATACCATTTTGTTGTGGTGTCCTAGGTGCAGAAAGTTGTCTCTTAATACCATTGTCTTCACAGTATCTAGTGAATTCCTCTAAAGTAAATTCACCACCTTGATCAATTCTTAAGCACTTTATCTTCTTTCCACTTTCCTTTTTAGTTAAGGCTTTGAATGCCTTAAACTTGCTAAAGGCTTATGTTTTGTCCTTCGATAATGTGACCCACATCATTCTTGAGAAATCATCAGTGAAGATCATAAAATATCGATCACCTTGAATACTCCTAGTCCTTATTGGTTCATAGAGGTCTGTATGAACCAAATCTAGCAAATGTTTTGCTGAGAAAGAATTGCTCTTAAAATTTGAGGATGTCATCTTACCTAACTGAAATTCCTTACACAGAGCATTCACTGGTTTTTCCAACTGAGGAAAACTCTTACTGATTTGGATTTACTGACTTCGATAATGTTATCAAAATTTACATGACAAAATCTTCGATGCCAAAGCCAACTATCATCAACTTTAGCAATTAAATAATTGTTGACTTTAGGATTTAGGTGAAATGAGTTACCTTTTGTCTGCTTGCCGGTTGCAATCAATTCACCTTTGCTCCCATAGATTTTGCACATTCCATTCTTGAATTCCAGTGGATAACCTCTGTCATTGAGTTGAGCAACACTCAAAAGATTGTGTTTCAATCCTTCAACCCAGCAGACATCATCTGCACTACTCTTTCCATTAAGAGAAGTTTCCTTTCCTTTTACCATGCAAGGTGAGTCATTTCCAAATCTCACAACACCTCCATCAAATTCCTTCAAATTAAGAAACTTACTTCAATCACCGGTCATGTGGTGTGAATAACCACTGTCTATAATCCAATCATCAGTACTATCCATACAAGAGACTAATGCCTTCTAATCTGATATCTCCTCTTTAATGGCAACAAAGACAATGTCCTCATTTGCATCTCCCTTAGATTCCTCATCTGTAATTCCTTCATCAACTGCAATGAGGCAATCTCTTTTACCTTTGCCTTTGTACTTCTCATACTTCTCACGTTTATGCTCATTGTCTTCATTTGGATAGTTAGCTGCAATATGTCCAATCTAGTTACATTCAAAACACTTCAAAGGTAATTACCTCTCTACTTACCAGTACCTCTGGGTAATCGCTTGGCCAACAATGCTTCAAGCTCAATCAGATTGTCTTCATCATCAACTTATATGTTGGATCTAGACTCATAACTATGACTGGCTTCTCTAATTTTCCTCACCGGTGGATTAGAAACTGAAGCTCTAAATGCAGATTCTAATTTTTTAGCACTTCCATCATAACCATTTAATTCGAATGCAGTTAGTTCACCAATGATGGAGTCAAGAGTTACCTTTGTTTTATCAATAGACTTGAGTTCCTAAATGGTTGCAACTCGGATAGCGTAGACTGGTAGAAGAGTTCTCAACACCTTGCTAACCATTGTGGTATCCTCCACTTTACCACCAACACTTTTGATCTCACCGACTATCTCCTTGATCCTCTGACCATACTATTGAATATTCTCACCTTCAGCCATCTGCATGTCATCAAAATTACCTCTTAGACTCTCTTCTTTGGCAATCTTTACATGCTCATCACTACTATAGATATCCTCAAGTTTCTTCCACACATCATAAGCAGTCTCCAAACCATGGACATCAACATACTCTAAATCAGACAAGGAACTTATAATAGCCTCCAATGCTTGATCATTCTCCTATTGCTCCTTCTTTTGATCATCGGACATAATCCCACTAGACGAGGTATATTTGGTAACAACATGTTCCCAATATTGACTTCCTAAACTCTTGATATAGATCTTCATCCTATCACTCCAGATTCAGTAGTTTTCCCTATTGAACTTCGGACCTTCTTTCTTCATCATGTTCTTCTAGATCATTACCTCAAGTTGTTAGGCTTAGACACTAGAGGACCTGAAATGCTCTAATACCAATTGATAATATGATGAATCAATAAGGATCTAGACAACTACTGAGAGGGGGGGTGAATCAGTAGATGGAAAACAAACTAAACTTTCACCAAACTCAAACCCAACTCATAAATCAATCACTGAACTAACCGGTTCAAACATTGAACTATAAACTACAACTGCACTGTCAAGTTTATCGGTTGACCAACATAACAAAATATCAATGTAATAGATTTGACACTCTCAAACCATTTAACCAAAACATCAAACCACATTACTAACATTAGTAAAATCACATTTCAGATCACTTCTGGTCATCTTTAACACATCAAAGTGGCTTTACCAGTTAAACAAATTAACCATATCAAAACATAATGACAAAAACCATTCACCACTTGACACAATGATTTTTGGCGTGGAAACCCAAATGGGAAAAACCACGATGGGTATGAATACCCACAAGTATTCTGAACTCTTCCGAAGTTCACCCTGTGAGGAGCCAAGCCTTGTTAGAAGCTTTACAAAAATGTCCTGTTAGGAACAAATCCGATTAAGGACCACTCGGTTAAGGGATCGACTACAATACCCTGTCAGGAGTAACCTTAGCAGAGGATTTGAAATCCAAGCTAATGGATCACCTGGTTAGGGGATTTAGAAAGCACTAAGTATGTTAAATCTTACCCGGTTAAGGGATTTAACTGTTGTAATTGTTAGAGAACAACAAGGTTTTTGTTGATCTGGTAATAGCACTACTCTTCTTGATCAGATCCTATTAATGCTCCTATTTGCCTTCAAACACTCTATAGATACTCCTTTTGGTTCGGAAATCAATCACAGTGACACTTAACCAAAATTGTCAACACTACTACAAAACAACTCATCAACCCTATAAGCAAAACAATAGGTCAGTAACACATCACAAAACCTAAGATCTCATAGAGATTACAAACAAATTGGTTCAAACATGACCATTGGATTATATAGCAATCATCAACACATTGTTAAAGACAACCTCGACTGCTCCTTGACCACCACTCATCAAATCTTGTAACTCATCACGCGGTTTCCACTTCATGCAATGTACTCACTCATTCGCAAGATAAAATAATTATCTCTACGTGCCAAAATCACTTGAAACTCATCATGTGCATCATGCATACATGGCATAATCATATTCGATCACCATTTGATCATAGATCAACACAACCGATTCACCAAGCTCCGTCGGTTAGGGTTTGGCATATCAACGAGTAGGGTTACCGGTTGATCTCTCAGCTACAATAGTAATACCAGTTTCCTTCACTTGCTCAACTACCAGTTGCATAACTGCATCACTACCGGTTGCAATACAACTCCAATACTGGTTACAATTGACATCAATTACAACACTTAAACTTCATTAATGCAATCTTCATAAAATACCAACACTCTAGTATTGTTAACCCTTGGAAGGATTAGATTTTTGTGCATAGTTGAATCCATGGCTTTGTAAGAAAAGAACGGAAGCACTTTTAAGACTATAGGTGTGTTTACAAACTTGAATTTTTGTAGATCTAAGATTTGATGAATATTTGGCAAGTGAGTTTTTGGTTTGGGCTATTTTTATGGTATTTTTAGGTGTGTAATTTTTTCTAAAGACCTCTTGGACAAAAAAAGACCTCACCATTGAGTCTAAGGGGCCCAAAAACTTACAATTTCATGAATAACATGACTATATTTGGTAATAGAAAATTATCCATTTTCAAGGGCATAAGAGAATCTTACAAAAAAAAATTATATGACCATACAATAGAATTGTTGTGGCAGGGTTTGCAAGAACAACAAAAAATTGAGATACCATTTTTAAACTAAAAAGTTTGCAATTGGAGAAAAAATTCATGTGCAACATTGGGCCTTGTGGCACCAACCCATGATTGCATGAAGGATTAGTTAGTGGTCACCAAACCCTAGTCGTGCCTATGTGGGGCTACAATGAGAGATCTCATTAATTTTTGTCATCAACACATCATCGCCACTAGAAACTACTATTCAGTCACCCACGTACCAGTATAAATTTGTGAATCAATAGTTTGAATTACTATTGATATTTTTTAGAGGCTTAAACTTTCACCCCAAGAGTTAGATTTTTTACTTCTTATAGTCAACAAAGATCTCTTCTTGTGAACTATGATGTGGTATTAGTGGTTTTTCCATTTTTTTCCTTTTTGGATAGAAAATGCCAATTCAAAGATAGTTTTTCTTCCTCAACTTAGACAACTCATATCTAGTGCATATGGTGTCCAATTTTAGACTTCTTAAAGGTAACATTGAGTATTTTGTGAGCACTTTCAAAAAACCAACTTTGTAGATGTTGTCATGTGATTTGTTGAATTATTTCTATTTGAGTTATTTATCAAATTCTTTGATTATGATAATTTGTCAAAGTATGGTAAATAAAACCTAGTGATGACTTGGTATTTGAGTCATGGAAAACTAACATGTTTATCTATGATTATGCCTACTTGACATAGTTGTTGATACATTACTCAATTTACATCTTCAATTATAAGATTTGCAAGTTGTGTAGTATTGTAGGTTGTCTATACTCATATGTTACATACATAGCTCATATGTGAGTTATTTATACCCATAGATATTTTAGTGTGGATGCAAATTCTATATGAGTGGCCTAGTTTTTTCGCTTATTTCATTGGTGTTATTGCTATTATTAGATAGAGACAGGGTATTACCCAATCCATTTGTGTTGTGGAACCTAGACTTGTTAACTATATTATACAAAAAGGTGAGACTTGATGGAAGTTTGATGCAAGTACATATGGTGGTGATCACATCAAGGTATCATGGAGGTTCCTTATACCCTTGGGACTGTACTATAAAATGATTTTTATATGATTTTTTTTGGTGGTAGTGGATTAATTCTTGATTATAGGTGGTGGTGTATCTTCCTAGTTTGGAGTTTGTGGTTTCACTTTGCCCTTTGGGAGTTCCTAATGTTGTACTTAAATTATTTCCTTTGTTTTTTTATTAAAATAACAACAAGAACAAGGGTGTTGACCCTTAATACAACAACCCTCACGAAGTAATAGATACAACAAAATAGGGGAGCAAGCCCCCCAAAAAATAAGGTCGAACAGGTGAAAAGGAAAAACCCGTCAAACCAACAACTACCCAAACCCACCTCAAGGAAGGGGAGAGACACCCAAGCCTTGACAAGGATGGGTTTGGGGAAGGGGGGAGGACTTATCCTTCTTCCTACAACAAACCATAGACCAAGTGATGTATCATTGGGACCATCAAGAGAGAGGTCCAGTGGGGAGGACCCCGTAGGGTTACAATTAGTAGCGCCAATAAAGTGCTGCTCCAAAACAACAGTAAACTATTGCAGAACCACAATAGGTTGTTGCAGAGGAATATCATTGGGAGTAGAAGCAATAATGACATCAATAGGAGAAGAATGGGGCAGCAAAGAAAGAGCGACGAGTGTTGAATTCGCAAGGAGGGGAGAGGTCACAGTAGTGACATAAACAACATCATCAACAACAGTAAGAGGCACTTCATCCTAAGAGGAGAACTCATCCTTCTAAGAGGAGCCAACCGAATCAAAATCAGAAGCAAATATAGTTAAGTGATTAGTAGTAGCATCCTTCCACCAGGTAGTAGCACCCTTGTGATGTGAAATAGTGAAATTTGAAGCCAAGTGACCCGTAGAGAATCATTTTCGATAGTGGAAGAGGAGGGCCTTAAAATCCAACGATTGAGTCCAAGGCCTATCTCCAACCATAGAACCACGTCCCCCAAGAGAGACGAAGAGATATCAATATCGACTAAGATACAAGCAAAGGTGGAGTGGCCCATTGAAGATGTGGCATCATAAATCTTCAAGAAGTGGCCAATAGAGTTACCAATAGCCTCATAGCAAGAATGCTCCCAAAAATGAAGGGGAAGATTTGAAAGGCTAACCCAAAACGGATGCACATTAAGTGGTTTAGTAAGAGGGTTGAAAGAAGTTGTCCAAGGCTTAACAAAGAGAGCGAACTCCCCAAGCCCACAACTTACCCAAAACTAGATCACTATCAGATGAAGATGTAAGAGGCAATAAAAAAGTCATTAGCACAAGGAAAGAGCTCAATATTATGAGCAACAAAAGGCTTCCATGAGTCACTCACCCAACGATGGAGTTCAGGTAACAAAGGCCAAAACCCAGAAAATCTACACACTAAAGCGTAGCGTTGGTAGAACCCAATGTTATCCACAACGTCTTGTCCACAAACCACCATAGGGGGAGGACTTGGGAAAAGGGAGAGGACTAACCCCCTCGGGGGGATGGGTAGAAAATCTCACCACATGAGAAAAATTGCGCTTACCAGCAAAGGGAGGTCTAGGCGGAACCTTAGCACCCATAGTAGGGTCGCCATTAGTAATAGCATCACTAGAACGAGGAGAAACACAATCCACAAACATTATTTCCTTTGTTACGTCCATGGATGGTCTCTATTTAGGATGATTTCATGGGTAGCTTTCTTACATGATTTAGTGGGAAAGGTTTACAATGATGTTTTGGTGGTGACCATGTATCTTCGTAATTGATATATCATGGCTTTATCTTATCATTTGGGGGCCTCTAATCTTGATTTGTTTGATTATTTTGGGACCATGGATTATATTTATTTAGGAGATGTTTATCATGATGACATGTGTACCTTGGTATCAAAATTCAATGGGATATTTTGGTAATGATGTGGATTCATCATTTGGTGACAAATGATCTTCTACAATGATTGTTGGTGTCATGGAGGATATCTTGGATCATATTTCTTGTATTTAATGAGAGTTATTTGACATCTTAATTTTTTTTCTTTGTAAGTAGTTGGAGGTCACAAGGGAGACCTCCTCCCGATTCAACATATTCAACTTAAAAGACACATAAGCCATTTAATCAATTCAAGTTGACATAGACCACATAGATGTCACTTTGGGAGATTTGAACATTGATCTCCAACATGAGAACCTTATGGTCTTAACATTTGAGAACAACCCCATTAACAATTTGACATCTTAAATTTTATTCACATGAGATGGATATATTTATATGATTTAAAGATGTTGACATCTTGGTACCTTGGAAGGTTCTTGCAGTCTTTTGTTGAGGTGTAGGTTATGTTTTTTTGGTTTGATAGATGATCCTTGTTTACAAAATGGATGTTATTGTGTCATCGTGTACTCTTGATTACATATTAGATTTTTAATATGATACCTTTTCTTTTAGGAGTAAATATGTTCATTTGGCACATATGATATTTTGAGATGTAAATCATAATATCATGGAGAGTTCCCAATTCTTGAGATTAGAGATTTTGTAGTGATTTGGGATATTTTGATTGATGACTAGTGTGATAGTTTTTTCTTATGAGCTTCTAGCTATTATAGTGTCACATTGGAGTTTGATTGGCATGAGATGATCAACTGTACACCTATTTTAAATTTAGGCGAGGTGGGGAGATCTCTTGTTCTTAGAGATTGTGTGGTGAGATGGCTACTCTTTGATAAGGTTTCAATAACAATACTGGGGAGCTACACCTAAGTTGGATGTGTGTTCAACATAGAATTATTGAACATGTTATTCTTGGAGAGAGTCGTGGTGGTTTGGTTTTCCTAGAGGAGCAATCCCATTTCACACTCTCGGTCCTCTTGGAAATAAATAATCTAGAAGGTGTTACCCACCTTATTTATAGATCCTTTTGATTACATGCTTTATTTTCTCATGGGAATGAGTCTTGAGCTATGGATATTTAGTTCTAGAGGGCTTATTTGAGGATAGTTTGGAATGAATTATTTTTCCTTTATCTTCTCATGAGAATGAGTCAATATCTTATTTTAGGAGTGCAAAGTATGGTTTTGGTCTCATTGTGTTGGTTTTGGGAATGTATGTTTTGGTTTGAGAGGATTACATCATAAACTGGCTAGATTTTTATAAAGTTTTCTCTTTGGATTTTTGTGAAGGAGATCATATTCATCACAAGATGATCACTTAGAGGTGTCTGTAAAAGGACATACTACATGGTTTTGATTTGTAGTTTCTCTCCTTTCTCTTGTGTTTTCTCTTAATTTTCCATACTCACGTGATATTAGAGTTGAGGTTTGTTCAAAACTATTGTGATCATAATGTTCATGATCATGTGTCGTTATTACACTTCATTACTTTTTGAGTATGTAGAACTTAAGAGAGCTATGAAGATTAATGATAAGGATTATATTACAATCAATTTGTTTATAAATTTTATATATTATTATGGATGTTCCTTGGTGCTATATAATATTGGATACACCTTATATAGGAGTGTTAATTAATGGATCTTTGGATGCCTTGATCATTTTCATATTTGACATTACCTATATGTGAGAGTTCTACGATAGTGGACTTGTGATTATTGATTGGGTTGAACATGTTGATTGCATAAGGGTTAAATTTTATGATTACCATACCTTGGTTGTGAGATATGTCTAGTTAGATATTGATGCTCTGCAAAAAGGAGATTGTTAGGATGACAAACACAAGCAACAAGCAAGAAACCAATTGTTAGTGTTAGAAATCACAATTTAAACAATAGCCTAATTGAGCATATCAAGAGAGATACCAAATAAGAAATGGAAAGCATGCAAAGACAAAATAGGTAAACTAAACTCCTCCAAATGCCGACCAAAACATTCATAGTTACTCCTCCCTTGTTCCTCTCCTCTCCAAGTTCCCAAATGAGTGTAGCTTTCAGTAGCTTTTTGCACTATGTTTTGGATGTCCTGTGGAGGTTCAAGCTTGTGAATAAAAGCTCATGAAAATGCAAACATGAACAAACTAAAAATGAGATATTATCTAATCTAGTGTTGATTTTAGTCCAAAAGAGTAAATGTAAATGTTTATGATAAATTATCTCTAAATTTCACTATAGGTTAAATGCATACAAGTTTTCAAGATTCAGATTGTGAAGAAATGAGCTCTATTTATAGGTAAAATGGAGCAATGGAGGGTTGAGATTGAGTAATCTCAATAAGGGTAAGGATTGAAGGGCTTAAGATCCATGTGAGGACTTTCAACCCAATCCCAGGATGATAAATGTCAACAAGAGATGGGTTGAGAGGAGAGGGAATAAGCATTAAATGTTTGACATGGCTTGAGGGTTAACTTGGGAGGTAAGGTTAATGTTGAGTTGAAAAAATAAAGTCATTATCCAATAAATAATGTCTTTATCCAATGGACAAACTCTTGTGCAAGAGTTAGTGAGGATAACGATGGTCAAAACAATAAATGCTTTGAGGAGAAACATGGGTTACGTGAAGGTTGAGCTAGAGGTAAAGTCTTTAACCATGGGAGCAAGAGGATTTGACCATAAATGGTTATGTAAGAGCCATTAATGGTCATGTAAGAGCCATTAGTGGTTTGAAAGACTTTAGAGGTTAGTTTGTTGAACACATAAAACATTAAATGCTTTTCAAAGACTTTGGAGTCTTTGAGAAGTGACTTCAAGTTGCTTAGGAATGTGACAATATTTAGGGGATGAATTAGGCTAATTAAGAATGATTAGAAAGTGATTAAAAGGGTCTAGAAGGGGATTTAGGATTGCAAGTGGAATTGTTGGGTGAGAGAAAATAGGATTTAAATTAAATTAAAATTAATTTATTTCAACTTGTAGTTGCAACTTGCATTTGTAGGAGAATGCAAGTGGGGGGATTTAATGATTTAAATAAATGTTTTATTTATTTATTTAAAAGAGAAAAGGGGATTGAATTAAATAAATATGATTTCTTTATTTAATTGATTGTGAATTTGGTTTAATGAATTAATTGAAATAAATTGAATAATTTATTTAATTAATAGGAGAATGATTTGAAGATGAATTAATTAAATGTTAATTTAATTAACTGATTGTGGATGGTTTATTAATCAAATAAATAACAAATATTCATTTAATTGAGTGGACAGTTTTATGTGACTACATTTGCCCCTCTTTGAGATGGTGCGGTTTATCGCGTTGTTTCAAAGAAAGAAAAATAGGCGTGAAGAAATATGCCCCATAAATGTTAATTTAATGGGTGGTATGCCCCCTCGAGAGATGGGTCAAAAAATTTCGAAAAATCGGGCGATCTCTTGAAAAAGAACGAGAATTTGAGGGGAGGTAGAAGAGAAGAATTTAGCAATAACAGTGAAAGAATAGAAGAAATCAGAGACAACATGGAGAAATGGGAGGTATTGGAAGTTCATGGGGACCATGGCGGTGAGCGAGGTAAAATTAGGGTTTAGGGCGAAGGGTATATATGAGGGTGAAGGGGTAAAAACAAGGTCATTTGCATCCATCTCCATAGTGATTCAAAGCTCTGATATTGACTTTGGTGAAAGAGCAAGCAACAGTTAGGATGCCAGTACCGATAGCAAATCATCGACTAGAGCAAGTCTGTCGATTCCAACAACCAGATGACTACGGACCAGTCGTACGCCAATTTGAATTTTTACTTTTTATGCATTTTTATAGCTTTTTTCCAGTGTCCAAGTTGAGTCAAGATAATAGCGCTAAAATTGTGCTTTAGCGCTTTTGTCACTTAAACTAGCGCTTTTGTGCCGCTATAGCGCTATCACATAGTGGTTTTAGCGCATTCGTACAATTGTTTTAGCGCGATTAAGTCAGTCTTGTAGCGCTATTGCCCTGAAATGGCATTGTTGCACAATGGTTTTAGCGCTATTGGTTTTGTAGTGCTAATGTGTAGTTGTGTTTAGCGTGATTGTTAGCATAATAGCGCTATTGCCTGAAAAAAATAGATGCCCCAGTGTTAGAAAAACAATCTCCTGATGTCGATGGTGGATGGATGGATGGATAGGTTAGTTGTTTTGAACCATAGCAGCCCCGTTGAGACTAGGTAATTGTGATAAATGCTTGTTGTAGTCTAGGTTTGCCATGATTGCTTACCTGTTGAGACCCAAAGATACTTGATCAGAGTATCTATTGATAGTCTAGGTTTAAACTTAAGATAGTTTGAAACAAAACAATGGATGGTGATGCAGATGTGTGATGATGTGTGGGAGGATCTTCCCGTCTTATAGATGCGGGAGAGGCATCCAGCTATGCAACAGTTGAGAGACCGGTTGACAGAGGTTGAAATTGATTGTATTGCAGCAACAAGCCATTATGATGTGATGTACATGCCCGTGATTCAGACGAATCGCGGCCTAATGACATTAGTAAAGCGGTGGCACAACGAAACTTGCACGTTCCATCTGGCTATGGGGGAGATGACCGTGACACTGGAGGATGTGTGGCGAACCTTACAAATCCCTATCTGAGGGGATCTAGCGACATATGGCCGAGCATGGGGGACAACAGTTGTGCAGTAGATATTTGATGAGGATGTTTTTATTCATGATGGCTTAGTAGCGTGGGAGGAGATAGCTGCGTTATATGAGCCACTTCCAGCTGTACTATCAGGGATTGTTGGGGGCTTTCTATGCCCTAATTGACGATCACATGGACTGGTCGTGGGTTGGGGCCAGGTTATAGAGCAGATGGTGACTGAGGGGACCCACTTTGCATGGGGACTGTGCGTCTTGGCACATTTATATCGAGATTTGCATGAGGTGGTGTACCGAGAGACGAGTTCTCCAGGAGTTGGGATCACTCTGCTGCATATCTGGGCATGGGAGCACCTACCCATGACACGACCTATTAGTTTGAGAAATAGGGTAATAGATCAACCCTATGTGTATATGTACGGAGGTATGATGAGTCAGCCCCACTTGGGGAAGTTAGAGTGGTGGCAACAGGCATTAGATGATCTAGATATAGTGATCTGGAGGCCCTATATTGAGTGTGAGCCCTAGGATGATAATGCAAAGGCCTTTCCTTATGTATTTATGACACAGTACCTGATTGGTAGGACATCCTATAATGTGGAGAGACAGGTTCCTATAGAGTGATGAGGCAGTTTGGTCGGAGGCAAGGATTGCTGAGTGGATCAAGGGAGTATGCACGAGTGGTACGGGAGAGATTCCAATGGGGGCCAGTGTTACCGTATGATCAAGCCTTAGCAGAGTTTCAGACTTTACAAGCGAGACCATGGCATATGAGGCTGGGGGTTGTAGATGCAAGGGTTACAAATGAGTACACATGGTACATTATTGCAAATCTTGTTCCATGTATATCAGATCTGGCGGAGCCGATTCCAGATTTTGAGGATGATAGGAGATAGAGACGGAGGAGGAGAGGAGGTTGAGGACTTGTAGTAGATGGACGAGGTAGAGGTGACGAAGGAGGAGGAGGAGGTGGTGAGGGAGGAGGATTTGGAAGAGGAGGTGGAGGGGGTGGTGGTGGTGGATTTGGAGGTGGGGGTAGATTTGGAGGAGGAGGTGGTGGAGGAGGACGGTTACAACAAAGAGGGAGAGGCGAGCAGCCATTACGACTATCATAGGGGCCTTTAATGCAGGGAGGAGTCAGATTAGGTGGCAAGGATATGGGGGAGGGAGAGGCTCCTATGGATACGAGAGAGGGAGCTACTGGTGGAGGAGAGGGAGCTACAAGTGGAGGAGAGTATTGGGAGATGCGCGAGAGCATATGCTAGTATATATGCAGACTCGACTTACAGCAGTCGAGGCATGGGTGGAGGAGATGGAGGCAGAGGTTGCAGCTAGAGATGTTCAGTTGTTTGCATGGGAGTCAAAGTTGACTATAGTGCTGCGAGAGAGAGATGATACAGTGGGGAGATTGATGGAGCTGTAGGAGAGAGCATGAGTTGGGGTAGGAGCACAGGGTCCTACAGGGGAGGTGATGAGGGAGATACGATGAGCGCAAGCGGAGATAGAGTATTGGCGGGGTTTATATGAGCAGGCAGTGCCATCCAATCAACGGGCACTGAGCTATTCACAGATGCGTCAAGCGAGATCAGAGCGGTCTCAAAGGATGCAGAGAAGTGGTGGTGTGATGGGTCCTCCACGACGAGATAGTGCAGGTGGTGCAGGGGGTAGTGGAGGAGTAGGTGGTGATGGTGGTGCATCATCTGGCCAGAGTCCCATTTGAGAGAGCTTTATGCTTTTATTAGATAGTCATTTTGGACTGTGACTTGGATGGCTCTTGGTAGTTGATATTTTTGACATCATTGTACTTTGATACATGTATGTTTTTTTGCGAGATGATATATGATGTGATATATGAGAAGATCCCATATTTTGTGATGATATGCACATTGATGATATGTATGGGTTTATGCAAGATGATGAGTTTATGATTTATGCTTAGATGGATGTGTTTTACTTTCTAGATGTATATGGTGGTGAAATGATTTCTATATGCATTTGATGATGATTTTATGATATCTATATGCATGTTTATGAATGTGATGCTAACATGTGGATGTAGGGTAATATATCTATGATAGAATGCCATGATGATGATGCATGCAAAATGATGAACGAATGATGTTGACTGTGAGATAGATAGTACTTTATGTTGATGAAATGATGATATGCTGAAATGCAATGAATTGAATGGTTTATGTAAATGTGTATAGACGGTAAAAAAATAAATGCAAGATGGAGAAACAAATGTAAAGTACAAATGTTTAAGTGATGATTTCTAAATGAATGCACTTGTAAAAATAAATAAACAAATGTTGAGACAAATGTTTATGTTATGTTTCTAAATGAATTAAAACATGACTAAGTGAAATGATAATACAACTAAGGGGTAATGAATAACTACACCTTAATGCAATTAAAAGGATGATGAATGCATCTTTTAATGAATCCAGAGGAAACTTGTAAAGATGAGAATGAAATGAAAGAGTATAATAATATACTGGATTGATAGATGAATGTACTTTAACTAATAGATAGATAAATGCAAATGAATGCAACTAAATGAATCTAGATGAGTGTATTGGAAACAAACGTTAAATGATGATGAATGATTTTGAATGATGTAAAAGACATATAATTGTACCTAGATGACTAAATGAATGTATGTTTAATGGCTAAATAATGGTAGTAAATGATGAGAAATTTATACAAATGAATCTAAATGCCTTTATTTAACAATGATGAAATGATGTAATGATGTTAATGCAAGTAAGTGATAATGAATGCACCTAAATGATATTAAATGCGCTTAAATGAACATCTAAAATGGATGTAATGAACCTACATGAAAGTAAATGATAATGAACTAGATGCTTTTAAATGCAACTAAATGCAATGGAATGATGATGTCATGCATTTATGATAGATGAATGCAAGTTGGTGAGAATTTGTATGATGCACTGATGATGTATCAGAGAACTCTATCTTGATTGTATCCAAGACCAATTGATTATTAAATAACTTCTCATTGTTAACTTGTTCATGCTTGCATAAAAAAACATAAATATGAATAATGAATGGATGGGTGATATGCAACGAAATGCAATATAAATAGATGAGATGAAATGATGATCCATAGTGCGTTATTTTTCATCATCGAGCAATGGTAGCATCATTCTTGGACGAGGCAGTAGGAACCAAGTTTGGAGAATTGTACCTGTAAGCAAGCAACATAGATAAAGAATATGGACCCTCCATAATGGTTCATGCTCATATGGTCGAGGTATACATTGTAGTCAGCAAGCCGTAGTGATCCATGGCTGTATTTTGCATAAGATCATGTAGCTTAGTGAACTTCCCACGTAGACACCATTAGTACATGCCCCAAAACTTCATTGGAATAATTTGCAGAAGATAAACAAACAATGCTTAGGAACCATCCTGACTACTCTAATCACTTGTGGATATCCCGGAGTAGCGTAGGAACCTGATATAAATGAATAAATAACTTTATCAAACTGACCAAGTACTTGATAGCTTAAACAAAATTTTCTTGTCAAAGAAAATGTTATCATGTCTTTGTTTTGGTAAGGAAGGATGCATCCTTGTTAAGACAGTTGCGTGTTGATGTTGATTGTTTGGTCGATGTGATAAGTGATCATTGTTTGAGTAGCTCAAAATGTTTGTTTAATGTCTACTTTGATGCATATGTACAAAGGATTTTTATGCGTTGCCATGTTTTTTATCAATTTTTGATGTTTTTATGATGTTTTTGGAATTTTGTGAGTTGTTTGAATGTTTTTGGATTTTGTGAGACAGTTTTGAATGTTTTACTCAATGAATCACAAGTAATGCAGGTTCCACTTCCATCAATAGGTTAAGAGTATTGCCCCCAGTTAGACATGACTATGAAAAAGCGGGATGCAAGACACATGAAGTACTATCCTTGATGGCAAATCAATAACAAGTCATGGTTTGACTAATGGATGAGTGGATGCAATGAATGTGATCACAACAATTTTAAAAGACAATGGAGCCATAGCCTTTACGAGTGGGGTATGTTTGCCAAGTTTTCAACATCGCAGTTACCCAAGGTGCCACCAGAGTGGTTGTTCACCGTTTGGATGTATGATTTTTCTTTACTATATTGATTTTTTGGTATTTTCTTCAATACATTTATTTGAATGTTTTTGGTGTTCTTGCTGATATGTATGGGAGCTTGATGCTCTGTACAACTTATGTATGAAACCATTTGAGGTGCATGTTGTTGATCATATCTGTGAATGGTTCTCCTTCTGAAGTAGCCAATTGATATGCCCTGGACCCAAATACAGCAGTGATAACATATTGACCCTGTTGATACATAATAGCTTCGGTAAGATAAATGATTGAATGGGAGATAAATAAAGTCTCCCATTCAATCATCTATCTCATCGATAGATAATTTCAGATCTCATTGATTATTCCTTTATCTGATATTTATGTTATAATTGCTCTCCTTATTTTGTTACAACATCTTTCAATTATGTTACTCATGCAAACTGATGATTAAATTAAGTGCAAACTATTAAACTAATAAACCGATAATGATCGGGTTTTGTTCTAACCCCCCGATTCATCATCGGGTTACCATTTTAATAGCCACTTAATTTACATAATGATCGGGCTTGATGAATTAAATGGTTCTCGGGCTTAATGCATTACCACCGACTAACTAATGTTATCGGGTTAAATGAATTGCTAACCGACTAACTTAAGTTATCGGGCTTAAACCATTTTAATTGCCACCATATATATTAATCAGGCTTAAACCAAACATTGCCACTGATTAATATTGATCGGGTTTTATCAAACATTGCCACCGATTACCATTGGCCTTGTTATGTTGTATATTGACAACCGAAATGATATCGATTCATTTGCATATGTTATGGCACTGAGTAGCAATCGGTTATGGAGGGACACGACCAAGGGGTATCTTGGTCGGTCATGGTACCACTTGATCAGTCCCCTCCATGATATATATACACTGATAAAATGTTGTGGAGAGGATATAGAAAATATTAATGCTCTCTCTCCACCTGCAACAAAGAAAAGAAATCAGATTTATTATATTGTGAAATAACATATACTTGAAAAGAAAAATACATTGAATATAACTTGCTCTTTGAATTAAAAATTGAAATACATTTACAGACCCAACCAGTTTGAATCAAACTTTCCTTGATGTTCTTTGTTTGGTTGGTTTCGAGGATTTTCTCTGAGAACAAGATCACCTACCTCAAATGTACGAGGTCTAACCCAGGGATTATAGCTTCGGCTCATGCGTTGTTGATAGGCCTTGAGATGGTTGTATGCAACTTGTTGCCTTTCATCAAGTAATATAAATCTTGAAGATGGGAGACTATGTATGCTTCATCATATATTAGATTATGCAAGGAAACCCGTAGAGATGGTATCTTGACCTCAATAGGAAGGATGGCTTCTGCGCCATAGACTAGTGAGTAGGGAGTTGCGCTTGTAGGGGTTCGAATGCTAGTTTGATACGCCCATAGTGTTGGATTTAATTGAATGTGCCAATCATGACCGGCATCATTGACTGTCTTCTTGAGGATTCTTAATATGTTCTTGTTCGATGCTTCGGCCTGACCATTTCCTTGTGGGTAATAGGGAGTGGAAAAGCAGTGTTGGATGTGAAACTTCTCACAAAGCTCACAAACGTCTTGATTTTTGAAAGGAAGACCATTATCTGTGATGATGGACATGGGTACACCATACCAACAGATGATGTAATTAAGGATGAATGAGGCGATCTGCTTGTCGGTGACTTGGGTAAGTGGAATGACTTCAATCCACTTTGTGAAGTATTCGGTGGCGGTAATGATAAATTTATGGCCATTGGATGAGGATGGATGAATTTTACCCACAAGGTCAAGTCCCTATTGACAAAAGGGCCATGGTGTTGTGATTGGTTGCAATTCTCACCTTGGTGCATGTATCAGGTCTCCCTGAACTTGGCATTTCTTGCATTTTTTGATAAAATAGGAGGAGTCTTTTTTCATGGATGGCCAATAGTATCCAGCGCGCATGATCTTCTTTGCTAAGGAAGGACTGCTTGAGTGAGTCCCACAAATTCCATCATGTACCTCTTCCAAGGCCTTTGTTGTCTCATCCTATTCTAGACATTGAAGGAGAGTACCATCAAGACGGCGTCGGTATAGGGTTTCAACAATGATGGTATATCAAGCAGTTTGGCGAATGAAGGTTTTGCGTTGGTTATTTGATTGGTTAGGAGGAATTGTGTGATCGTGGAGATAGGTGTAGAACTCACCGTACCATAGGGATTCACAATCGACAAGGAGACATATCATCTCAGATTCGGGGATATCATAAGCAGGAACCCAAAGCTGTTCTACCAAGAACTCGTAGCGTGTTGAATTCTGTGGAAGATCTAGGAGAGATGCAATGGTATCCATGGCATTAGCAGCTTGATTATGATCTTTGGGTATTTTCTCAAAAGTGATAGTCATAAATGATGCTTTTAAACTGTCCACCATTTGCTTGTATGGAATGAGTTTATCATCCTTGGTCTGATATTCATCTGTGACTTGTTTGATGACCAGTTGGGAGTCGCCATATATCTATAGCTCTTTCAGTTTCCATTGTATGGCTAGTTTGAGTCTTGTGATCAATGCCTCATATTCTGCTATGTAGTTTGTACATGGAAAAGTTAGCCTGTAAGACTTCGGGATGCTGTCACCTTGAGGTGTGATAAATAGAATGCCTACCCCCGAGCCATGCCTAGTATATGAACCATCAAAGTAGAGCTTCCATGGTTGTGCTACTGTGATCATGAATATATCTTCATCTAGAAAATTGGAAATAAGAGGATGATTGCCTATGAGGGGTGCATCGACCAACTGATCGGTAATAACTTGCCCCTTGATAGTCTTATGATCCACATACTCAATGTCAAATTCACTTAGAATCATCACCCATTTGGCCAAGCAGCCTATCAATGCTGCTTTGTCGAGTAAGTACTTTAGTGGATCAATCTTTGCAATGAGTTGTACTTTATGTGTAAATAGGTAGTGCCTCAGTTTAGTGGCTGCCAAGATTACTGCTAGGCAAGCTCGCTCAATAGGTGTGTAATTGAGTTCATAGTCGACCAGTGTGTGAGAGATATAGTATACAACACACTCTTTCCCTTTTGCATTATGTTGTGCCAGTAGTACTCCCAATGTTGTATTAGTTGCTGAAATATAGAGCAATAGAGGTCTACTTGGATCTGGTGGGATCAACAATGGTGTATTCATGAGATAGTCCTTAAGCATCTGGAATGCTTGCTGGCATCTAGCATCCCATTGAAAGCGAATGTTTTTGTGTAACAGATGTGTAAAAGGATGGCACTTACCTGCTAGTTGTGCAATGAATCTTCGGATGGATTGAAGCCGCCCTTGTAATGTCCTTAGCTGCTTGATGTTATTTGGAGGTGGCATGTCCATGATTGCTTTGATCTTTGTTGGGTCGACCTCAATGCCTTTTCTTGAGACAATGTATCCTAGAAGCTTCCCTGAGCTTACGCCAAAGACACATTTCTTTGGATTGAGTTGAACATGATATTGTTCTATTCTGTCAAATATTTTCTCTAATATTTCCAAATGACCTTCTCTTGTTAATGACTTTGCCAGTAAGTCATCAACATAATCCTCCATTATGGTATGCATCATATCACGAAAGATGGTGGTCATTGCTCTTTGATAGGTCGCCCCTACATTCTTTAGACCAAAAGGCATTACATTCCAACAATGTGTTTCCCATGGACATGTGAAGGTAGTCTTATGTTGATCTTCTAGTGCAATCTTTATCTGGTTATACCCTGAAAAGGCATCCATAAGAGAAAGCATGGCATGTCCTGTTGTTAGGTCCACGATCATGTTAATGTTTGGTAGGGGGAAGTCATCTTTAGGACATGCCTTGTTTAGATCTCTGAAGTCAGTACAGATACAGATGCCCCCATTTGATTTGCCGATAGGTAAAATGTTGGATATCCAATATGCATAATCAATTGGTCTAATAAAACCAACATCTAGGAGTTTCTTAAGTTCTGCTTTGACTAGTACCACAATCTGGGGGTGCATCTCGTGAAGCTTCTGTTTGACAGGTTTAGCTCCTTCTTCCACGGTAAGGTGATGCATGACTAAATCAGGATCTAGACCAGGCATGTCTGCATATGACCATGCGAAGTTGATCTGATGCTTTTGGAAGAATTCTACAAACTTAGGTTGTTCCTCTGAAGTTAAAAGAGATGTCAGATGCATGTGGTGAGGAGTTTTAGGAGTCCCCACGTTGAATTCTTTTGTTTCCTCAATAAGGATCATTGATCGTTCCTGATTTGCACTAGAGGGAAGGATGTCAAACCTTTCATCCGTAGGCACCTCAGAGAGATTTTCACCATTGGATACACTCTTTCTTTTTACTTTTTTTGGGATCAAACAGTGCCACAATGTGGTTTTCACTAGAGATCCATGTTTTATTGTAATATTTTTGCAGCTAAAAAGTTTGGCATCCACTCCGAAGTAGGTTGCACTATTAAGTTCAATGGAG
The DNA here is from genome assembly GCF_030272615.1 of Cryptomeria japonica. Lineage (NCBI taxonomy): Eukaryota > Viridiplantae > Streptophyta > Pinopsida > Cupressales > Cupressaceae > Cryptomeria > Cryptomeria japonica. Next base: position 319,200,950 of record NC_081407.1, read on the forward strand.
AATCTAGCTTTGTGATCCCCGCTTGGTATGTTATCCCGTAGTTCCAAAAAGTCAATGATCGCCTCATCATTTTGGAAATGGTCAAGGCATGGGGATTTGGTTGGTTCCATTCAATGAGTTCGGGATGGATAATGGGCATTACCTCATCGATCAGGTTAAGTTCATAAGATGTGTCAGTGAGGGTTAAGACATTGTGGTGAAGGTCATTGATGGTACTCTCCCTATCAGAATCAGATGTAGGATGTGACGTAGGGTCTATGGAAGGTGTTTCCAGTTCAAGAACCCAAAAGGTTTTAATCTGTGCTTCTCTGTAAACAGGGATTTCTTTGTGAGGTGGAGGTGGTGATGCGTCTTCCTCATCTGAAGTATTGAGATGTACGGAATAAAATTCCCACTCATGTGAGTCGGTCTCTAAGTCGCTTTCCAGCATCCAATTACTATACCAAACTGGGATATCCTTTGAGTTAAACACTGTAGGTGTGATCGATTGATGTACCTTTGGAGATGGAATGATTGGTGCCGCGGGGAGGATTATTGGGATCAGTGAATCCGATACTGGGAGTATCGACATTGTTGAATTTGTTGTTTCTGAAAGAATTATCAGTGCTGTTGATACTGCTGGGGGTTCTGATACTGCTAATGGTTTTGTTGATGCAGTTGTTGTTGTTGATGGAGTTGTTGGTTTGATCAATGAGATGATTGGTGCTATGGATGGAATTGTTGGGATTCTCAGCCTTATTGGGGCAGTTGGTGCGATTCTTGGTACTGCTGATATAATCAAGGGTGGCCTCTTTAGAGTATTAGGTTGATATAGAGGTTTGTTGGGTTTCCCTTTGAATCAGAGTTTAGTAAGAGTCTCCTTTTGAAAGCCTAATCCAGTGTTATCTTTAGGCTTTAATTCAGGCTGCAATGACTCGTGTTGTCCTTGCTTGCAAGGTCCCAAAGCACTCTGACCATCATAGCCCATTCTTTGCATAATGGTAAGGCCTTTTCCATATTGATATGTGGGAAGCTTAGCTTGTGGGATTTTCGTGCTGATAGGGTCTTTATAGATCCATTCTGCTAAGTCCGCATCTCTGGTCTCCTCTTCCTGACTCTTTCCAAGGATAAAAGGCACCAAAGTGCATGTTGGCTTGACCAGTGGTGCTTTAAGTAACCTTTGAGGCTTACCATGAGTTCTAGGGGAAGTGGGTAGTCGCCTAAGACAAAAGAGTTGGCTTAGATTGTACTCCCCAAGACCTTCCTCTGCCATTTTCATCTTTAGCTTCTCTTGCTTTGGTATAGTGGTGTTTGAACTGGAAATAGAGGTTGGACTGACAAATGATGTGGATGGGATAGCATCTCTATTGTTGGGAACAGTAATCTTTGGCTGATGGTTGATATTGTTACAATATGCAAATGAATTTGCGTCGCCCAGGATTGTAATTTATACACCATTATGAGGAAATTTGATACACTGGTGATAGGTGGATGGAATGGCTTGCATGGCATGTATCCAAGGTCTTCCTAACAACAAATTATACGATAGAGGAAGGTCCAAAACTTGACATATGATGTGCTTCACCACTAGGCCCACTCGAATTGGTAACACAACTGCTCCTTTTGAAGAATGCTATGCATCATCATAGGATTTTATGGTTATCTTTTTGCGGGGGTCCACTAATTCAACTGCATATCCCAGTGCTATGACCAATTATAATGTACAAATATTTAAGCCTGCTCCATTGTCAATCAAGACTTGCTTGATCCTGTGTTGGTTGATAAATCCTTCAATATGGAGTGAGGCGTTATGAGGTTGTTGGAAGGACGTATTGTTGCTTTCAGAGAAAGTAAGACATGGTGATGACCTTAGATTACCAACCATAGCTTGAAATTGATCTGTATTTAGATTGGCAGGGACCGACACCTCTTGGAGAGCTTGATCCAAGATTGTTTTATGAGATGGGGATAGGTGCAAAATCTCTAAGATGGATATAAATGTGGGCGTCTTATCTAATTGTTCCACAAGGTTATACTACTTTGGGATGGAAGTTGTGCCTTGTGGAGTTACTTTAATGGTGATCTTGCTACGTTGCGTAACAACATTGCAGGTATGGTTTGGATCTTTGATGGTAATGGTTGCAATTTGTTCAGTGGCATCATATAGGTGATTCATAGTGTAATTATAGGCGGCTCGCGTATAATCATTGGTATCTGTGTTTCACCCTGAAGTGGAAGGACCCCTTTGATCTTGTGATGGAAGTGGATTCTTGAACATGAGATGATCATTATTTGAGGTTTTTGGGTCGTGTCCTTCAATTTCAATCTCTCCTCGATCAATAAGATCCCGAACAAGACCTTTCAATCTATGACAGTTACTTGTTTTATGCCCTTTCCCTTGATGGAATTCGCAATGTTCATTATCCCTCCATCATGGAGGTTTGACCTGAGGTTCGTAATTAGATGTCTTTGGTAAGGTCACCAGATTTGAAGAGACTAATTGATGTAACACTGTTTCAATAGGTTCACCTAAGGGAGTGTATGTACGTTTTGGTTTATAATTTTGCTATCGTTGTCTCGGTTCCTCTTGCGGTACATTGCATCCTTGATTTTGCGGAGGAGCAACCGTGTTGTTCTTAGGAGGGGGATTTTGCCCTGCAAATCAGACCACAGGTTGTGCACTCTTGATAGTCCTTGCATCTACAACTCTGTCATTGATGATGTTTTTGTTTTTATTCCAGAAGTTGGGTTTATCACTGTTAAAGCACGGGCGAGGGGCATCTTTTGGTTCATTGTATATCTTGATAAGCCCCTTTTTGATGAGGGCTCGTTCACATTTTAATCCCTGGGTGACCATGTCATTAAAGGACTCTGTGCCTTTCATGTCTAGATGGAATTCCATTTCTTCATTCAATTTGGAAATAAATATTTCCACTAGCTCTCGTTCAGGTAGCTGAAGAGAACGTTTGCTAGACATTTGTCGCCATTGTTGCAGGAAAGTTGAAAATAGCTCCCCTAGTTTTTGTTTGGTATTACATAGATCTGCCATGGTAACATCGCATTCTATGTTGTGCGAATAATGTGCAATGAACTTTTGGATAAGTTCCTTAAATGTCCTAATGCTGCCCGTTAGTCGGGAAAACCATTGCATGGTTGTCCCTCCCAAACTCAGAGGAAAGAGGCACATTAGATATGTGTCTTCATATGCCACTTCTAGGAAAGCTGAGTGAAATTCCCTGACATGATCTTGAGGGTCTCCTTTTCCCCGATACTTTTTGAACTTAGGTGTTTCAAACCCTCATGGAAAAGGTGGCATATGTAGATTCCTATCAAAGGTATAGGGACAAATATCATTAAGTGAAAACTGGGTAGTTTTCACACCACTGTGGAGTTGTTGGGCTAGATTCTTAACTTGTTGCCTCAACATGTCAATGTCATTAGGAGGAGGAGGAGGTGGGGGATTTCCTTTATTAAGGTCATATCTGAAGTTATCTTGACCTCTTCCACCCTCATTGCGACTATGGTGTTTTGATGCTTGCCGTAATTGTGCAGTATCAAAATTAGAGGGTAGTTTGGCTCCCTCTTGAGCAAGTCTCAAAAAGTGAGCATCAACGTTATTTTTGAGGATTTCATCGAAAAGTCGATTGAAGAGGGGGTTGTGTTGTGCCCTTTCTATTGTTTGAGGAGTGGGAGTATTGGGATTTTCATCATTTGCATTTCCTCCAAGGGCTTCTCGGAATTCATTGAGATTGTCCTCCTCTTCCTCCTCGATTTCGAGTTGTCTAGTCCTTGATCTGGTTTGAGCCATTTTGTTTGAAAGTTGTTGTTGAAGTTTGGTGAAAATGATTATGAGTTGGTGATAGAATGAGAGATAAATGTTTGATGAAGTGTTTAGCACATGGATCTCTAACACTAAAGGTTTGATGTTACCAGAGTCCTTCTATGAATTTCTTGTTGTGTTTGTTGACAATGTTTGAGATGATAAGGTATAGCAAAGTCTGAGATGTGTTACAGACCAAGCTACCTAGTAATGAGAGGATGCACTCATAGACTAGTTTTAACCTGCGTAGAAATGCCTCTTAGGATGAGTTTATCCTAGATGTAGAGACACTCTAAAAAGTTATGTGTTTTTTTTGATTCAAGCAATATCTGAAAAGAACTTAGGACAAGACCTCTTTATGTTTCGAGAGTTGGAATGGATTGATGATGTATGAATATGAGAATGGATGGAATGTTAACTTCAATAAACACTATGTTACAAAGGGGACAAATTCTTCCTCTTCTCTCTCGAGGGTTGGTGGTTCTTCCTGAGCTATGTTATATGTGATGCAAATGTCTGGAAAGAAGGTAGGATTGATTTTGCCTCCTTTGTTTTTATGATAACTCAAAGCTCCATATTGATTAAAAGCTTTGCGGTTTAAAGACTCTTTATCAAACTTGTTGGATTTTCCTTGAAGATATAGACACATGTGATGCAAGAAGGCTCTATGTGAGACAAAAATTTATCTATTGAGATAGAAAAATTTCCTTTTTTTGATGAAATCCTTTGAGCTCAATGGTCTTTTCTTCAGATTGATATGTTGATAACGATTCTTCCTTCTCAAAATGTGAAGGATGGTCATATAGTTTGATATCTTGTTTGCACTTTGTTTTGATTTTTGCCAAACATTTGGTTTTTTCAAAAATTGGTGTTGGATGAATACTTTGTTTTTAAATTGGTTTTTGATTTTCTTTGACAAGAAAATAGAGCAAGCACACAAATACAATAATGTTGCCTCAAAAGGCACAAATTAGGTGTGGGTCTAAATCAACCCAATCTTTGAACTTTTTGACCCATTTTCCAAATGTTTTTGTGTATGTTTTTTCCAAAAGCTTGAAGTCGGCTCTATTTATCACTGGTCTGACACAAAATGAAGACACTTCAAACACATTTTATCCCTAAGGTCAAATGGTCAGTTGCGATAATTTCAGCCCACATCTTTATATTTCTTCAACTTTGGTACTACATACCTTATGAATCCTGCTATAGCAGGTAAGGATGTGATATACTAAGTTTTGATCGAGCATAACCGATAGATGATCCCTATGATGGTGGAGTCACCACTTTTATCAAGCTATAAATAGCCTTTCAAAAAGCCTTATTTCTACTCAAGGAAATATGTATGGTGAGTATCTTGGGAGCAAAACCATCTATTTTCTTGCACTGAATTTATCACAAATATCCTCAATCAATAGAACAGGTGGGTTTCTATATAAAAAGGTGTCTAGTAATTTTTTATGTTTTTGGACATAAGTTCATTCTGTAGTGACTCACTTAAGAGCCTTGTAACTTATGGTGGGGCCCATATGTCCTTTCGACAAGTTACACTGTAGGATTAGCTATACCCAAGGCTACAGCTTTCGCTCACACCTATTTCTATAGCAGCTCGAAGGATTTACCGCGCAAGGTCGTTCCCAAGAGTGATGTGTCTCTTGGCAGGTCTCTCTTAAAAAAATAAATTTTTGAGTGTTACTAACACTTTTCTCTTGCACCTAGAACTACGAAAGCCAAGGGAGAGCATAGTGTGTGTTAGAAGTAGGACCACTTGACAAAACTTTGCACAAGCGTGCCAATCACCAAAAACACTTGTTGTTTTTAACTGATTTTCATTGCAATGTGATCTAACTATTTGGAGATGTTGCTCCAACAATCATGGTGTTTTTTTTAACTTCATAGGCAAAATGTTTTGTAGTCTAAGAATTTGAAATCCTGGTCAACTGAATTGAGAACACATTTTTGCTTGAAGTAAAATCACTTTGAACTTTGAAAACTTTGACAAAATTAAGGGTTCTTTTTAACTTGCACAAATGAAGTGTTGATTGTGAATTTTAGCTTGATGCAAGAAATAAAAGTTGTGTTGTCTTGTTTTAAAACCCAAAATAAAATGAATCCTAACTTGCAAAAAAATCAAATTTGTTGGGTTTGAGTTTGTGGTTCTTTTTAGTTTGTCAAGTGAGATTCCCTTTTAAACCCAAATTCAAAAGATGTGATTCATTTTATGACCCAAAATGAAAATGTGAAGTTAATTCTTTTAAGCTAAAATAGAAAGTGAATTCATTTTAAACCCAACCTTCAAAGAAAAAGTTAGTGAAAAACAATTTAACTTCCTAATCTAACTCTTAAAAATCTTGCAAAAAGGGGGTTAGTCTAAACCTGCACAAAAATCAACTGGTTAGTAAAATCCGAATTTTTGGTGGGCTTCCACAAGCCTATTTTTTTTAATTTACGGTTACAAGGATTTTTTTTACAACTCTCTGTTACAGTGGCGCTACTCTGTGAAAACAGAAGCGCTATTTAACACGAAAGCGCTAAATAACCAACGAAAATGCTGAACAAAACACAAATGCGCTACAAATAGAGACAAAAGCGCTAAAAGAACTCTATCAGACAAAATTAATTTTGTCAAACAAAGAGCCAAAAAGTGCTAAAAGAAGATACAATAGTGCTATTTAAGGGTCAATAGCGCTAAAAGATGGACAATATCGCCAGTTTTGAAGGTGTTAAAGCGTGAATGAAAGCGTTAAAGTGCGACCTGTGTGTCAATTAAAACATGCAAAAAGTTAGTAGTTTTGGGAAAAATGATATCGGGAGGTTGCATCTTCGATTCACGTCGGGTTCACCAAATGATGCTTTGCAAAAAAAAGATTGTTAGGATGACAAACCCAAGCAACAAGCAAGAAACCAATTGTTAGTGTTAAAAATCACAATTTAAACAATAGCCTAATCAAGCATATCAAGAGAGATACTAACAAAGAAATGGAAAGCATGTAAACACAAAATAGGAAAACTAAACTCCTCCAAATGCTGACCAAAACATTCATAGTGGCTCCTCCCTTGTTTGTCTCCTCTCCAAGTTCCCAAATGAGTGTAGCTCTTAGTAGCTTTTTGCACTATTTTTTGGATGTCTTATGGAGGTTCAAGCTTGTGAATAAAAGCTCATGAAAATGCAAACATGAACAAACTAAAAATGAGATATTATCTAATCTAGTGTTGATTTTAGTCCAAAAGAGTAAATGTAATTGCTTATGCTAAATGCTCTCTAAATTTCACTATAGGTTAAATGCATACAAGTTTTCAAGATCTGGATTGTGAAGAAATGAGCTCTATTTATAGGTAAAATGGAGCAATGGAGGGTTGAGATTGAGTAATCTCAACAAGGGTCAGGATTGAAGGGCTTAAGATCCATGTGAGGACTTTCAACCCAATCTCAGGATTTGAAATGTCAACAAGAGATGGGTTGAGAGGAGAGGGAATAAGCATTAAATGTTTGACATGACCTAAGGGTTAACTTGGGAGGTAAGGTTAATGTTGAGTTGAAAGAATAAAGCCATTATCCAATAAATAATGTCTTTATCCAATGGAAAAACTCTCGTGCAAGAGTTAGTGAGGATAACCAAGATCAAAGCAACAAATGCTTTGAGGAGACACATGGGTTACATGATGGTTGAGTTAGAGGTAAAGTCTCTAACCATGGGAGCAAGTGGATTTAACCATAAATGGTTATTTTGGAGCCATTAATGGTCATGTAAGAGCCATTAGTGGTTTGGAAGACTTTAGGGGTTAGCTTATTGAACACATAAAGCATTAAATGTTTTTCAAAGACTTTGGAGTCTTTGAGAAGTGACTTCAAGTTGCTTAGGAATGTGACAATATTTAGGGGATGGATTAGGCTAATTAGGAATGATTAGAAAGTGATTAAAAGGGTCTAGAAGGGGATTTAGGATTGCAAGTGGATTTGGTGGGTGAGAGAAAATAGGATTTAAATTAAAATAAAATTAATTTATTTCAACTTGTGGTTGCAACTTGCATTTGTAGGAGAATGCAAGTGGGGGGATTTAATGATTTAAATAAATATTTTATTTATTTATTTAAAAGAGGAAAGGGGATTGAATTAAATAGATATGATTTATTTATTTAATTGATTGTGATTTTGGTTTAATGAATTAATTGAAATAAGTTGAATAATTTATTTAATTAATAGGAGAATGATTTGAAGATGAATTAATTAAATGTTAATTTAATTAACTGATTGTGGATGGTTTATTAATCAAATAAATAGCAAATATTTATTTAATTAAGTGGACAGTTTTATGTGACTACAGATGTGTTAGAAAATAGTTATGGTTTCTATTCCAACTATGATTATTATTTCTTGATAGCTACTTAGGCATATTTTTTACCATTATATTTAGTGTTTATGTTTGGATGTTATTTTGAAGAAAGATTCATGCTTTTATGTGATAGTTCTCACAATATATCTTTAGATTGTATCTCATAATTTATATATTGTCATGATGGATTATGAGAGAGTTCTTACCCGATATGGTAAAGACCCTGGTTATTTTTGTAGGCATGTTGATGGATCACTTGGATATTTTGACGGTACATGTTGGCTATAGGAATTGTTCCCTTGATGTTTGAGTTTACTTTTGACCCCTTATGCAATGTATAAAAGTGAGAGAATGTTGGGGAAAGGTGCATTGTTCATTGGGCTATATAATATTATAATGTAAAAAATAATATTATTTCTAGTGTAATTAGGGAGATCAATGAATGTGTGAATTGTATGAGTTAAAAATTCTTAGGGTCACTTGATATATTATTTGTAACATGGATAAATATTCAATGTGTACTTGTACATTGGGCAAATAATCAATATTGATAAAACCTAGTATCAAAAAGAAAATAAGGGGGATGTAGTTTTCAAAGCTCATGATATTAGCAACATGGCTTCTATAGTAACACTCAATAATTTTGTGCAAGATTATTTCTATAAAAGAAAGCACATAAGCCGTTGTTGAGGTTGGCTATCATAACTTTTGGCTTCTTGGCTAAGTTTGATTTGCATATGTGAGGAGAGGAAGCATGAAATGGGATGTGTGATTACATGATTCTTTCTTTATTAGTAGGAAGCAAGTGTTGTTTTAAAGGTATTCATGAAAACTCTATAAGTGTATTGCAAATTCCTTCTTCATGAGATAGTTTATTGAGTGTGGATGCCCTTGGAGGCTAATTTTCTATTGTGATGGCGTTGCAAGGGTATATCTTGTGTCATATTGACAGTATTATGGATTTTTGATATTTGGTTGCATATTTTTATTTTATGGAGTTATGTAAAAATAGTTATATATGACTGCAAATTTTATTTCATATCCTTGGTTGGACATATCTCAGATTCCCCTTCTCTAGTTCACATCACTGTACTTGATCAATCCATGCTAAGATAATCTATAATGTACCTCTATGATCTAGATATATAGAATATATATATAACAATGTCTAAGTACTTGAACAACCAATATAGTGACCTAATTATTTCTTATATCACACATTTTTTAGAACAAATTGTGTATTTATTAAATATCATCATCATATATTTAATATTTTTCCTCTCGTTGCACCCTAGATATAGAAATACTATTATTACTTCCTATTTTTCACCCTAAGTTAAAAATTATATAACATTTATTTTTGTGTAAAATATTTGTTGTCCTCACATGTACAAAGTTTATCCATGTCATGGTTCAAAAATAATAGATTCTTAGTCACATCCCATAGAAGGGGCCAATTTAGATGAATTAAGTTGTGATATCAAAGAATTATTGTAATAAACATGATTGAATAGGGTTAGTGGTATGAGTTAAAGACCTTTATTAGAGCTAAATGTAGGTAAACAAACTTAGAATTCATTATGTTGGTGTGTGTGAAGTACTTTTAAAACCTAGATTAGAGAATCTTTTTTAGTGTTATGTTGGATATCAAAGAAGAGGATTAGTGAGACAATTAAATCCAACTCAAAGAGAAGTGGTGAACCATAAAATAACTTATTTAAATGAAAATAATTTTGTTAATAAATTTTATGATAGACAATTTTTTTTAAGGATTTGGTAAATCTTTAGTTACCAACATCAAATACTCTAACCTTTTTTTTGTGGTTCTTGGATGCCTTGTTTAAGTTACCTATAGCAAATAAATAATTCTTAGACAAATAAATTTGGATTTGGCTACCAATATATCTAGTTTTTTTTTTCATGTAGCACTATTCACCTTACAATAAGTCTATTAATTTTTAACTTCATAAATTACCTTTTTTTGGTTGGTGTGAAATGGGTGTTTTACCTAGCTATTTCATCACCTGGGTTTGCTTCATATATGTTGCTTAAGTTTACTTAGGGCACACATAGGTCCTAAGAATCTTTCTATAAGTTTTAGGTGTCATGTGATCTTATCCTATCACATTTACTTCGTGTTTCCTAGGTCATTTAATATTTATCATGCTAACTAGTTGTCTCAAGTCCTAAGACTAAGACACAAGTCACAATCTTATGCAATCCTAGGTTAACCATGGCCTATATACCAAGGTTTATCCTTTGTAATCTCAATTCATGTTTGATTTGTTGTCCTTGTTTTTCTTTTTGGTGAAAATAGGATAACCCCTACGAATTTTTTCTCAAATTCATCTTCATTTCTCTTAAGTCGAGTAATGAGGCATTTTTTCATCTCATTTGTGTTTAAATGCTTGGTATTTTAAGTTGGTTTTCCCTCCATTTTTGTTAAAATTTCTAAATTTTAACTTTAAAGTTAAAGTCCCTTGTCTTGGTGTCAAGTCGAGTTTTAAACCAAATCTTGCACCATTGTTTACTACTTAGGTGTCAAGTCAGGTTTTAAACCCGAATCTACACCATGTTGATCAACTTTGGTGTCAATCGGACCTATAGGTCCGATTTACACCATCTTAGTCATTATAGTGCAAATCGAACCTTTAGGTACGATTTACACCATTGAGGCACGGTTTTGCATTTATTGATTTTTAGAGTTTGATTTTCATCGGGTTTCTTTTGCTCATGTATTTATTGATTTGTGCCCTATTTTTCCTCATTATTTTCATGGAGGTTCTTGGTGAGCCTGTTTCTTTTTCAATCGGATTCAACCAAACCCGTGGTATGTATTATTTTTGCCCTTTACTCTTATTTTGTTTCGGGCTTTATCTATGCTATCTTAACATCAACCATATACATTGAAGTTTTACTTTAATGAATATGGTTAATGTTAAATCTTGCATTTCATTTTTTATATCAGTTTTTTCTAAACCCTAGTTTCAGGTGTGAGTCAAGATGAGAACCTAGACACACCATAGATTCATTTAGGGTGGGATTCGGGTTACCATCCTGACTCACACCTTTATTTTCTTTGTTTTATGCTCTACAGGGACACAATCTTGCCACCTATTTGTGTGCATTGTCTCTTTGAAATAGATGATGGTTATCGGGTTTGTAACCTCGATCTCCACCACCTTCTTTGAAGTAATGATGGTGGTCAAGATTACAACCCCGACCCCCACCATCTCTTTGGTACCATTTGGATTGAAGCTTTTCCAAAGTGTAGGTCAGGGGTATAACCTTGCCCGACACTTCCACCATATTATCAGTGCTTTTCCATAGGCGTCGGTCGGGGTTACAACCCCGACTTACACCAAATCAATGTTTTTAAATAGGTGTATGTCAAGGGTATAGCCTCGCTTGACACTGCCACCATATTATTAGTGCTTTTCCATGGGTGTCGGTCAGGGTTACAACCCCGACTTACACCAAATCAGTGTTTTTAAATAGGTGTATGTCAGAGATATAACCCCCCCTGACACCTATATTTGGCTCTTCCATTAGCAAGTGTTAATTACAGTTATAATTCTGACATGCACTTAACCGATATTTGATTTTATATCAAAATAGGTGTAAATCAGAGGTATAACTCCAAATTACACTATTGTATGTGTTGTTCCCTTGGTGTATTTTAGGGATATAAACTTGATATACACCTATTTTGGTTTTATGTTTTATATTGTGTAAATCAAACTTCTAAGTCCGATATGCACTTGATGTTGATTTTACATTTTTATTAAGTGTAAATCGAACTTCTAAGTCCAATTTGCACCTAATACACACACTTGCAAATTGGTAGTTTTGATCAATTTGTGATTAATTGATGGTTTTATCCTATCAAAATGAGATTCCTATGGAGGCTAATTGTCTCAACTGATGATCTTCTCATGTTGTAGTGCATTTATTGCAAATGACAGAGCCTTCACCTAACAAGAAATCAATAAAGTTTAAGAACTAAGAGATTCATCCAATTTTTCCTTCTTCGTCCATATCATCTAATATTGACAATATTAGAGATAAAGAGTGGCCATGCATATCTCAATGAATTCTTAAAAAGAGTAAAAGAGCCACTAGTATCTATAAAATGGAACCCACCATCAACAGTGAAATACATTTGGTGGCGACCTTTCCTATGTCTACACAAAATCCAAAATTTGTGTTGGCCCTAGCCAACATGTATGATCCTGCCACTAGATCAATGAAGGATGCAGATGGAAAGAAGACACTCATCAAGCTTGATGAGGATTTATTTGATACAATCTTCAAGTGTTCACCTATAGATCAATATGTTGATATTGACATGCAATCAACAGTGGCTTATTTTGATAAAAAATCAGATAAGTGCAAAAGGAACATAAATGATAATTGGCTAAAAACACTTAGGCCTACAATTTCAAGATGGCCTGAAACTCTTCCTCGTAGTGATTTCATTAAGGAGGTCAATGATCTTATTACCCTTCTCAATAGAGTAAAAGGCCTCCCGACTTCCAATACTTACTACAAGTGGATGTATCAGTACATTCACACTATCAGGTAGAATAAAAAGAAGATCTACTGGGTCAAGCAGATTGCAAATGCTTTATGTGAGCAACTGACCAAGGTGCCCACCAGCTTGAAGTTCTATATGAATTCCTACCTCGTCTATGTAGTCGCCTTGATGAGGCATTTTCCAGGCTTATCTACCACAAGTGACATGAGCCAAGCTCTTGTTTACAAGTACTTCACTCGATTGACTCTCAACAAGAGTTTACACCATTTTAGGAGGGTCAATGATGCCTTCTTTTATCATTACATATGCTTATTTGACAAAGATCTTTAGAACAAAAGAATGTCAGATGAAGCTTGGAAGGTGGTGAGTGAATATGGTTGTATTTTCTTGCAATTCTCCACATTTACATATATTAGGATTGGATGCTTTGATGGAGAACCCTTCAAGCTCCCAAGGTATCCGTCAGACAATATCATCCTTATGGAGATGGTTCGCCAAATGATATCAATCCATGAGCATCAATCTGGAGCTCATAACACAGGTCTCAAGTTTTCTATTGCCATAGGGAGATATTCCATCAATTCCATCTACAAGGCCCGTGCCATGGAGGAGGAGATGAGGAGAGTAACTATGAGATTATTCAAAACCAGGAAGTATTTTGATTACAAAGGCATGAAGAACAAAATCAAGAAGAGTTACACTCATTTCCATCGAATTGAGGATGTAAGGATTGATTATAGAACATAAGAGGACATTCAAAGACTTGATTACTGTCATTTGACTATAGAATAGATTGAGAACTTTGATATTGATGATGTTCCTAAGGATCTTGAGGAGGATAGAGACATCCTATATCCTATTTATGAGAAAAATAGGATTGTTGGATCACCTTTACCTCTTATCCAGTGGTACCAAAAGGCGAATACTTCAATAAGGGTTAGGTTCTAGAGAATTCTTAATAATACCAGTATTTGGTTGAATCTACATGGTGTCCTACTAAAGCCTTTCCAGATTGAATTATTTGAAGAAGATGGTGCAGTGCCTAAGGGAAGAATTTATGAGTTAAGGACCAAGAATAGACAGGATCCTGCAACTCCTAAAGGTCCTAAATTCAAGTTCATTGTTGGAAAGGGTAAAACTCAAGGGGAGTCTTCAATTCAAGAGACCCGAGTCCATGATGAAGTTGAAGGAGAAGAAGAAGAAAATAAAAGTGAACAACAAAAAGAAGAAGAAGAAGAAGAAAAACCAGATAATGAGCAGGAACATGAGGAAGGATAATTTGATGAGGAGGGATTACCTGAAATCCCAAGTACTTCCCAGTCTCAAGAGACACATGAAGGTGCTCCTCCTACATCATATGATATCACAGGTACTACTTCATTCTTTGTTATTGATGCTATTCCTTTGGGTTCCACTGTGTCATTTTCATCTCAAGCTCCTGAAATTCATGTTTTTCCTTCCACTTCCATAAATGAATCTGCCCTTGATACACCAATTTGAGGTTACTTCTTCAATGTTGGAAGATTTTGAAAATTTTATGTTAGAAACTCAAATTCCTCCACAGGTTTTTACCATCTCAAATCCACCTGCCATTGTTACTACTAGTGTTCAGTCGCAGGAATTGGCTACACAAGTTTTGACTGCTAGAGTAGATGAAGATTCATCATTGCCACCTTGGTTAGTGTTTAACACTCCCAAGAGGAAAAAGCACTCCGGATGATTTTTATTTTAATCAATTGGTGCCTATTAAGCCCAAGGTCACAAAGAAAGTCAAGACTCTGTCCAGGTTGAGAATAGATCAATCAAAGAACAAGTATGTGGAAATGGCTATTCCTCCTTCAAACACTGACTTGGATAAGGTGTAGTCTACTGATTATGTCATTAAAAGAATTGATTTGGGCAAAAAAACACATGAGGGTGTTGTTGAAGATGCTCAAACTTCTTTCAAGCATCTTGTGGTGATGTTCAACAAAGACAAAGTTAAGAAAGATAACTTGAAGAAAGAAGTTGATCGGCTCATAGAGGTCTTGATCAAAATTACCAAATCATCAAAGGTAATTGAGTCAATCACTTCTTCCATGGATGAGAAAGTTGTTAAACAAGTTGAACAGGTAAATTCTTGTGGGAGAATAGTTGGTGAATGGATGAATAGATTGTTGAGCCAAAGGATTCATCTCCTATTTTCAACAATCACTCTTGTAAACAACTTGGAGGAGGTAAAAATTGAAATTGATAAAACTTTGAATTTATTTTCTAATGAACTGGAAGCGCATGAGAAGGACTTCAACTCTTGGTTAAAATTAAAAGATTTCCAGTTGGATGTTCTAGTTGACAATGGAGTGATCCCTTAAAGGGATATGTATATTGAAAAAAGAGAGATTTTGGAACATTAAATAAAACACAATAGAGATGCTTATCAAATATTTGAGGAAAGCACAAAAATAATGTAATGATAAAGGGCAAGACATCATCAAGAAGATATTAGCTCTTCCTTGCACTTTCCTCGATGAAAATCAGAGGCCTCTTCATGAAGATGTCACCATAAAGAGTTCAATCTGCTGATTGGTGAACAGGTTGATAAACAAGCTTTCTCATTGTCCTCAATTGATAAGTTGGTGGATATCTAAGTCAATCTGGATGATCTAGCCTCGCTTTTGAAAAAGCACAAGAAATGCTACATGAACCTCATAGATTCTATCACTCAGGTCAAGGTCATCACAAGTCACACTAAAGGACCTGATCAGGAACAGATGAAAACATCTTTGCAAAAGTTCTAGGAATTCATGAAGCAAGATCAAAATGGAGTGTCTAGTGACACTTAGTAATTTTCATAATAGATGCATTTTTGAATAAAACATTGACACCTCAAGTGTCATTTTGTATTTAGTTTTTGCACTTAGGCAACACATGAGTTCGAAGTCAATTAGGACTCTTCTTTGAATTAGTCATAGTTTTTCCTATAGTTTATCAATACACCTCTCCTATATATATGAGGTTGCTTTTTGTAAATATGGAGGATTATCTTTAATTGACATGCCAAAACTCTGCCGAAGTGAAGTGCAAAAGTGAAACTTTGTGTTTCTATTGTGATTTACAAACTTGATGAAATAAGAAGAAAGCTTTGGCATCCAAACTTTGTATTGGATTCCTTTGTGGTTTGTGGTGAGAGTGTACTTATGTTATTTTCATTATAGATTCTTATCTTACTTAGGTAAAGGCGTGTTGAGAGAATATTGTTAAAGAATAGAGGCAATTGTTAATAGAATTAGGAATCAGTGATTGTGATATCATTTTGAAGACTTTGTGCTTCATATTGGTACTTTCAATTTAAATTTAGCTGAGATATATAAGATTATGCTTTCAAGACTTTGTGCTTTATTGTGCCATCTTGGAAAGGAAATCACAACTTGAAGACTTTGAGCTTCATACTATCATTTCATAAAAACATTATCAAAAGTGAAGTTAAGAGTCAGTTTAAAGACTTTGTGCTTTTTTTTTTCTTTTTCTTAATTAACACATTGGATTTGTAATGCCAGCCAAAATACCCTAGAGAAATAAACTAAAAGCTACTAACAATTTTTTTCTAAAAACATCCATTACATTATTTTGTCATGGTTGTGAAGTAGGGTACCTACACCCGCAACACAAACACTCATTAGATCATTGCAAGCATGGTTAGAAAATTGAAATAAAATGAAAGATAAACCATGACAAAGTGACCTATCACCTCCTAAGAGATGCGAGTATGAATTTTCTCTCAGAGCTAGATGAGCAATCCCAATGACTTGACTACACCTAGATGGAGGATTTAAAAGGATATGATATGCAAGCTAGATGAGATTGATTATGCTAGATTGATCCAAGAGGCTAATAAAGCTAATGATATGCATGATTAAGCTATGATGATGATGCAATTAAGCTAGAAAAGAGATTGATTAAGCTACATGATTCAATAATTATGCTAGAAAATGATCAAATTAAACTAGATCTAAGATGCAATTGCCTTTAATAACAATGCTTAAATGATATGCTAGAAGGGATATGCCTATAGTACCAATGCATAAAGTAACAATGCCTAAAATGATATGAGATGGGATCCTTTATGCTCCAAAATGGGGGATATTTATAGGATTTCCAAGGCCAGGGGTGAGGTGGCAGGAATCAACGGTCAAGATTGAGTTTGAAGATATCAAGGGTCAAATTGGAGGAGGTTGGAGAAGAGGTCGGAGGGAGGGACACTTGTCATCTCTGTGGTGACAAGTGTCAAGTCGCCTTGCTCATAAGAGGACAAGTGTCCAAGAGAGGAGACATGTGGCCAAAGTGCCATGTGTCTCAAAGAGAGGATATCCAACCCATAGGAGGTTAGCATAAGGAGGTTAGGATGTGCAAGATAGGATAGGGTTAGTTAAACCCAGGGTTAGGTGGAATGGGTTAGGTTAGAGGGTGGTTAGATTAGGTGGTTAGAAGTTAGGAGGCATGTGCGTAATTTGAATTTAAAAATTCAAATAATAGGAAAAGGCTAATTAACTTTCAACAACTCATAAATTGATTTGTTTTAATTAATTAGGGGATTAGAAGGAATGAATTAAATGGGGGGGAGGATTAATTAATTTGGATTAATTAATCAAAGGGGACTATTGAAATAAACCTATTAAATAAATCCTTAGATTTATTAATAAGTGGATGAAAGGGATTTAATCAAATTGCTAATGAATTCAATTAAATTAGGAATGGGGATTAATTAAATAATTGCTTATTTAATTAATTATCTTTAGACCATTTTTAGCTGTATACAATTCCAACATTAACATACATCGATACAACATTATTCAATTGCAATAACACATGTAACATCAAATAAAAACATTGTAAACCCATTCTATGCGAGCGGAATAAACCTTCTAACATTATTATATTTCAAATATACTCTCGCAACACAATTATTCCCTAGGGTATCTTAACGCCACTACCTAGCAACATTCTATCATAACATCCATTTATCAAGAAGACCAAATTTCTAACTACTCAAGTGAAGCTTCAATGAAACTATTCTATTATTTCCATCAATCATTCTAAGGCATGACATAACTCAATTTTCAAAGGATGAATATAGCTCAAATCATATGTCTATTCCATTTCACAATCACATAGGTTCCATAAGCACTTATTACATATTAATCATTCTATACATTAAAGAGACATCAAAGCATTCTTCCTTACCTCTACAACATATCCTTCTATATATATATATATAAACCTAGCATTAAGAATGCATAATCTCTTACATAATCAAATCATCATTATTATCTTATACAAAGTCCCAAACACTTAATATTACACAAATCATCTAACCTTTAGTATCCATGATTACCTAGTTACTCAAGTATAGATCAATGCTATCCATTTCATCTATCTTTCATTCATTTTATAACATAATACTATCCACCTCATGAATGTAATACATCTCAAGTACAAATAAACCAATCGATTCCCAAGATTATTTTAAACTCATAACAAGCACCTTTTTACATCATGAAATAACCATGGGTCTATACCTAATTCTAACATCAAGTCCTAATACAATTTCCTTCTCAAATACATGATAGTACAACACAAGAATACATCATTTCTTTTACATACATATTTAATTATGATACAATGTCTTCTTTTCACGAACATAGGAATTCAACAGTGCAATCTCATGAAGAATCCAATCCACACACACACCACCAAGGAGAGAATCCCAATGGAAGAAGGAAATCAACCACCCAACCATGTGGAACCAATGAAGGAACCACCCCCCGTGCTAGGAGATGACAAAGTTTCCAACTCACACTCGAGACCTAAGATGACACCTATCAACCAAAGGATACAACAGGACTTCATGAGACCCAAACACAAGGATACAATGTCGAAGTACAACAAGTGCTAATCAATGCAATCATCCTCCAAAGGCAAATCAATAAAACAAGGTATGTGGAAAATGGATACATGTGGGGTAGAGTGTCATCACATGCTAACCTCGTGTGAAATCCGTCTCCACCTTGGAGTAACTCAAGGGAGATTGGGTATACCGCTCCAACGATCTTCCCAATCTAGGATCCCAAAAATATCTCCCTGGGTTCGTCCAATTGGGGCATACAATATCATATTCTTTATCTTGATTAGATTTATTCCTCATACCCAACCCTCTAATCAATTATTATTATGTTATCACTTGCAACTATACCATCAACTCTTCATGTGGCATCTTAGGTTTAGACCCCCTTCCTAGAGGTCTAGTACTCACAACCTAGAACCAACACATGCACTCCCCCACTCCCCCATACATGAACCAAGGCCATAGGGTAAAGATACAAATAAAATAAATAAATAACACCTTCATGAAATATCAAGAAGGTACAATAGCCACAACAACAACTGAATACAAACTGAGCAACAAGGACTCAAGGGTCAACTCAAAGAAGGAGACCTTCACAAATGCAACATCAACATAAGACAATCATGGATGCAAAACATAAAAGAGGTAAAAATAACATCAAATCCTCAACAGTGAGGCATAGCACATCCCACTGGAGTCATAAAATCAATCCCTCAACAGTGAGGCATTCCCCCTCTCACTGGAGCGTCAAATCGCATAGGAGTCACCTCATCGGTAAGGCATGAACCTTCTTACCAGAGAAAATGAAACAATATAAGGGATCAAACAACATCATAATCAACTCTAAAAAATTCAATACATATTGCATAAGCCTCTGGAGTACTTACACAAACCAAAGATGCACTCAAACAAGCTAAAAATTGACTTCCGGATACCCCTGGGGAAGCTCAGCACTCCTGAAACCTAGGTTAGCATTCGTGGTAGGTATGGTAACGTTTCTAGCATGTATGGTAGATTTTATGGTCAATATGATAGCGTTTTTGGTCTCTAGGGTGGCATTTCTGGTCAATATGGCTGAATCTGCAAATCAAGACCTCAGCTCTCCTAGTCAGTTTGACAGAGCATATGGTACAAACAGTGGCATTCTTGGCATGTATGGTGGAATTCTTGGTATGCAGGGTGGCATTTGTGGTAGTTTGCATGGTGTTTTTGGGTGTTTCGATGGTGTTTCTGGTAAAAGTGCAGAGATCACTTCATTACAAAGGCATATGGTTTAGGAGGGGTCTCAGGAAGACTTAGGGGTATAAAACAACCCTCATACCAAACACAGGAGGTCTGAAACATCAAAATATCATCATAGACCATCAACATATTCATCTTATGCTTCCTGGTAAAATATGTAGAAGAAAATCTCTCTCCCACTTATCAAAACTGAGAAATGGGAGCCAAAACCACAGAGGAGAGAGAGAGAGAGAGAGAGAGAGAGAGAGAGAGAGAGAGAGAGAGAGAGAGAGAGAGAGAGAGAGAGAGAGAGAGGTAACCAACAATAAGAAGGAACTCAAACAAGATAGACAAGGTCCAAAAACATGTAAGACAAGTGAAAGGAAAGATCCACACTTCCACAAAACAGTCACAGTGAAAACACAGTAATTCACAAGGAACCCAGGAATCCAAATCCGCACTTCCCCCATTCCAAACTTGTACAACAACTGAAATTCACTAATAAAGATCATTTCCACATCAAATCAAACTTGAAGAGCAAATAAAATTCACAAATTGCAGACATGGAAAATACAATCTTTTCCAGAAAGAAAAAGCAAAAGTAAGAACCACCAACCTGCAATTTGCAAAACCAAAATTGAAGAAGAAATCTGAAAATGCCAAGCCTTCCAAAATCCAAATCGCAATCCAAATTCCAAATCCCAATTCGAAAGTCCTCTTGCAAAGATCTATGGGATGATTAATCCGTGCACAAACCAGCAAGCCAAAATAAATAGAAAATTAAATTTAAGACTATAGTTTTCTAGACCAATAGAAAAATTCCAAAAACCATATATCGTACTTACCTTTACAAAATTCAAAAAAGGCATAATATAAATACATATTTCTTCCCCACCCAATCAAGGAGACCAATAAAAAATAAAGGTAGGTAGAAATAAATAAAATTCAATTACTTACTACAGATATGAGAATCAATTAGGAAATACAAATATTTCCTCAAAATTAGACGGTAGGTAAAAATAATATTATTTACCCATACTTTATTAAATAATTCCCACATAATGATTTATAATTAATTATCATTATTAATATCATTACCAATAAATAAATAAAATAAAATAAATAGAACCCAAATAAATAATTAAATTTAAAAAAATAACTAAATAAAAGTCATCTTCAACAATAAGTAAAACAAATTAAATAATTAAACAATAAATAAAGCTCAATTAAATATAAATAAATAAATTACTTAATTAAAATAAATAATTCAATCATGCAATAAAGCCAATAATCAAGCCACAACTGATCAAAATAAGAAGCCAAAGAGATTTGACCTCATGACCTACGAAACAAGGTAGAAGAGACTTAACCAATACGCCACATCTCTTAGTTGACCCTAAAGGGGGATCAACCAAGCAAAAGACATCAAGATAAACTAACAAGGTATACATCTTAGACCAAGAGTGTGTGAGGGAAACTATGTCATCTCTGACAAATTTCCATTGGGATAGGACACGCTCAGACCTGTGAAGCCAGGTGGAGTCGATGTCTGGTACCTGCAAACCTGCATCAAAGACTAAACACAACATATACAATACATATACATCATATTAAATAGGCATGTGATAGAGAATCGCGATGGCATATCATGCTCACAATGAGTGATATGACATTGTCTCTACTCAGGAAGACAATCACACACAACATAGAATCATAATTACCAAATAGGGTTAGTATCCTCATAAAATCACAACTCATATAATCCATATACGAATGTCAATGCATATAATCCACCCAATAGAGTAACCGACAAAGTATCATCACCCACATAAAATCCTAATGACAAGCACACATAATATGTCTAGTACACCACAAGATAGTCTATACTATACTAAGATAGTTTAACGATGCACAAAAGGGAAAGGTAAACTGAGGAGAGGCACTACATAATTATAAAAGAATTTGTAAAAGGTTGACAGGAAAACAATGAATTTTAAGACTTTGAGCTTGAGCACTCTTTCCCATCCCGAAGAAGCAACAAAGGACTTTGAACCTTTGTGGAAACTTTGCTTCTTTCTTATCCATATTGTATTTGTCTGCCTTGCCAATTAGAATAATAACTAGACTTGAAGCCTTAACTCAAGGATTGGACATCCATTTTGAATAGCTATCATTCATATGACTGAGGTTCATTTACTTGTCAACCCAGGGATATATTACTTGAAATGGGTCAGCACTGTTTGTGCACTAAG
The DNA here is from genome assembly GCF_030272615.1 of Cryptomeria japonica. Taxonomy (NCBI): domain Eukaryota; kingdom Viridiplantae; phylum Streptophyta; class Pinopsida; order Cupressales; family Cupressaceae; genus Cryptomeria; species Cryptomeria japonica. Next base: position 319,222,971 of record NC_081407.1, read on the forward strand.
TTCTAATAAGAGTCATTTTATCCTACTGCAACAAATGAAGTTACTGAAATAAACATGCAAAAATGCAACAACTAAATGGCTATAGGAAATGTTAACACTAAAAATTATTTCAAATGAACAACTATTATCCAGGTTCAAAGCTAGCAAATAGGAACTATACTTCCCTTGGCTACAGGAACAGTCACAGGATTTGGTTCCAGTGGTTGTAGGAACAATCAATTGCCATAACAACTACTACAACAAAAAAAAACTTAATTTAATAGTTATACAAGATTACTCACCAAGTGGGCCCCCTTAGACAAGTGTACCCATATTTCAAATGATTTTATATGCTCAAAACAACATAACTTTATTCATTATCTCCAAAAGTTGTTACAATACATAAAACAGGGAAAATACTTCTTGACTCTGAAAATTCTATCCAACCTTTGCGAAGAGGTTCAAAAATTTATTTATAAGAAAGTTATAACAAACTCTTAACTACCTAGACCACGCCCATGAGATTAGGCGGAAACTTTTATTACAATAAGGAAGAAGTCAACCACAGAGATCATGGGACTTTCATCATTAAACGACCAGGAATATAACATGACGGTTTCTACTAGATTGCTGCCTGCTAAAGACAATCATAAATAGATCTGGTATTGCGTTGCTATTCTTCAGCCGCTCCATTCGAACACCATCTCCCTTATTGTCTTTAATGCTCTCAACCACCTCGAAATATCTCTAACTGTTTGCATGGCACAATCCTCCAACTGACTTAGCTTGACCGCTTCTGCAACTACTTATGTATTCCTGCATCAAAGGTTAGTACATGTAAACACATACGTATCCATTTCCTATCAACCATAACATTTATACATCCATACATGAAATTATCACAGTAATTCGCATATCTATAGGAATACTTAGCCAAAATAATACAAGGTTCAATAGGTTTCGTTAACATTCAATATGCACAAAGTCAAAACTCTAATATATCCTATGACCTTCACATTGTCCCATTATGCAACTTAAAACATAAGAAAAACTTATCAGTCATAGACATAAAAGAGCTATTATTTCAGCTCATCATTTTGCCCCCCAACCTAATGTCTTGCTGGTCCTCCAGCAGGAGGAAAATTCCTCACATAGGCACTAACTTGCAAATCACTAATGGTATCCTGTCCTGTGCCTCCTGTGGCTAGGTTCTAGTAAAATCCCTTCATTTTCTCCAATCTGGTCCATCTGGCTTCTTTTGCGGTCTCATCATAGGGCTTATCAGTGACTTTGCATCCCACGAGTGGCCACATGAGAATGGGCAACTCAAATATCAAGGGTAACCAATTATTTTCTTTTGTCCTGCCTAGGCGGATATACTTGGGGGCTCTTTGTATTGCTACATGATAATTAGGCAATGAATGGGGCTCACCCTGTTTTAGTTCATTAGGAAGACTATTCCAACATTGAGCTAGATGTCCAGCTACAACCTGACCTTCAGTCCCAATCAACTTCTCATATTCTCGAAACACCTCTTCTCTGAGTGGTAGAACTTGGCTCTTAATATCAAATCTATTCAATAATTTTTGCCAATCATAATAAAAAATTCATGGATTTTTAGCTTCAGCCCTAAGCGGCAAAGGACAAAAGTTCCATATTCCTGTGTGTCCTGGACTATTCTCCTGTACTAATTTCATTTTGTACCCAAGACATCAATGCTTTCAACTAAATATCTCCAATATATAACAAGGGGTTCCATTTAGTATCAGAGGATACATCATAATTGTGCAAATACAACTCACATAATAAATTTTTAATGGTTGTAGGAGAGCTTTGCTAAGCATGATAAAATTCCTACGAGGTCTCCAAAGAAGGACTTAAATTCCTAACAATGCGGGTTAGTTTAAAACATAGGCGTTGTTCTTTCAAATACAAAGTGTAAACCCTTGGTGGAGCCCTACATTGCATTAACTCAGGAATCATGTCTACCACAATATCCACTTTAGTCTACAATTCAACAATTTGTTTATCTCTCTTCTCAATTCCCTTTTGTTGTTGATCAATTATCCCTTGCATCCTAGCTTTCTCTATTTCCCATTCTCTATAAAATGAAAGTGTAGTAGACATGCTAGTAAGAGAAGAAGGAGGGCCGTGAGCACTTACTCGAGGATTCAAAATCTTATCACTTGATTCTGTTAACTGCTCTGCAATTATGGCTAGGTTTGTCAATCCTTCAGTTCCTTGTCCTTCCTGCAGCTGATTCTCTATTAGACTACCATGTCCTAGCTCCAGTGTTAAAACACAGGTGTTGTTCTTTCAAATACAAAGAATAAACCCTTGGTGGAGCCCTACATTGCATTAACTCAGGAATCATGTCTACCACGGTATCCACTTTAGTCTACAATTCAACAATTTGTTTATCTCTCTTCTCAATTTCCTTTTGTTGTCGATCAATTATCTCCTGCATCCTAGCTTTCTCTATTTCCCATTCTCTATAAAATGAAAGTGCAATAAACAAGCTAGTAAGAGAAGAAGGAGGCCCGTGAGCGCTTACCTGAGGATTCAAAAGCTTATCACTTGATTCTGTTAACCGCTATGTAATTCTGGCTAGGTTTGTTCATCCTTCAGTTCCCTGTCCTTCCTGTAGTTGATTCTCTATCAGATTGCCATGCCCTAGCTCCGATGTTAGTTTAAAACACAAGTGTTGTTCTTTCAAATACAAAGCGTAAACCCTTGGCAGAGCCCTACATTGCATTAACTCAGGAATCATGTCTACCACGGTATCCACTTTAGTCTATAATTCAACAATTTGTTTATTTCTCTTCTCAATTTCTTATTGTTGTTGATCAATTATCCCCTGCATCCTAGCTTTCTCTATTTCCCATTCTCTATAAAATGAAAGTGTAGTAGATAGGCTAGTAAGAGAAGAAGGAGGCTTGTGAGAAGTTACTTGAGGATTCAAAATCTTATCACTTAATTATGTTAACTGCTCTGCAATTTGAGCTAGGTTTGTCAATCCTTTAGTTCCCTGTCCTTCCTGCGGCTAATTCTCTACCAGACCGCCATGTCATAGCTTCGGTGATTCAACAAAAATGACCTCCTCTACACTTTTCTTTGCTAGTGACCTCCGTCTGACCCTACGACTTCTTCTCAATAACAGCTCTTGTGTGGCTGCAACAGGTTCTACCACAGGAGAACTATCTCCCTTTGTTTTTCTCTTTTTGGCTGCAGGAGAAACCTGAGCCTCTTGTGGCCGCTCAACAATTTCTTCCTCTGCAGCTTCTCTTGCTTTGCCTTTCTTTTTACGAAGTGCGGCCCTCTAGTCTGAATTTGAGTGGAAGGAGGCTCAACACTTGGTTCATTCATAGTTCTTTCTATGCCAGGTGGAGCGTCTTCAGTAACAAGAGGTTCGACAACCATGGAAGCCCTAGAGGATGAGGCCCCCTCAGTGGTTCCTTCTTGAGCCGCAATTTCCTCCGCAACAGGGACACTGCCTTTTCCAAATCTCCTAATATCTTCAAATTCTCCCCATGTCATCTGAGAGACATCCCTCAGAGAACGCTCCACTAACAAATTTATTAACCCATGATGACTCACAGACCGTGTACTACCCTTATGCATCTCTTTTGCACTGATAGAAATAAGGTGATATAAAACATTTGAGACATTCATTCTCCGCCCATGCCTTAAATGGCTCAATAACTTGAAACGAATAAAATGTAGGTTGGAATACTTGTCGTCACATGTCAAACACTTCATCACATGATATGCTACTTGTGGCCATTCTCTTAGAAGATACATCCTCCTTGTCCCTTTCTTATCCACACTAAGAGGTTCATCATTTGGATGAGTGAATTCCGCACGCACACTCCTTGCATCCCTAACTTCAGGAAATAATTCCCCATCCCTTAACCCTATAACCTCTTCTATTCTCTCTTTTGTAGCTATAACTCGTAAACCCTTCATGGTAGCTTCACCATCGTTGAATGTTCGCATGAATTCCCATGCAATATCTTCATGTTAAAATCCGTTAATTTTAGGATATAATCAATCCATCCATAATACATAAAATAGGGTTCACACTGGTTATCTTGCAACAAGGCATCATGAGTTACAGGCTCATGGCGGATAGGCGCACCTCCCATGGTTACTTGGGCAAAAGAAAGTTCCTATTACACCGCTATAGCAAAATGTAGAGTGTCGAGATACTTTGTGAAACTTAAAAATCATGCATCGTATCCTTTCTTTTATCTCAATTTATCTCTCAGTACCTTGCAACAAAAATGGCGACAGGAGAAGTATACTCACACTTGCTATATGCTTGTCACATCAATGCTAAACTCATTCTAAAATGATGTCAAAAATTTAAAGCATGTAACACAAGCCTTAAGTAACAGGGACTCACTCTAAGATATCATGGACAAGACACATCACTTACGGAAAACCGCAGACTACAGATTTAATCATAACACACCCCCCAACCGAAGATGACACATGTGTCCACACATGTGGAAAAAGACTAAATTGATAATAAAAGCGGATTATGCAAATCACATATAATAATCATCATAATGGATTAATAAATGCATGATTAAAGAAAAATAGATAATATACGTACCTGCAATCGTGCGAATTAATGTTGCAACAAATGATTATTAAATCATAATATGAGGTGGGGTGAAGTGAAGTGGGTGATGTGGCAGAAAAAGAGATGAGATGGGATGACGTGGGGCGAGAAAATTTATTAACGGAGAATGGTATTCCCACAAAATATGGAAATATTTATTATGGTTGCATGTAAAGAGTGATTTAGAACTTTGGGACAAGAAGTCCCCTTGCAAAAGCTGCAGGAACTGTGGCTTTTACTTAGATGTCAAACTGTTGCAGGAAGTCTTCTTTTGTGGCAGGTTTGTGATAAAGACGCAATCTGTGACCATTCACCAGAAGTTTAAATTTAACAGGGTCTATTGTTGCTAACTAAACTACTTCATTTTGAAAAACTAATAATTTCATATGGACCCAGCCAACGAGTCTGCAGCTTGCCCATTGTAACTTTTTACCTTGAATCATATAAAAGTGCCCAATCTCCAGATTTGAATTTCCTTTCTTTAATGTATTTGTCATGCCATTTGGTACATTGATTTTGAACAACTTCAGTGTGCTGGAGAGCCATTTTTCTTACTTCGTCCAGAGCATTCAACTGCATGATTTGAGCTCTTTGTGCTTCAAATAAGTTCATATTTAGTTGCAGAGTTGTCCTGAGAGTTTTGTGCTTAAACTCAATGTGCATCATGGATAGCTTCCCATACACCATTTCAAAGGGTGTAAAACCAATAGTTGTTTTCCATGTAGTTCTGTATGCCCAAATGGCTTCTGGAAGTCTACTTGACCAGTCTTTCTTATGAAGAGCTACTGTCTTTGTGAGAATAGCTTCTAGTTCTCTATTAGTCACTTCTACTTGACCATTTTCCTGAGGATGGTATGGAGTGGACTTCCTATGCCTGATATTATATTCATTAACCGGTGCCGTGATTAGTGTGGAAGTAAATTGTGGTCCTTGATTTATAACAATTTCTCTGGGCACTCCATATCTTGTAAATATTTCCTCATAGAGAAACTCAGCTACCTTATTATCTCTAGCATGCATCATTGTTGTTGCTTCTACCCATTTTGTGACATAATCAATGCATACTAGAATGTAGGATTTCCCATTGGAAGGAGGGTCAATTGGTCCTATAAAATCTAATCCCCACTTGTCAAATGGTGTAATTAGTATTTGGGGATACAGTGGCATTTCATCAAATCTGGCAGGCCTACCCATCCGCTGACATCTATCACATTTCCTAGTATATTTAGTTGCATATTTATGTAAAGTTGGCCAATAATACCTTGCATTAAGAATTTTGATTGTTGTTCTCTTAGCAGTAAAATGTCCTCCACATGACTCATCATGACGTGCATGAAGAATATCATAAGTTTCATTCTCTCAGACACACCTTCTTAGGATTTGATCAGGTCCAGTGTAGAATAAGCAATCAACAATCCAAGAGAATTGAAACTTTTCTCAACTAACAACCTTCTTTCCTTGGGAGAAAAGTGAGAAGGAAACTTATCAACAACTAAATAATTTGCAATATCAACATATCAGGGGGTGTGAACTTTTATCAAGAACAAGTATTCATTAGGGAAGAAATCATCTATTGCTACAGGACTGTCCTCTAGTTGGAGCCTAGAAAGTTAATCTGCAACTACATTAGCTTTCCTTGGTTTGTCAACAACTGTAATATCAAATTCCTGTATCAGCAATAACCATCTAGCCACTATTCCTGTGATGGAAGGCTTATTCATAAGATATCATATTGTTGTATGATCAGTGTGAATAGATATTTGATATCTTGTTATATAATGCCTGAATTTGTTAAGTGCATATATGACTGCCAACATCTTCTTTTCCATGACAGTATAATTAAGCTCAGGTCCTTACAAGTTTTTGCTGATGAAATAAATTGCATTCTCTAAATTATCTAGCTTCTGCCCCAAAGTTGCTCCTATAACATAGTCTAATGCATCCGTGGTCCTTACAAGTTTTTGCTAATGAAATAAATTGCATTCTCTAAATTATCTAGCTTCTGCCCCAAAGTTGCTCCTATAACATAGTCTAATTTGGACCCTTGAGGACTGGTGCTTGAGTCAATGCTTGTTTTAGCTTCAGGAAAGCTTCATGACATGTTGGAGTCCAATCAAATTCCATATCTTTAGACAAAAGATAATATAAGGGTCCTGTCATTTTACTAAAATCCTTGATAAACCTTCTATAACATCCAACATGGCCAAGGAAACTTTTAACATCCTTTTTCTTTGTAGGAATAGGAAGGTTGAGGATGACCTCTATTTTGGCTGGGTCAACCTGAATTCCAGCCTTAGAAATGTGATGTCCAAGGATTGTTCCTTCCTGCATCATCATGAAGCATTTTTCACTATTCAAGGACAAATTGTAATCTTCACACCTTTGTAGGACTTTCTTCAAATTACCCAATGCCTCTTCAAACTTTGAACCATTAGTAGTAAAATCATCCATATGTATCTTCATGCAGTCATTTGAAATGTCTGAAAATATGTTGATGCCTGCTCCCTGAAAGGTAGTTGGGGCATTACATAGTCCAAAGGGAAGAACATAATAAGCATACGTCCCCCAAGGACAAGTAAATGTAGTCTTTTTTCTGATCCTTTGGGGCAATTTGAATCTGATTGTAACCACTGAATTCATCCAAGAATGAAAAATACTATTTTCCTGCCAAAGAATCTAACTCTTGATCCACAATTGGTAATGGAAAATGATCCTTCTTAGTTGTTGAGTTGAGTGCTCTATAGTCTACACATATACGCCATTTACCTCCTTTCTTAGGAACTATGACTAAAGGTGACACCCACTGGCTATCTGATATAGGATAGATAAATCCAACATTTGAAAATTTCTGCAGTTCTTCTTTAACTATCTCCCTCAATGTAGGATTGACTCTTCTTTGTGGTTGTCTATTTGGTCTGCATTCCTCTTTGATATAAATTTGACATGTACAAAGCTTAGAATCTATTCCCCTTATATCTCTATAGTCCCATGCAAAAGCTTTCTTATGAAATTTAAGTAGATCAACCAGGGTTAGCTTTTGGGCTTTTGTAAGTTGATTATTAATATTCAAACACTTATTCAGAGCAACTTCCACCTTGACGGTAAGATCTACCTGAGCTGCTTCAGAGAGATAAGAAGTGTAGACTTACCTACCTGGTTGTAGGAAGTTCTGGTACCGTGATACATGACGTTAGCTCCTGTGATTGCTGCTCCAAGCCATATTGATTTTCCATAATATTAGAAAGCACACAATCTTCATCTTGAAGTCGTATAAATGGTTCTCTATTAATCATCATAAGATGACGAACATAGTTGACCTCTTCTTCTAATTCTTCTCCCACATCAGGCCAAACAACTTGCTCTTGATCAAGCTAAGGTTGAGCAGGTGAATACATGGCAAGAGTTTTAGTAGAATTCCCATCGAAAATAGTCATGTCCCCTGACTAGCACCCAATGTATACATCAGTCGTAGCAAGCCAAGTTCTCCCTAAAATGACAGGATATCCTCCCAATGTAGCTTTGGGAGATAATATCATGAAGTCTGCTAGATATTCCCAAGAATCCAAAGTAACCACAACATCTTCAATCATACCATTAGGTCGAAATGTGGAGCTGTCAGCAACCCACAAGACCGTAGGAGTGGGTCTGAGACTGGTTATGTTAAGTGTTTGCATGATATCCTTAGTCATAACATTAATGGTTGCTCCCAAATCTATTAGATCATTCTTTATCCGAGTTCCATTAATGACTATTTTCACAATAGGGCTACCAGGGTTAGAGTATTTAGGTATTGTAACCTTGCCCAACATAATATCAGCTAGTTGACCCATTACATGGACTGTTTGTGGATCCCTTTTCTTCCTACCAAGTTTCTTCAAACATGCTTCCTTAATTGCTTTACCATAGATGGGGACATCCTTAATAGCTTGGAATAATGGAATCTTAACACATATGTGTTTCAGCTAATCAGTAAGATCAAAGGTTGCATCCTCATGTTGTTTAATCTCCTTGGCTTGCAACCTTTGAGGGAATGGGGGCATTTTATTAGCCTAAGGTGAATTGACAGGTTGTTGAACCTGAGGAACTTGAGTTGTTGGACTCGATACTTCTTTTTCCTATGATACTTCAGTTATAATCGGAGGAGATGGATTAGGCAAGGTTGTCCCAGATCTAAGATGAATATCACTTATATTGATAGAATATGTAGGATACTGAGTAGGATCAACATAATATACTTGTTGCTGCTGCTAGGGCTTGCTATTAGGATTTGGCATAGGTTGAGCTGGCAGCTGGGCAGGTTTAGATGGAGTAGCATTAGGAGTAGGAGGTGGCATTATAGCAGGTTATTGAGGCTGCTGGTATCTAGAAGATTGATTTGACCACTGTTGGTCTCCTCTCCATTGAGGAGTGGGTTGACAACTCCCTTGTGATGGTTGCCACAGACGTTGAGATTGAGACCAATTTCCCTGTGGCTACTACCATTGTGGACATGGATTCAAAAAATTTGGCCATAAACTTTGAGGATTATACCAATTTTGAGGTGGAAAGTTCCCAAAATTTTGAACATATGGAGGTTGCCACTGATTATTTTGTGCATAAGAATTCCCATTATAACCAGTAAAAGATAATGGATCAGGAGGCATACCTTGTCTTGAGACCCATGGCCTTCTTTGAGAAACATGAAAGAGTTGTTCATCATCTCCATGTACTGGCTTAAACTCAAGAACTTCAAGATTTTCAACCAGCTTACATCTGCAGTCCTTCTTCTGCCTACAATGTGGACAAAATTCTGCAAGCATTGCTTCAACTTCCTCGTGCTTCTTCTTGGTTTGAAGTGTGTCCAACTGAGTGGCCATATTATTTATGACATCCTCCTTAAAATCCTTCAGAAGATGACTTAATTCCATTCGGGAAACTCCATTACTTGATTTTGATGAAGACATTCTAGACTTATAACGCCTAATCTTCTTAGTAGTGGCTCTGGAATACTTTTGACAAATTTCACTGATGTCATTCCATGATGATTGAGTTATATCTCCACCTCCCATAAGGTCTAAGGCATCCATGCATTCTTCACCGATTCCTCTCAGAAATATCAACTTGAGAGATTCTTCATTTAGGGTACTATGTTTAGACTTCTTAACACAAAATAGAAATCTCGCAAGATAGTCTTCTAGACTCTCATCGTCCTTCTGTGTCATTCTGAAGATATCATCTCCATGGCGGTCAGTTCCCTACAATAATCTTTATATTTCTCAAGAAACAATCATTTCATTTCATCCCATGTATTGATTGAGCTATTCCCTAAACTCATAAACCATCTCAAGGCTGACTCTTTCAAAGTAGCAGGGAAAATTTTAAGTCTATGGGCATTTGTAGTGTGATCATAGCTCCTACAAAGGACATCAAATTCAAACAAAAAAGTATCGGGGTCTTCTCTGACTAGCCCATTAAATTTAGGCAAAGAAGAGGCTGGGATGTTCTTGAGGTTAGCATTATCATGTAGATCAGAAATGGGAAATTCAAATGTTGGGTTTACAGGTGGATTGCTGCCACCTGGAGGTGGGGGATTACCTCCACACCTTGGTGGATTAGCTCCACCTCCTCATCCCACCATTGGTCCTTGGTGAACAACTAAAGGGTAATGAAGCCTTAACTCAGTGATTGGACATCCATTTTGAATAGCTATCATTCCTATGATTGAGGTTCATTTACTTGTCAACCCAGGGACGTATTACTTGAAATGGGCCAACATTGTTTGTGCACTAAGTTCCGGTAAGAGTCATTCTATCCTACTGCAACAAATGAAGTTATTGAAATAAACATGCAAAAATGCAACAACTAAATGGCTACAAGAAATATTAAGACTAAAAGATGATTTTAAATGAACAACTATTATCTAGGTTCAAAGCTAGCAAACAAGAACTATACTATCTGCTTTGGTTGCAGGAACAGTCACTGGATTTGGTTCCAGTGGTTGTAGGAATAGTCAATTGCCAGAACAACTACTACAACAAAAGAAAACTTAATTTAACAGTTACATAAGATTACTCACCAAGTGGTCCCCCTTGGATAAGCGTACCTAGATTTCAAATGATTCTATATGCTCAGAATAACATAAATTTATTCATTATCTCCAAAAGCTATTACAATACATAAAACAAGGAAAATACTTCTTGACTCTGAAAATTCTGTCTAACCTCTGCGAAGAGGTTCAGAAGTTAGAACTTTATTTATAAGAAATTTATAACAAACTCTTAACTACCTAGAACATGCCCATGAGATCAGGCAGAAAATTATATTACAATAAGGAAGAAGTCAACCAGAGAGATTGTGGGACTTTCATCATTACACGTCCAAGAGTATAGCATGACGGTTTCTACTAGATTGCTGCCTGCTGAAGACAATCATAAATAGATTTGGTACTGCCTCGCTATTCTTCAGCCGCTCCATTCGAACACCATCTCCCTTATTGTCTTTAATGCTCTCAACCGCCTCGAAATATCCCTATTTGTTTGCATGGCGTGATCCTCCAACTGGCTTAGCTTAACCGCTTCTGCAACTACTTATTTATTCCTGCATCAAAGGTTAGTACATGCAAACACATACGTATCCATTTCCTATCAACCATAACATTTATACATCCATACATGAAATTATCATAGTAATTTGCATAGCTACATGAATACTTAGCCAAAATAATACAAGGTTCAACAGGTTCAGTTAACATTCAATATGCACATAGTCAAAACTCTAATATATCCTACAACCTTCACATTGTCCCATTATGCAACTTAAAACATAAGAAAAACTTATTAGTCATAGATATAAAAGAGCTATTATTTCAGCTCATCGGTATTATTCTTGCATTCTAAGTTAATTTGTAATAGAGAAATTGTAAGAATTATAGCTGCTCTTTATTGTAAATTATTTCCTAAAAAGAGAGGAAAAGAATAACATCTATCTTGAAAAAAGAAGATAGGATGATGTACCACCCATGTTAGAATAGAAGTTGAAATTTATATCTTATTTTATAGAATATAGTAGTGAATCACACATGGAGCCTTCCCTAAAGAATTAGGAGAGATTTAATCTCGTGTTGTTGTGGTTGAAACCACAATTTTGTAAACTCTTATAGTTTGCAAAATTTCCAACCAACATGATCAATCTATCATTTGCATCCTTCAATAGAATAACATTATTCCTTCATAAGTAATCTCTCTCGTCTTTCATGAATCACCTATCTTGGGTGGCTATAATCTTCAACCAATCTTGCATGGTATAGAGCATTCTATACCAACTCTTATGTGGTATGAGAGCTCGTGGGATTGCTTTTTGCTATTCTTATTTGAGAGAAATAGGCTGCAAAATTTGGAAAACGTTGAAAGGATGAGTATGCTCTTCTCTTGCATTGAACGATGGTCTAGAGAATAATGTTCTATAAAGTTAGTTTTGCCTTTTTTTTAATCCAAATCATACATTAGAGGCTAGATCTATGAGGGCTTAAAGTTGGAGGTGGCTGCTAGATCCATAAGGTAGCAACTATTGTGAAGCATTTTGGGGCAATATAAACCCTACTGTTATGCTCAAAAGGCCCAAAAACATATAAATCAATTGTCAAATTGTTGAATTTGAAGCATTTGATGTGGATTGTAGGAAAAGTTCCCCCCTTTGTACAACCATATGGTTGTCATTATTATGCTTGCACAAGTGTTGTAAAAAAGTCGTTGGGTACGATCAATTAATAATTTTTTTTTTAATATATATTTTTTAAAATTAATAAAATAATAATAAAAAACAAAACATATTTATAATGGGTCACGGGTTGCATGTAGGCACAAAGCCTACGACAACATGGGGTACACTTGTGTCCAACAAGCTCATGTGGCATTGTGAATATTTGCCATGTAGGTGCAAGCTAAAGTTAAATTGTGTAGGTCAAAAATGAATATACCAAACCATATTCCCTTTAGCAAGTGAGTTGAAGGTTTTGGTTTTGAGGAATATTCTCTTCACCAACATATTTCATCAAAAAAGAATATTCTATCAACTTGCTTATGCTAATGTCATAATGACATCAACAAGCCTTTTGCAAGTGTTTTCTTTTATTTGGGTTAGAATGCAATGCTCTACACAGTGGTGTGATTGGTTTCTTTCCTAGATTTTCCAAAATTTCATATTCATATCTAGGGTTTGTGGGTACATTTTTAAAAAGCTACAGTGATTTGTTGGATTGCTTGTAATGAATCCATGATATTTGAGTTATTTGTATTTTTGAGCTTGGAAATCTTGTCAAAATTAGTAAAAAAGATTTGGTTAGTTTTTATCCTTGTTTGAGTTGGATTTTTTAGTGGATCTAGTTTAGTTTTCTCAAAAAATGATATGACAAGCGTGGAATCAATGTTGGACATTAGATGCTCAGGATGGAAGAGTGTTCATGTTGGTCACGCGTTTGTATGTCACATCATTATGACTTGGAGCTCATGTTGGGCAATGAAACTACCTTCTAGCATCATGTGTATGTTCCTTTATCTTGTGGTTATGTGCAATGAAAGAGTGTTCATGTTGGGTGGTTGCTTTTAACTCCTTGGTCACATGAGAAAACACTAACAATATTTACTACCTTATGGAGTGCTTATGTTGGGTCCATGGTTTTAGTCTCTTGTTATGTGGAAGCACTAAATGATTAGCCCTTGATTGCATGCATATTGTGGAGTTGGTCTTTTTGGTGACTTGAAATTCCTCGGAAGATTGATTCCTCTAGTTGCATGTAAATGGTAATGGTTATGAAATTATTTTTCTAGTGACATGGATTTATTGGTTAATCTTCTAATCCTTTTAAATATGTGTACTCACCTATTCTAGATTAATGTTGTTTGATCTATGAATGTTGCACATTTCCTATTTAAAATTTATGGTATGCATACAAGTGATATTCTATTATTTTGGGTTACAACTTTCGTGTCTTTTAGTCTTGTGAGTTTCCAAATGTTTGAACACTGTATACGATGGAAAGTGATGATGAGAAACTATTGCAAAACCACAAAGATCCAACCACAATAAACCCTAGTCCTACAATAAAACATTCACCATACACCAATGAAGATACCTAAGAAAATGCAAATCATGAATTGAACAATAATACCATTCACATGCCAAGTAGGGTTTCAATCTCCATTGTCTCCTATCTCCATTGATATTGTTTGATATATTTGTTGGCATTTTGATGATGTTGTGATTGTCATTGACGGACACACACTTGTTTTGTGATCACTTTCTTGATGTATGAGTTATGCTCAACCGGTAATTGTTCCAACCGGTATGATGCATTATAGTCTTTAGACTATCGGTGTTTTGCAGAAGATGTTTACCGATCACAAACTGAATGAAGACCCCAAGCGGTATGAAGACCTCAAGCGGTTCGAGAATCTCAAGCGGTACGAAGGAACAAAGCAGTAGTTAACATTTTTCCAGTCTTCATTTTGACAATCGATAATCGGTAAATTGTATGAACCGGTATTACTCTGTGATGAGTTACCATCCACCGACACTTTGACAATGATTTTATGTCGAGTTACCAAATGTGTCTAGATGCACTGAACCTAGGAACTTGTAATTCAATCCTATTAGACCAACATGAAATCAGACTCCTTTATAAGGACATCATGTCTAGGGTTTTAGAAGATGAAGAGGTTTTGTATGTGCGATCATAGAAGAGAAGATTAGGTCTTTATGGAGAAACAAAGTGTTGAGATACTGAAGACTGAAGTAATGCTAAAGTGCATTAACAATGAGCTATCAAGGATCTAACCAAGCATACTGTGCTAGTATCTAGATCACCTACTTGTTGATTACTCATATCTTCGACAAGTCTGAAACCCTTAACCGGGTAGGCCTAGTAAAACCTTTGTAAATCCTCTAACAAGGTGGTTCACAACTGTGAATCTAAAATCCTCTCACAAGGTAGTCTTTAACAGGACTCATCTCCTAACAGAGATCTAGATTCCTAACAGGATCTGTTCTGATGAAGAACATTGTATGACCTTAACCGGTCTGGTTTATATTCTGCAGATAGTTACTTGTATTTCAGCTCACCGTGGTTTTTCCCATTTGGGTTTCCACGTCAAACATCTTGTGTTATGGTGATTGTGCTCTTGTGGGTGAATGCTTTATTTTCTATTTGGTTTGCCTTTATCTTAACCAGTTTATTAGTAAATCTGTTATATCGGTTATTTGCTAAACTGTTTAGAAGTTTGAGTTCAGTATTTTTTGGTATACTAATTCACCCCCCCTCTTAGTATTCATCAATTGGAATTAGAGCCAACCTTTCTATAAGTCTAACCACTTGGAAGGATATATGGGGGAATACATTGTGAGGGAACTTACTCATCGTCTCACTCAGACTGAGAGAGCCTATGATGAACTCAAAGTCAAGTATAAAGCCTCTTTGGCCAAAAGAAGAGAGCATGCTAAGAAACTAATGGAGCTTACTGAAAATAGTTCTTTTGATGAAGCAGACATGGACGCCCTAGTTGAAGAAGTTGAAAAACTGAATGAATCTAATGCCAACCTTAGAAGGGAACTAGAAGGACTGACTATCAGAATGTGTCAAGAGCTTGAGAACCGAAGGAAAACTGAAGATCTGGTAAAAGACAAAGATCATGAGATCTCCAAGCTGAAGCAAGAAATCAGTGCCCTTACTGCTCATCTCCAAGAGAGTAAAGTGGAAAAAGAAGAAATGTAAGGTGAACTAAACATGGCTATTTCTTAGAATGCAATCTTGAAGGAATCCAATGCTACTATTTCCAAGGAACTCACTGAGTCAAAGGAAATACTTGCCAAATTCAATCAGAGTGTTGTTAAGCTAGAGCAAAAGCTTGAATAAGCTAAACCAGTAAAGAATACCACTGGACTTGGTTTCTCCGGTTATGAGGAAGGTGAGACCTCTAGAACAAAAGATGTAGCATCAAAGAAGCAACCAACATCAAAGGATAAAGGTAAGCAAAAGTTTAAATATGTTTGCTTTAATTGTCTCAAAGAAGGACATACTGCTAATGTGTGTAGAAATAAGGCCTACAATAATTTTCCTTATTTTCCAAACAATAAGCCTAGATCCAATAGATTCAATGGAAACTATTATGCATGCAACAAGTTTGGGCATAGAGCATTTGAATGCAGGTCTGTTATCCACAACACTGGGAGATATCCTCCAAGAACTCAAGGAGTTGTTTCGGAACCCTCTGTGAATCGGAATCCCAATCGGTATAATACCTATGACCATCGATCAGGTGGATATCAAGTGGCAAATGGTTGGAGAGCAACTTGTCTAATCTGCCATGGTAGCAGTCACACTGCTGCAACATGTAGAAGGAAGAATGGTAGTATGAATAATGGACCATGGAGAACACCTGGAATGATATGCTATCATTGCAACAAATCGAGACACACTGCTAGAACCTGCAAAATGAGAAAGAACCTATCCGATGATATACCGATCACTCCAGAAGGGAAGATTGATGTTAAAACTGTTCAAGCGGGAATGAATAAAACTTGGAAAAAAAATCTGAAGAAGTGTCACAGGAAGAACTGGTTTCTGCACCCAGTGTGGAAGTCTCTGAATCGACAAACTGAGCTACAGAAAAACTTAGGGGGGAGCTTATCAGTGAAATATTTGAACCCTCGGTTTATATCAGTAAATACCTAAACCGGTATATGTTACCTATCAATCGGTAGAAAATTTTGAAGCGGTAAAAGACAAAATTAGGGTTTGTACCCTAGTGGTGGAGCATTTATTATGGTAGGTGAAAGATCGTTTAAAAATGATTTTTGACGCCATTTTCACTTATCTGTTTTCGAGCGAAGAATTTTCAAGTGCAGAGTGATAAAGAGCAATTCATCAAGCGATTCAAAGTGAATTCAAAATCTTACAGAAGAAACCAGAGATCATTCTCAATCAATCGGGTGAAGAACACTAAAGCGGTAATTCTGCAACCGAAGTGGTGTGTTGTGAGCGACATTGCAAAACCCTAAAATTCAAAGTGTGAAGGTATTTCTCAAAATTTTTGTCTATCATTTAATCATGGCTTCCACATCGCACTCCAGTTCTAGTGCACCTGTAGACTCAGCGAATTTTATTCAAAAGAAGATGAAATACAATGCCCTATCCCAGATACCCACTGGAGTCATAGTTGAGGAAGATATTTCAGCTTACATTGATTGCAAACTAGAAGACCTAGGATCCCTAGTGATCCATTCCCAGCTAGGTTTGTTTTGTGGGGATGACAAGAAAATTAAATTGGAATACAACATCCTAGAGAGGAAGAAACTGCACAATGCGGTTTATTTTCTGGAAGAGTTCACAGAAGATCACATCCGCATCATCTTGAGCAGGGTACACGGTGATAAAATGTACCTCTAGCAAACACATGATATTACACCAGAAGCAATTCATGCCATCACCAGTTTCTGTAACATTGGTGAGGTGCCAGCTTTAAGGAAGGTCATCAAGACTGAAATGACTAAGCTCACCGGTTCTCTAAGCGACCAACGGGGAATGTCTGTCAACCCCATCAAAGATGATTTGGTTAAGTATGCTTGCAAGGTGATCGGCTACTGGGTGTTTTATGCCAGCAGAATAAATTCTATCCCTGCTACTGCAATGAATGCCGCCTACAGAACGATTAAGGACGACACCTCTTTTGATTTATGTACCTGTTTGCAGAAACAACTGCTATTGAACCTTAAGTCCATCAAACAGGACAATGCTCTAAGGTTCAGGTTTGGACAGCTTTTGATCGACCTCTTTTTCTACTTTCAAGGCTATTTTCCTAGGGTAGGTGATATTCAATGTCTGTTGACCAACCGGTCACTAAGCAAATCAGGGAAAGTCTCCAAGTGGTGGGAACCAGATATCCTGAGGTTCTGAATAAATACTTTGATGAATTCAAGCGAAAAATGAGCCAGAGGATGAGGATATCCGGAGATATTGTAAAGAAATATGAAGATGACATCTGCTTTACCATAAAGATAGATGAATGCATAATGGAAGCGGTAGAACCAAGAAAGGAGGCAGTAGAACCTATGGGGTATGAAGTGATGTATGACATGTTAGATGGCTATGCCTCTACCTTGCTTGCCTCACCTCTAAATGCCAAGAAAAAGCGAACCGACACCTACTTAGAAAGGATAACACCGGTTGAAAATCCTATAGTGAAAAAGGGCAAGGCAGTGCCATTGGTATCGACACCGGTAACGTCAACAAGTCTCAAAGTGACCAAGCGGTCACCTACCAAGAAAAAACTGGAAGTTGCACCCGCTAAAGTATTTGAAAGGAAGCGGAAGACCAAAAACAACTCACCGGAGTCAGAGGATACCGAACCGGAAGTGCAGCCTAAGAAAACCAAACAATCAAGCAAGAAGGCTAAGTCTACCGGTACTGCACCTGCATCATCAACACCGGTAAATATAGACATCTCTTCTTATAAGCCGATGACACATTGTTAGAGGACTTTGAAGAATACTAAGAGAAAGGTGCTTGATGACTTAAAAGAATATTTTGATGATTTTTTTGATAATGAGAAGGAAGAAGTAGAACAGGAAATGATAAAATATTTATGTGTTAATGACCGGTCACCATCTGAAATTAGATCGGTGACACCTGATTCTTTATACAATTCTTTGGACAATAAATGGCGCATTGCCATTAAGAAAGAACAGGAAATAAGGGAGAAAGTCTTTGCTTAGTACTTTCCTGAAGCCTCCAATTCTGAATTATTTGAGATAATTGATAAGCATAAAGGTCTCTTCTTCATGAGAAGGAGAAGACTCAGGTTGCTAGAAGGCAGAACTACTGAAGTAGAGAAGGACACACATCTACATGCAAATGCTACAGTTAGATTACATCAAGTGTCTGAGGACAATATGAAGGCTGAACAGGAACCTGACCTATCCTCAGCCAAACCGGATGAGGTATTTGATGGTGAAGGAGAAAGAGTTACAGAACAGGTTGACACTATTGATGTGGATGCGTTGGATGTTGAGGATGTCACTTTGGATATAGAGAAAGATAAACAAGATAAGGAAAAAGCAGACAAGGAAAATCTGGACAAGGAAAAAACAGACAAAGAGAAACAGGACAAGGAAAAGGCTGATAAGGAGCAAGTAGAGAAAGAGGAAGAGAAAAAGAAAGCGAAAGACAAGAGAAAAGAAGAAGAGAAGAGAAAAGAAGAGGAGAAGAGAAAAGAAGAGGAAAAGAGAAAAGAGGAGGAGAAAAAGAAAGAAGAAGAGAAAAAGAAAGAAGAGGAGAAAAGGAAAGAAGAGGAGAGAAAGAAGGAGGAAGAAAGGAAAAAGCAGGAAAAAGATAAGAAGAAGGAAGAACTGAAGAAAAAACAAGAAGAGGACCAAAAGAAGAAAGAGGAAGAAAAGAACAGAGCAGCAGAAGAGAAGGAAGCAGAAAAAGCCAAACAAGCGGAGACTCCCAAGGCAACCGATGGTCAAGCCAAATTGGTTGACATTGCTAGTCCTATTGATCTCCAATCTGCAGATGAATTGGAGTTGCTTCAAAGTATAAAGCTTGCACATGAATGATTGGAAGCATTGAGGAGGAAGAAAGAAAAGGATGTTATTCAAACTGCGGTTGACACCCTTACTAGTTTGATTCCCGGTACTAACCTCTCCAGTACCGATTCCTCTTTGTCAAAGCTTAAACTACTATGTACCGTTGTTGAGGACTAGGTACAGTGCCTGGAAGAAGTTGATGAAGCAAATGCAAAGAAGAAGCATGAAAAGGCACTCAACACTGCCTTAGTCAAGAAACTGAATGAGCTCCGATCTCAATTCAGAAACAACATAAGGATATAAGTAGTGCTATGGATGAGGGCAAACTACTGTTGAGCAAAATCAGCCAACCCCATCTATTCTGTAATGATGTGCTCAACCAAAAAGACAAACTTCAATCGGAGTTCCAAGCATACATCAACAACTTTAAGTTGCCCTATGACTCATTCACTACATATGGGCAAATAGTCCTTCGTTATCAGCTTCAGATTGCCAGGATAGAGTTAGAGATCAACAACCGGTCAAGAGATTTGCAGGAGCTTCAACTGGTCTTATTACCCAGACTGCAAATTCTTCAGAAGTGCTTTCTCAATCTGGAAGCCTTAACGGTAACTCAAGAGATGAGTACCATTGATGCCATGGAAGAACAAGTATCATAGATGCAGATTGAAAGTGAGGTTGCTACCTCATTACTTGAGTCATGGTCATTAGCCATGAAGACTTTTATGCAAGATTTTAAATCTGTTTTTGATAAGTTTCATTCCTTATTATCATAAACATTTACTCACTTTTTATTGATAATGAGAAACAAGGGTTATTCTGCAGTACTTTGTCATTGTTGGCAAAGGGGGAGTAGTATTTAAAATTTTGGTGAATGTTCTGATTAATAGGAAAAATAGGTTTTAAGGATCGGAAACCTTTAACAAAGAAGATTAAACAGGATCATCAAAGAGAATCCAGACCAAGAAAGAACAACTAACACAATGACTGGCAATAAAGCCAGTAAACAGAAAGGACAGCAGTGGACAGAAACAACTAAATGAGGAAACCAAAGAAAACACTGTACAATTATAAAGCCTTCAGGAGGTCCTCCGCCTTAATCATCAGCTAGTCGTAATTGGCCAGAGCTGCTTTAAGTTCATCCAAGTCCTTATTTGGCTTATTCTCCTTCTTTTTTCCACTAGTTCTTGTTCTGGGTCCTTGAAAATCTCCTGTTCCTTCAGTGTCAGGGTCAATTTCCAGGGTATCCTTCTCCTCCTCCAAATTGCTGATGAGGGTTTTGGTTTTGCCAGCAGAGGCCTTTAGAATGTTTAAGCTTTTCTCTGCGATAATTTTAAGCCATTCCTCAATTTTGGTGACTTTATTGGCAGTTTCCGCCATTGTTTGATCCATAGCATTGGCATTTGCTTTCCTCTCAATCAGGTCTTTCTCAATTTGCTCAAATCTGGGGTTGAAGGAGTCTCTCATATTTTCAGCTCTAGCAATAGTTTTGGTCAAATCCTCCACATAATCTGCTATTGACTTCCCTTCGCCAATGCTGATAGTTTCCAGAATCTGAATTCTGCTGATAGTTTCCAGAATCTGGAAACTGCTGATAGTTTCCAGAATCTGGAAACTAGTACTGACAATATTAGAAAAGATCGAAGCACTCCTATTAATCTGTTTCATTATTATTTTGTCTATTAATGATCTTTGGGCTGCTATTGTATCGATCCTTAAAAATGATTAATCTGACATCCTCTTGGAGGCCCTGTTCTCCCTTCCAAGTAATCATTTCATCTTGATTGACAGCCACATTGGCTGCCCAATCAACAGAACCATTAGCTTCACAGTAAATATGAGATATGAAACTTTTCTCAAAAGTGTTAATGAGGTCTCTAGCAGCCTTTATACAGTTATTGATAAACTATGAGGGCTTAGAGGTCCCCTTGAGGCATTTAATGATGTTGTTAGAGTCCCCTTCAATCCATAGGTAGGGGTAATTCCATCTTTTTGCGAGGAGAATGCCTTGGAGAGCTGCCATTGCTTCTGCCTTGTGGTTTGTTTGGCTTCCTATTGGAACATCAATCATTTCCTTACATATACCTTTATCATCTCTAAGAATAGCTCCACATCCCACAGGGCCCGGATTACCTTTTGCAGCACCGTCGAAATTGACTTTGAACCAACCATGAGGGGGAGTTTGCCATCTTGCTTCTAATCTTTTGTTTTGCTTGGGATCAAAACTGTCATTATTCTTAAAACTCCAGGAACTTAAAATGTGAGATTCCAAAGGGTTGGCCGAAGAGCAGGGGGGCCCAATGATCCCAATGTTCTCCACAATAGCCCATTTTATTTTCTGGAAAACAATATCCCGAGTAAGAGAACTGTCCCTGAAAATACAATTGTTTCTTTCTTTCCATAACCCCCACAGAATGTGAGGGAGAGATAGCTGCCACAGGGTTCTCAAAAAGGAGTTAGACCAATGATAATTCCAGGAGTAGAACAAATCACTGATAGTGTTAGGAAACACCCAATCAATGCAAAAACTCTTAAGAAATCTTTCCCAGATAGAAGCAGAATAGGAATAGTGGATGGCCAGATGGTCCACAGACTCTTCCTCCTCAAGACACAGAGCACATCTATTAGGGAAAACAAAACCTCTGCCCTTGAGATTATCTAAGGTCAAGATTTTATTTTGAAGAATAGTCCAATAGAAAAAATTGATTTTAGGGATCAGTCCCTTTATCCAAGCTTTAGACCATAAAGGATTTTCAGAAGGGGCAGGGGAGAGAACACCATACATAGAAGAGACAGTAATATTACCTTTAGGTTCATATTTCCAAATGAGGGAGTCTTCCTCTTCATTCAACTAGACCGATGAAAGATGGTTTTTAAGCTTAATAAGGTTTGGGTGGATACTTTCAATGTTCTGCCATTTATTACCTATCCAATACCCTTCAACTAAAGGACCAAAAGTTCTAATACAGGAGGAGGCATAAGGGGCCCATTCTGGGATATCAGTCAAAGATTTATCAAAAAGCCAGGGATCTTCCCAGAATTTAATTTTCCTGCCATTGCCAACTTTCCATATAACCCCTTTAGCAATGTTGTCTCTACACTTAGAGGCATGATTCCAGATATGGGACCCATTCATACTAATATCAGAATTGATAAAAGAGGAAAGAGAAGAGGACAGAAGAGAATACTTACTTCTCCAGATTTTACACCATTCACTATCTGAGTGGAACATTCTCCAAACCTGTTTAGACAAAAGAGCTTCATTTAGGGTCCGGATTCTTCTCAGGCCCATACCACCTTTACTTTTCGGTCTGCATACCTGATCCCAAGCCACAAGAGACATTCTTTTCTTTTCCTCAACCCCTGACCAGAGAATTTTTTTTTGAATTTTCTCAATAGCATCAGCATACTTTACTGGAATTCTGAAAAGGCTGAGAGCATAGATATGTATGCTTTGAAGAGAAGCCTTTAGAAGTTAAAGCTTTCCAGTCTGACTTAAAAGGGCTCCTTTCCATCCAGCTAGCTTTTTATGAAATTTGTCCACCAGAGAGCTCCAGAAATAATCAGGAGGTGCAATGCCCAATGGGAGGCCAAGATAAGTGGCAAGAAGATCAGCAATCCGACATTCCAGAATTCTACTGATTCTATGTTGTCCTCTCTCTGGAGTATTAATGAAAAAAACTTTGCTTTTGACCCAATTAATGAGCTGACCAGATGTAGAGGCAAACTTACAAAGAGTGTCCTTTAGGGTTCTAGCTTCCGAGATACTTGATTCCCCCATGACAATGGTATCGTCCACAAACTGTTGGTGAGAACAGGTATGATCAGCTGAAGAAGGTTGAAGTCCCTTAAAAGATCCTCGCGTCACCATGATTTCCATATACCTACCAAAACATTCAGCCATAATAATGAAGAGGATAGGGGAAATGGGATCCCCTTGCCTCAATCCTCTTGACGCTTGGAAGAAGGGGGATGGTGATCCATTGACAAGAACAACAAAAGTGGCTGACGTAATAAGCTGACTAAAGAGGTCAACACATTTGGAGGAGAAGCCATAAGCCACAAGAACCTTCACAAGAAAAGACCAATCAACCCGGTCATAGGCCTTAGAGAGATCAAGCTTAAGGATGAGACCCTGTTTCTTGCTCCTTACAAGAGAATGAATATTTTCATGGACAATAATAATGGAGTCAAGAATTTGTCTTCCTGGGACAAAACCATTTTGCTGATGATTAATCAAAGAGGGAAGGATAGTCAGGATTCTGGTAGTAAGAACCTTGGAGATAATCTTATAAAAAGAGTTACATAAGCTGATTGGTCTAAACTTGTCCATGGAGTCGACACCTTGGATTTTGGGAATAAGTGCAATGTAAGTGGCATTAATTTCTTTCAAAAGTATTCTAGCCCCAAAAAATTCCTTGACCCCGTTGGAAACATCTTGCCCTACAATGTCCCAGAAATCTTGGAAGAAGAACATGGGGAAGCCATCTGGACCGAGAGCTTTATTACCATCAAAAGAAAAAACAACATTTTTTATTTCCAGGATCGAAGGTATGGAAGAAAGGAAGGCATTCATCTGCTCATCAGTGAGGCATGGAATGTTTTGAAGAAAGGAAGATTGAGCATCAACATCCAACCTGTGATCCCTCCTCAGAAGATCCGAGAAGTACCTTTTCGCCTCATTCCTTATCTCCTCCTCCTTAACTAGCTCCCCATTGTCCACTATCAGTTTAGTAATTATGTTTGCTGCTTTATGTTTGATAGTCGACATATGAAAGAATCTTGTATTCCTATCTCCTTCCTTTAGCCAAGTGCATCTTGATCTCTGTTTCCAACAAGTTTCCTCTTTAGCAATGATTTCATGTTATTTTTTAAGGGTCTCATTTTCTTCAGCAATAGACACAGTAGAGAAACCATCCTTCTGAATTTGGACCTGTATTTTCTTGAGGTCATCCTGGACTTTACCTTTGGCCTCAAAAATGTTCCCGAAGCTAGATTTATTCCAGAGTCTTATATTGTCCTTAACACTTTTGAGTTTCTTCATAACTCTGTACATAGCAGTGCCCTCAACTTGGATATCCCACCAATTCTGAATATTACAAGTAATGTCAGGGTGATGAATCCACATTTTTTCAAATCTAAAAGGAAAATGTCTTCTTCTGTTAATAGGATCAGCAAAGAGAGTGATGGGAAAATGATCAGACCCAACCCGGATGTGAGCAGACAGGGAGCAGAAATAATGTCTGAACCAGTCATCATAAATAAGAGCCCTGTCAAGGCGAACTTGGATAAGATCATTGCCAGTTCTCCTATTAGTCCATGTGTAATTGCATCCCTGTATCTCCACATCGTTGAGAGCCTGAGTATTTATGAAATCCATAAGGGCCAACCTTTTCAAACTGAGAGGGGTTTCCATCAAATTTTTCCTCCTCTCTCAAAGGAGTCTTAAAGTCTCCCATGACTAGCCAACTAAGATTCTTGAAGCTGTCCCTAGTTTCTATAAGTTTTTTCCAGAAGGAGTTTCTAGCTTTCAAGGTGTTGGGCGCATATATGTTGGTGAGGACCCATGTTGTTCCATCTTTTAAATTCTCAAATCTAATGAAAGAGAAATTTTTTTCTTGAATTAGAACATGTCCTTTGACACTATTGAGATTCCACATAGTAGCTATTCCTCCCGAAGCACCTTCCGAGCTACCACCACTGATACTCCCATTTTAAAAAAACTTTAGAGTTTCAACTTTTTCTCTACTCATTTTGGTCTCTTGAATCAGAAAAACATTAGGTTTACTATCCCTAATCATATTCCTAATAATATCATGTTTATGAGGATTATTAAGTCCCCTAATATTCCAAGAGATAATCTTCATAGTTACTTACCGATTCCTAACTCCTTAAGAGTTTCCTGAGTCCCATCTGCAATGTTCTTACTGGCCTCCTTGTCTCTGACTTTGTGGTTAGAAGGTCGACCTGGGGAAGAGGAAATGTTCCCAACATCAACTTGAGCAATTCTGCTGGATTTCCTTAGTTGTGAAGCCGAGGGAGTGGATCCTTTCTTGTTCCTGTATTTTGGTATTTTCCAGTCAGCTTCTTTCTCAATAACCGCTTCAGAATTACTGAGGAGTTTGGATATTTCATCTTCATTGCCCCATTTAGGGGTCATGGAATCATGTGATGCACTATTCACTATTTTTAAATTTTGATCTGAATCTGAAAGGTTCATACCCAATATTGCACATTTTTGAGCTTCTTGCATTTCGGTATTGTTCATAAGCGGGGAAGAGTCAGTCTTTTCTTCTTGGGAGCCAGTGATCTCCCCTTCCTCAAGTTGTTCCTCTTTATTCTGCATTTCTTTACCAGCAAAAGTGTCAGTAGTTACCACTTCGGCTGTATATTTTGAGGATACAGTCTGTTCTTTCAATTCCTCTGTTCGGATCTGCTCTGTCACGGAGTTGTTAACTTTTGTTGAATCATTCCTCAATAGTTCCTGTATAGGAAGGACGGAAGTTGAGGAGACCACTTCCTTATTTTCCCCCAAGGGTTCAAAATAGTTGTTGTCAACAAAGTCCGCTTCCTTATTTTCTAAGTTTTTAACTTGCCAAACCTTTTTTTCTGGAACCCTTTTACTTTCACCCAAGGGTTTAGTCTGTTTGAGCTCTACTTTAGGCTTGATAGGATAAGATTTTGCCCAGTGGCCTACTTTCTTGCAATGAAAGAAGGCAAAGGGGATAGATTCATATTCTATTTGTTGTTTCCATGTCCCCAACTTTGAAACTATATCTATCTGTTCCGACATATCTGCATCATGAGCTATCCCTACACAAAACCTAGCATGAGTGAGTCTCCTTTTAGATGCTGTGACTGGGTCTATCGAGAGGAGTTCACCAAAGGAACTTGCTATTCCTGAGAAGATACTTTCTACCCAATATTCAAGAGGCAGGCCCGATAACTTTACCCAAACTGGAACTTGAGCCAAAAGAGAGTCATTCATATTCAGATTCGGATGCCATTTCCGAAGGACCAAGGCTGTCCTTCCTACCATCCAAGGACTACCACATAGTATCCTTAATTTATCTTCTTCACACGAGAAAGTAAAAGAAAGGAGGCCTTTAGGCAATGCCGAGATTTCAACCTTACCCTTCAGAGCCCATTTCCGTTTGACGTAAACCCTAACAACTTCGATGTTTGGACAGGAACCCATAAATTTGCCTACCAGGGAGTTCGACATGCTGTTTATATTATGATCCAGAACCAGATCAGGGATAGAGATAGCGAACTTTCCACCAGTTGGATCAGAAATATTCTTGACAGGAGGTAAAGAGGATTTACCAGTTGGTTTTGTTCCAAAAAGGGATGACCATTTTCTAGATTCTTTTCCGTTCTCCAAGGGCTTTTCACATGGGCTGGAACCCCCACTGGACCCCTCCCCTGAAAACCCAGAACCAGCTTTCTTCTCTGGCAGAGTACCACCCGTCTGCGGAATGTCAACAGCCTTCGGAATATCTGGAGGCTTGTCCGTCTCTCCCATAGGACCAACAACTTCGTTCTGGCCGCTCCCACCATTGGAACCAGAGTTCCCGCCTTTCAAAGAATTTGAATTTTGAGTTCTCCCATTGCCGCTTCCTGTTCCTCCCAGCTCCATATCACACAATAAATTTTGGTGAATGTTATGTATACTTTCATGTTACCATTTTAAGGGAGTAGTATACATTGTATTTTCTGCAAAAGGGATAGTGTATATGCTGAGGGGGAGTAATTTTGATTATAGCATATTTTGTTTTAAAAACACTTAGATGTCAAAATTTTCCTAAGTGCTGCCATCAATGCCAAAGGGGGAGATTGTTGGCATTTTGATGATGTTGTCATTGTCATTGATGGACACACACTTGTTTTGTGATCACTTTCTTAATGTATGAGTTATGCTCAACCGGTAATTGTTCCAACCGGTATTATGCATTATAGTCTTTAGACTATCGGTGTTTTGCAGAAGATGTTTACCGATCACAAACTGACTGAAGACCCCAAGCGGTATGAAGACCTCAAGCGGTTCGAGAATCTCAAGCGGTACGAAGGAACAAAGCGGTAGTTAACATTTTTCCAGTCTTCATTTTGACAACCGGTAATCGATAAATTATATGAACCAGTATTACTCTGTGATGAGTTACCAACCGGTATTTCTGTGATGAGTTACCATCCACTGACACTTTGGCGGTGATTTTGTGTCGTGTTACCAAATGTGTCTAGATGCACTGAACCTAGGAACTTGTAATTTAATCCTATTGGACCGACATGAAATCAGACTCCTTTATAAGGACATCATGTCTAGGGTTTTAGAAGATGAAGAGGTTTTATATGTGCGATCATAGAAGAGAAGATTAGGTCTGTATGGAGAAACAGAGTATTGAGATACTGAAGACTGAAGTAATGCTAAAGTGCATTAACAATGAGCTATCAAGGATCTAACCAAGCATACTGTGCTAGTATCTAGATCACCTACTTGTTGATTACTCATATCTTCGACAAGTCTGAAACCCTTAACCGGGTAGGCCTAGCAAAGCCTTTGTAAATCCTCTAACAAGGTGGTTCACAACTGTGAATCTGAAATCCTCTCACAAGGTAGTCTTTAACAAGACTTATCTTCAAACAAAGATCTAGATTCCTAACAGGATCTGTTCTAGTGAAGAACATTGTATGACCTTAACCGGTCTGACCTTAACCGATCTGGTTTCTATTCTGTAGATAGTTACTTGTGAGTTTCAGCTCACCGTGGTTTTTCCCATTTGGGTTTCCACGTCAAACATCTTGTGTTATGGTGATTGTGCTCTTGTGGGTGAATGCTTTATTTGGTATTTGGTTTGCATTTATCTTAACTGGTTTATTAGTAAATCTGTTATACCGGTTATCTGCTAAATTATTTAGAAGTTTGAGTTCAGTATTTTTTGGTATACTAATTCACCCCCCTCTTAGTATTCATCAATATTTGCTCTCAGATTTTGTATGTGCACAAGGGCTCAACAAAGAACGGATTGTGGTTGTGAAGTTGCTTGATTGCAAGAAGGTTTGATAGTCGCATTAGGTAGATGCATTAGGTGTTAGAAAGAGAGAAATAATCCTCTTATATAGAAGACACTTTAGAAAATGGAAGGATAAGATTAAAAGGTGAAAAAAAAATAGTCAGCTAGGATTAAAGGGTAGGTAGAAGAAATAATAAAATAATGAAGGGGATAGGTAGAGGAAAGTTAAGAGAAAGATGACATGTGTCATAGAGAGAAAAAACTAATGAATTAATTAAATAAATAAAGATTTATTTTATTAATAGAGGAAGTACCAATTAAATAGATAAAATATTTATTTAATTTAGGAGAAAGATAATTTAAATAAATAAAAATATTTATTTAAATGAGGAAAGACTAAGAAGAGGTTAAATGAATTAATTAAATAAATAATAATTTATTTAATTAATAGAAGACTTAGAATAAAATAATTAAATAAATAAAATATTCATTTTATTAAATTGGACAATTTTAGGTGTCAAGAAACACAATTAGATTTATATCTAAGGTTTTACAAGTTTTACACATTAATCAAAATCTATGGTTTTATAAATCTATGAAGAGACTATTGTTCAAGGCTTTTAAACGAAGATCATTGATTTGCATGCATGCTTTGTGCATGGTTTGAGGAGGTTGATTTTAGTCTTCTTGGTGTAGAATTGTTGGTAATCATTTGGTCACTTCATATTTTTGTGGTGACTTATTGTTGGGTTCTTAACTATGGTCACTCTATTGTGGATTCATAGCAAGTTTGATTTAGACTTGATTTGATATTGGAGTCGTGGAGAATATACATGTTATCTCTAGTTCTCTCTATTTTGCATGTTACTAATCTTGTAGGTTGTCTATACCTACGAGTTGTATGGGTAATTCATGTATGGCTTGTTTGTACCCAAATCTTTGTAGTGTTGTTGGTATATTATTGCAATAGCATTTTGTTGTTAGATGCCATGAGGATGTATATATTTGTTGTCATTTTGGTCACCATGGTGCATTGGTATGGTTGTTATAAAGAGACATGAAAATGGATGTTTAGAGTAATATAGTTGTACTCTAGAACATGTGGTAGTTGACTACGATGTTTTTGGAGCTCTAAATTAAAAATTCAATGAGATATTTGTGTGGCGAGATAATATATTCATGGTTGAAAGTTGTTTCATGTTGTCTTTTGATACCTCTTGGTGTTGTGGTTGAGTTCTTTGATAGTGTGAGGTTCATGGGCAATCTTTAGTTAGGATTTGTTTATCATGGTCCAATGCATAGCCTGAGATCAATTTCAATGGAAAATTGGCTATATGTGGATTCATCACTTTGTGATAAATATGCTCTTACGGTAGATGTTAGTGTCGTGTGGAGTTTCTTGAATTCTATCTCATGAACTCTAATTTTCTTTTTCTATTATTAAATGATATGGATTTGACTTATTTCCATGGAGAGCTCTTGAAGGTTTTAGAACTATAATAATGTAATTTATGACATAATGGTAAGTTCCTAGATTCTATATAAATCATGAACTTTGGTAATAGTTTGTAATTATTTGCTAGATGAGTATTATTATCGTTTTCCCTTGTAATAGGTGGAGTTAGAGTTCAAATGGCATTAGATGATCGATCTTTTACTTATATCATAATTGAGTGAGGCTAGATTTGTAGCTTTTAAAAATCGTGTTGGAATGATTAATTTCTTGATTAAATTTCAACTAAATGACCAAGCAATCTACACCTAGAGTTAGATGTGAGTACATTATGTACTTGGAAATCATACTTAAGTACACAAATTTCCATATTTCAACGCATTTCCATCCATATTTCTATTTATTTTCACTCATTTCTTTTCTAGCACTTATTTTTCTTTTTGACATGTCTTCTTCAAACTATTTTGTCTCGCCTCACAAGCAACAAGATGAATTTCATGTGGACAAATATATATACTAATTTGAGATTGGTGGCCAAATTCTAAAGACCTATCCCCCTTCAATTCCCTCATGGAAGCCAACATGTTTGATAACAATCAAACTCTTCATCTTATGCAAGTTTAATTGTAGCTAAACTTGTCATAAAACCATTACAATTTGAGATAAACAAAGAACCATTTACTCATTCTCTCTAAAATAATTGGATACAAAACAAACATTTCCTATTATGGTCCTCTCCATGGTGCATACTTATAAAAGAGTTCTTTTAATTGGAATTGCTAAGTCACCACCCCTTGTTAAGAATCTCTTTTATGCTTCAAAAAATAGTTGCATCTTACATTGCCTCTCCCTAATATGGTACATACTTATAAAGGACAAGGCTTTTGACAGTACTTTCAAGGTTACTATCCTTGCTAGGAAACTCTTGTAGTTGCTAATCTTACACATACCGCTCCCTCCCCATCCCCCTCCATCTTTGCTTGCAATGTCCCATGGGTACAATCCTCTCTTACAATTTGTCAAAAATAATAGATCAAAGGCCACACCAATCTACAACAACTATGCAATTCATATATTATTTTAGAAAATTATGGTTTCATGGGTTAGATT
The DNA here is from genome assembly GCF_030272615.1 of Cryptomeria japonica. Classification (NCBI taxonomy): domain Eukaryota; kingdom Viridiplantae; phylum Streptophyta; class Pinopsida; order Cupressales; family Cupressaceae; genus Cryptomeria; species Cryptomeria japonica. The sequence goes on from NC_081407.1 coordinate 319,253,707, forward strand.
GATATTAGAGGGTTCATAAATATATGTACATAAATTAGTTCCCTAAAATTTACTGGCCGTGGCAACCTCTTGAAAAACTACTTTTGTCTTAAAAATCTAGCTCCTATGCAATCATTACATTACACAATTATTGTAAAACAATTTCCACCTTGTACTTAAGCATGCAATTACAATTATTGCATGACACGATCCCTCTACAATAAAAGCAACTTTAAAACTTCTAATAATTAATGGATTCTACAAGAAATTGAATAAGATATATCATCGTGTTAGGTTGTGCTCTCTTAATGATATAAAGCACGTAAGACTTTTCTAGATGCACTACACTAAATAATAAACCCACCAAACCACTCAAGAATACACGAAACTACACTTGTTTGAAATTGATTATTAGTAATCAATGCAACTTTTGTATCATGAAAACAAAATGAATAGCTAGTTCCTACTTATGAAAGAAGATCCCGTGCACCAAAATTAATCAAGATGGTGAATGGAAAGATGATTCTATTAATGAATGAATGATAGATTTTAATAACGTCCATGAGATCAAAGCAGCCTATGGGAATCAAGAATAGCACACACCTCGGAACAGGACACTAAAACCTTAAACAACTTGCAACTTCCTCTTTAGATTTGCCCTTCAACAGTGAATTTTGATCAAAAGATTTGTAGTTTTGTCCAGCTTTATTTCCTCAAACAAAATGCTGAAATTATCCATTTTTAAAATATCCTCAAAAAGAAATTCATAGATGGAGAAACATTATACCCAATATTCTACGCACTCAAGATGAAAAGTAGACCATAGAGTTGAAAAAGACATACAATTGCTCTTTGTCTGACTTAGAACTAAGATGATTACAGATTCACATGGTAGAAAAGGATAGCAGTGAATGTACTCTACCTATATACAAGTTGCTTTGATCCTAGCCTCTCTACCTTGATCGTCTAGATGTAATAGATTGATATCAACATAACATGTGATACTTAAAAAACTATCTAAAGGACCCTACCCATATAATTGGTGTCGATTCCATTGTCTCTCTATATCTGATCCAAATGTGTGCTTCATTGGTGTCGATTCCATTAGGCCTTGGGCCATCCCTTTGTATCTCTGTATGTGATCCAAATGTGTGCTTCATTGTAGTAGCCTTTTTTGGTAGTAGGTGATCATATCATATCATATAAGAAGATGAGGAGCCATTGGTCTAAAGGGAAAATAATCCAAACCCCTCAACCAACGGAGGGAAACCTTTCTATCATATATTGTGCCTTTTTCCCTTGCTAGAGCACTAGAGGATTTCACTACATAGAAAATGAATACAATCCATACTCACTATTGTACCAGAGAGTTTTTTATTTAGTTAAAATGAATACAATCCCTACTCACTAGAGCGCTAGAGAGTTTTTTATTTAGTTAAAATAAATACAATCCCTACTCACTAGAGCGGCAGAGAGTTTTTTATTTAGCCTTGCTAACTAAGAAAACAAATACTTAGCTAACATTACACGAAACCCATAGTAAAGAATGCATACATGCTTAGTCAGGATTATGTAAGTGAGTTGATACTTATGTAAACACACATTGCCCATCTAACTGGAAGAGACACAAACATTTGCATTCAAATGCAAGCAAGACGAACTCTCAAAATATCAACAAATCAATCCAAAACGGTTTTATCTATATCATAATTTAAATGTATTTTAAAAACATTTCAATCATATTCCTCCTAAATGACCACTAAATATATCAAACTAATGTCTGGAAGAGAAATCCACAAGCCTTACTAGCATTTTGCTTGTGTTCATAACTTCATCTACACACTCAAAGTAGACCACAGAGTTGAAAAATACATACGATTGCTCTTTGTCTGACTTAGAACTAAGATGATTACAAATGCACATGGTAGAAAAGGATAGTAGTGAATCTACTCTACCTATATACAAGTTGCTTTTATCCTAGCCTCTCTACCTTGATCGTCTAGATGTAATAGATTGATATCGACATAACATGTGATACTTAAAAAACTATCTAAAGAACCCTACCCATATAATTGGTGTCGATCCCATTGTCTCTCTGTATCTGATCCAAATGTGTGCTTCATTGGTGTCGATTCCATCAGGCCTTGGGCCATCCCTTTGTATCTCTGTATGTGATCCAAATGTGTGCTTCATTGTAGTAGCCTTTTCTAGTAGTATGTGATCATATCATATCATATAAGAAGGTGAGGAGCCATTGGTCTAAAGGGAAAATAATCCAAACCCCTCAACCTACGGAGGGAAACCTTTCTATCATATATTGTACCTTGTTCCCTTGCTAGAGCACTAGAGGATTTCACTACATAGATAATGAATACAATCCATACTCACTATCGCACCAAAGAGTTTTTTATTTAGTTAAAATGAATACAATCCCTACTCACTAGAGCGCTAGAGAGTTTTTTATTTAGTTAAAATGAATACAATCCCTACTCACTAGAGCGCTAGAGAGTTTTTTATTTAGCCTTGCTAACTAAGAAAACAAATACTTAGCTAACATTACACGGAACCCATAGTAAAGAATGCATACATGCTAAGTCAGGATTATGTAAGTGAGCTGAGACTTATGTAAACACACATTGCCCATCTAATTGGAAGAGACACGAACATTTGCATTCAAATGCAAGCAAGACGAACTATCAAAATATCAACAAATCAATCCAAAACAGTTTTATCTATATCATAATTTAAATGTATTTTAAAAACATTTCAATCATATTCCTCCTAAATGACCACTAAATATATCAAACTAATGTTTGGAAGAGAAGTCCACAAGCCTTACTAGCATTCTGCTTGTGTTCATAACTTCATCTACGCACTCAAGATGAAAAGTAGACCACAGAGTTGAAAAAGACATATGATTGCTCTTTGTTTGACTTAGAACTAAGATGATTACAAATTCACATGGTAGAAAAGGATAGCAGTGAATCTACTCTACCTATATACAAGTTGCTTTGATCCTAGCCTCTCTACCTTGATCGTCTAGATGTAATAGATTAATATCGACATAACATATGATACTTAAAAAACTATCTAAAGGACCCTACCCATATAATTGGTGTTGATTCCATTGTCTCTCTGTATCTGATCCAAATGTGTGCTTCATTGGTGTCGATTCCATCAGGCCTTGGGCCATCCCTTTGTATCTCTGTATGTGATCCAAATTCATTGTAGTAGCCTTTTCTGGTAGTAGGTGATCATATCATATCATATAAGAAGGTGAGGAGCCATTGGTCTAAAGGGAAAATAATCCAAACCCCTCAACCTACGGAGGGAAACCTTTCTATCATATATTGTACCTTGTTCCCTTGCTAGAGCACTAGAGGATTTCACTACATAGAAAATAAATACAATCCATACTCACTATCGCACCAGAGTGTTTTTTATTTAGTTAAAATGAATACAATCCCTACTCACTAGAGCGCCAGAGAGTTTTTTATTTAGCCTTGCTAACTAAGAAAACAAATACTTAGCTAACATTACACGGAACCCATAGTAAAGAACGCATACATGCTTAGTCGGGATTATGTAAGTGAGCTGAGACTTATGTAAACACACATTGCCCATCTAAGTGGAAGAGACGCAAACATTTGCATTCAAACGCAAGAAAGACGAACTCTCAAAATATCAACAAATCAATCCAAAACAGTTTTATCTATATCATAATTTAAATGTATTTTAAAAACATTTCAATCATATTCCTCCTAAATGACCACTAAATATATCAAACTAATGTCTGGAAGAGAAATCCACAAGCCTTACTAGCATTCTGCTTGTGTTCATAACTTCATCGCAATGAATACAATTGGTCAAACCAAAAAGGCCATTTTGTAGAATTTTCAAAACGAGCCCCCATACACCAACAATCAAATCAAACAGAAATTAACCTACAAACAAATGCTAAAAACTACCATTCTCGTGGTAATTTCAGATTCCAGGGAAGAAACAGTTTATCATTAACAACATAAAAAACAAATGCATTTGCCATGTGTTTATCATAGCAGTTTTCAGTAGTCATGAATATCCAAATAGATGATTAAAATGCATTGCTATATCTATCATTGATCAATAAAAACTTCATACTAAATGATGTCCTAAAGTTTAAGTTAGGACTGCATGCCAAAAATTGATACCATATCAACTATGCAGTCCTCGCGTATCAATCTACATCTTAACATTAAGGATTGCTCTATGACCATGATGGTGTTAATTATGAATTTATAATTTTGTAAATGGAGTGGAATTGCCCATTTAAAAATTGCACTTGCATTACAAAGTCCTCGAAATGAAACACACTAAGGCTAATCATTGAAATGAAGGCTCATAAATGAACCCCACGAATAAAGCTCAATTAAATTTAAAGTTTATAAAAACAAATTTTACAGGACCTGCCAGAAATTTACATACTTAACACAATATTTATAACTCAACAAGACTACAAGGACTGTAATAGCTACCTCGAAATATAAATATCATAAAAACAATTGGTAAGCTCAATTTATTTTTTATCTATTCTGCAATGTTGAGTATTTACTCAAAAAATTTGAAATATTATATATAATTACCCATGACTAGCTAAAATTGCTACCATATTCTAAGGATGGATCAAAGTGCGAGCTTTGTACATGCATATATAAGCCATGTGCCAGTCACCTGGAAACGAAACAAGCATTTAAGACGATAAATTTATATTAGTCCTGTGAAAATGGCAAAATGCCTTTATCTTCACAACTCTAGCAGAATGATTGAAACTACAAAAACATACCTCCACCAGAAAGCTTTGTAATATCTTCCTCTCTTTGTGGAATAGGATTGTCATCATCAAATTCCACCCACTTTCCTGAATCAAAGACTGTTAGTTTCAGTCAATGCCCACCATATTTTTAACAAAATAGCATGATTAACCGTAAATGAATGAAATGACCCACCATTGTCTTGTTTGACCCAAGCAACATAATGTCCAGAATCTGCACTACGCCCCTTATGAGTTAGCACGGCAACGAGGTCATATATACCAGTCAACTGTGGTATTTTATCAGTTCCCATAGCTGTTATCAAAGTAGACCCGGTCAGGAAATTGTAGAACAACATTCTTATGCCTGCAGAACAATCTGCCTAGATTCTAACATGGATTTTCAAATGTAACCTATCTGGTAAATATTTAGCTAATCTCATTAATTAAAATCTCCTGTAGAAGAAATTTTTTAAAATTTCCACTCCTGCATGTATAACGCAGTTTATTTCTATCCATATGGCTCCTAATACAATTTGTGGCAAGTAAATAAGATATTTAAAACCAGTATTCATCAATCATGCAGCCATCATACATCTATGATCAATCATGGATGAAAGAGTGGATTGAGACACAATTTCCTCACTCTAAACCGGGGCCTAAGTTGATAACTGATTGATTAAATCAACTCAGCCTTAGCAATCATTGAAAAAAGAGTGGTTTTGTGATGTGTTATTTTCTCTTTGTTATCTTCTCACCCTCAACTGAATATTCTTGAAAGTTTCTCATTAAAATAGTGTTCCAGTTCGATAACTGATTGATTAAATTAACCAGGTCTTAGCAATCACTGAAAAAAGTGTGGTTGCATGGTGTGTTATTTTCTCATTGTTATCTTCCCACCCTCGATTGAAATATTCTTGAAAGTTCTCATTTAATAGTGTTTCAAGGGGTAGACAACACTGCAAATAAATTATAATTTATTATTTAATAAATTATCATTAGCAATAAACAAATAAATATAAATGTATTAACAATAAATTTAATATGGCTTAAAAAATGTGTGGTATTTGAAGGCTTTTTGGATGGGTCTGATCACTTTCCAATTTGGTTGTTCATTTCTTTGGGTTCTCCTCTGAGATATCCCTTTCAATTTGAATTGATATGGCTCTGGCAAATCGATTGGAATTTAGTGATGCATCATGGTGGGCTGCTTGCTCTTTTGTCCAATGATTCTGAAATGTTTTATAATTTTATTTCTCCCGAAAGACAATGTATATCAAGAATATAATTTTTCAACTAGAATAACGAAGTGTGGTAATATTTTTGTGTTGTAGGCTAAGATTTTGTAGAATTTGGCCAATGTATGTTCAATGATTCAGAAATGTGGGCATATTGAGGATCTCTTGATAACATAAATTGTTTTTCCAACTTGTATAAAGAAGTGACAATTTTATGAGTCAAAGGTTAAGATTTTGTAGTATTTGGTTAATATTTGTTTAGTGATTCAAGAATTTGGGCTTACTGATGTCTATGGGGTTTACAAGAAGCTCTTGTTCCTGCTGTTTATTTGTTATCTTTCCATCTGATGTTTAGGATTTTCTCGAATGGGTGTTCCATGAGTCTTCTTAAGACCAGTGAACTTGCTTTGTCATCCATTTTTTTGTTATTTTAATAAAGTTTTGCCTTTATATTAAGAAGTGTGTTTGCTTGCTCTTTAAAATGTCATTCCATCACAGTGGCAAGGCATCAGGTAAACAAAATATAAAGAATTCTTTCGGATTCTGGCATTATCCTTTCTTTGCTTGTATTATGGGTGAAGTTGTTTCTTTAATTCTCTCTTGTCAGCTAAGAAGGCTTTTGAATTGGGTGATGCTATGGAAATTTTGGAATGTATTTTAGTGTTATGTAAGAGAAGTTGAGAACGAGGTCATTTTAGAGCCAATTTTGGAGGCAGAAATTCATGGTGTGGTGTGTGCTCGTAAGAGCGACATAATTCCTAGTCCTAATGGTTTTCAGGCTGCATTCTTTTAATCCTTTAGGAATTGGCTTGGGTAAGATATTACTGTAGTTGTTAATTATTCTTTGGCATTAGGTGAAGTGCTCATATATATGAAATGCGCCTGTGACCTTGATTTCAAAAAAATCTAATCCTTACTCCTTTGAATGCTATGTGTAATACTATTAATAAAATAATCTTCAATGCAGTTGTAGAAAGGCTTAAGGTACTTTTTGAAGATTATTTAACAAGAAGGGGGTTGTTTTGTTCATAGTAGGCAAATTTTGGATAGTGTCATTATTGCTAGTGGATTCTCCATTTGCTTAAAAATTCTTGGATCAATGAGATGGTTATTGAGCTTGATGTGGCTAATGCATATGATAGGGTGTGCTCACTCCTCTTTTTGGTGCAGTTTTCTTCGGGTGTTCATTTAAATAGATTATGAAGGTCATAAATTCAATTTTTGGTGCTTGGTTTTTGACTTTAGCAAATGGCAATTCAATGACCTTCTTTAAGCACTCTAGTGGTATTCACCAAGGCAACCCTTTTTTTTCTTACCTATTTATTATCATAGGCTGAAGCTCTTGGGAGATTTATTGATATTAAAAGGACTGGCTTTCAGGCTGCTTTCTTTCTCTTTGCATCTAGATCCAATTACTCCTAAATCAATCTTGGATTGCTACATCTCAGCTGATTGAAAGGACAAATAATAGACTTTCTGTTTTCAAAGTTGCTCCCTATACCCAAACCAAGATTTATGAGATTCAGCATTTTAGGTTATCCTCCCTTCCGAGAAGTATTTGGGTATTCCTCTTTACTAGTCAATGCAGCTCTCTTTACAAGTCAATGAAGGTTTATCATTTGGAATGAGATGATAGAAAAGTTCCAAGGGAAGATAGCTATTTTGAATGGGAAACGGCTCAGTTGACTGGCCACCTCTCAAGATTACAGCAATCCTCAAAGCAATCCCTACTTACCTGCTCTCACTCTTAAAAGCTTTCCAACATACACAAAAACAGTAAATTTTCTTTGGTAGGAGACCAGAAGGAGAAAAAATTTCCCCTTCTGAGTTGGCATAAGGTTTGTTAGAAAAAATCCCGACGTGGTGCAGTGGTAAAAGATTCATGCCTTTAGAATAAGGTTTTGGATGCCAAATTAGCTTGGCAGTTTTTGAGGATTCAGATCAGTTGTTCTCTATATTTCATTTTAAATATTTAGGCAATCAAGATGCCCATGGTTTCTTAGGTGATTTTTCAGTTCAAAATTTCAGTCAACTCCTGTAATGTTAGTGCATCCCAATTTTCCTTGAATTTACATGATGAATCTTCAGTGGAATTCTGGAAAAACACTTCTGCATGGGGAGTCCCCTTCTTTACAATCACCCTGCCCTTGTTGAGATGCAAATGTCTTTATAAGGCCTTTGGGGATCTAACACTATTATCAAGATTTAGTTTGAATTTAGTTTGAAGGGGCATATTGTTAAGAAATGGAAGGATTTCAATTCTCTTCTGTTTCCACATGATTAGGAGATATTGCTTTCTTCCCTACAAATAATTCCTCAGTTACATTGGCTAGAGAATGGAAAGTTAAAGCAGCTTATGAATTGTTCAGAAATAGAGACTTGCTGCCCATTTGTGAAGTATAGCAAATTTTAAGTAAATTTTTAGCCTAGCATGGAGATCATGGGCCACAGAGAATAAATTTATTTATTATCTGCCAATGCAATGAATATTTGGGTACGTTTGTTAAGAACTTCCCTAAAATGTTGATGTTTCTAATTTGGCAGGATAATGAGTTTAATATAGTAAAGATATGCAAAATGTCTATCACAAAGGATTATTTGAGAATAATGGTTGAATTTGTTGTTTCTTGATTGAATTTGAGAAAATGAGGGAATTTTGTTAAGCATTTAAGGGGAATATGAGTAATCTTTGGTAACTTCTTTCATAATCATGAAATAGGGAAGAGGATTTGCTTGAACATGTGTATTTTGTTGATGGACATTCAATGAAATTTAAATATCACGTGCAACCGGTGAACCACGGGGACGCGTCCCCTCCCTTTTTGGGCGCGTCCCCCCGGCAGGGACGTCTCGGGGATGGGGGGACGGGGACGCGACGTCCTCCGCCGTCCCACCACCGCCACCCAATCGCCGCCGGGACGTGGAGACGTACCCCGTCTCCGCGTCTCCTCGGAGACGTCTAGGCGTCTCCACGCCCAGGCGTCTCCCGCGTCCCCACGCCTAAACAAACTAAAAAAGCAACATTTTAAAAAACATGTGCCTTTTGGGGGGATTAAGGGGTAACCCTAATTGGACATGGGCCCCACCCAACCCCCCAAAACAACACAAAAGCATGTTTTTTTTAGATTTAACTCTCATTTTGGTAAACTGATTTTTTTTTCCAGCAAGCTAAAGAGGAGGAAAAACTTGAAGAAGACTGATTGAAGGGGTGAGAAAAGTTGATTGCAAGTGTGATAGGAGCTAGAAGAAGCAAGAAGAAGAGGAAGAAGAAGATTCTTCTACATTTTGGAGAGATTTTTCAAGCACAAGGTAGGGTTTTTCAACTTTTTCTTGTTTTTTTTTTTTTTTTTACTTTTTTTTTGAATATTTTCTGATTTTCATTGTTCTATGTCATTTTTGGATTTTTTTTCCCTATTCATCTCAAGACTCAAAATGAGATTTGATGTTCAATCTTGAGGGCAAAATGATTCATCATTTTGCCCTCAAGATTCAACATCAAATCTCATTTTGAGATGAATAGGAAAAAAATTTAAAAATATATTGTTAAACTAGGCTGATTTTATTTTTATTTTGTGAAATGCAGTGTCAATTTCACAATGAGCTCCCAAGGCATGAGTGAAGATGACATGGAAATCCATTCTCATAGTGAGAATGATTCAGAATATGAACCTGAAAATGAGGGGGGTGACCATGGGGCTGATCCTGGAGCCCAATCTAGCTCTATGGCAAGTGCACCAGCTAGTACAGGTTGCCCTTCAAAGTTGTTGGCACCATATGCTAGGGGTCATTTTGATCCTAAGTCTCCTCTAAAACAGTTTGCTTCACGAATATCAGTACAAGGCACTGCATCACATTCAAGTGGGGGAACAAGGAAGTGGAAGTGCAATATTTGTGACACAGAATGGTTCGGTAGCATTAGTAGGGTGAATGCACACTTTCTGTTTTGGAGAGGAAAAGGCGTGAAACATTGTAAGTTTTTGGAGGAAGCCAAAAATATACAGTACAGAATTGAGTTTAACAGGATTTGGGGGGTTCCAGATGACACAAATATTTCAATGCCTACTACTTTGTCTGCTAGGGCAGCACTTCATACTTCTCATGCTTCGCAGACAGGAGGAATGATGTTTGGATCTCCATCCACTTCCACTTCTACTGCCGCCAGGGCTGGGAAACGTAAGTTGCAGACAGCACAGAGCAACCCCATTATTGATATGTTTAATGTGCAGCTGAGAGATGAGATAGATGAATCCATTGGCAAGTTCTTCTTTGCCAATGGCATTCCATTTCACGTTACACGGTCTCCTTATTATAGGGAGATGATGGCTATGGTGGCCAAGGGAGGACCATCTTATGTGCCACCAGGGGAGACGAAAATGAGGACCTCGATCTTGGATAAAAGCTATTCCAAGATCAATATTTTGATGGAGAAGATGAAAGCATGTTGGGTGGCATCGGGGTGCAGCATAGTTATGGATGGGTGGACGAACATTAGCCATCGTCCACTCATCAATGTCATGGTCACATGTGCAGAGGACCCATACTTCCTTAGAGCAGTTGATTGTACAGGGCATCATAAAGATGCTGATTTCCAGTTTCAGGTTCTCAGGGAGGCTATTGAGGAGGTTGGGCCACAAAATGTGGTCCAAGTAGTGACAGATGCAGCCCATGTGTGTAGAGCAGCAGGGAGACTCATTGAGGCAGCCTATAGACACATTTGGTGGACCTCATGTTGTGTGCATGCCATGAACAATGCACTCAAGGACATGGGGAAGATAGACTGGATTAGAGGAGTGGTCACCGATGCGAGAGATGTGCAGATGTTTATCTGCAACCACCACACTTCACATGCACTCTTCAGGACCTTCGCGAAGAAGGAATTCTTGAAACCAGTTGAGACTAGATATGCATCCTATTTCATTCTCTTGGAGAGAATGATTGAGTTGCAAGAGGCATTGCAACTCATGGTTATGACTAATGAGTGGAATAGGTGGGCTGAGGCCAAGAAAGAGCAAGGGAGAAGGGTGAAGGAGATAGTGAAGAGTGATGTGTTTTGGACTGATGCGAAATACATTGTCTCTATCATTTCTCCAGTATTCCAGGTGATCAGATATGGGGATGGGGATGCACCTAACCTTGGAGAGGTGTATGAGTGCATTGACTCTATGCTTGACCAGATGAGGGCTACTGTGCGAGTGAAGGACCCCTCTTTAGCATTCTACAATGAGCAAATCCAACCTATCATTCAGCGTAGATGGGACAAGTTGAACACTCCTTTGCATATGGCTGCCTTTGCCTTGAATCCTAAGTGGTACAAGGCTAGACCGGGTAGACTGACACCGATTCAGGATGATGAGGTGAAGGCGGGTTTCTTTAGGTGCATAGAGAAGATGTTTGATTCCAGAGATGCCGGCACAATGCGCACTGAGTGGGGAAGATTTGCCACTCTTAGAGGTTATTCAGATGCGGCAAAGATGGATATAGACAACATGGCACAGGAGGACCCACTTTTATGGTGGAATTGTCATGGCCCGAAATCTTTGACCACCACTCTAGCCATCCGTCTGCTATCCCGGATTTCCAGTTCTTCAGCTACTGAGAGGAACTGGTCTACATATAGCTTCATCCACTCTCTGAAGAGGAACAGACTTACCTCTAAGAGAGCAAAGAAGCTTGTGGTTGTACACAGTGCTTTGCGTCTCATTGACCGCAAGACACTCATGTACAAGGAGAGTCCAGCGGCACGATGGGATGTAGAGCCAGAGGAGCCTTCACAGATTGATGAGGATGATCCTACCACTTCAGATGCAGGGCTAGTTGGTGTGAGCTTGAGGGACCTTGATCCTCAGGAGTCCAGCAGTTCCAGTGAGGAGGAGTTCGTAGATGATTAGAGGCCTCCATTAGCTACAGTTTGAGTTTTCAGTTTTGTCATTTTGTATTTGACTCTAGTCTCTTTTGTAATGCTATTGCTACACGTATTTGTATTTGGCTACTCATTGTAATGATGAATCATGTAATCATCTTTATTATTATAGACTTTGCAATGGCATCAAATATTCGTATTTTCGTTTTCCTTTTTCGATATTCATATGATAGAAATGAGAAATCTCCAATTTGACAATTTCATTTGTCAAATTTTATTTACTTTTAGCAATTAGTTACATATCACTAATCTAAGTAATCTTGGTATTTCCTATAGTTTCATTTGAAATCTAATTCTTATACTGTTATACTGTTATGCATCTTTTCAAAACTAGTTTTTCAAGTACTGTATGTATATGTATAAGTATATGAGCACCACCACCCCGCCACCACCCCGCCACCCCCCTGCCGCCGTCCCCAAATTTAGACCCTTGGTCCCCCCGTCCTGGAGACGCGTCCCCCCGACGCCCGTGGAACACTGCGTGCAACAAAATAGGTTATATGAAAATTCTCCTAACTATAATTTGTTCGAGATGCTTCCCATCTACAATCAAATCATGGTAAGCTATGGTTTATGTGATTTGTCTTCACATACCATTATTGCTCAAGATTTGATTTTCCTCAAGTCCAGAAAATTTGAGTTTGAATCTTTCTTTCTACCATCAAATCTCTAATAGGAATAAATCCTTTATACAAACAACCAACAAATTGGCATATTGAAACACCTTAAGATTGTGTGAATAAAAGACAATTATGTTTGTCATATGATTCGATAAAGCAACTTTAAAGGAAGCATGCAAAGCAATACATGAGACATGAATTTATATGGGAAACCTTTACGGGAAAAAACTCACTAGCAAAACGATTAGAATTGTATTATTCCAGAAATAAAATCCAATACAATATGGTCTCTTTCACACAATCTCAATCTGTAAACTAATAGCATATAATGTCCAAAACAAAATTTCACGCCTTCAAGATTCAATGACATACAACAATGTCCAGTTTTAACTAACCTTGGCACATCTGTACAAAAAGATAGATAGCCACATAACCATTCAACAGAGAATTTAAATTGTTTGTCTAATTGCCACATAGCATACTGACACTCACATAACCATATGACAATGTTAGCAGGCCACACAGTACATATAACATGACTTCTCCATTAGAATAATCACCACACTAATAAGTCTGTGCCTCACACTTGGTCAAATATCATGGACCCATTTCTCCTAGGCTCGACCAAACACTACCAATGGTTTGTGATAGAAGAAACAGACACTTTATGAGCAATAGCTGCTTGCAATACCTTTAATTATCTTAAAGAACATCTCCATGCTCTTGCTTATTGCTGCATGTACTGCAACAATGCCACAAGTGCACTTGCCCATCATACACACTTACAGTGACATTTCTAATCATGTGATTGTGAGTTCTCCAAATGACTTGTGGTAGGAACATGAAAACACCAAACTTATACAAATCTCCATATTAAACCACAACATCTGAAACTCATTGCAACTGTTTACCAATCTATCAAACAACTGTCACGTGAATTTAGAATAAAGCCAATCAACAACTTTGTTCCAACAATCTCAACATTGTATCAAGCATCATGAAATTGTTCACCTGTTGAGTGGACTAAAAATGTTGGAGAAACTACATATCACATCATTCACATGAGTACTTAAACATGAACAAATTAAGTATTAAAAAAAATCATCTAAACAAATACATAAGAGAAACAAATTAACCTGTTGGAGAAATTACATATCACATCATTCACAAAAGTGCTAAAACATGAGCAACTGAAGTATTAAAAAAAATCACCAAAACAAATAAATAAGAGAACACAAATTACCCTGTTGGAGAAATTACACATCACATCATTCACACAAGTGCTAAAAAATGAGCAACTAAAGTATTATAAAAAATCATCTAAACAAATATATAAGAGAACACCAAATTAACATGTTGGAGAAAATACATATCACATCATTCACACAAGTGCTAAAACACAAGCATCTAAAGTATTAAAAACAGATCATCTAAACAAATACATAAGAGAAGAAAAATTACCCTGTTTTCTTTCAGCAGCAGTGCTATCTGATGATGAGCCATTAGTATCCAATCCCTGAATTACATCACACGTATAAATAAATAAAATCTGAATCACCATAGTAAATTCAAATACTATAGTACAACAATTTCAAACAAAGGTTTCCCATCTAATTCATGCAAAAGCGCAACTGAAAGAAAGAAACCAACTACCACTGGTTAGCATCACTACAGAACAAATGTCACAGAGGAAGTTTGCAGTATTCACTTCATGATACTAGTCCACCAATAATCAAAACTAGTGCATGCAAATGTAGCACTTTACATACCATGCCACAAGCACCATAATATTTCAAGCATTGGATTAGACAAAGTTATAACCAACAATTAAGGACGCACATGTTACTCTGAAATTTTGAGGCAAACAGCTGGAATTAAACCATCTACATTGTACAAAGCTAAACATTAACAATAAATTAACAATCATTTAAATGGGTGCTACTCAGTGCATGCTCTTAACTCTCTTAAAAATGTATTTGTGTCATTGTTAAATGCAGCAGTGTTGGTTATCTTCTTCAGTTCACTAATACAAAGCAACGTAAAAGGATCCATCTAATCCAAATGCCATTCTGGAACATTATGGTTGCTTTTCTTATGCCAAGCCCTAATCAATTGTTGTTAACACAACTATATTGCATTGAAGAGTTTCTTTGTTGTGTTTGAGTGGGATATATGAAAATTCAATCATATCCTAAAGGAGAAGCACGGCTATGCTTATTTCCCAAATTTGAATGCCCTTCTATGGTGTAATGACTTTACATGTCACATTCCCAATTGATGCTTTGCTAAAAATTCGCACCCTGTAAACAGATATCTTCAATGGGTTTGAACTATTCTTGTATTTTAGAATTAGAGTGTTAATGAAGAGCACTAAAATACTGATTATTGAATTAAAAACTTCCATTTAAAAAACCACCATTTATCACAATTCAGTCCTTAATTCTTCTAAGCTTTAAATTTTTGTACATTAAGATCCCATTCAACTACACGATATACAAAACTCAAGAAGGAAATAGACATTTATGTTCATCATTACCTCTGTAGATGAAGTTCCAGCATTTTTGTCCATTTCATCCATCTGTTTTTCTTTTGACTTCAGTCCAAATTTTGCACTTTCTTGATCTCTAAGTATCTGTTCATTGCACTCCAAAACATATTATATAACTCACTCAATCCCTCTTAAAAGTTATAATTTGAATAGAAGAACTAATTAATAACTAAGATTATGCTCAGGATTCACTGATCACTAAAATACTCAAAATTTTGGAATGAATAAGGCATTGAATGACAACCCACCTGGCGTGGTTCCTTTAATTTCTCACGAAGTTCGTCAGAACAGAAATCAAAAATATCTAACTCCAAAGGATAATTTACTTTCTGCACGAACAACAAACATACAAAAACAAGATATGATTAATAATGAAATAATAACCATGTGACATGATCAAAAGGATTTTAAAAGAAAAATCAGCAAATCACCCTCAATATCTTCGCCTTTTGGTTTGACTCTCTCTTCCAAAAGAAACGGACAAATTGGATGGTTAAATATCTGCAAAACAATAAATAATAATTGCGCAAAATGCAAACCATTTCTAAATAGTGAATAAGAAATCCTGATTCCCTGAACTTTAAGCATCAACAAATCAAAATAATTTTCAGATTACACACAAGAAGAATGTGTTTTACCTTGGTAAGCTGTTAATGCGTGACTCTTTCAAATACACTGCAGTACGACCTAACGCAGGTGATACCTTTTCCAAATCAGACTTCAAGCCCTGCATACAAATAAAGCAACTAAACATATTTATGACAAAGTGTATTCAATCAGAAGATTAGACTTTCCTTATTCTCATGCAAAATTGAAGTATTTGAATGACAGAATTAAGTTAAAGTAAAAAGGACATATCATCTATCAAATGCAAATTTACCATGCTCTCTTACAAGATAGCATATTTTGATGATATTTGATAGGTTTGCCTGGGGGTACACCCAGATACATTTGATATATTTTAAGCTAGGTCTTCCTCAAAATGGAAATCTTGATAATTTTTCCTTTATAAAATGGGATTGAGTTATATTTTAAGATTCAAAGTTCTAACCATGTGCCATCAAGAAAATGGTGTTTCTCTAACATATTCAAAATGTTTCAACATCCAATAAAGCCAGCAGATAAGCACAACATTAAGGTTGCAAGAAGCTGACAAAAGTAACTTGGTAAAATGAATAACAATTGAATCAATTGAAAAATAAATACTAGATCAAACTAAAATCATATTCTAAAAAATAGATAAGATTTCAAACTTTTCCCTCAGCCACGACATACATGTTTAAGCCCATCATGCAAATGATTGACCTCCTGAGATATGTGACACTTCAAAGAGAACACTGTCTCTGTTTCCAAAGTTTCCTCTCCGCTTTCAGCACATTGAATCCTATTTGACAAAAACTCCAGCATTAGATCCCATTTATTTTAATATCCAGTAAGAAAAATACTGGCTAATACAAAATTATTTAGATAAGAAGACAACAAACATGTATATAAAGTTCAATTAAATGTCCAAGATATAACTCCTAAATTTTTATTTTATAAAAGAAGTCCATTATTATAGGAAAAGACAGCACCATCTGCATAATAAATTCCAATTTCTAATAGAAGAGATTCAGATGGAAAGGATTTATGAATTGTCTTAAATAACATAATCATCAACACAGTAATAAAGGAGAAAGTTTGTTGTTAGCTCAAAGACATTTCAAATAAATTTATTTTTCATCTTTTTGAATTATAAGACCAACGATAACATTATCTCAAATGCCATATCCTGGCACCAAGAATCCTATTGCTTACTATTTAATGGAAGGTCGTGGATATTGTAGGCACATAGTTGGTAACAAAACCTTAAAGACGACAGTTCAAATAGTTCAGATAGTAACATATGATATTTGGCATCACTCCACTTGATGTCTGGGAGGTCACAAGCTATTTTTTAATTTTTTCACTAACACCCCTCTGAAGCACATCAAGAAACTCAAAATCCTGAAGGAAACAAGGCAAGAAAAGAGAAGTTACACATGAGATTTTGCCTATTCAAAAGCAAGTAGGATGGAATATTTTTGCAAGTTTACAAACCACCTAAGCAAAACTTTTAATAACTAATTAGTTATTTATATTAAACAATAATTCTATAGATTTCAGAGTTGCATGACAGATGATACTTAAACTTGGTATGGAATGATATATAAGAAAGTCACTTGTGAGAAATTTAATTTCACTCTTGTATATAATTATTCTTTATCAATATCTAACATTTTACAAGTCCTTGTGTGTGCTAGAGACACCGTGATAACAAGAAGCAGAAAAGGCCACAACAAAGGAGAGACACATCATGATTTTAAAACTTGTGAGTTTTTTATGCCATTGACTCGCCGATAATACTCACCGAGTTTTTGACAAAAACTTGGCGAGTCCATATTAAAAATTCGACCGCACTGCTTCATTTATTAAAAATGTCAAAAAAAGTTCATTTCATCATTCTGTGTTTTCTAATTTGCTGCTAAGGGGAAAATCACCCTCCCAAACATTTCCAATCTGATTTCCATCGATTCTTGTCAATTATAAGCGGATTTGAGATGGTTTTTAAAGCAAAATTAGATTCCCGGGTAGGATTTCTGATTTTTTTTCCTATGTTTTTTTTAAACATTTTATTTATTTTTTGTTGCATCTAGATGAATAGAAAATCATTCCTAAGTAGTCTAAATTGATTTAGAGTCATATGAACAAAATTTAACACCATTTTTGACATTTTTTATTGATTTTTTCACTGTTTTTTCGAGAATCTCTAATTAAAAAAAAAAATTCAAACCCTAACAGTTTTTGTTTTTTCTTAACTTTCAATGATGTCTAAAATTATTTAAACTAATTTAGATAGTTTACTAAATTTTTTAACTAAAATATTAACTGTCTTTTCACTTTGTATGTGTAGGTTGAACGTTAACCATTAATTTATAATGGCAAATACAGGTAGTTCATCTTCAGCTTCAAGGTCTACCCCGTTAGTAGATGCATGCCCATCTAGATATGTAGGCACTCGTCCTAAAGGTGCTAGAGATAGGGCTTGGAAGTATGTCTTTGAAGGACCGGAACATGGGTCAGTGATACGCATTAAATGCGAGAGAGTATTTCATGGAGGCATAAACCACCTCAAATACCACCTTATAGGCATTGAGAAACATGATGCTAGGGTATGTCCTGGGGCCACAAAAGAAATAAAAAGAGATTTTAATGCCATACTTGCAGCTGGGGAAGAGAAAAAGTTGCAAAGGGAGAGGGAAAAACTAGCCATGTGAGTAACCATAGTTGAATCTCAAGGTGCTTTAATTGACCTTGAACAAGAAGAAGCACTTTAGGGCATAGAGGGCTTTCGTTGTGGCCCACGTATCTGCAAACCCAACACCACCTCGGCCACCACTTCTACTTCTTCTAGTAGAGCACCTGTTGCATCACCATCAATGCCACAGTCTATAGGTAATTATTTTGTGCCCAAGAACACACCTGGAGCACAACCATCATTAGAGGCAAGTGGATGGAATAGGGAGGCGCATGAGAAAATAGACATTGCATGCGCCGATTTTTGGTACTTTAACAACATCCCATTCAATGTGGCAGACAATCCTTATTGGCTTAATTTGGTTACTGCATTGACAGTTTCCAGAAAAGGATACAAGGCCCCTTCTCGCAAGAGCTTGGGTAGGAGGTTAGTAAATAGTCCACTTGATTTCATTTTTATATGTTTTTCTTGTTTATTAAATCAAAATTGTGTACTAAGACCTAATTTCACTTTGTACTTGTAGGTTGCTCACAATTACAGTTGATAGGGCAAAAGAAGTGGTGGACCAAAGAAAAGAATGGAAAAAATATGGCTGTACTATTATTTTCGATGGGTGGACAGATGGCAAAAACCGCACCATAATTAATTTTTTTGTTGTTTGCAAGAACAATGCAATGTTCTTGAAATCGGTGGATGCCTCCAACAAGGTGAAAAATGTTGAAACTTTGGCTCTAATGTTGGAGCAAATTGTCATGGAGGTGGGAGTTGAGAATGTGGTGCAAATAATCACGGATAATACAACAACATATGTGGTAGTAGGTAGAATCCTCCAAGATAGGCACCCCACTCTTTCTTGGACACCTTGTGCAGCACATGTCCTTGACCTTCTTTTGGAGGACATAGGAAAACTTGATTGGGTGACACCAATTGTAGAAGATGCGAGGAGGATCACAAAATATATTTAAAATCACCCTTTGGTTCTTTCGTGATGAGAGAGCACACCCAAGGGAAAGATTTGGTGCATTCTTGGTGCATTGACAACTTTGAAACAAATGTTTGTTCTTGGTGCATTGACGACTTTGAAACAAATGTTTGTGAATCAAGCACGGCTAGACTCACCTCATTCAAAGAAGCCTGAAGGAGAGGGTGTTGAATGCATAGTCTTCGACAACCTATTTGCACAAAGAGTTGCAGAGATTGTGAAGGTAACTTCAAAACTTGAATATTTAATTATTCTTGATTCAAGTCTCTCATTATTAATTTGTAACTTCAATAATTGATATTTTTGTAATTTGTATTTTTCAATTGTAGGTGTCGAAGCCCTTGGTCAAAGTTCTTCACTTAGTAGATGGGGATCAAACCCCAATGGGGTATGTTTATGAGGCCATGGTTAGTGTGATGAACCCTTGCTGGTTCAACTCTTCAACCTGCTGTAATTTGTAGATCTTCTTGTAATTTTTAATTATTAAGATGGTCTTTTAGAAATAGACAGGAGTTGCAGAAGAGGGTTTCTTTAATTTGCAACACATATTGAATAATACATGAATTTAATCAACTGAAACAATGAATTGGAGAATTTAGAAGCATACTCGTAGGTCCTTAGCCAATTTATTGAAAAGAAAGAATAAATCAGCAACTTACAAATTTCTAATTTTTATTCTGGAACAATTCAGATCTGCTCTTATTTAAATACTAAGACACCCAAACAGTGGAAGATGGTGCCAATAAATGAGCAAGCTGTGTGTTTGGGAAAAGAAGCCTCCAAACCACAGAAGAATCAACAACAAAACAGTAAATAGGAAAACCCTACAACAAATCTGCCTTGTAAGAAGCCAAATCTGCCCCAATTCAATTCAATTTGACTTCTGAACGAAGCCAACCAAGCTGCAACAAATCGATTGATCTTTCACAATCTCAAAGCTACTGAATTCTGAAGAATGCATGCTCTCCAAAACAGGTCCAAACCCTAGCCGCCATAACCAAGTGCTCAGAAGAAAATGTCAAATGCTCAATATCGAGAATGAGGTTTAATTTCCATCTTGGCTGCCTAAATACCCAAAAGGTGTGATTTTTGGCAATTAGGGATTTAAAAATAATAACTTGCTTTTAGGGTTCCCAACTTAACCCTAAAAGCCACGCCTAGCTTAGGAGATAATAAATCTTCACTTAAATAAATTTAAGTGATGCACTTTATGATTTTATATTAATATTTCATTCAAATATTAATTGCCTGTGGAACCACTAAAAAATTCATCTCTCATTATTGCTTGAAAAGTGAATCTGTCAGAAGCTAGGGCCACTGTTCGCCATGCCAATGAAAATAGGACCATGTCTATTTTTAGCAATTTTTCCCTAAACAATAGGAAATTCTCATAAAGTGTCAAAAACTGATGAAACGAAGACCAGAACTGAACTCAACACTGAACTAGAACAAATAGACAAACCACTCCTCAAGATACTGCATTACTGACCCCTTTATCCATACTCTGTTAGCCTACAAGGGTCCAAAAATAAGCTAACTCCTCAATCCCAAGTCCCTGACTAGGATGGGGACATTACAGTCCGCCCTCCCAAAATTTGCTTGTCCTCAAGCAAACTCAATGCTGGATGCTGTAAAATGCTATCACACTCCCAAGTAGCATCCTCTATTGGTAGATCCTTCCATTTAATCAAAAATTCCCTGATGACACTTCTCCGCAAATGACGCTCTCTGAACTCCAGAATGGCTTCAGGTACTAGCACTAACTTCCCCTCATCATCTAAGGGTGGTAGAACTGCAAAAGGAACTATTTGTTGTCACAATGCCTTCTTAAGGCGTGACACATGGAACACATTATGAACTTTACTATCAGCCGGTAAATCTAACTCATAAGCCACCTGGCCAACTCGCCTGGAAATCCTGAAAGGAGCATAGTAGCTTGAGTTTCTCTGAGCCCTTCTTTCTAAGAGAGGACTGTCTGTAGGGTTGTAGCATCAAAAACACCATATCCCCGATCTCAAAAGATCGCTCAACCCTCCTTTGATCAGCATATTGCTTTTGTTGATTCTAAGCCTTCTGAATATTATCATGAAGTGCTCTCATAATATCCTGGTTCTCCTGTAGCAAATTCCCAACACTCGGTACTCGGCAATTGCTCATCAATAAATCCAGAAAACTAGGAGCATCATATCCATACAAAGCTCTGAAAGGTGTCATTTGAATAGTCATGTGGTGAGTGGAATTATAACAATACTCGCAAAAATGTAACCACTTCACCCAAGCCTTCTGCTGCCCTGAGATGTACTTCCGCAGGTATCCCTCCACCCACTTGTTGACAATCTCTGTCTGTCCATCAGTCTGGGGGTGGTAACTGGTACTTGGAGTGAGCTTTGTCCTGCAAAGTCTGAATAACTCCTACCAGAAGTGACCCATGAATCTGCTGTCCCTATCACTGACAATACTCCGAGGTAAACCGTGCAATCTAAATACCTCACGAAAGAAAAGATCAGCCACTTGACCAACGGAATAAGTAGTCATGATCGGAAAAAAATGTGCATACTTAGTCAACCAATCAACCACCACATATATGTTGTCTCTCCCTTGGGCTTTTGGCAAGCTCGTAATAAAGTCCATAGACACGCATTCCCACTTCCTGTCAGGAATAGGAAGTGGTTGAAGTAACCCTACAGGGAAGTTGTGCTCTTGCTTGTTCTGTTGGCAAACAGAACACTCTTTGGCGTACTGAAGAACATCAGACTTGAGACCCTTCCAAGAGAATCTCTCTCGTACCTGCCTATAGGTCTTAAAGTACCCAGGATGTCTAGCCATAGGTGAATCATGGAAAGTCCTCAATACTATGCATTTCACCTCAGAACCTGGAACTAAAAATATCCTCTCTTTGTAAATGATGAGGTCATCCACAAGAGAGTACCTGATGTCTTGTACTGTTCCATCAATAATACTAGATGCCCATTGATTCTTGGCATTGCTATAATCAAGTGTTTCCAATCTTTGTACACAATTGCCATGGAGCTCAATTGGGGGCGGCAAGATAAAGCATCAGAAACAATGTTCTAAGTCCCTTTGACATAGGAGATGTCAAAATCATAAGACTGTAACTTGCTGACCCACTTCTGTTGACGCTCATTTAGATCCCGCTGTCCAAGAAAATGCTTCAAACTATTATGATTAGTTTTGACACAAAACTTGTTGCCAACTAAATATTGCCTGAACTTGGCCATTGCATGCATGATGGCCAACATTTCCTTATCATAAATACTATAGCTCCTCTTTGGACCCCGAAGCTTCCTGCTCTCATAAGCTATAGGATGACGATCCGGCATAATTACTGCACCAATAACCTCTCCACATGTGTCACAAATAAGCTCAAAAGGTTTGGTGAAATCAGGTAAAGCAAGAACTGGACATGTAGTCATCAATTGCTTGAACTTCTCAAAACACTCCTGTGTGAGAGGTGTCCAAACAAATGCACCCTTCTTGGTCAAATCAGTGAGTGGTGCAGCATGCCGTGAAAAACCACTAACAAACAGACGGTAGAAGGCACATAAACCAACAAATCCCTTGATTTGAGTCAGGGTCTCAGGCGTAGGCCAATCAACAATGGCACGAACCTTATCAGGATCCATGCGAACTCCCTCTTTGCTGATTATGTGACCCAGATACAAATGTTCTGCCATTCCCAATGCACACTTGGACTCTTTGGCGTAGAAGGACTCCCTATCAAGTATGCCTAAAACAGTATCCAAGTGAACCAAGTGCTCCTCCCAAGTTCTACTGTAAACCAAAATGTCATCAAAGAAAACCACAACAAATCTCCTCAACTGAGATTGGAAGACCCTGTTCATAGTGGACTGAAAGGTAGCTGGTGCGTTGGTCAACCCAAAAGGCATAACCAAAAATTCATAGTGTCCACAATGACATCTAAATGCAGTCTTCTCAATATCCTGCTCCCTGACACTGATCTGATGATAAATTATTCTTAAATCAATCTTGGAGAAGTAACAAGCTCCATGAAGCTCATCTAACAACTCATCAATGCGAGGAATGGGATACCTGTTCTTTATAGCCTTTTTAATCAGCATACGGTAATCAATGCACATTCTGAGTGTACCATCTTTCTTCTTCACCAAAACAACTGATGAAGCGAAAGAAGATTTACTCGGCCTTATGTGTCCCATTGCTAGAAGTTCTTTGATAGTTTTCTCAATTTCATCTTTCAACCGCTTGGGGTGCCCGTAAGGTGTAATCATAATGGATTTGGTGCCTTCTTCAAGCTCAATAATGTGTTCTATGCCTCTATCAGGAGGCCTACCAGGAGGTATGTCACTAAACACCTTTGTATGCTTAACTCTAAGCTCCTGAATATCTGAATGATAAGGTGTTTTATGCTGCTCCTCATAAGTAGGCATGAGTTTACACTCTGCTGCCCAATCCACCATGTCATGCTTGACAAGTCTCTCCATTCTTTTAAGAGTGATTAATTTCAAGTTGCTGGCTTTGATAGCTTTAAGAACATGATTAGTCCCATCAACCTTGAATTTCATCTCCATATCTCTGAGGTTGAATGTAAATTCACCTATGGCATGAAGCCACGTCATGCCAAGAACTACATCCGTATTTCCCATGTTAACCACATAAAAATCAGCTTTGAATTCATAATTATTGAGTTTCATGGGTAAGTCTGAAATCATTCTATCACAAGTCAGCACATTACCATCAACAACTTTCACCCTTATGCCTTCAAACTCTTGAGTTTGAATCCCACGCTTCTCCACCAACCGTGCATCTATGAAATTATGAGTTGCACCTGTATCAAGTAGAGAAATGACTCTTTGACCAGCCAAGAGTCCACGCAACCTAAAAGAACCTTCTCCTTGCATGCTAGACATATGAGCTTCCCGTAGATCGAATTCTCCTTCATTTTCAATCTCCTTTTCTGAATTTTCAGTCTCGGAGTCATTTTGATCAGCTTGCTGGTACATGTTATCAGTCATGTTTTCTCCCTCATAAAACCACTCCATATTCCTATTTTGACCCTTAGGCTTGAGGGGACAGTCATGGTTTTGATCATAAGGACCCTTACAATGAAAACATAGCCTCCTTCTACGCAAATCATTGAGTGTTTCCCTATCCAAAGGCGCTGTAAACTTCTTCCCTTGGTCCGCATTTTCTGATTTCTTTTGATTAGACTTGCTGTCATTAAATGATGAGGATGGTTTTGAGTTGTTAGGAGTGAACTTACTACGAGGAGCGGTAAGTTCCATGCTGCGTGCCTTCCTCATGGCTTCTTGCAAGTAGGGGGATCAAAAGCCTTAATCCAACCTTTCATAGGCTCATAAAGACCTTCAACAAAAAGAATGACCAGTCTTCTCTCTGAAATGTTAGTTACCATAACTGAAAGCTTCTGAAATTCACTAATATAAGATTCCAAGCTGCCCATTTGTTTCAACTGAGCTAAATCCCTGAAATACAACTCTGGATCTCTTTTATCAAAACGCTCAACCAATCTGTCAGTGAATTCTTGGTATGTAGTAATAAGGTCATGATGCAAAGTCACCATCCCATGGTGCCACCAATCATGGGCTACCCCATCCAAATGCAAAGCTGCAAACTTAATAGCATCTTCTTCTGACATAGGACGTAGATTCAGTAAGGTATCCAACTTGCTAATCCATGCTCTGGTTGTAACACTACCGCTGCCATCAAAAGTAGAAAGTATGAGCTTGTTGATTGCATATTTGAGATCATTAGTTTTGTTCCAAGGTTTCCTGTCATTCCAATTCCACTTCTTGTTGTGTTCCCTCTTTTGACTCATAAACTTGTCAAAGTTAAGATGTTCCTTAACTCTCGGTGGTAATACATCCCATTCATCATGAAGTGTGGTTACGTTAACTGTAAAGGCCACCTCATCTTCCTCCTCAGCCACGTCCTCTTCTTCAAGTTCATTTCTAACAAAGGTTGGGTGTGTAGGTCTATAATAGGTGTGTGTGGGAGTCACGCTTGCCCTTGGGCGACTAGCAACACTAGCATTTTCCTCCTGGTTCTGATTATGCCCCCTTGGCACAGTGATCTGTTGTATCGCTGTAGTCAACTGCTGCAACACATTTGCCACTTGTCGTTGCCATGTTACTAAACCCCTCATAACAACTCCAGCATCTTGGTCCTCATTTTTCACAGCCTCTCTGTGTGGCTCATCATCATTCCTGTCCCCCATAATTTCCAAGGGTATTTCTTCAGTTTGATTAGGATCACCCTGTAAATCAGGTCTCCTGCGTGTGTAATACCTATGAGGCCCAGTCTGTTGTTGATGCATAAAAAAAATTCTAACCCTCCAGCTAAGCAGGATCAAAGCTCTGATACCACTGTGATGAACCCTTGCTGGTTCAACTCTTCAACCTGCTGTAATTTGTAGGATCTTCTTGTAATTTTTAATTATTAAGATGGTCTCTCAGAAATAGACAGAAGTTGCAGAAGAGGGTTTCTTTAATTTGCAACACATATTGAATAATATATGAATTTAATCAACTGAAACAATGAATTGGAGAATTTAGAAGCATACCCGTAGGTCCTTAGCCAATTTATTGAAAAGAAAGAATAAATCAGCAACTTACAAAGTTCTGATTTTTATTCTGGAACAATCCAGATTTGCTCTTATTTAAATACTAAGACACCCAAATAGTGGAAGATGGTGCCAATAAATGAGCAAGCTGTGTGTTTGGGAAAAGAAGCTTCCAAACCACAGAAGAATCAACAACAAAACAGTAAATAGGAAAACCCTACAACAAATCTGCCTTGTAAAAAGCCAAATCTGCCCCAATTCAATTCAATTTGACTTCTGAATGAAGCCAACCAAGCTGCAACAATTCGATTGATCTTTCACAATCTCAAAGCTACTGAATTCTGAAGAATGCACGCTCTCCAAAACAGGTCCAAACCCTAGCCGCCATAGCCAAGTGCTTAGAAGAAAATGTCAAATGCTCAATATCAAGAATGAGGTTTAATTTCCATCTTGGCTGCCTAAATACCCAAAAGGTGCGATTTTTGGCAATTAGGGATTTTTAAAAATAATAACTTGCTTTTAGGGTTCCCAACTTAACCCTAAAAGCCATGCCTAGCTTAGAAGATAATAAATCTTCACTTAAATAAATTTAAGTGATGCACTTTATGATTTTATATTAATATTTCATTAAAATATTAATTGTCTGTGGAACCACTAAAAAATTCATATCTCTCTCATTATTGCTCGGAAACTGAATCTATTAAAAGCTAGGGCCACAGTTCGCCATGCCAATGAAAATAGGACCATGTCTATTTTTAGCAATTTTTCCCTAAAAAATAGAAAATCTTCATAAAGTGTCAGAAATTGATGAAACGAAGACCAGAACTAAACTCAACATTGAGCTAAAACAAATAGACAGACCACTCCTCAAGATACTGCATTACTGACCCCTTTATCCATATTCTGTTAGCCTACAAGGGTCCAAAAATAAGCTAACTCCTCAATCCCAAGTCCCTGACTAGGATGGGGACATTACAGTTAGGGCCAAGGAGTCTATCAAAAATTACTACAAGGGGGATGGATAGACTCAACTTTGACCCCATCTTGGAAATTATTGATAAGAGATGGAACAATCAACTCCACCAACCCATTCATCCAGCAAGGTACTACCTCAACCCTCGTTTGAAGTTTGAGGATTCTTACTCAGATCTCAATGGAAAGGTCATAGAGGGCCTCACTACATGCATTCAGAGGATGATACTTGAGCTTGAAGTGAGAGACCTCGTTGTGTCCGAACTCCAAAATTAGGAGGAAGCAAGGGGTAAGCTATTCTCTTCAAAGATGGCCAAGAGAGGAAGAACCACTCAAACCTCAAGTATAATATTTGGAGTCTAAAGTAATAGATAATTTGATAAAATATGTTTTCACTTTTTGCTTTGCTTTTTAACTTTTCAATATTTTATTTTGCAGATGTTTGGTGGCAAAGTTGGGGTGGAAATACCTCAAATCTCAAAAAAATTGCCTTAAGAATCTTATGTCAGCCTTGTAGTTCATACAATTGTGAGCGCAATTGGAGCTTGTTCGAAGCCATCCACACAAAAAAAGAGGAGCAAGTTAGCTCAAAAACGCCTCATTGACCTTGTCTTTGTGCAATATAATCTTCAGTTGCATATAAGGAAGATAGAGGAAGCACCATCTAGTCCAATTGATTTGGATGATATAGATCCTTACCGTGATTGGAAATCACAGGAGCACCCTCCATTGTTTACTAAGGATGACATCTATGATTTGGAGAGGCGGGCTATGGAGGAGGAGGGTGGATTTGGATTCACACTAGATGACATTGAGGAGGATGAGGAAGATGAGGAGTCATTGCCAATGCTGGGAGCAACTGGAGGCAGAGCTACAACCAAGATGGAGGCCGAGCCACAACCTGAGCTAGTCATACCAAGCGAGGAGGCTCAGCCACAACAGACTTCTAGGACTACACCCTCTAGTTCTACCTCTCCCCTAGTTTTTACTAGAGCTGGGAAGAGGAAGATGTAATTGTATTGATGTATTTACTTATAGTTTTACAAAAACTATTTACTATTTTGCTTCTAGCCATCAGCATTCCTCATGAGGATGTGATTTTGTACCCACTTTGCATTTAAATCAATTAAATATATCTAGACTCAGCTTGTTTCTTTTGTGTTCTCATTTATTGACTCATTGGATGCATCTCCTCATTTAATTTTGCAAAAAAAATGCATTTCTAATTAAATTTAAGCAATTTTTTTAGTTCCCGAGTTTTTGCGGAGTGTTTTTTTGGGACTTGGTGAGCTTTTGGCTTTGGCAAGTAGTTCAACTATGGTTTGCATCAACCAAGAGCATACACAAACTACAAATTAATTTAGTATTTGCATTCTTTATGGTATGACTTATCTATTTGTGCATTGTGTCTCCTTGATTTAAGTCATTATACAACTCTTGATTTGACTTTACCTTGCATTTGTTGTGTAATATGATTATTTGACTGGATTGACATGTTATTTGTTTGTAAGCAAAGGTGTGTTATTACCTATTTATATTACCAAATTAAAAATTGTTTAACGGCCTTGTTGCAAATGAACTTCTTAATTTATCAAAGATTTCAACATATAAGTATATTAGAATATTAGGATTTTAGTATATTTTACAAGGACTAGAAGTAATTTAAATCCCATCTAATATACTAAAATCCTAATATTCTAAATCCTATCTACATGCTATAACCCTAAGTGTTAGACATTGGGTAAGAAGAAATACTTATTTGTCAATGATTTCAAAATGTAATCAGATATGATATTCTACTCTGAGAATGCAGATGTCAAAATGTAATCAGATATGATATTCTTCCCTGAGAATGCAGCATGAGTAGATAGGAGAACAGACACTAAATGAAGAAAGCATCGAAAGTAATTTGCACAATAAGAGAACGGACATGAATGGACCTGCAATTCACGGTAGAATGAGTGCTTTAGTTCAAACTCCTAAGAAAACATTGAAAGTGTAACTAATATTCATTATTGGTCTATGTAAGGAACGTAGCAAACAATGTATTTAGATCTACATATATAGAATGATTACACATTTGTTGTGAGTGCACAAAAAAATCTGGAGTGAAATGTGTGTGTTGATTTGTATCATCGGAAGTCTGTTCATTCTGGTGTTCATTGTCTTCACTGTATTGGCATGTCTAATATCTTATAGTGCTTTCAGTTCAAATAAATGGTTGGAAGTTGTGTGGAGAAGTTGAAACTTCCCAAACCAATTGTAACTGCTTAGTCGGTTAAAAACGTCCTCATCATGTTACCAATAGAGAGAGAGGAAATATTATATATGCTGCTTAAGTTTGATAAAAAAAAAAGAGTTAATATGCAATAAAAGAGTATCTTTGATAGAAGAATTTCGATTCAGAGTAAAGTAGACTTTGTTGATAAGTAAAAGATATGTTTCGAAGGAAGTGAATGTTTGCTATTGCAGAGTGCGCTGAAGACCTATCATGCTGTGTATATGATGTGACGTTGAACAGTAAAAAACATATCTTAGTCAGCATTGAGTGCTTTGAAAGATTTTATTATGTGTGAGTATGGTGTGTGCATGTGAAGAGTTGTAATCTCATATCATTCTGTGATGATATTTTGATTGTGTAAGACATACAGAAGTAAAAGGAAAGAAGACTGATTTATTTTTATTACACTATATGTACATAGTGCTGTAAGTATGAATTATTTTGTGACAGATTAAAAGTATAATGCAATCTGTATTTTTGTTATTTTAATTCAAGATGAAGTTCAGTATCAAGAAAACAATGATATATCCCCTCTAACGAGTTCATTCTGAGATGATATGAACAAGCCATCAAGAGATTGCTTACAGTACTAAGATTATACAAACATGTTAACAGAATATTGTTGATATTGCTGTTGTAATGTATGAAACAGAACAGTATATTTGAAGAACAATAACAATCAGATTGTGATATCTTTGTAATCCATACACATCTTCAAAGTTGTAACATCTAACTTTGCAGATTTGAAATCAGAGACATGTCTTATTTGTAATATTCTTTTGGTTGGTGCCACGAGGATTCTGAGTTGGTGCTCTCAGAATAGGGGTTTGGTGACTCCTTAGGGTTAGTGCCCTTAAACACTATAATTGAAGTTTCGATCGTGAGGCTGGATTAGGACAGTAGATCCTAGCAGCATTCTCACAGTGGTTTTCCCATCCTGGGTTTCCACGTAATTCTTGTTATTGTCTTTCTTGTGCATCTCTTTTCATTCCTTTCAGTTTTCAGATTGAAGCTTATTAGACCATAGTTGAACACAGGTATGGTCAACGATTTGACCCCAAGAATATAGCCATTTGTGTGGCAGTGTTTAGGTATGAGTCCATACAAATAAGGCAAAAGATCAAGCCACTTGAGATATGTCAAGATTCCCTTTCACCAAGACTCATAATTACCCTTTTCTAGGATTATAAAAACCTATGATACTTAATCAAAAGAAAAAATTAGACCCCAATAACCTCAATGCCTATAAAGCAGATCAAATGAAATCATCTCATGCAAACAAATCCTTTAAAGGTGCAAAACATCCAAGTAATTGACCGAAATGTTAAAACACAAAAATCTAAATAAAATGTACATGGGATGATTTCTAGGAAAAATGCATGAATGGATCTGGAGAGCTTTGAAATGCCTTTCCAACACTGCAAGAATCAAGAAATCGGAGATAATGGAAAAAAGTTGCGAGCTCAAAAGTAGAAAATGATGATCTAACTTTGACTGATATGAAAATGAACCAACAACAAAATCTAAAAAAAAATCTTGTACCATTGGATCAGACTCAGAACTAGCTTTTTTACAATATCTCATTCATGCAATTTTGACATCTATGCAAAAATTATGGACAGTTCATAAAAGCAGGTCCAAAGGGCCAAAAGGGGTCTTGGGGCAGGTACAGGTGCTGACATCAGCAGTCATATTGCTAACACCAGCAAAACCAGCAACATAATCGGATTGCTATGGGCAGATGGAATATTCTTTTCAAACAGAATATTCCCTGACTAACAAAATATTCTCTAACAAAATATTGTCATAATGATGGACATGACAGAATATTTTGTTTGTTCCATGAATTTGTTGCTGGCAGAATATTTCTCTGTGCATCTCAACGGTACAGCTGTATAGACAAAATTTTCTTGGAAACGTCTCCCTCTCAAAAAAGCCCAGTCAACTACTCGGCTTTTGGCAAATGAATTATCGATTATTAGGTTTTTGGCAGCTCTAGATGCAATGATGAGATCCGTTTTGCTCCAGGATGCACCGATTTTTTGCACAAGGCTGAAAGTTACTTCAAATCTCATTCCCTCTAAAAAACATACAGAAAAATTGCTCAAATTTTGATGAAATGACTGTCGATTTGTAGGTTTTTGGTCATTGCAAACACAATAGTGAGGTCCATTTTGCTCCATAGTGCACTGAAAATTGTCCACCTCCAAATCCCACAAAAGAAGAGTTGTAGGTTCCAAATCTTATGATTCTTTAACCCCTCTTGAGAAAAACCCTCAAAGATTGAGAAGGAGTTTGTTATATCCACGCTCTAATACCATGTTAGAGTTGATCCCTCATCCCCACAACTCCCAAAAATCACCTGCAATCACCTGTCACACACAAATAGAAAAATAGGCTATGGAGGCCAAAAGACAATTGATCTAGAAAGATGAATCATATTGATTATGCAAACATTTGAATATCTGAATTAACTGAATAATTGAATTAACCTGAATGGGTAATAATGTTACAATGTGTCCCTATAAAGGAACAAAAAAAATATAGCATAACCTAAAAAATAGGAAAAACAGTCCTAAGATTAACTTATGTGAAATAGAGTGCAGGAAGACCTAATTAATCTAACACAAATATTATTTATTTCAATTATTTATTGATTCAAGACAGTTTTTTAGGGGTGAGGAGATCCATTCAAAACCCTCACTGCACCAATCAAGAAAAATAAAATGTTAAATACTGATTCCGGCATTGGATGCATTTATAAAACAAAAAATATAAATCCAATTCAGTGAAGAAAAATTCAAAGACAATATCAAGTTTCAAATGAAAACACAGAAACCAAGTTGAAGTGAAACAGAAATATGTCGTTGTTTACAGTTTATATTAAAGGTTGATTAATGTTAGCAAACAGTGAGTTAAGTAAAAAACACTTTGTCCTGTTGTCATCCTACAATATGCATGTAACTGCTAAGGACCCAGATAAAGAATAATTTGGCAAATTATATTTATCTCTATGAAACTTCTAAAAAGCAAATAGTATAATTAGAAGATTTAATACTCACTTGCTGACAAGCTCAATCCCAAATAACTGCTTCACAGCTTCATCATTATCTCTGCAAAAATAAAAATAATCAAAAGCGAAAATATACCACCGCTGGTTGTAAATAAATTGTAAGCACAAAAGAACAAAACATTTAATAAGCCATAAAACAACAAATGTCATATGCAAAGCAATTATAAGAAAAAATTTAAAAGAGAAAGTAACATAGAGATTAAGATATAAAGAAGTAGCAAACATGCAAAAACATAAATTATATGGGTTTAACATGCAAAGCATATACTTCATGCCGTATTGCTTCAGATTTTCCCTACCCACTAGGCCCGTGAAGAATTTTCAAAATACCTGGGGATTATGTCCTAATGCTACAGCATAAATCACACAATAATGAAAGCTTCAAATGCAGAAGCATACACAGTTAATTACAACTTTAAAGCTGTTTTTCATTTCTTTGACAGCTTACAACAAAACCTCCACAACTGATACAAATCACAGCCCCACAGAAATCAACATGGTGTACTATGTTGTTCTAATATGTTACAACTTCAATTTATCAGTCCTTCAAAAAACTTATAGGAATCTAAAGCCCTCCAATCTAAATCAATGATGCATATTTACACTTTATTGTACTTATTTAGCTAAATAAAAGACTTTCACTTCAGTCCTTCAAAGTGAAATGCAAAATAGAATAGCTGGAACCACTTGAACTCTTTCCACACATTCACACAAAACCCAAGCAGAAGTTCGTGTCCGAACTAAAAATCTCAACACTCCCTCTTAGTGAGTTAGGAATTCTACACCAATCCAAGTTTGTCTCTAAAAGCCCCAAATTTCCCTTGTGCTAAGGGCTTCATCAAAATATCAACTAATTGTTGATCTATGGAAATGTATTGGAGCTTCACTGCTCCCTTCTGAAAGCTATCTCAAATGATAGTTATATCTAATCTCTATGTGCTTGAATCTGTCAAGGAATGCTACATTCTCCAAGAATTTGACATAACTTTGATTATCACAATAAATGACATGGGATCCAACTCCTGATCAAACAACCATGCAAGTAACTTGCAAAGTCAGATGGCCTCACAACTACTGGTACAAGCTTCAATATACTCTACCTCTTTAGAGCTAAGTGTCCCTGAAGTTTGCTTCCTATTGAACCAAGATACAATTCTTAAACCCAAGCTAAAGCAACACCCTGAGGTGCTCTTCCTAACTGTTCTACTTACTGCCCAATCAGTTTATAAACCCTTACAACTTCACTTCACCAACACCCAGATATCTCAGACCATACTCCACTATGCTCTTTGAATGCCTAAGCACAAGTTTTGCTGCTACCATGAACTAACTCAAGGCGTTTACTGCAAAAGATATATTTGGTCTGGTGTTGACCAAATACATCAAGGAACTTATCAGCTGCCTATAAATCATGGGATCAATCACCTTTGAATCTAAATCTGTTACATTCTTCAAATTAGTGATCATAGTTGTGGCCATTGGTCTGCAATCCTGCATTCAAAATTACTTCGATGAAATGTTCCACCCAGAATATCTATATTTTCACTCAGAATAACCATCTTTATTTACACAGATATAAGATCTAAAACAGAGGAATCCCAGATTTTTTCAACTCTAAACATAATCTGATTCCCAGCAATATCACCAGTTTAATCAAATTGCTTCAGAACAAAATAGTATTCATATTGCAGACGACATGGGCACTTGAAAGAAGATGTAGTCATACAGTCAATACATCACATACAGATTTAATAATAATCTTTGCTCAGTCCAGAAATTGTAGAAGTAAATTGAATCAGATCTAAAAATGGCAAACAAATCTCAAACTAACTGGCCTGCCTAGTGTTGAAAGTGTCACTGGCTCCTTCCACAGATAGCCCGATTATTGTCTTGCAACTTGGAAATGGCACAGCTAGCAGCCATCAAACCTGATGATGCCCCTGAACAATGATCCAATCTGCTTCCTTTCGTGATGGCAGAGCTCCATATAGTGTGTCTTCTTCTCAGATCCTTGGCTGAGGAACACTTAGAGCAATGTGCCTTGCTTAACTTTGTCTGAATTGCAGCAGACCCAATGGCAGCTCTAAATCGCCCCTTCCTCCTCGCTTTGCTAGTGTTGATAAGAGAGACAGCAACGGGAAACAATCCAGCTGTCAGCACAACAGTAGATCACGTCTCCGCTCCTTGATATCCCTAATTTCTCCAACCTCCTTTGCCTCTGAGGTTTTCGTCTTGAGAGAGCAGAGCATTTCATTTTAATGCAGTTTGTATTCAAAACTTCAATGCCCTTCCTATCGCAGCTGCCATATAAATACTATTCATCTCCTCAGGTCAGTCCTTGGTAGCAAATAGCCCAGCATGTTACACAAGTCGGCCAAGTCAGCCAAGAGAAAAAGTATTTTAAAATTCTATTTATTGATAATCTTTATTTAATCTTTATTTAATATTTTATTAATTATTTAATAAAATAACTGACAGAAATAAGGATGTTAATCAACACCACCAGGCTGGATAACCCAACTCTAAATCAGCGTTATCACAATCCTCCCATCCCAAAATTGCTTGGCCTCAAGCAATTTCAGACTAGGATGTTCAAATATCTCTATCCCCTCCCACGTTGCATCCTCAAACAGAAGACTCTTCCATTTCACTAGATATTCAAAAATGTTCTTGTTCCTCAAACCTCTTTTCCCTCACCCCCAACACTTTTTCAAGTTAAGATTGATTTGCCCTAATCATCAAGTGGTGGCAGCTCATGTGAAGGGGTGATCTGCTGTCAAAGGGCTTTCTTAAGACACAAAACATGGAATATATTATGAATTATGTTGTTAGCTGGAAGTTCTAGCTCATAAGCTACCTCACCAATCTTCCTTAATACTGTGTAGGATCCATAAAATCACGGCTTCAGCTTCTCAACTCCACTCCCTTTGATAGAAGACTGCCTATAGGGCTGCAACCTCAAGAACACCATGTCACCAACCTCAAAAACTCTCTTATTGAGTGCATATCAGCATACATCTTTTGCTGGTTTTGAGCCTACTCCACTATCCGTAATGATTAAATCCACAAAAGAAATAGCATCATACCCATAAAGTGCCTTAAAGGGAGCCATACCCGTTGACATATGATGTTTTGTGTTGTAGCAACATTCTCCCAAATGCAACCACTTGATCCATGTACCAGCATACATCTTTTGCTGGTTTTGGGCATACTGCAAGTTCTCTTTGGGAGTCTTCATGATTTCCATACTTTGTTGTACATCTTTGGCTCTTGAAACTCTACTATCCGTAGTGATTAAATCCACACATGAAATAGCATCATACCCATAAAGTGCCTTAAAGGGAGCCAGCCATACCCATTGACATGTGATGTGTTGTGTTGTAACAATATTCTTCCAAATGCAACCACTTGACCCATGTTGTTTTCTGCCCTGTAACGTAATTCCTTAAGGATCCCTCTACCTGTTTGTTCATGATCTTGGTTGGCGCATCAGTTTGTATATGATAGCTAGTGCCTAGTATCAATTTTTTACCTATCAATCAAAAGAGTTCTTGCCAAACAAGCTAAGAAACCTGCTGTCCCTGTCACTTACAATGTTCTTTGGCAAACTATTAAGTCTGAAAATCTCTCTAAAAACAGATCTGCCACTTGTGGGGCTTTATATTCCAAATATATTGCATGAAAGTGAGCATACTTAGCAACCCTATCAACAACCACATATATACAATCCTTCCCTTGGACCTTTGGCAACCCCGTAATAAAGTTTATGGATATGCTCTCCCATTTTTTATTTGGCACGGGTAGGGGCTACAATAGAAAAGCATGCTCTATTTTGTTTTGTTGGCATTCTATACACTCTCTAACATGTTGTCATACATCATTCTACCGCCCTTTCCATTAAAAACATTCTCTCACATGCTTGTATGTCTTGTAGAAGCCAGGATGACAAGCAAGTGGTCTGTCATGACATGCCCTCAAAATCCTCTCCATCTTGGATTCATGGTATGAGATACACCCAATCTTTGTAAAGGATGATCTCATCAACCAAATTAAACCTATTATCTTGCAATTTCCCTTCCAAAATATTTTTAGCAATTGGATTCTTGACATACTCAGAAGCATTCCAATTGGCAGATATATCAGTTATACAACAAGAATAGGGCTTCCTAGAAAGTGCATCAGCCACCACATTATTATACCCTTCTACATAATATCAAAATCATAGGCTTGGAGTTTGCTTACCCATTTCTGCTGCCTATCATTAAAATCCCTTTGGATGAGGAGGAATTTCAAACTATTATGATTCGTTTTGACCACAAACTTCCCACAAACCAAATATTGTCTGAATTTGGCTAAAGCATGCATGATAGCCAACATCTCTTTGTCATAAATAGAGAAATTTTGTTCATCCTCCTTGAGCTTCCTACTCTCATATGCTATGGGATGTTTATTTTGCATCAAGACATCCCCAATGCCTTCTTCTAAAGCATCACATTATAGAACAAAAAGAAGTGAGAAGTCTGGAATTGTCAAAACAGGACATGAAATCATTACCTCCTTAAGTTTATCAAAAGCTTGTTGGGTTCTTGGACTCCAAGAGAATGCCTCTTTCTTTGTCAAATTTGTCAAAGGAGCTGCAAGTTGTCAAAACCTTTTCACAAATCTTATGTAATAGCTGCAAAGTCCCACAAATTCTCTCAAATGTGTCAAATTCCTTGGTCTAAGCCAATCCTAGATTGCCTTAATCTTCTTCTCATCCACACTAACACCTTGGGAACTAATCTTCAACCCCGATTATTAAATTTTGGTCATCCCAAACTCACATTTGGAAACCTTAGCATTAAAAGAATGCCATTCAAATATGCCAAGCACTTCATCTAAATGCCTCAAATGATCCTCCCATGTCTTACTATAAATCAAAATGTCATCAAATAAAACCAATACAAATTTCCTCAACTGAAGAATGAATACCTGATTCATGCATGACTGGGAGGTGGCGGGTGCATTGGTTAATCCAAATGCCATGACCAATAACCCATAATGCCCATAGCGACCTGATATCCATTACTCAGTTATCAGGGAAAGCCATTTATCCAATTTTCAAATACATATCAATGTGTATTTTGGAAACCATTACGAGTTTAATGTCCAGCAATAACATGCTTTTGTGCCCCAAATGAAATTTTACATTTTTTTATTGAATAATTCCATTCCCAGTAGTGCACCAGAACACACCAGCAACTCATGATGTTTAGGGGCAACTACCAACTTTCATTCTGTTAATTTGTAACTGACAAAACAAAACAGCTGTCAGATTTATCAGGTCCATGCTTGAATCAAACACCAACGCCAAGAATAAAGACATGCTATACAAAAAGCAAATTTGAAACATGGATAATTATAAGCATTGTTAGGATTAATATTGCAGACAGTAACCAACAGAATCACCTAGCAAACAATGCAATACATCTAACACAATGCCCAGTGATCATGGTTCACATAATTGTAAGTTGTAACTAAAAAATTTAAATTTGTGATCACTTCTCAACGCACAGCTAATATTAATGTAAATAACATTTTTTTATTATTTGAATCATACATTAAATGACACTACACTGAATGGACAGACAGAATTCGTGAACCATTCCGATACTTGAACAGAAAAGACAGAAAGCTAGATAAAGAGGGAGAACCTAAACAAGCATGCCTAAAATAATCATCCCACAAAAGTGCCATTCCAGGAAATAAAATGATAAATTAGGATGAACTTAACATCCATGCTACATAATTTTACAGATCCATACTTGTGAGAATAAATCCGTTAATCTTCCTCCTTAAAAAGGATCATAATTTACAACTTACCTCGAATCTAATGATTTTAGAGACTGAGACAACGTGTAAATAAGCTGTGTCCAGCATTCCTCTGCATCCTGCAATAACTCTCTATATGAAAAAACTTGTAACAACAATGCTAAAAAAAGCACATATTGATTTACTTTCTAAAGAATGAAACATAAAAAAGTAATAACTTTTGATGACACAAGGTCCTATCCTTACGAGACAAATTTACAATAATTATAAGAATAAAGAAAAGAAGCCAGTGTATTGTTATTTAGATTCCATCACAAGCAAACTCCATCTTAAATATCTCATAATTGTGCCAAAATTCTCACCATTAGATTATCATGCCACAAATATCCCTAGACTAACCTACCTGTTGCATGAATAAACCATTATGTTGCTGACCAAACTGGGGATACTTTTTTCTCAGCACCTGTACAAGCAAAAGCAAAAAACATTCATATGATGATGGTGTATAACTATAGAATGATCGATACAAACTCAAAAAAGCAAATATACACGCTAAGTTTCAAAAACAATTATTCACAAAATTACTTTAAAACCCTTTGTAAAACTGCTACCAAAAAAGACCATAACAGCAAAAAGTCAACTAGATATTGCATATCAATACCAGTTACAATTAAAAAGCAGAAAATATGCCAAATTTTTTATATTATTTGTTGCTATAAATGAGATCAAATCTGAAACTTGTTACACTTGACTAATTAACAGTCAAATAGTATATAGAATTTCCTCAAAATAAGGTAGTTGCATACCAAAAGAATTGATTCCATGAACTCATTAGGGTGAACACTGTTGGATTATTGTCATTGATGTCAAAGAGCATTTTGTGGCATATTTGATGGAGATAAGCTTGTGCCAAATTTATGGCACCATGATCAAGATGTCATCAAGCAAGGAGGAGATAAATTAGTGTTCAGTTCAAAATCGCAAAATATTTTTTTATTGATGTGGCTGACCCCACTCTTAATGCCACCCACTTATGGGAATTAAACGATGCATTTACATATTATTTCAAAAGGGACGACCCCCTTGAGAAGTTCACCTTAACTTGAGGACTGCAAATAAATTAAATAAAATTCTTCAGCTTATGGCCGACCCCCCTTGATTTGGGTGCCCACTTTAGGCAAGCAATAAAAAATTAAATAAAAAGTACATATATGCTGCCTTAACCGACTAGCATAAAGGGTTGTAACCATTGGTAAAGTGGTACAATTTGCATGTCTAAAAAGAAGAACATTTGGGGTTCATTTGATCAGGCATTCATTGAATAATGAATATCCTTCATATGAAAAAGCAGAGATGAAGTCATTTGTAGCAGACTTATGAAAGTTATAGTTGCAGACCTAAAAAGATGATAATATGTGTAAAGACTTTGCTAAGGAGATGCAAAAAAAATTGAAATGTCAAATGCTTGGTGAGTTATCTTTCTTCCTTGGGCTATAGATTTCTCAATCGGATAAAGTGATTTTCATCTCACAAACCATGTATATTAGGATATGTTAAAGAAATTTAGAATGCACGACTATAATCCTATTAGCACTTAAAGAAACTCAAGTGCAAGCATAAAAAGGATATTCAAATATTTGAAAGGAACAATGGATTTTGGCCTATGTTTCCACGAGGTGAAGATTTCACCTTAACAACATATATAGATGCAAGTTGAGCCGGTAGTGTTGATGATAGAAAGAGTGCAAGTGGGATGCATTCTTTCGAGGGATGCACACAAGTTCTATGGATGAAACAAACTTTAAAGAATATTAAGGTTGAGTATGAACATCCCATCTTCATTTTTTGTGACAATATGAGTGCAATCAACATCTCGAAGAATCCAGTCATGCACTCTAGAATAAAGCATATTCCCATTAAGTATCACTTCTTAAGGGAGCAAGTGGTCGATCAACAAATAAAATTGGACTATATTGCTACAAATGAACAAACTTCAGACATCTTCACAAAGCCTCTTCCAAAAGAGACTTTTGAGTATCTAAAGGAGAAATTGGGAGTGATATCACTCTCATCCAATCACTAAGTTCTTCAAAAAGAGCATATGTTCGGCGGCAGGGGGAAATTATTGCCATTGATGTCAAGCATTTTGTGGCATATTTGATGGAGATTAGCTTGTCCCAAATTTATGGCACTATGATCGAGATGTCTCAAGCAAGAAGGAGATAAATTGATGTTGAGTTCAAAATTGCAAAATATTTTATGTTGATGTCACAGACCCCCCTCTTAATGCCACCCAATTATGGGAATTAAAAAATGCATTTAAATATTATTTCAAAAGGGACGATCCCCTTGAGAGGTGCACCCTAACTTGAGGGCTGCAAATAAATTAAATTAAATTCTTTTGCTTGTGGCTGACCCCCCCTTGGCTTGGGTGCCCAATATATATATATATATCCTACCTTGGCCAACTAGCATAAAGGGTTGTAACCGTTGGTAAAGGGCTGCACTTTGCATGTATAAAAAGGAGCATTTGGAGTTCATTTTATCAAGAATTCATTGAATATCCTTCATATGAAAAAGCAAAGATAAAGTCATTTGTAGCAGACATATGAAAGATATAGTTGCAGATCTAAGAAGAGATATTATGGAAGACTTATGAAGAATATTATTGCAGATCTATGACCAGAAATTGGTGAAGACTATAAGTAGATTTGAAGAAGAATTTTGGGCAGATCTAAGAGATCAATTGAGCATATGTTAGGGCAGATTTTGGCAAAGTTTTGAGCCAATTTGTATCTGATTCAAGAAGAAGATTAAGCACTTATCACTTTATTATTTTTAGAGGTTGGTGCCTCTTATTCAATGAGATTGGTGTCTCTTGCTGAGTTGGTGCTCAGTTATGGGGATTGGTGTCTCCAGAGGGTTCGTGCCTACAAATCGTCTAAAGGGGATTGGTGTCTCTTGTGAGTTGGTGCCTACGAAGATTGTAAGGTGTTTCTCATACAAAAGCAATATTTTGCCATGGTTTTCTCCTGCAAAGGTTTCCACGTAAAATCATGTGTTCTAGTGTTCCTAATTGCTAGATCTAGCATTTTTGTTACTATTGTGGATGG
This sequence comes from Cryptomeria japonica, assembly GCF_030272615.1. NCBI lineage: Eukaryota > Viridiplantae > Streptophyta > Pinopsida > Cupressales > Cupressaceae > Cryptomeria > Cryptomeria japonica. The sequence goes on from NC_081407.1 coordinate 319,294,887, forward strand.
TTAAGTTTTGATGCATTGCCATTGTGATTAATTAAGTTTTGGAAAGTAAAAGTTTGTTGTTATGCCAAAACATCTCCCAACAAGAGGTCAAAACTGACATTACCAAAACATACACTACATTAAGGCAAATGCATCCACCATTTTTCATATAACTTACATGTGGACAAACAAACATATGGTTAAGTGTGGATGTGTTCTAGGTACTAGTCTTGCATTCCCTGCCTTGTATTCTCCATACTCTAGTGGAAATGCATGACTCGTTGATGTCAAACAACCCTCTTGTACATTTTGCTTACCTTTCTCATCCTCTCCATTTTCCATGATCTGTATCATGCTGCATTCTAGCTAAAATAACTGACAAACTTTTAATTGCCAAAGTAATAGCTAAGAGAACTTGTTTTGCCTTCAAATCAATGTTGCAAATCAAATACTCTCTCATCACTCCATAGGACCCTTCTCTTCTTCCACCCATTTTTCTCAAGTCTGAACCAAAATACAAGGAAGTTGCTTCCTTGTTCATGACCTAGTTTCTCAAATCTATTACATATTTTCTTCCCTTGTTTTCAATAGATATTGTGTTGTTCTTTAATTTTGGGCCATTAGGAACCCTAGCACTTTAATTCCTTGTTCCTCAACACCCACTGATTGGACAATTCATTGCAAACCAGTAGGTTTACCAAGGCTTTTCCACATATCTTGAAGAAATTTGTTCACTCTTGATCCCCCATCAAATTCTTCCCAAGAATCTCCATGTGCACTACAATAGGTTTCTTCTTCACTATAGTTGTCAGCGGCATGGGATCTATTACTTGATCATCGTGCAATGGAGTTTCCACCATTAAACCTTCACCCTTCTCGTAGCTCATTTTGCTATTGTCTATTGTGGTAATAATTACATTCCTTAATTGTGGCATGCTTTGCAAAAGATCTATCATTTTGATGGGTTCAGATATACATGATTTTAAGTTTGTGCCCATGTGAATGCCTAAACTTCATTGTTTTGTTACTCAATATAAAAGCTTTTGTTTTGGGCAGTTATATCCTCATGATCTCCCGGTTGGCACCATTTGCACAAGACTGCTAATTTGTTTTGATTGCTTTGGCAATTTTTGAAGTGCCCCACTCATTGCATTGTCTACATTGTATAATAGGGCATCCTTTTGAGTCATATTGTATCTAGCTCCTACTTCAAATATTATTGTTGTTTAATCAGCTATTAGACATTTTCTTCCAATATCCACCTAGGGATGCATTTTTATTATTCTATTTCTTGCGGTGTACTTGGTGGAGCGGACTACATGGGCATTTTATGATTGAGTGGTCTAGGACTTGACAAATATCACTGAGAAGTTTCTTTGAACAATTTTTTTTGATATGTCCTTTTCATTTGCATTTTGTAACACCAAAGTTCTTTGTTTTCTTTATTGTTTCCTTTTTCTACCTTCAATTCCTTCACCATCGATATCATATTTTTCCTCAAGGCTTGTACAGTTCCAAATTTATTCTCGCTGCTATCTTCTGAAATTTCATCATCTTTTCTTTTTCTTTTGTCATGAGAAGACATTTTATCTTCACTCTCTATATCTATGGCCCAATTATATGTTTCTATGTAAGAGGGTGGTACTACCTTTATCGTCTTCCTCAATGAGGCAATGAGGGCTTCAATGAACCATCTTTTCTTTAGGCCATCAATAGGCTCTTTTTCTAGCTTTACCAGGAAATCCTTGAGCCTATGACTATAGGATTTGATGTTCTCGTGTTTTACTTGCTTCATATTATAAACCTTTGCTTCAATTTCATTATCATCTCATAGTAACTTGAACTCCTCTTCAAAAGCTTTCTTCATTTTTTCCCAGATAGTTTTAAAAGCAATGTCGACTTCTATGTACTAGTGAATAGCCATGCCTCTTAAGGTTGCTAGGAAGGATCATAGCCAATAGGCTCTATTGTCCTAGCCATTTGTTATCCAAACCATTTCACAATTTTTACAATGCCTTGCAAGATCCTCTAACCATTGCCTATAAACTTACTCAGCTTTTGCCTTTCAATACTGGGACTTGATGCAAGAGACACCATGTTTCAATTCAAATGCAGCCTCAATGCCTAGAACCAGCTTATTACGGGGTTTTGATTTGGAATATCTTGCACTCTCAGCCATATGGGAATCCTCAACTTGTCCTACCTTGACATTCCACACACTTTGAGTTGCCTTCATGCAATTGCGTATTTTACCTTTGGCCCAAGATTTTTAAGCTCACATCCTTCAACTACTAATTCATTCTCTTCCTCAATCAACAACATTTCAATACCTCAAATGTTACTTTCATAAGCTATGATTATGGATCTTCAGATTCTATCCCCATTTCTTCTTCATTTACTAGTTATTGGTGTACAAGATTTTTTACTTGGTTGAAGATATCAATCCACATCTTGTTAAGTAAAAATAAGAGTCTTGTTATCTCTTCCGACTCTAAACTTGTACTGTTACTTGTAGTAGAAGTTGTTTTGTTTTCCCAATTGGGGCTCTGACTTTGACTTACACTCCAGATTCAACAGCCACATGTGAATCCCCAATTCATCCTACCTCACATCCTTCAATTACTAGTTCTTTCTCTTCTTCAATCAACAATCTTTCAATACCTCAAATGTTACTTTCATAAGCTTCCAATAATGGGTCTTTTGGTTCTGTCCCCCTTTTGTCTTCATCTACTAGTTGTTGTTATAATGGTTTTTTCAATTGGTTGGTTGTTTGTTCTCAAGTGGGCTTCGACTGGGAACTTGTACCATTATGCCTTCTTCAGCCACTTCTCTTAGCCTCCTTCACTCTCTTTGCTCTACAATCCTCAAGGATTGCCTCAGCTCTTGTTATGTTCTATGACCACTTTTTGATGTCTTCTAATTCTTGTTTGGGTACAAGGGCATTGATTTTGAGAGATCCAACACCTATCAATATTTTTTTCTTCTTCCTATTGTCTATTTCTATCTTTCTATCATTTCTTTATTTGTTGTCTTTGTACTCCCCAATCCTATTCAGCATGTTGGTCTTTGAAGTATTAAGATGTCTTAAAAGTATCAAGAAGTATCTCTACTTTCTCACTTACTCTCAGGTTATCACAAATGATCTCTTGGGGAATGTGACTCCGTTTGACTTCCTTCCATATATGTTCTTGTACAAATACATCCCACACATCTACCAAATCTTGTGTGAGTTCATCTTCTTTTTCTTGATTAGAGCCTACAAGTTGTTCAACCAATTGTCCCCCTATATAGTCATCATAACCCAACTTCTTTGAAGGCAATGGTGCCAAATGTTTACTCACCTATCTAAACATGCACTTAAATAAGCACAGTAAATTGGTTTACACATTCATGAGTGACTCATATGAGAATAACAGTATATTTCAAAAGATACAATAATTGTTTCTTAATCATTCAATGCTTCAATGTTATTATACAAAAATGAGGAAGGGAATGATTTTCCAACAACATCCAACTATCGGCAACTACCCAAAACTATTTCAGTGAGCCAATGAGACAACCATTCTTGCCAACTAGCCAAAGTTACAATATAACTAACATATGTTTTATTCAATCTACAAGCATGTCTTTGGACAATTACGTAGATCTTTAAAACCTAACAATGCAAAGGTGAAGCACAGTAGCCAACATGTTTGTATAAAATTCATATTTGTATCTAAAGAGGTTGTTGAGTATTACAAATTTGAAGATGAGAACAAATCTCCTTTGCTCCATTGTTACGTAAAATTTGTTGTAGGACTGCATGCAGGCATACAAGGACACAAGCAAAATAACTATGTGGCAAGCATCAATTGCCAATGAAGACTGACAAGCTCTAGATCATTTATACCTATGGTGCCCAATCCAGATATCCACGTTATGTTCTACCAAGGATATGGTGAAAATCAGTCAAAAGTCATTCAGCCACGTTGCCCACATAAAACTCAAACTGATCAAAATGTACAAAGAAGAGATGAGAAACAACAAATGGCATTTCGATGATCATAATAAAAATCTGTCAGCTTGACATGTTAAAAGTTTATAATTTATACAATTTCTACCCATTGTTGTCCAAAATAGCTATTATTTTCCAAACTAGGCATTAAAAAATATTAACTGAGTTGGGAAGTATGTCAGTCATGAGACATGACCTATTTGAGTCACCAATGGACTCAAGCCTCCAGGATCACCTGCAAAACAAAATTATCCTTCCACAGGAGGGAATGGCAAGAATAATTTACTTGATTATGGATGAAAGATTGAATTGATTGAGTATGAAATGTACATATGAGGCCTTGCTTACATGGACGAGGTTGAGAGATATGATTAGACAAAATCATAACAAATGTCTTAATCTTATACAATGCGACAACTAGCATGATAATTATTAAATAACCTAGGACAAAAGAAGTAAATGTCAAGATAAGATCACATGACAACTAAGACTTCTAGAAAGATTCCTAGGATCTAAGTAAACTTAACATGTGAACAAGACCTACTCGTGAACTAGTTAGGTAAAACACCTTATTCACACCAACACGACCAAGGAAACCAAAATTTCAGTCCTAACAAAAACCACTATGGATATAAAGCTTTACCATCCAAAACTGCGTGGGAGCAACAGGTCGAACGCTTCGATCCAGCTCACCAAATAAATCCCTAGCAGCAACAGTCAAAAGATGCGATGATGGGTCTAAATCATTGCTCCTTCCAGAATAAGTATACCTGAATTATATAAACAACACCAGTTATTAGTAATACAAAACTACCATCTTTCTCTCTCCCTATTTTTTCCATATATGGGCTTCAAAAATGATTCTTACTACTGTTTTTGTAATACCTATGTAATACAAAATAATATTACCAGTTTCTTACACATGCACACATACTATGTTCCCAAGTTTGCAATGTGCTCTTACTTTTGCAGTGCCGACTTAAGTTCTGGAACAGAATGTAAACATTGAATAGTTGAGTTCATATAGCACGTATTGCCCAGATTGAATAAACCAGCTGTGTGGCCCTGCAAAACCAAACACCAAAGTTTAAATGAAAATATTAGATAACTGCTAACACCAAAAAAATTGATGGCAAACACAGCAAACCATCCATTAAAAATAATTAACTTAAGAAAACAAAATACAAGAAAGTAAAATAGACAACAAAAGATATAAATAAAGTGAAAATTTAACCAAAAGTCAAGTTCGATTGCACCTTGCTGCTGTTGGAAAAGGTGTTGTGCACCTGGCATAATAAAATAGTAATGCTAATAATACTAAATAAATATTTAATTGTAGTGCATCTTAGAGATGTGCATACCACATGGGTTAAACATTCTTGGGTACAGTTTGCATATTGTATGAGACACGGGGATAGATATTTAATGTGGGTGTCACACTAGAAAATATTTAATATTGGGAAAACTTAATACCAAATATATAATTAAGGGTCATAGTTTAGTAAGCATATAGTTTTGAGGGACATGGTTCAAATAATACCACTTGGTGGTTTTATGCAAGCTTGTCTTTACAAAAACAAGCACAAGTAGTTGTTGAGATTGACTTATGTAACCTTTGGCTTGTTGGTTAAGGTTGAATTGAGCATCTCTTATAGGTTGCAAATAGGGTGCTTGATACTTCAAATGCCTTGCATGGAAACTTAAAAGTGTCTTGTAATCTTATTCTTGAAATAATGCATTGGGTTGTGTGGGTGCTTTTTGGAGGCTAGGGTTTTGCCTTGAGAGGATTTTCGGAGAGTACATCTAATGTCATATTGCGGTATGTTTGTTATTATTTTGTAATGTGGATTCTAAATACTTGTTTTTGCATTTTTTTCTCTCATGAGCATTAAGTAGAAACATATATTACTGCTACAAATTTCCTTTCAGTTGCTTACCTCACTAGGAATAGCAGAATATTTAAAGCCATTCACAGGACTTAATCCTGGAAAGTGAGCAGAGTCAATTCACACTGCCAATTCTCAATCAAATCTGGTTAAATATGATGAGCTTTGGGAAATTTGTAAATACTTGACATGGTCCAAAACATATTTGCTTCAGGATATAAGTGCAAATCACAACAAAAAGGTTTCATTTTGTGTGTTTGGCCAGTTGGTAAAAAAAGTGTCAAGAGGATTTTTTCCTCAAATCAAACTACACAGAGTTTGTGACCTGTGTAGCATTTGAAAACAATTGGGAAGCATTTTGTACAAGGTTTCCATGAAAGGACACCTTGCAACATTAAACACCTGCTAGATATCTTACCTCGAGTATTTAAAGAATATTGCCACATATATGAGCCACTTTAATGGAAGTGTTTTTGGCTGTTCGTCTCATAACGATATAAATGTTAAACCTAAAAAATATGAACAGTAACAATGTTGAAAATGGAATATACATGTCCATTTTGCAAACACATTGTGGGGGAAAGCATAATGCAATTTTCTAACAACCCAATCAGTATTTGTGAAGAAAAACTGTCTTACAAAAAACAACAATCCATTTCCACACTTTCCACACCCAAATGCACGTATGTGTGTCATCCATCATAACTGATGTTGATTTTACATGCATCAATGCATAAGATAGATGCTGGAGACTAAAATTACAGCAAATTGCTTCTCCTGGTGCTGTAAGCAATACAATGTTCCCCTACTGAAAATGATTCATCTTCTTCTACTCCTACCCCATATCTACATCTCCTTACCATTAGTGAATCCTAGACTCTCAACCTCGAGCACAACACTTGGTACTAATAATGGCATCCATGGCCTCTTTCCTCCCAAACCATTCCTGAAGCACCACATATCCTTTAAAGCAACCATGGGCGAGAAAATCTTACACTGTAACCCACCATGCAGTTGCAATGTGAGAACCAGTAAAAATGAAACCAAAAGACAGAAGAGACCAAAAAATAGAACAAGCCCTATTTCAAGAGAATTTTGATATGCATGACTCAGCAACATGAGTCAAAATGAATTAGACAGTCATTCAATAGTGTCTGTGTGTGTGCATGTCATATTGAACAAATCATTCACCAATGGCATAACTATAAATGCATATGATTACTTACCACAGAAGCAACCAGCTCTTCGTCTGGAAGGTCCTCAACAAATACAGGTTTCTTTTCTGGAGCCTTGACTATCTCATCTGCAGTGCCCATCATCATCAATCTCTGTCCCTATTTCAAATGATTGCTCTACAACGTTAAGGAAGTATAATAAAATAGGCAGAATAAACTGAAAGAAATAACAGTACTATCTTCTTTCCAAATCTAATAAACACAAAAGGCACATACTTCCTTCACACCCAGGGCATCCCAATCAGCATCATCCTGAAAATACTCCAAGAAAAAGAATATAATCAGCACAGCTTGTCAGAAAGTCCAGTCAAAAAGGTTCCCCAGTACAATGGATTGATGGCAAATATGCAATCAAGTGAATCAAATCAGATCTAATTCCCTGATTGACTAAACCTTGGCAAAACAGCAAACACTGTCCACTAAAACTTTATATATCAACAATGCTATATCTAGATTTGAAAAGTTTACAGTAAAACTTCCTTTTTCAAGATGAGCATCTAAGTTAGAGAATCTAACAGTAGATCAGAAAAAGGTGGCATACCTTGAGGAGACCGCCCTTAACCATGATCTTCTGTCTCTCGGGGGGGACACCAGTCAGTCCATACAGCTGACATTTGAATACAAGAGGTGGCTGACTTGTGTCAATTTCGACTGCTGGAAAAATTTCCTTCTGCCATTTTACACTCACTGAACCATTTAAAAATACCAATTCATTAGAAAGCAAATTGAATAAATCAACCCATGGAGGTAAATTTACAATTTTAAAAGCTTTTCCAATACGGAAAGTGGCAAGACGGTGAAAAACCCAAAATGATGATTATATTCACCATTCCTCACCTCTACTTAAAAAAATCTTAGAGGTGCTTGTGTGCTAAGTGGGTCCCTTGCCTAGTAATGATTAATTAATTACAAACATACATAGGAAATAAATTTCATGTCTAGAGATGACTCACAAAACAATAGCTATGAGCAGTTAAGTCGCATGCGGAGACACCCAAAAAAATTTGTCAAAATCTGATGTACCGTTTAGAATCTGTGGGTGCACGAAGTTAGATATAATGGCTATCGATACGCTTCCCCTAGTATACATGATTGAGTTGTACAGCAGTTAATCCTACATTGGTCAGAATAGCAAGATAAGGGGTGACTTATTACTAGCTCCAGATAACTTCCCAATGGCAAAGAAGCTCGACAATGAAAAATGGTGATAACACTCAGCATTCCTACCCTACTAACCAAAGCTTCAGATATGTGTTGTACTAAGTCCATCCCCCTGCCTCATAATTATTACCAACATACATAAGAAAATAAAGTTTTATAGTGTATATAAACTACTCATGGATGCCATCTAGAGGTGTCAAAAATATACATGAGCCAAATTCCAAAAGCACAAAATTCTAATAAAAATATCTATGGAAGACATCAATATTTAACACATGCAAACAATGTTCGCGTTGTACTTGAATTATCCCACATTGACTAGAATTGTCAGATATGGGTGACTTATAAGATATAATATGCTCCAAAAGTTTTGCCAAAAGGGACAGAGGGTAGGGTATGAAAAGCCTTAAGCAATGATTACATTAACCAAACTCCCCCTGATATACTTTGAAGTTCTTGTGCACTAAATAGGTTCACTTGTGTAAATGACAAATCATGGAGGTGATACAACTACATTGTAAATAGCTGGTGAACATGAAAGCAGAGATAGAGCACAGAGGGTGAGGGTGATTCAAAGGGCAGTGGTAGAGCAGTGACACGGCAAGATAAAATTGTCTGCCAGAGTGCTTGAAATCAAAAGCAGCATGGTGTTAAGGGTTTTTAAGGAGGGTTCTCCAAAATCTTCAAAAGATAAGCTTTTGGAGAGGAACCTAAGGCTGTGAATGGTCGCCTTTAAAAGATTAAGGGCAAGCTCCCTCTCCTCCAAAAGGGCTTCCTTAAGTCCTCCAACCCAAATGTTTAAAGTTCTCGATAGTGTTAAAAATATATGAAATTCTTGGCACATTTATTGAACACCATAGAGAACTTCATTGACGATGTTCAATGAAAAATAAGGTTTTGTATAAAATACAAAAATTCCTCAAACAACTTTCATTGTAGGGGAGACTCGTTTTTGGCTGCAGAGGTTGAGGGGGTACTGATGGATAGTAGTGAAATTAATCTGTTGACTGGGAATCTGCAGACTTTTGAGGTAGCAAATATGCCAGATTCTATGGATCTATTAGATTATGCATCACTTTCCTTTAGAAGGCATACCCTTCGATCTTGTTTAGGGATCTAAGGACTTGATCCTTCTGGAAGAAAGTATTAACCAAATTTCTAAGGAGAAAGGTAATAGATCTCTTGTTTGTAGAATTCTTGGACGAAGGTCAAATGTAGTTGAGATCATCCCATGGATAGGGCATACCTGGAGCAGTGTTGAGAACTCTTCTTTGTCTCTAGTGCCCAAGGATTTTTTTCAAATTCATTTTTAGTCTATGGAGGAGCACAATATTGTTTGAAATAACAGACCTTGGTTCCATGGAAGATTCAATTTGTATTTGTGCCCTTGGAAGCTCATCTTTAATCCTAAGGTTGAAACTTCCTCAAGGGTTCCCTTATGGACCCATTTTTACAAGGAGACTCTTGATAGATTAATCATGGAGGATAGGCCTGGTTGAGTGCTCTTTTCTGGGATCTCTTAGGTCCTTTGTTTGGTTGTTTGTTGTTGTTTTGGTGGGGCCTGAAGCCTTTTTCTTTGTACTATCTGTTTCTTTCTGAATAAATTTTTACCCCTCTTTTCCAAAAATAATAAATAAAAAAAACTAAAAAAAAAATAATTATTTATTTATTTGTGACTATTATCAATTAGCATTACAGTTATAATTATTGTTAGGGTTAGGGTTAAAATTAGGGTTAAGGTTAGAGTTAGAGTTAGAGTTAGAATTAGTATTAAGTTTAGAATAAGAGTTAAGATATAGGTTATCATTAAGGTTGAATCGGGGTTTGAAAAAGACTAGGATTAGAATTTGAGTTAGCAATACATATACAATTAGAGTTAAGAGTTATGGTTAGATTTAGACATGTAATACATTAATTAAATTCCCTAAAGTAATAATAATTTTAGTTAAATTATTCCCTGAAAAAGTTAGTGTACTTGTCAGCATAGATCCAGAGAAGGATGGGACTCAGAGCAGTTTTGTGCAAGATTTGTGTTTATGTAAACATCTCAGAGCTTATCATTCGTTCCATCCAGATCTTGTCTTCAAACAGATTCTGGCTTTAAAATGTGGATTGTAAGGGTTTACGTTTTAAATGCTTTTGATGCAACAAGATTGAGCATAGGATTGTTGAATGCCCTTCTCCTAAATTATTTGGTTCCTATTCGGTTCACTTGCAAAAGTGGATTTCCAAAAGCTGGCAAGTCAGATGGTCATTTTCTGTGGAGGAACTATGTTGCTTCATAGCAGTTAATAAAGAAAGAAAAGGTAGGCCAGCTCAAGCTACTACAAGGGAGTCCTTGAGGATTGTTGTGGATCTGGATTGTACTTCCTCTAAACCCTCTTGTGGTGAGGTTGCATTACAGGGCTCCAAAGGTCCCCAGGAGTGAGAACAGGCAAATGAGGTACATCAGGGCTGGCATCTTGATGTTCTCAAGCTACTACAAGGGAGTCCTTGAGGATTGTTGTGGATCTGGATTGTACTTCCTCTAAACCCTCTTGTGGTGAGGTTGCATTACAGGGCTCCAATAGTCCCCAGGAGTGAGAACAGGCAAATGAGGTACATCAGGGCTGGCCTCTTGATGTTAACACTTTATTTTTGGATGGTGATGATTTGTAACTTAAGGATCATCCTCCTCCTTTAGAAGTTTGAGAAAGCTTTGGTGATCTCTCTCACATGGATAAGGCAGTTCTCTACGCTGATAAACCTAAGAAACAAAGAGGGTATAAAACCAAAGTTGAAAATTGCAGATAGAAGCACTGGAAGAAATCAGCAAAGGAATTACTTGGAAAATGGAGGCGCTCTTATCCCACAAGAGAAGGAGATTGGCCATTGCAAGGAAATGCTTTTGGGATTGGGATGTCTTTCTCTGTGTTGCAGGTTGGAGTATACTGTCTTATTTGTTTGGCAGATAGTATTTAGGTATTGACCATTGAGGAAGTTGTGATAATTTTTTATGGATCAGCATATTTAGGTTGTTTTTTTTCTGAGTCTTCAATTCTGTTAGGTTGATTGATAATACCTTATTGGTTTTTCTCTTTATAATAGTTTTTTCCTTCTGTTTTAAGGGAGAGGATCCCAGTAGAGCCCTCAATTTACCAATCAAAGAAAAAACAAATCAAGGAGATCAGATGGAGATAACTTAAAAACAAACAAAAGTCAAGTCACACATAAATTAAAATACACGTGAAAGTCTTCAACAACCAATACAAACATGATTGGGCTGTAATTGGGTCAATCACATAGAGCTTAAAACTGCTAGAAAAGGGTGGCTCATATGCCACTACATGCTTCATAAACTTTGCCAATGGGGAGAAGATCTAGAGGGTGAAAATCCCAAAGCAATAATTACATTCAGCATAGTTCCTCCTACCAACAAATGCTTAGAGATTCTTGTGTGCTAAGTGGATCCACTTGCCCTGTAATTATTACCAAAATACATGAGGAAATAAAATATTATTAGTGTAAATCACAACCTATGGAGGTCAACTTGAAATAGATTATAATCATGCATGAGTCAAATCCCACAAAAATCAAAAAGTTCTATGGTTAAATTAAGTAAATCAATATGTAACAAATATGAAATTTGTAATCGTTTTATGAAAGCCTATTAGCATTGTAATTTGTCTTTTGCAAAACAACAAAAAACAGAACAATGTATGAGGTAAAACCACTTTTCAAATTCAAAGGCGAAGTTTCTTGGCAAATAAACTAACATAAACCTAAGCTAATCTGGCCCTGGTCTAAAAACTATAGGCAAGATATACAAATATGCACACTTTCCAATATTCCTTGAAGGTATCTGGATAAAGGAAATAACTCCTTGCAATTGTTTTTGCTTCGGATACATGTACCTTGCAAGTGAGAGTTACAACTTACAGTTATTGGAGAACAAAACAACTAATCTAAGCACACAAAAAACCCTTCCAACTGGCTAAAATCGAGACCAACTGAATAATAAATATATGAACACAGAATTTTAAAGATTAAACAACTTGTTTGCACGCAAAGTTACAACCCAGATAAATAAAATGACATCATTACAAACACTTAGTATTCACATTCAATCCAATCCATGAAATTACAAACATGGGTTCAACAATAGTTTTGGCAGCATAAGCGTAGTGACAATTATCATTCCCATGATGTGCTTAAAAGCACTTATTTATAGGTTACAAATGCTGAAACTTTAAGACTTTGAAATAATCTTGTTTTATTCCAAAAAGCAAGCTTTAAAGCAAAACACTTAAAAAGGTTGCAGAAAAAAAAAGAACGAACGGAACTTAAAAACAAATTTAGTCCTAAACAAATAATAGAAATGAAACAGTTTAAAAAAATAGGCTCTCCTCCACTAGAAATAGAACACAACCAGGAAAAATTTGGTAAAGATCTTCAAATCTCAATGTCACATTAACTGCATACAACCTTCAAATTTAGGCACTTTAAAACCTGATTTTTTGGTTTTCACGGTTGACTTTATTTAGACAATGTGGTGACACCTTTTTTTCCCTGAATATATGGCCATTTACTAAAAATATGCAGCATAAGACACCATAAACCAAGCAAGGTTGGACTTGTTCCACACCTAGAGTAGTTTAATTGTGGCAAACATAAGGACAGTGCACACTTGATCTGCTTTAACCATGGAAAAAGCAGTTCCAACCTTGATGTTTCTTGTTTGCAATTTGCCTTGAGACTTGGACTCTTCTTTCTTATTCGTCTACTTGGCTTTAGCCTCAAACTTACAAATGAATATATAGGTTTCTTTGTGGTTGGTGATAAGGAGGAAATCCATGTCTGATTGGATGTATGGTCCCAAGTCAGGCCTATACTTTATAATGAGATTCTACTCAGTGTTTTGAATGCACAGTTTGAAAACTGAAGCATGGAAGATATCAGTGTAAAAGATAGCAATGTAAAGGATGGTTAACCCCAAGGCTAAATGGAGGACAATATGGTAAGGAAAAACAAACTAGATGCTAAATATTGGGCATGGCAATAAAGTAACGAGCATTCAATAATGAATAAGCATACAATGAGAAAAGAGACCTACACATATGAAAGAGAGTTTACCTTCGTCCTTGGCTTATACACTTGTGGAAAACTGTTTGTAGGTGAAATTTAGGCATATAGAAGAAATCCTAGTAGACCACGCTAAGAAAACTCTAGAGACATGACATACATCAAAGGTGAATCACTACCCCATTAATTTTATAATGTCCTCCCCTGGCTATTTGTCTTTCTTTGTTTTAAGTACTCCTTCCTATAACCTCTAAATATATATACGAAAGTGAGTATAGTAGATAAGTTATTTCTTCTTTCAAAAATGGTGAAAGTAAACATATATAGAGTTTCCAACCCTAAAAATTCAAAGCTAAATATAGTTGACAATATAAGAACTCTAATCTGCCTATTATTCATGAAGGCCTCACTTTGCTCATTGTTGATCTGAAAGCCCTAACCCCCTAGCAAATCCCTGCATGCTAAATCGGCCAAAAAACTGAAGAGGCCCAGAAACACTATTTCATCTAACAAGGATTCCTTTTCGAGTGCGTTTCTGAATCTATTAAGGACTAGGAGGAGGAGGTGAACCTGAAAAAATTGGTGGAGATCATTAGGGAGGAATCTCCTACCCCACTTCTAAAAGGAAATGTAAGGAGGACCCCTCACCCAACTCTAATAAAAAGGGAAAAAGCATTCTGGAGACCCCTTAGCAAGATAACGATGGATACGCAAGCAAAGGGGAAGAGGTTAAGGGTGATGAGAGCTCAGAAACAGATCACAGTAAGGATTACCAGAAGATTTCTAAGCCCTTGGCCCAGAAGGGTGATAAGAAAAAGGGAAATGTTAAGGAGAAGCAAGTCAAAGAGGGAATTGGAAACAATCCCTATATGGTTAGAAATGTTGTCCATAAGGGGGATGTTCATTTTGGTATGGTTTTCGAGGTGGCAAGGGATGTGCCTGAACCAAGTGTGGCTATCCCCAAGGATTCTTCCCCTATGGTGTCTTTTGATAAAGATGTTAAAGAGGTGTTGAATTTGGTTAGGAGGCAATGAACTCGCAACAAAGAATCACTAAATGGTTTTTTGTCAAGTTTAATTTGTGAAAATCAGATTCGCTGGTAAAATATCTTGTTACAAAGATCGAAACACTCAATATTACTTCCATTGACGTCGATTTGAAGTTTTCCGATCTTTGTAACAAGATATTTTACCAGTGAATCTGATTTTCACATGGTATCAGAGCTAGGTCACGGAACATGTTTTCCTCAGAAAATCTGCACGTTTTTTAACGACCTAGGGTTTCTGCAACTTCGCCTAGGGTTTTGACCCTTTGTTTCAAGGCGAATTTTTTTTTCAATCGCAAATTCTTGGTAGGTTTTTCAAAATCTCGACTGGGTCACCGTCAGATTTTTCTGGGTCTGCAGATTTTTTTTTCGCCTAGAGTTTCTACGCATTCGACTAGGGTTTTGACCCTTCAGTTCAAGTCGAAATTGTATTATGATTGCTAATTATTGGTAGGTTTTTCGAAACCTCAACTAGGTCTGCAGACTTTTTTTCGCCTAGGGTTTTGACCCTTTGTTTCAAGGCAAAAAAAAATTCCGGTTGCAGAATCGTTGTGGGTTTTTCAAGAGCTCAACTGGGTTGTCAGATTTTCTGGGTGCATTGTTTTCCGTGCCTCATTTTTTGTGTTTGCGGATTTGACCCTTCATTTTCAGAAAAAATATTCTGATTGCAGATTCTTTCTGGGTCTTCGTTGGATTTTTCTAGGTTAGTCGAAAATTTTACCTCGAAAACTGTGCTAGGGTTTTGAAATTATTTCCTTCATTTCAAGTCAGAAAAAAAAATTATTTACAAAATCTTTGTGGGTTTTTCGAGATCTGAACAGGGTTGTCATCAGATTTTTTCGGGTCTTCCGAAAAATTTCTGCCTCGAAAACCATGTCAGGGTTTCAGTTTCTGCCTCTGAATCTGACTTGCAGAATTTGTTTCTATAAACCCTTTGGTTTTTGTGCATTCGTCCCTTCACCAGTTCGACCTTCGGGTACGTGATGGCATCGTTGATGAACATTATGCTCGAAAGCAGCCAAAAGTTCAATGGTCGCAACTACAACACCTAGAAGCAACGTATGTTGACGATTTTTGAGTACCGATGTATTGATGTAGTTGTTCTAGGCACGTCTCAACATCCAAACACTGCCGGAAAAAATCAAGACAAATGGGATGAGCGCAACCGGGAAGCCGTCATGCTCCTCAAACTCTCTGTTACCGATGAGCAACTACCTCAGGCACCCTCCGACAAAACTACAAAGGAAATATGGCATCATTTGAAGAGTCTTCATGAAACCTCTGACAAGAGCAGAGCATTCTTTCTTAAGAATATGCTCTTCACGATCCTGATGGATGAGAAAACATCTCTTCAGGAACATCTGACAAAGATCAAGGATATTCACGACCAGCTGGAAGCTATTGGTCGAAAAATGGAGGAAGAAGATATGGTGGTCATTACTCTGAAGAGTCTCCCATGCTCGTATGAGCATTTCATCGAAACACTCAATATCACTTCCACTGACATCGATTTGAAGTTTTCCGATCTTTGTAACAAGATATTTTACCAGTGAATCTGATTTTCACATAATTGTATAAATATGAGAATGGAGATTATCCAAAAGAAATGAGGTGGACCTCTAACGAATACCAACAATAAAGAGGAAATAATTATGAAGAGATGGGAGGAGTTATCCAAAACTGATAATTGGGGGGCGAGTGGAGAAGTCAACCCCCAGCATTTGGAGAATTGGAAACTCAACATGAAAGGCAAAATGGAGGCTTTGGAGAAGGGCATTCCCAACATCAATAACAACCTTGAAAGGGTTGTCATAGCCATTGTTCCATTCAGAATAGTGCTGAAGGCATCCTCATCCTGTCTGAGAAACTGAAATCCCTCTATGAGGACCACATTAAAGAAAGGGAAGGGAAGAATGTTGATATTGCAGGCCCCAGCACTCATACCAGCAGAGAAAGAAGCGGCTCTTCGGTCAGTTTTAACAGTAGATCAAAGTTGCTGAAGCCTCAAAGGGCTCATAAGGCTGTGTTTTTTTGGTGCTTTTCTGTTTTGATGCTGTCCTGTTTTCTGCCCCTGGGAAGCTGTTGCTTTTTTGTTGTCAGCTTTTGGGTATCTCTCTCTGTTGGTGGTTTGCTATTGTTAATCTTTTGTTCCAGCTTTTTGTATAGGGTTTTGGGGTCCCTTCAAAACCCATTGGTTAGTTGGCTCTTTGGTTGCTAGTGTTCCTCTCATGTTTCTCTTTTGACCAGCATTTTATATAGGGTTTCAGGGTCCCTTCAAAACCTGTTTTTCCCCTTTATCAAAAACATCAACCTGACCAATGATGTAATACATCACCACCAGTGATGCAATACGTTACCTGCCAAACAAGTGATGTTTGTCAAATAAGGGAGCAACAATAATGGGTAAACAACAGGTACAAAGGAGGAGAAAAGGGATCAAAGGCTACAAAGGAGGTTTACGGGATGAATAATGAAGCAACCAAAAGAAGGACACACAGAAACTTGAGGTGGCCCACCCCCATCCCAAATTGGGAGGTTAATGCACCAAAAGGCCTTGACAAAGAACAATGTTAGTATGGTCATTTTTAGTTGTAGAAACTATGATATAAGGTTCAAGAATTTTGGTTGACACAAGAAGAGAGAGATTGTCAAAGTCCAAATTTTCAAAAATGGTTCTAGGAAAAAGGTACAAAACTATATGCCTACAAAATTTATGCATAATCATGAAAATAAAATATAAAAAACATTGAAGACACATCTCAATGTCCAATGCTTATAATAATTAAAAATTTAATATATATGCTATTATTTGATATCTAGAGTGTGGTGATATTTCAAGACTTGGTAATTTAGTTTATGTACCCTAGTCTCTAACTGACGATTCAAGCATGTACAATAGCAAACCCTGCTATGTGATCTAGTTCATTGATATTCATACAAATAATTCCAACAGTTAAGTTTGGTAAAACTAAAAATAAATGAGATACAGAAGCACAAAGAAAAGGAAAGGCCATCTTAAGGTCCATGATGGCTAGCAATATGTGTACCAAATGATGCTTAGACTGCTGCACAGCTTATGGCCTATAAAACCACCCCATACTCACTTTAAAGAGGTATCATTGGTGCAACCATAATGCAGTGGATGTAAACCCTTCGCCATAAGTTTTTCACTGTCAAGTCCACTCAGATTGAAAACAAACAAGTAAGAGCTAAGTACACAAAGTTCAAAGATAATAATATCATGGCATTTATGCTGATGGCTCATGTTTGGAGTGTTGGCCAGTGCCCTTTGGTCTCTATCATAGTCTTCCATCTGTAATTTTTGTCAAAGTTAACAATATTTGTGGGTGCCCTTCTGATGCATAGATAGGTATTAGTTGTAAGAAGTTAAAATTGATTGCACAATACAAGGATGTGACATGTTGCAAAACACAATTTAAAAAATAAAATATACATGATGTTCTAAGTCTTATATGTTGCTGGTTTGACTAAGAACTTGCTTTTAGTTTCAGCCATGATAGCTATTGGGTGTTTTGGCTGATTTTAACAATCGGTGAGTTAGTATCAATGATCGCAGTGAGGATCCTAGTTAAGTTTTGGCCAACTGTATGTGAGAGGGTTGCCTTAATTAGTTGCTTGTTGATCCAATCAAACATGGATCCCTGATACATGACGATAACCAATTGTGGGAGCTTTGGCACAAGAGATTTGGTAACCTACATCATGGAGCATTGCCTCTCCTTGAAGGACATGGTGCAGGGATTGTCAAATGTCAAGATAGAAAAGACACGAATGTGCAAGGGTTGCACATTCAACAAGCATACCAAGATTGATTTCCCGAGTAGAGAGCACAAATTGAGAGGGATTCTTGATCCAATTCATTCAATTGTGTGTGGACCTATGTAAGCAACATCGTTGTCAGGTAACATTTACTATGTTTGTTTACAGATAATTCCTCTAGGAAAACTTGGATTACCTAATGAAGACAAAATATGAGGCCTTTGGGGAGTTCTGAGAGTTCCAAGCTCTTGTAAAAATCAGATAGGCAGAAAAAATAAGGTTTTGAGGTCTAACAATGGAGACAAATATAACTCCAAGGACTTTGATGTTTTTTGCAGATGCAGCGATCAAGAGGGAGTTGATTGTATTGTCCAACCCTCAACAAAACGGGGTTGCAAAGAAAAAGAATAGGTCCATCATAGAGAGTTGAGACATCAAAGGCCATGATAAATGACTTAGATTTGCCCATGTTTATTTGGGTAGAGGCATGCAGCTGCATTGTTTACATTCTAAATAGGCATATGTGACTGAAGGACAAACACTCCAATAGAAGCTTTCATGGGAGAAAGAAAGAAAGTGGGTGCCTTTTATTTTTGGGTGTTTGGGAGTTCTTTTTACATACATGTGCAGAGGAGAAGAGGATGAACCTTGAAGACTCCTACTTGACAAGTGTGTTTCTGTGATACAACAAGTCCTCCAAGGCATACAAAGTCAATGTTTCATCACAACAAAATATGGTAGTGAATCAAAACATGATGATTGATGAGGTTTCTTGGTTCTCTATTTCACAAGAGCCTCCAATGGAGGTTGAGTGAGATCAAGTTGTTGTCCTCATTCTCCCAAATACTAATGCACAGAGTACAGCGGTACCACGTGTAGTTAAGCTAATTTTAAATACAAGGCCAAATACTTCATTACCTTCTTGTACAGCCTAGAAGTCTGGGTGACTTCCTCAAACATTACAAGAGGCAAGAGAGCAAGTAGGAGCACCAAAGATTTCTTTTTAGGTGAGTTATCCCGCTAGCACGTTTTTGAGTCATGTTTCATTGATGTCTTCCATCATTGACACAAAACCTTCCACTTTGAAGGAGACAAATTCAAAGTAGATGTGGCAAGCTGCCACAGAAGAGGACTAGCACTCCATTATGCCTAACGATGTTTGGAAGATTGTGCCAGCCCAAAAGGGAAGTTGGTCATTAATTCCAAGTGGTTGTACAATGTCAAACATGTGGCAAAAAGAAAAGTTAAAAAGCACAAGGCCAGATTCATTCCATGAGGGTTCTCTTAGGGACAACAAGTTGATTATGACAAGATCTTTGATTCAATGGTGAGATAAACTTCTATCAAGCTAACTATGCTCTTGTATGTTGTTTATGTTGGTATTTATATCAAGCCGATGTAAGAAAACTTTTCTCAATCGCAAGATTAATGAAAAAGTGTATATCAACCCAAGTGGTCTGAAGCACATGGACAAGAGCCCATGCATGCTAGTTCAAAAGGCCCTGTAAAGCTTGAAGCAAGCACCACATGCTTGATAATCACAATTTGATGAGTACTTAATTGAATTTGGGCTTCATCAAAACTAGTCAAATCCAAACCTCTACCATCTCTTTGATCAATCTGATCTTGTATATGGATGATCTTGTTCTTATAGGTAGTGGTGAGAACAGAAGTTCGTTACATAGTGCAAAGAGGAGTTTACCTACAAATTTAATATTAAGGAAACTGGCTTTGTGAACTATTATCTAAGTGTTGGGATGTATTAGGATAGATGTGAGATCTTCCTTGGTCATGAGAAGCACACAACATTGACTCTAAAATGATTTTTGATAATGTACTGTGAGCTCCAACCTGCTCCAATAGTTTTGAATCTGAAGTTAACCATAAATACGTAATCAAATTTTATAAATCTTTTGGCATGAAAGAAGTTGATAGGTTCCCTCATGTATTTAGTCAACTCAATCAAATATTTTCTTTGCCATGAATACACTCAACTACTTCACAGTTGAGCTAAGGTAAATTCACTGGGTCATTGCAAAGTATATGCTCTGATACTTGAAGGGCTAAATTCATTATTGATTAAGGTATGTTGGAGAAAGAGAGTTGAGGTCACATGGCTTTGTGAATTCAAACTGGGCAAGTGATGCTAATGCTAGGAAAAGCACTTCATAATTTTGTTTCATCTTGGGATTAGTCATGATATTTTAGTTCAATAGGCAGCAGACAGCAGTGGCATTGAGTTCAACAGAGTTAGAATGCGTCGCAGCTTCTTCTACTAGTTGCAATGTTATCTAGCTTCACAAATTGATTGCAACAGTCATTAATGAGATGTTGGAGCCAACAATTGTGTATTATGACAGCGCACAATCAAATCCAGAAGCTATTTATTTCAACTAGACTTGTATCAAGCTCTCTAAGAATCTAGTGTTACACAATTGCTAAAAGCATGTAGACATCCAATTCTGTTTCCTCAAAGACAAACTTCAGAGGGAGTAGTGATTCTTAAGTATGTTCCCTGAGATTTGAAAGTTGGTGATATTTTGAAAAAGCCACTGGCAAAAGGGAAGTTAAGGATATTGAGAGAGAGAGAGTGGATTACAAAGGAGCGCTATCTTTTCTATAGTTTGATGCTTGGCAGTTGTTCTCCATCAGCAGGGCACATTCAGTTTTTTTTAAACTTTTTCTAAATCTCTCTTCTGTTTTTAAGAGCATGATGTTTGTTTTTTCTTATATTTAGGTTGAATTCTAAATTCTAAGAGAAGTTGTCTTTCTTACTTTAAAACAGGGCGATTCTGGCTTTAGTGTTTTTTTTTTACTTCTTCTTCTTCAAGCCTGGGTGCTCCACTGAGATGGGGGTTTTCATTGTAAAACCTAGAGAAAAAGAGATGAAGGGCACACAACTGAAATTAGATATATAGAGAGAGCAGACAGTGCATATTTGAGTGTTGAACCAATGCAGTGTAATTCTTTTAGTTTCAGTCAGAAGATAGATGCAGATTTGAAAATTTTGATTCTTTAAAAAAAATTGTGCATATATTCAGCAGCATATGTTTGTAGATAAGTGTACTCCAATCTGCTGTTATAATTGGAGATTTCATTTTAAGCTAATTTGCAGTTAGGGTTATTCACTGAGTGCAGAATCTACTTACCATCACCTGAAAATTTAATACATATAACATGGCTTTTGCAGCTTGTTTTTGCCGGTACACCTTGTTTCAGTAACTGAAATACAAGATTTTCAGTTACATTTCCTCTGTATATCTCACTTGCAGGCTCCTTTGCTCTGCTCGGAGTTTCTTATTTTTGGAGAACGCAAAATTTTAAAAAGGTTCTTACATGTTGATAGTAAAAAACATAAAGGCACGATTATGTATGACATTTTTCATATTACTAAAATGCCCCGAACATCAGTGATTCTCTTCCTTGTTGGAGCGGCATATATAATAATATGGGATAATTTACATTTTGTAGATGGGCTAAGATTATATGGATAAGAATTAAGTATATAAATGAATTAACATTAAAATGTATAGTTATTTGTTTTTCTGAGCCATTATAACTCTTTGCTGAGTGTTTTGGCAAGTCCAAGTCTGTGATATACTAAATAAGTCCGAGATCTCTGTACAATGGCCATGACCTTTACTTTGCAAGGAAGATTATAATAACTTGAGTCTGTAGTAGGCGTAGACCACCTCTTAGACTAAAAGGAATCGCCGCGACACATATAACATCAACATTAACATAAGTATTCTGGTTTTAGCATTACATATTGCAAGCCCTCTGGTAAAAATATCTCCACGTTTAAAAACAAAAAGCTACCAACCAACTAATTTTCAATTCTTAACATGCCAAGAGAACGTGATGGTGAGGCAGAAAAACCTCTGGTCTGCCCTTATAAATGTGTAAACCTCAAGCTTATGAATTAAGGGAATCCCTTAACTCTATCGTAGAACTGTGGATTTAGGGCATATCGAATGAAAAGGATATCCGTCCCTCCTTACAAATACAATTCCCGTGGCGTCAAAAGCTAGGGCAGTCAAAACCGTCAACTAAAGTTTATTAAAAGACATTAAAAGAGAAATAAATACCTGTAGGCATCGTAGCTACTATCAATTTGAAGCACAAATCCTCCTCCTTTCTATCTCTGAGAAAAGCTTCTGCAAATAGAGATACTCGATCCGCACGATCGGAGTGGGAGCGTTTTTCTAGTGAATGAGCAGTACCAGACTTTAGGAGGTTGTTAAATGTTCGAGGGATTTCTTTTCAGACGTCGGGTTTTAGAGGTTGAGTAAAGAGCGTGAATTCTTTTGGCTTGCAATCTACAAATCAAGAGATATATTATTTTATTGAGTTATAAATAGAAATTACAAATCATGATTAGTTTAGTACCTACCTATAATGTTACGAGTTATGGTCTCATGTGATGGGATAAGTGGATTTTTATAAAAGTAAAAAAAATTATAAATAGAAATTCAAATCATAATTTGTTTAGTACTTATAATGATATGATCTGATGTGATGGAATAAATAGATTTAATAAAAGAAAATTAGATAAATAGAAATTACAAATAATGATTAGTTTAGTATCTATAATATTATGATTTCATTATTATGTGATGGGATAAGTATATTCGAAAAAAAATGAGTG
This sequence comes from Cryptomeria japonica, assembly GCF_030272615.1. Lineage (NCBI taxonomy): Eukaryota > Viridiplantae > Streptophyta > Pinopsida > Cupressales > Cupressaceae > Cryptomeria > Cryptomeria japonica. The sequence continues at coordinate 319,317,676 of NC_081407.1, forward strand.
TAATGTAGATTTTAATTTCAAATTAAACAAATGTACATAGTGACGAGTATTTGTCTTTATAGTATTCTAATAAAAATATTTATTATAATTCTTAATTATTATAACTTTCAATTATTATTATTTAAATTATAATTTTTTAATATTAACTATAATTCTCACTTTAAGAAAATAATATTAATAAGTATAATATAATATAAACATTATAGATAAAGATAACTACATTATAGATAAGTACATTAATTTTATATATACATTTTTTAATGGATGTAACCCTAATTTAATTATAAAATCTATATGATCATAATTAATAATAAAATTAGTCTTAAACTTAATTATTAACTAGCAATCGCACCTTGGTGTGCAATGGGTACACTGAAGAGATTCTTGAAGGTCGATTAGGAATAATTTGTTCTATTATTTGTATACATTTGTGGATCACATGAGGTCAATTTGTAGGTCATTCAACAATTGTGCAAAAATGGTCTAAATGGAGAAGTGGTAAATTCAAATCAACTATTTGTCCACTTAGAAAGATTCAAACATGATTGAAAGAAAACCTTTGAATTAGATGAAGATATTTGGAGAGAGGAAGAGGGAGAGAATTTGATAGAGGGATAGAGAGAGGTAGAGAAAGAGATAGAGATATAGAGGGATAGTTAAAGAGGATGAGATAGAGAGATATGAAGGAAGAGGAGAGGGAGAGATGTGGAGAGAACACACAAAAAATAGAGAAGTAGAGATAGAGAAATAGAGATGAAGAGGAAAGATAAATAGAGGGAGGGAGAAATATTTGCATATATATGGAGTGGGAGAGGGAGAGGGAGAGAGGGATAGATATAGCAATATAGGGAGGTAGAGAAAGATATGGATAGAAATATTTGCATATATATGGAGTGGGAGAGGGAGAGGGAGAGAGGGATAGATATAGCAATATAGGAAGGTAGAGAAAGATATGGATAGAAAGAGGGGAAGATGGCTCAATAGATGGAGTGGTACTTGAGAGAGTTATGGATAAAGAGAGGAGCAAGAGGTGAAAGAGAAACAAAGAGATAAAGAAATCTAAAGTAAGAGCTCATGGAGTGATGAATAATAAATAGAGAGGAGGAAGAGACATAGGGAGATACAAATAAAGGGGCAAGAGTGAGAGGGTGGGGGAAATATAAAGAGATAGAGATATGGAGGGAGAAATAGGGAGTGTGTGTATGTGAGTGAGGAAGCAGGAGTGAACAAGATAGAGAGAGAAGAGAGTATTGGAGAGATATAGAAAGAGGGAGTGATAAGGAGAGATGGAGAGTAAAAGTGAGAGACATATGCAACACAAGAAATATTGAAGGGGTAAGAGAGAGATGGAAAGAAATAGGAAGAGAGAGAAGGATAAATAAAGATAGAAAGAGGGGGATAATTATAGAGAGGGAGATGGAGAGATAGATACAAAATGATATAGAGATAGAGAGAGCTAGAGGGAGAACTGTATAAAAAGAGAGTAGGAGAGATGGAAGAAGAGAGAGAGAGAGAGAGAGAGAGAGAGAGAGAGAGAGAGAGAGAGAGAGAGAGAGAGAGAGAGAGGGACCATGGATGAGACATAGAGGGAGAAATAGGGAGTGTGTGTGAGAGTGAGCGAGATAGATATGGGGAGAGAGAAATAGGGGGTGTGTGTAAGATATGGATAAAGAGATAGAGAGGCAGAGAGCTATATAAATAGTAAAGAAATGGAGGGAGGGGGAGATAGAGAAATAGAGAGAAGACAGAGAAGTAGAGAGATAGAAAGAGGGAGAGAGATAGAGATAGAAAGAGGGAGAGATGGAGAGATAGATATTGTGTGTGTGTGTGTGTGTGAGAGAGAGAGAGAGAGAGAGATTATAGAATCCAATATTTAATAATAAAATGTAACTATAACAAATTATTTTGAAACTGATTTTATTAAAAATATTATATCTTAATTTTATATTATATTATAATTTTATTTAATCATTTGTGGTGTGCACAAATGTGAAACGGAGGTCGATGGCGCTCATGCGGGTCTACGCAGGAGGTCGAGCTAGGGTTTCGCGGCCCTAGCTCGCAGGCGGTGCTGGTGTGGGTTCATGCGGAGGGGAAGTGCTGGGTATCGGGGGAAGACGGAGGAGGAAGGAGGTGCTAGGGCTCGGTGGTGGTTGTGGGGGTGGTTGCCAAGAGGTGGGAGGGTTGTGTGAGGGTGGGGTTCTGCTACTGCGACCGAAGCTTTCCCAGGAGTTTGGGGTTTTAGGTGGTTCGTTCCTTGGTGGTGCGAGTGAGGGGAGGAGCCTTGGGTGCTAAGCCCCGTGGGGAGACCTTGGGGTGTGGGCCCTCGACCGTATCCTTGGTTTTTTTAATTTTTGTGTGCCCCAATGGTGACCTTGGGTGGGGAAGCCTCGCAGACGGTTCCAACTATGGATTTTCGTGCTGCGATGGGCTCAAAACCCCCATTTCAGAATGTAAAGACGTTTAACAATAACCTGTTCTCTTCTGATTCAGGCTCTGGGAGGGTTGGTATCTCACGCATGGTGAAAGTTAATGGTTGCCTGGAGAGATGCAGTGAGAGGCCGAAGTTGATCATCCCTCCTAAGATCATAGCTGATGACATTGAATACTTTTCAAATCATTCGCTATACTACAAGTTCTTGGGAATGAGGGTTTCATTGCAATTTTTGGAAAACTAGGCGCAACGGACATGGGCACCGGAAGGGGAAATGGAGATCATGCTGCTGGCAAATAACTATTTCATGGTTATGTTCAACTGCATGGAGGATCGCAATAGGGTCTTTGAAGGAGGTCTGTATTTTTACAACCAGGTGGGATTATTCATCAAACCTTGCCATGCGGGGTTTAATCCTTCAGAGGAGCTCCCAAATAGAGTTCTGGTGTGGGTTCGGTTACCACGTCTTCCAATGGAATGTTGTTGAGAGGATGTGCTACAGATGCTCGCGGCTCTGCTTGGGAGGCCAGTGGGATCCTCATCACAAACTCTGGGGAGAAAAGGTAATGACCTATGCACGTATCTGTGTTGAAGTAGATCTTAGTAAACCCTTGCCAGATGCTATAGATATGTGTGTAGGATCTTACTCATGGGTTCAACAGCTAGATTACAAGACTTTACCATTTCATTGTCATCTGTGTCATGAGTATGGTCATTTACAGCGTAAGTGCCCTAGATACAAACCGGTAGTGAGACAACCTCAACAGTCATAACCGAGCCTTGATAGGGCTGAGAAAGGGAAAGTTGTCATGTCAGGTGTGGTGGAGGGTGCTGATGGTTCTATCCTAGTTAAGACAAAGAACAGGAACAGAGGACAAAAGAGACCCTTACAGGAGAGACGTGAGGAGGATACCTTTAACAGATTTGAGGCCCTGGATGACCTGAGCCATCAGGAAGTTAACCTAGGGTTTATCCCTCTAGATCAGGATGCATCAGGAGGGGTGCTGGAAAGTGTGATGGAGGAATCTTCCCAAGCCTTGCTAGTGGTTGGAAGCCTGCAGATGGAGACGGAACAGACAGTTGGGGCTCAGTTGGGCCTGGCTCTTGTTATTGAGAGGAACTTAGCGGAGGGGGAGGGTTCTCCGATAACTTCGAAATTGGAATTGGTTGGGGCTAAAAGTAATAAGTCAGTTGTTCACCTGGGTTTACATCAGAGAGATATTAAGAAAAGTGTTTCAGAGAAGAGCTCAAAGGTTGGCAGAAAGAAGGATCTAGAGAAGATCAAATTGATGGGTGAGAATTTGGTGGAGTCAGGGTCAGTGAAGACTTTGGATTCACACTTTTCCAACCCTCTTAAATGATTGTGCTCTCATGGAATGTAAGGGGATTGAACAGCGGCCCTAGACAAAAAGTTGTTCGGGATATGATTAGGAATCACTCACCTGATGTCCTTTTCTTGCAAGAAACTAAACTTACTGTGGATAGTATGATGGGTCTCGCACCAAAGCTGTGGGGGCGAGGCGAGTGTCAGTGTATTGGGGCAGTTGGTTCCTCGAGAGGGGTGGTCTGTCTTTGGAACCCTTTAAGGTTTCGCCCTATCTGGTGGGTTGCTTCCAGATCCTCTTTATCCGGGGTGCTGGCTAGTCTTGAGACTGGGGAATTCATCTTGTTTTTGAATATCTATGCTCCCACTGATTTTCAGGGTAAGCAAAGCTTATGGTTACATGTGTCAGGTATGCGAAGGTTGGCCCCTTTTCATCCTTGGATTATGGTAGGAGACTTCAATGCCATCCTGGAGTTGGGTGAAAAGAAGGGGGGCGTAATGCAGTTGGAACCTTCTTCTTTCCTTTTACAGGATAATATTTCCTTGTTGCAGCTTGTTGACGTCAAGCCTAGCAATGGTTTGTTCACTTAGAACAACAGGAGGGTGGGAGAGAATTGGATTGTTGAACGATTGGATCATTTTCTGGTTTCTTGTTTTTGGATCGGTGAGGGGTGGTCCACAAGTTCTGAGATTCTTGACTGGAGAGGGTCGAATCACTGGCCCATCAAGTTGGTTTCATCTTCGGCTCGGGTTGCCCGTTCGCCTTCATTCAAATTCCAACTTATGTGGCTTCGGGACCCGTCGTTGCAGGTTCTTGTTGTTGGCATTATAACAGACAAGAAGAAGGCTGGCATTCCAATTACAAATGAGAGATTGTTGGCATTTCAATAAGGATATTGAGAAGGTTGTTAATGACTATGGATATAACTAATTAAGGATGATTACTGTCTTAATATTATTATTTTTTCATTGATGTCAAGAAATTGATTTTCTAATTCAGTATGATGTTGCCATATCTTAAGAAGTATGATTTGATGAGTATAAAGATGTCGGTAAAAGACACAGAAAGAATATGATGAATAAGGGGATAAGTTATTCAATGGGCAACTATTACTGAGTTAGACAATGATTAGATCATGATGTTTAGATTGTTTTGATATCCTACATATGCTATTGTTTGAAAGGTTAATACTATACTATGTTACCAAGCAAAGAACCTAGTCGGTAAACCCTAAGGAACCTAGTCGGTAAACCCTAAGGTTATCGTTATCGGTTAATGAAGGCAGAATGTCTACCGAGTGAAGTTTAGTATTTATCGAGTTACAACCGAGCTATAATAGAATGCATTAAATGTTTACATGTGATATTTAATGAAGGAAGCTGATGAGCTGGAGCAAATTAAATGATTGGTAAGCCATGTATGAAGATTGTTAAAGAATCTATGGTAAAGAAAGATCGACAGGAAGATCTACAGCTCAGATTGAACCACAATACCCTAACACAAGTTCCAAGGTAAAAATGCAAGTTCCAAGGCGAGGTAAAACATTTTCAGATCGAAGGATACATTGAACCTGGACAATATTGAAGATCCGATGGCTATGATTGATCATGGGAAATGTGATCAAGAAGATTAAGCGGTTGGAAGATTGTTTATAAGTAGGAAACTGTTGATAAACAATGTATGCGGGCAAGTGTATGTACAGGGATGCTACATAGTGATTACCGAGCACAAAAGCTTGAAGACCTGTTTTGATAACAAAGTATAGAGCCCAGCAGAGGGACAAGATAAGTCCTATGAATTGATTGTATTGAGCAAATAAGAATCTGCTTTAGCATTTTTAGATGTGAAGTTGCAGACATATTTTTATTACTGTTATTTTGAGAAGTAGCAGAAAATATCTTAACCGAGTGGACTTAATAGTCTTATTTGTAAAATCCTCTAGCAAGGTGACATTCTTATTGAGTGTTTGAAATCCTTTAACAAGGTCACTTCTAACAAAGTGAAGATCCTAACAGATCTGAGGGAAATCCCTTAACCGGGTCACATCTAGCAATGTGTTTGTAATCTTTAACAGGATTTGCTTTTAACCGAGCATACTCTAGAAGAGTATATTGCTTAGTGGGTCTAAAAGCCCACAATGGTTTTTTCCTATTTGGGTTTCCATGTTAAATCTGGTGTTATGAGGTTTATATTGTTCATATGCTTTTGAGTTTGCATGTTTTGACAGTTTTGGTTATATGACTAATATATATGTTACCGAGGTTGAATTTGATGTTTTTATGGATGATTAAGTTTGTATGATTCACCCCCCCCCCCTCTCATATTGTTGGCTATTGGGTCTGTACTTATATTAAGTATCAGAACTATCAATTGGTATTGGAGCTTTGGACTCCAGAAGGAAAGTTTAAAGGCACTTGAGTTAAAGATCCAAAGATGTATAAGAGGGATGTACCGAAGCTGAACAAGTCAAGTTTCTCTACATGGCAAAAAAGGATGAAGCTGCATCTATCAGGAATTGGAGAATATGTTGTATACTATCTGGAGAATGATTTTGTTGCACCGAGCACCTATCCATTGACTATGGAAGAAATAAGGGCAAAGCAAGAACATATTCAAGCAATGATTGAAATAACATCTGCATTGACCGACTCGGAGTTTAATGATCTAGAAGGATGTACTAATGCAAAGGCAATGTGGACTAAGCTCATATCTGTGTATGGAGGAGATGAACATGTTCAAAGAGCAAAAGTGGATAGTTTAATAGGACAACTTGAATCTATGAGGATGAATGAAGGTGAGAACATAACTCAATAGAGTACAAGACTAAAGGAGATTGTCAATCAAATCAAAGGAGCAGGAGGAACTATTGAAGAAAAGGATGTAACAAGTAAGTTGTTAAGAACCCTTCTACCTGCCTATGCAATCCGAGTCTCTGCAATTAATGAATTGAGGTCTGTACCCAATATGCCAGTTTCTTTAGATGCTACTATTGGTAAGCTACATGCAATTGAGTTAAGTAACTTTGATAACAGTGGGTCATCGGTAAATAAAGTTGAATCTGCATTCAGTTCTTTTCATATTGATGAAACTAATGATTACAATGATAGAAAATATAAGTATTCTGAAGGGAATCACAGTGGAGCAAGTGAAAGATTTCACAAAAACACGGAGGAGGTACACAAACTGTATGAGGAAATCAGAAAGCAAGAAGAGTTTGAAGCACTATTAGCCAGAAGGCTACCGAGAGGAAAAGGTAAGTATAAAGGAAAGCTACCTTTAAAATGTTTCAATTGTGATAATATAGGACATATGGCTTCTAACTGTCCTAACAAGAATCTAGTGAAAGGAGAGATTACCGAGATGACAGACAGAAAGATAATCATTACAGAGGACACCGAGACTTCAGGAGAAGAGATAAAAAGACATGCCTAATAGCTGATGAGGAATCTAATGATGATAAATCAGATGCAACTGATATAGAGGAAGTTGTTTATGTGGCTATTAAAGATGGATCAGATGAAGAAAGGTATGAAGAAAAAGCTTTAATATCTCATATAAATAATAATGATTCTTGGATCATAGATAGTGGTTGCTCACATCACATGACAGGTGATAAACACAAGTTTATTAAATTAAATGATTATGATGGAGGCTATGTAAGATTTGGTAATGATGCACCATGTTCGGTAAGAGGTAAAGGATCCATAACACTTCTCGACAATGCTAAATGTAATGATGTTTATTGGGTTGAAGGTTTGAAATACAATTTGTTGAGTGTAGCATAGCTAAACAACACAGGTTACCGAATAGAGTTTGAAAAAGGAATTGTCAAAGTTCATGACAAGCATGGAAAGTTAGATGCTACCGAGACACAAACAAGAGGTAATACATTTCATCTTGACTCAACTCGGAATAAATGTCTATATGCAAGAATAGATGATACCTAGTTATCGCATAAAAGCTTTTGTCATGTTAATTTTGATAATCTGATCAAAATAAGTAAGAAGCACCGAGTAAGAGGTCTACCGAGTCTTGAAAAACCTGAGAATGCTATGTGTCGAGAATGCCAGATGGGTAAGATGACAAGATCAAGCTTTACAAGTAAGTCCTACACTTCTAAGGGAATTTTAGATCTCGTGCATACTACTCTTTGTGGTCCTATGAAAGTTCAGAGTTATTATGGTGATAAATATTTCATATTATTTGTGGATGATTACTCAAGGATGATGTCAGTAATGTTTTTAAAAGAAAAATTAGAAGCTTTTCAAATGTTTAAATGGTACAAGGCTAGAGTTGAAAATGAAACAGGAAGACAAGTGAAATGTCTCAGATCAGATAGAGGAGGAGAGTTTACATCTGATGAGTTCAACTTATTTTGCAATGATCATGGTATAAAAAGACAAGTCTCTGCACCGAGAACTCCAAAGCAGAATGGGATAGCTGAGAGAAGGAACAGATCTATTGTGGATTGTGTCAGAACCTTGATGATTGAAAAGGAAGTTCCACAAACATTTTGGAGAGAAGCAATAAGCACAGTTGTTTACACCTTGAACCGAGTTCAATTGAAGAAAGGTACTTTGAAGACACTTTATGAAATCTGGTATGACAAGAAACCTAATGTAAGTTATTTTAAAATCTTTGGGAGTAGATACTATGTTCATAAAGATGATAGAAATTGTAAGTTTGATCAGAAAAGTGAAGAAGGAATGTTTCTAGGTTATTCTTCTAGAAGCAAAGCATTTAAATGTTTGATCAAATCATCTAACAAAATAGTAGAAAGTGCAAATGTGAAAATTGATGAATTTGTAGAAAGAAATGATGAAGGAAACTCCAAAGAACTAGAAGATTATGAAGGATTTGTCTATGTGCAACCGAGAAGTCCTACTAAGATAACTGTTGAAGAAAATGAAGAAAATATCCAGTTACCGAGTGATGAAGAAGATCATGCAGAGCCTACCGAGCCTATATTAGCCAAGTATGTCAGAAGACATCAAGTACCAAGTCAGATTATAGGAGATAAGGATGATCCAGTGATGACAAGGAACAAATTGAGACAGAACACATGTTTGATATCTGAATTTGAACCGAGAATAGTGAAAGAGGCATTTAACAGTGAAGATTGGATAAATGCTATGACAGAAGAGATTGATCAAATCAAGAAGAATGACACATGGACACTGGTCCCCAGACTGAAGGACAAAAATGTAATTGGTACAAAGTGGATCTTCAGAAACAAGCTAAATGAAAAGGGTGAGGTCATTCGGAATAAAGCAAGACTAGTTTGCAAAGGTTATGCCCAAGAAGAAGGAATTGATTATGGTGAGACTTTTGCACCTGTGGCAAGACTTGAAGGAGTAAGAACATTGTTGGCATGTGCTGCTTACAAGAATTTCAAGGTATATCAAATGGATGTCAAATCTGCATTTCTGAATGGTATATTAGAAGAAGAAGATTTCATTGAACAACCTGAAGGATTTGTTGAAGGAGAAAATAATGATCAGGTATGTAAATTGAACAAAGCTTTATATGGTCTGAAACAAGCACCTAGAGCATGGTATGAGAGATTGCACTCATATTTGATCAAAATTGGTTTTATAAGAACAAGTGAAAACAACAATATGTACATGAAGAATAATGAAAATGGAATACTGATCTCAACCATATTTGTTGATGATATTATCTTTAGTGGAAATGACTCTCTATGCAAGAACTTTGGAAATGAAATGAGTAAAGAATTTGAGATGTCATTAATCGGTGAGATAAAATATTTTATAGGTCTGCAGATACTGCAAATGAAAGATGAGATTTTCATTACCCAATCCAAGTACTCGAAGAAATTTGGAATGGAGGATTCAAAACTTGTAAGTACTCCTATGAATACCAATTGTAAACTATCAAAGAATGATGAATCTGCATTTGTTGATGAGACACTTTACCGATCTATGATTGGAAAGTTACAATATGTTGTTCACAGCAGGCCAGATATATCACATGCAGTAGGTATTGTTGCAAGATTTTCTGCGAATTCCTAAGGAAACACACATGACGGCAATCAAAAGAATTTTCAGATACTTAAAAGGCACTGAAGATTATGGTTTAGTATATCAGAAAGGAAATGAGTTTGATTTAAAAGTTTATACTGATGTTGATTGGGCAGGCAACATTGATGACAAGAAAAGCACAAGTGGAGGAGCTTTCTTTTTAGGAGAAAGACTAGTGAGTTGGCTTAGCAAGAAACAAGGATGTGTTTCTCAGTCAACAGCAGAAGCTGAATATGTTGTTGCAGCATTGAATTGCACCAATATAGCATGGATCAAACAATTGTTGGAAGGTATAAATGAGCAAGTTACCGAGCCAGTAACTATATTATGTGATAACACTAGTGCCATTAACATTTCAAAGAATCCTGTTATGCACTCTAAGACAAAGCACATCTCTATCAAATATCATTATCTTAGAGAAGAAGTTCAAGAGAAGAAAGTGGTGTTGGAATATGTTAGTACAAGGGAGAAAATAGCAGACATCTTCACCAAGCCATTGCCAAAGGACACTTTTGAATATCTCAGAAGTCAGTTAGGGGTCCTACCCCTATCTTCCATTCACTGACCGAGTTCGGTGAAAGCATCAATTCGATGACTCTACAAAATATCTTTAGGAGTTGATGCTGGTTTACACACTTTAGGAGGTTTTCTAAAGGTGTGCAAGAAACAATAAACAGGGAATAGGAATTGAAGACAAATGCTCTGACCGAGACTGAATTGATACATAACAGCATGGAATTCACTTCTCAGAGGAAGAAATTATGTTTTTAGTTCTTTTCTTTTTGGCATTGTTGTCAAAGGGGGAGAATGCCTATGAAAGGGGGAGAATACCTATGAAAGGGGGAGATCTCCTATGAAAGGGGGAGAATACCTATGAAAGGGGGAGAATACATAAGGAGAGCATTTCAGCATTTCAGAATTTCATAGCAATCTGAATCTGACTCAATAAAGTCAAATCAATTGGTTTTGCCATCAATGCCAAAGGGGGAGATTGTTGGCATTATAACAGACAAGAAGAAGGTTGGCATTCCAATTACAAATGAGAGATTGTTGGCATTTCAATAAGGATATTGAGAAGGTTGTTGATGACTATGGATATAACTAATTAAGGATGATTACTGTTTTAATATTATTATTTTGTCATTGATGTCGAGAAATTGATTTTCTAATTCAGTATGATGCCATATCTTAAGAAGTATGATTTGATGAGTATAAAGATGTCGGTAAAAGACACAAAAAGAATATGATGAATAAGGGGATAAGTTATTCAATGGGCAACTATTACCGAGTTAGACAATGATGAGATCATGATGTTTAGATTGTTTTGATATCCTACATATGCTATTGTTTGAAAGGTTAATACTATACTATGTTACCGAGAAAAGAACCTGGTCGGTAAACCCTAAGGTTATCGTTATCGGTTAATGAAGGCAGAATGTCTACCGAGTGAAGTTTAGTATTTACTGAGTTACAACCGAGCTATAACAGAATGCATTAAATGTTTACATGTGATATTTAATGAAGGAAGCTGATGAACTGGAGCGAATTAAATGATTGGTAAGTTGTGTATGAAGATTGTTAAAGAATCTATGGTAAAGAAAGATCGGCAGGAAGATCTACAGCTCAGATTGAACCGCAAAACCCTAACACAAGTTCCAAGGTGAAAATGCAAGTTCCAAGGCGGGGTAAAACATTTTCAGATGGAAGGATACATTGAATCTGGACAAGATTGAAGATCTGATGGCTATGATTGATCATGGGAAATGTGATCAAGAAGATTAAGCAGTTGGAAGATTGTTTATAAATAAGAAACTGTTGATAAACAATGTATGCAGGCAAGTGTATGCACAAGGATGCTACATAGTGATTACTGAGCACAGAAGCTTGAAGACCTGGTTTGATAACAGAGTATAGAGCCTAGCAGAGGGACAAGGTAAGTCCTATGAATTGATTGTATTGAGCAAATAAGAATCTGCTTTAGCATTTTTAGATGTGAAGTTGCAGACATATTTTTATTACTGTTATTTTGAGAAGTAGCAGAAAATCTCTTAACCAAGTGGACTTAACAGTCTTATTTGTAGAATCCTCTAGCAAGGTGACATTCTTATTGAGTGTTTGAAATCCTTTAACAAGGTCACTTCTAACAAAGTGAAGATCCTAACAGATATGAGGGAAATCCCTTAATCGGGTCACATCTAGCAATGTGTTTGTAATCTTTAACAGGATTTGCTTTTAACCGAGCAAACTCTAGAAGAGTATATTTCTTAGTGGGTCCGAAATCCCACAGTGGTTTTTCCCTATTTGGGTTTCCACGTTAAATCTGGTGTTATGAGGTTTATATTGTTCATATGCTTTTGAGTTTGCATGTTTTGACAGTTTTGGTTATATGACTGATATTTATGTTACCGAGGTTGAATCTGATGTTTTTATGGATGATTAAGTTTGTATGATTCACACCCCCCCCCCCCCTCTCATATTGTTGGCTATTGGATTTGTACTTATATTAAGTATCAAAACTATCACTTGTTGAGGACTGGTGGAGGAAAGGGAGATCGGCCTTTGGCACTGCCATGTACTCTTTTGCCAAGCAGCTGCAATTTGTTAAGCTTCAGCTTAAACAGTGGAACCGTCAAGGTTTCAGGAACATTTTTCATGAGAAGAAAGCTGCTCAAATTGCATTGAATGAGATCACCAGTAAAATTAGGGAGCATGGGTTGTCTGAGGAACTGCTTAGAGAGGAAGACAGGGCTGTCAAGGTGGTTGAGGAATGGGAGCTTCGGGAAGAAATATATTGGAAGCAAAGAGCTCATATTGACTGGCTGAAGGAGGGGGACAAGAACATTGTTTTCTTCTTCAACTCAGTGAAAGCAAGAAGACACAGAAATTCCATTCTTGTTCTAGTTAATGACAGAGGTGAGCAGTGCTTATCCTTGCAGGAGATGTCGAGGGAGTCTCTCCAGTTTTTCCAGTCCCTCTTTAGGGAGGACTCTCAAGGGGAAACAGTGGAGGAGAATCTGGTTCTGGATTGTATCACTTCTCTTTGTCTTGAGGGAGATGAATGAGCAGCTTTTGTGTCCTATTCTACTGGAAGAACTTGAGAGGATTGTCTTCCACATGAGGAAAGGAAAGGCTCCTGGATCGGATGGGTTCCCGGTTGAGTTCTTTCAAGAGTTCTGGGATATAATTAAGCTGGATTTATTGGAAGTAGTCCAGGAGTCCTAGAGGAATAAATAGATGCTTAGGGCATTGCATTTGACCTTTATTGCCCTAATCCCCAAGTGCAAAGGGGCCAACCGATTAGGTCAGTTCCGCCCGATCTCCCTCTACAATGTGATTTATAAGATCATCTCTAAGCTGATAGTAGATAGATTGAAGAAGTGCTTGGGGAATGTTATTTCTGAGGAGCAGAGTGGGTTTGTGGAAGGGTGCTAGATTCTGGATGGGGTGGTCATTGCTACGGAGACCATTCATTCCATGGCAACATCCAAGGAAAAAGTTATGTTTATCAAGCTGGATATGGCCAAGGCGTACGATAGAGTTCGGTGGTCCTTCCTTCAGAAGATCCTCGGGGCTTTTGGTTTTGCGGACGAGTGGATCTAGTTGGTTATGATTTGTGTTATGACCACCTCTTTCTCTGTGCTCATCAATGGAGACCATACTGAGCTGTTTGGTGCCTCTAGGGGTCTCCGCCAGGGAGATCCTCTCTCCCCTTATTTATTCATTCTTCTTGTTGAGGGTTTGGGGAGGCTGATTAAGCATAATGTGGGTTGGGGTTCTATTGAGGGTTGGAGATGGGGGAATGACTTGCAGCCACAGTCTCACCTGCAGTTTGTGGATGATACAACCCTGATGGGGCTTGCTCGGATCAACGGAGCTTCGAATCTGCATAAGGTCCTGGATGTTTATCTTGCAGCATCTAGCCAGATGATCAATGAGGATAAATCTTCCATCCTCTTTTTCAACACTCCTGAGTCTATTCAGAGGAGGATTGCTCTTATCTTGAGATTCCAAGTTGGCTCCCTTCCCCTGACGTGTTTGGGTATTCCTATTTCTCCTGGCAACCCCCCTAGGGAGTCGTGGCAGGGGATCTTGGATAAATTATGCTCCAAGGTTGAACCCTAGACTCATAGATGGTTATCCTTTGTGGGGAGGGTTCTTCTGATTCAGTCGGTGGTTCAGGCTTTGCCGACCTATCGATGTATGCTTCAGGTGGCTCCTAAGTGGTTCTTGAAGGGTTTGGACTCTCTGGCTAGGAAATTCTTATGGGCTGGTAATCTCACCTCCTCCAAATGGAGTTTGGTCAATTGGGACCTGGTGTGTAGGCCGAAGCAGTCTGGGGGGCTCGGGTTAAGGTAGTCTATTCTTTTTGGGGAAGCACTTGCTGCTAAATTCTACTGGAGGTGGTGTGTTGAGTAGGACCGAGGCTGGGCCAGGATTTTGGCCAACAAATATATGCAGAGGATCCCGATGGAGGAAATCCCCAGATATCCTCTTGAAGGAAAGGGCTCTTTGATCTGGTACACTCTCAAGAGGGGGGTTTCTCTCATAAAGGCAGGGCTATTCTGGATCTGCAGAAGGGGGGAAGAGGTTCTTTTCTGGAATGATTCTTGGGATGGATACACTCCCATTCTTGATCAGTTTCCTAACCTTGGAAACTTGGGCCAGAGGTTCTTGGAAGCTGGATGGTCAAGGGTGAGTGACTTTAAGGCTGTCTACAGGTGCGATCGGCTGGAGTTGGAGCGATGGAAGACTCCTAATGAATGGCTGGTGGTTGGGATGGAGGAAGAGTGTGCAGAGTTGCAGGGCATTTTGGCAAATAGACACTGTAGCTCCCTGAAGGGTAGGGATGGGCTTGCTTGGTCTCCAAATCCTAAGGGCGTTTTTTTTGTGGCTAGTGGTTACTGGGAATTGTTGAGTCAAAGACTGGAGGGAGGAGAAGTGAACTGGTGGAAACAAGTGTGGAATAATGCTTCTTGGTCGAAGTGTAACTGCTTTGCCCGGACTTTGGCTTGGAATAGATCTCTAACTTGGGACAATATCCGCAAGCGGGGATTCTCGGGGCCTTCTATCTGTGTTTTATTTGGTAACAGAGAGGAAGATTCCTCACACCTATTTTTCAGATGCCCCTTCTCTATGCTGATCTAGCACTATTGGTGGGGGGTGTGGAAGCATCCTTGTGTCCATGCAGATTCTCTGGTGGACTTTTGGAGCAGTTTGGGCAGACCTCCTATTTCGTCCTCCTTCCTCCAGACGTTCTGGTATATTGGGCCCATTTTCATTCTGTGGCAGATCTGGCTCGAAAGGAATAAGAGGATCTTTCGGGAGGCCAAATTGTTTGTTCAACAAGTTTGGAATAGGATCATTGTTATGATTTGGGAGACAATGGAAGCTAAATGTGAGGTGAATTTCCCGTTGGGTAGAGATAAGGCGGATATTGTGAGTAGGCTTGGATTGCAGGAGTTGTCTCCTGACTCTGCTTGTGTCAGGAAAGGTAGACGAGCTACGAAGAAGGTGCGAAGGGTTGGAAGGTGGACACCCCCTCAGGATGAGTATATCAAGATCAACACTGATGGCTCATCTAGGGGCAACCCAGGCCTTGCTGGTGTTGGGGGTGTTGGCAAGAATAGCAGGGGGGTTGTTTTCCTCTTTTCGGTGCATAAAGGGTATTAGTCTAATAATCTTATGGAGGGTTTTGCAATTCTTTATGCACTTGAGCGGGCTTTGGCGAGGGGCTTTAGGAAGGTGATTTGTGAATCGGATTCACAAATTGTTGTTAACTTGTTGTCTGATCAGAAGGTGAGTGGGATACAGTGGCAGTTGGTAGGGATTGTTCAGCGGATTCTTCAAATTAGCTCTTTAATGGAGCAAGTGTCCTTCATCCATATTCCCCGTGAATGGAATGGTGTGGCGGACTGTTTGGCCAAGTGGGCATTGGAATATGATAATGAGTGGAAAGTGGAAGGTTGGGAGCATCTCTCTGGGGATTACTGTTAGGAATTGCAGATGATTCTCACTGAGGACATGGGTGGCTTTGAAGCTGGTTGTCCTTCTCGGGGGCCTCGGGGCTTTGATTCTTTTTGTAATGCTTGTTTCTGATTCTCAATAAAGTTTTTACCCTTTTGCCAAAAAAAAAAAAAATCATTTTTATTATACAATATAACAGATAATTATAAATATAGTTCTAATATTTTTTAATCTAAATCATATAAAAATAAAATAAAATATTAATTTTTTAAACTGTGGTTTAAAATAACAATTAATTAATGTAAATTATATAAAATATAATATTTATTTTACCGAGAAAAAAATATAATATTTATTTTTTATATTATGATTTTAAAATATTAATTAATTTGGTTTTAAAGATAATCAACTACACTTAGTGGTTAGGATATATATATTAAAAAAATTAAATTAAATTTTTTAAAGATAATAATTACACTTGATCATTAGAAAGTTCTATAATAATAGTTATTAATATTATTATTTAAAAAATACTTATTAAAAATTTATTATTTAAAAAAATATGTTTTAAAAATTATATAATAATAGTATTAAAATTTCTATATTAAATATTTTTATCAATTATCTATATATAGTTATTAAAAAAAATAGTATTTAAAAAATCAAACGAATAATTTATTATTATTTATATATTATGATATAGTAAATATTAAAGTCTTTAGAAATTAAAAAATAAAAACTTAAAAAACCTAAATATACAAATAGCCCAAAGGTCTAAATGTTAAAATATTTCTGTTTATTTTTGTTTGCTTTAACCATGTGTAACTCTTCCCATGAACCAATGTTAGCTAGGTTAATGCGTTTGACGAATTTAATTTTTATAAGATTTTTATTATAAGTTAGTTATTTTCTCTACGACAATATTGGCAAAAAAAAAGAGGGTACGATAAAGAAACGTTAAATTCGGTAACGGAAATTATGAATGACTCTGGAAATGATTTGCACGGCTACGAAAGATAACACATGCAGAATGAAGATACTACGAAACCTTGCAAAAGCCGAGCAGGAAATGAAAAAGGGCAAATTGTTGACAGCGAAATCCAACATTGAATAAAAATATAAATAAAAATAATGTCCAATCATCATTTCAATCGTCTTGCATCCCATGTAAAGCATTTTGTATCATTGATATTTGAAGTGAGTTGTTCAATTTCATATAGAGTACATCTTTCGTGTAATTATTAGTTTAAGATTATGTGTAATTTTAATTATAATTGATCTTAATAAAATAATTATTAATAATTATATAATATAAACAATAAAGTGAAAATAGGTATTTTTTAATGACTAAATGAAAAATATTTAAATTTATGATAAAATATTATAAAATTATATTCTATATATTAAATTAATTAAAAAGAAAATTATGATTTTCAAAAAGTATTAATAAAAAATAGAATGATTTCAAAAAAAATTATAATTATAAAAGATACATACTTGTTTTATTTTTTAAAATAGAAATATTTGTTGTGTAATACTTGTAATGAAATGGTTTAAGTATTGGCCTATTCATGGGTTTTCTAGGGTTAATCTTAGTAATGATGGGGGCTCGGACACTGTTTGGGTCATGCCAGAGCAGGGATGGGTTAAAATCAATTTCGATGGGCCTTCAAGAGGCAATCCAGGAATCTCAGGTGCAGGATGTGTGACCTATGATGTGGAAGGCAAGATGTTAATTAAAGGAGCTCAAAGGATGCAGGATGGAACTAATAATGAGGTGAAGGTGCAAGCAACATTGTTTGTGGTCGAGTTGCCTAAAATTTTGAAGGTACACTTAGAAGGAGACTCTAAAATTGTAGTTGATGCAATCTCAAAGGGTTCTTCCCCAAGTTGGCGTATAAGTAAATTCATTTCAATCATGTGCTCAAAGTTACTTTCTTTTCAAGATTTTCAAATTTTACATATTAAGTTCAGGGAATGGGGTGGCAGACTTTTTGTCCAATGTGACATGTGAGTTGCACCCTTTTGTAACCAAATGGTGGAGTAGCGCTAATGAGGAATTAGTTTGGCCAAATTAGCACGAGGACTTCAGGTTTGTACCGTTGGATGAGGTGTTTAAGTTCTCCCAAGAGGGTACGAGAAATTAATGAGTCTACATTAATTCATTGCATTGGAAAGCTTGTGTATTTTTGCCAACCCAGCTTGAAAGGGCGACGGATGGTGATGGGACAGTGCATTTTTTAGGAATGTTTGGTTTTATTGTTTAATTTTGTTAGCGGCTTCCATTATAGCTTTCTCTTGAACTTTCGACAATTTAGTGTGGAGTTGGTCTCTGGCGAAGGTTGGTGGAAGGTGGTAATTCAATTATGACAGGGTGCAATGGAGGCAATTTTTCACATTGAAAACAAAGAAACAATTATGCTTGTTTCTGGGTCATGTATCTGAAAGGCAGTTGAGGAGGATGTTTTTGTTTAAGGACGAAGAATTGGTGAAGAGTGTACAGATGATTTTGGGTGAGGACTCTGGTGTTGTGAGTCATAGATACAGAACCAATATGGATGTATACTCACTCATTTTGGCGTGGGGTCTAGACTTGGAGATTTTTGTGGAACCAAATATTAAGGTGATGGAAGCCATAGTTTATGAGGAATATTGTTTAGGCATGGAGTTGATTATGGAATGCACGGTTCTTGACGTTGGTTTTGATGTGTGTGAAGGAATTGAGAACTTTCCTCATGTGGTTGAGGGGAATAACATCATGTTTGTGAGATGGCAAGAAGATGGCACAAAGGCACGATATAAAGAGGAGGCAAGAAGGGGGTGGGAAGCTCTGAAAGTGTTCATGCAATTAATCAAGGTCGAGGCAATGCTACAACAAGCCATTGAGGAGGAGAGAGAGATGAATTGCAAACGCTTGCGACCAAGGAAGAGAAAGCTGGGTGCTGAACAAACCCTTGCAATATCCCCGGGTAGTTCTCTTTGAATTGATTTTAGTTAATGACTCTGTTTTTGGCTCATGAGGGTTTATTCCCTATTTTGTGTTTTTTGGATCAGGCCATATGTATTTTGTGTAGATAAATTCATCCAGGATTGATCTGATGTAACGAGCTTTTTTGTGCTCGGTGTCAGTGTTGAATTTTTGGGCTGGTGGCTTGGGTTGGTGGTTTTAGTTGTGTGGAGTGGTTTGTCTAGTTGTTTTGTTTGTTGGATGGTTGCATGGTGGAAAATTGCTTGCTTTCCTTTGAAGATGTAAACTTTTTATTTCAATATTAATAAAAACTCCTATTATTGATAAAAAAAAATTAGTTTGTATTTATTTTTATTTTTATTTTAGTTTATTGGTGTGAATCAAATCCTATAATTAATTTAATTATCTATATTTTTAAAAATAAAAAAATAAAAAATTAGATTTCTAACTGAATGCGAAGTGAATATGCGAATCTTTCAATATCCACTCCCCAAAAGTGCACCCTCGCGCAACAATACCTCTGGGGAATGGCAGACAATGCTTAGTAAGAAAAGGAAGTATATACGGTGAAAATGGATAACAACAATGTTGAAAGACTAAATGAATTCAACCACTAAACCCTAGCCTAACAACAATAAAGATGCACCATAACATATGAAGATTACCTAAGACAATGCAAATCAAATGAAGTCACAAAGATTATACCATCACATGTCCAATAGGGTTTGGATCTCCATTCTTCCTATCTCCATTGATCTTGCTTGATATATTTGCTCTCAGATTTTATATGTGCACAAGAGCTCAACAAAGAACGGAAATGTGGTTGCAAGTAGGATCGCATATGAAAGTTCAAAAGCGTAGTGTAGTCGAGTCGTAAGTGAGGGTTGATAATGAAGGAAGTATCCTTTTATATAGAAGACACTACAAGAAATGGAAGGATAAGATTGAGAGGTGTAAAAGATAAATGGTCGGCTATGATTAGAGGGTAGGTAGAGAAAATAAGAAAATAATGAGAGGGTAGGTAGTGTATGAATTAAGAGATGAATGCCATGTGTCATGGGTAGAAAAGGCTAATGAATTAATTAAATAAATAAAGATTCATTTAATTAATAGAAGAAGTGGGATCAATTAAATAAATAAGATATTTATTTAATTTAGGAAAAGGATAATTTAAATAAATAAATGTATTTATTTAAATGAGAAATAAGGCTAGAAGAGGATAAATGAATTAATTAAATAAATAAAGATTCATTTAATTAATAGAAGAATTAGGCTAAAGTAATTAAATAAATAAAATATTTATTTAATCAGACATGACAATTTTAGGTGTCTACAGGAAGAAATGGTTAAAAAGGAAGCAATCTCTGCGAACTCACTTTACGAGTCCTGGGGGTGTGCTTCCACAAGGACAACGTGAAACCTACCCTAGCAACACCCAGAAGGGAGTGAATTTAAGACAAATTTTGGCAAAGGAATTATGTCCTTATGTGCCTCTTCTTAAGTCAAACTTGAACAATAATCATCGCCCCCAATGGGTATTTGAAAATTGGGGTTGGGTTGATAAATGTGCTCCTCCTTGCCAGAAGATTCATCACAATTCCACAACATCTATTAAGAGAGTCGTTAATGGACAAAATGGTAATAAAGCCAAGAATTTTCTGCCAAACAGAGTTCGAAACCCCTCATTTCCACCAGTTTCAGGTGCCAACTATGTTCCCCTGGGAAAGAATAGGTTTTTCTCATCTAGCAAAGCGAACCAGGAAACATCTGTGCAACCTAAGGCCAAATGCTTTGTTGAAATCTCATCATCTATGCTCATCCCTATGTGGAACCTTTATTACAGATTGGGGTTCTTGGCCAAATGGAACAACATGGACCTCCCTGCTTGGGAGGCAATAGAGCGGTGGTATTCATGGTTCCCGTGGGAGGCAAGTATCTCTCATCTTGAAAATGATGTTTTGTTCATCCTGTGTAAGAATTGAGATATTAAAAAAGAAATTCTTTCGAGCAAAGTTGGGTTATTTCAGGGATATTGTTTTTCATGCATTGAATGGTATCTGAATTTCGACCCATTTTCTTTTAAACCCAGGAGGATGCAGAGATGGGTGGATTTGGGCCCTCTCCCTGTTGAATATTACCTCCCCCAAATTTTAGAAGTTATTGGCAATAAACTGGGAACCTACATCGGATGCAAAGCTCTCGACAGAGAAGACCAATATAAACATATAGCATTGATTATAGAATTAAAACCTAATGTTAAATCCTCCAACCCAATAGAAATTCTATCAGGCCGAGGATATTGGACTATTAATCCAATCCTTTATGATGTTTTCATCGATATAACAAACATTTTAATAAAGAATTTTAAGATAGAGAAGGATAATCATATTAATGTGGAATCTCATACCACAAGACCTGAAATTACTGTGAAATTTAATGAAGGTAAGGGCGATTTAGATCTTGAAACTCTCGAAGGAACCCAACTAGAACCCCTGGCCTCTTCCCCCATGAATACTCAGATATTAATTTAGTGCCCCATAACAATAATAAGGAATCCCTGGAGATCCTTCTAAAAGAAATTGATGTCCTTAGATCTGACATGGTTCATGAACTAGATAAACTCAATTTTGTAGATATCAATCCTTTCTCCCCTGCTGACCCGAGGCCAGATAACCTTGAGTTTCACATTCAGGTTGAGGAAATCAACCAAGATATTCCTCTGGAATTAGAGTCGACATTAAATTTAGTTGTAATTAACAATGAGGAAATTTTAAGTCAAAGTGAGGTAGAGGAAAAACACTTCCTTATTCAAAAAAAATTGGATTCTATGGAGGAGGATGGGGAAGTGGAGGTATATACCCCTGGTGTGTCCCCTTAGGTTGGTGGGGTTGGAAACCCTAGGACTGTTGATAACCCCAACCCGGATCCTGTCCTGGGGATCAATCAAAATTGTCATAGTATTGATCTCACTGGTTGTGCGGCTGAAGGTAAAAAAAGAGGCAAAAAGTCTCTAGTTGAACTTGGAACATTGGATGGTCTAGTCGAAGACCAAGGTAAGCTTACTGATTTCTTTGATGCAGGGAATGGGAAGGTCCTTCCCAAAGAGCCGTGAAGATAATTACCTAGAATGTTAGAAGACTAAAGGCTCCTAACAAACAACACCTAATCAAGCGCTTCATATTTTCCTGGAAATTTGAACTACTAATGTTGCAAGAGACAAAGTTTACACTAGATGACTCTATTAACTTTGGTAAGAAACTAGGTTTGTGGAGAATTGATTATGTTGAGGCTAATGGTGCATTGGGAGGTCTGTGTATGATATGCGATCCCAGCCGGGTCTCCTACACTCCATTGTTTAGCAATAAACAATGGACGGGAGGGATGGTTAAGAGCATGTATAGTAATCTCAACTTCCTATTATTAAATGTGTATGGTCCCATCCCTTATGACAAAAAGAGATTGGTGTGGAGAGATATTAGAAACCTCTTTGATACATATATAGGTTGTCACTTTATTATTGGAGGTGATTTCAATGCCTTGCTAGACATTTCAGAAAAATGGTGGGGGGGGGGGGGGGGGGGGTCAGAAGAATTCCTCAATCAATGAAAGACTTCAAACATTGGGTTTGCACCAATGAGCATTTGAAAATCAAATTTAGTAACGGTAGCTTCACTTGGAACAATAGGAGATTAGGCTTCAACAACATTGCAAAGAAGCTTGATAGGTTCCTTTGTAAAGGAAATCTGCTGAAATTTTCCTTACGTCATGAATTCCCACATTATTCTAGCTTTTGGTTCGGATCACTTCCCTGTACACCTTCTGATTGAAGAAGATGGGCATCCTATTAGATGTCCCTTCAAATTTGAAAAAATGTGGATGTTAGACGAAAACTTCCTTAACTTAATTGTAAATTTGTGGGATGAGGAAAACTTTATAGGATCTAAAATGTTTTGTTTTGTAGCTAAGCTGAAAACTATTAAGCAAAATTTTTTGCATTGGAACAGAGAAAAATTCGACAATATCTTTGAAGAAAAGTCTAGAATTGAAAAGGAGCTATGAGAGCTGAATGAAATAATTATCAAGGATGGGATGAATCAGCAGAACTATGTCAGAGAGAAAGAACTTGTAGGACTTTACATCGACATTCTAGCGAAGGAAGAGATTTATTGGAAGCAAAAATCTAGAGATAATTTGCTTCAAAATGGAGATAAAAATACTAATTTTTTTCATAATAGCACTAAAATAAGAAGGAACATAAATAGGAACTCAAGTATAAAGGATAGGATAGGCAAGAGCATTGATGACCCCAAATTGATTACTCAAGAAGCAGTTAATCATTTTAGAAAAATTCTGAATAATTGGGGCTCGTCTAACTTAAGAGCACAATCTAAGGTTCTGGGAAGCATCCCTAGGCTTGTTTCGGAAGCCCAAAATAGGATGTTAAATGGTAAGTTTACATAAGTAGAAATTCTTGCTGCCTTGAATCAAATGTACCCTGACAAATCCCCAGGTCCTAATGGGTTTCCAACCTATTTCTTCCATAAATGTTGGCATATGTTAGGAAAAGACATGGTAGAGGCCCTTGAAGCTACCAGAAACTCAGGGAAGTTATCAAGAGAAATCAAGCATACTTTCATTACTCTCATTCCTAAAAAAGTAAATGCAGGAAACTTTGATGATTTCATACATGTATCACTATGAAATACCATATACAAAATTCTAACCAAAGCACTAGGCAACATAATTAAATTGGTACTGCCCCGCATCATAATTGATGAATGAACAAGATTTGTCCCAAGAAGATCAATCTTTGATGGCATCATCATAGCTCAATAAACCATTCACTCTCTCCAACAAAATCTTTGTTGTAGGAATGTTAATTATATTAGATATTCAGAAAGCCTATGACAAGGTTGATTGGAGGTTTCTGTGTAAGTGTTTGGAAGCCTTTGAATTTTCTACCTGATGGATCAATATGATCTTTGAATGTATTTCTAGTCCCAAAACATATGTACTGGTTATCAACTCTCCTGAGGGCTTCTTTGAGATCTCTAGGGGCCTCAGAGAAGGAGACCCTATCTCTCCTTTCCTCTTCATCATTATGGTTGAATCTTTAGATAGATCTATCTCTTACTCAAGAATAAATTGGCAGATAAATGGGATCAAAGTAACCAGTGATATCGATCCCATCACTCATTAAAAATTTGTAGATGATACCATGTTAATGGGCGAGGCTAGTGTGGCTGAAGCTTAGAGGTTTAGTGTTATCCTTGAGAACTAATTGCATGCTTCAGGACAATTGGTTAACAATAATAAATCAAAAGTTTTCTTCTTTAACACCAACCCTAGAATTTAACTAGCTATATGTAGTATAGTGGGCTTTAATGTGGGTGTGTTGCCCTCTTAATACCTTGGTATGCCTCTAGATAAAGGACATAGGACCTATTTATGGTAAAAGTAGATAACAGAAACAATCAATATTGAAAGACTAAATGAATTCAACCACAAAACCCTAGCCTAACAATAACAAAAATCCACCATAACATATGAAGATTACCTAAGACAATGCAAATCAACAAAATCACAAAGATTATACCATCACATGTCCACTAGGGTTTGAATCTCCATTCTTCCTATCTCCATTGATCTTGCTGGATATATTTGCTCTCATATTTTATGTGTGCACAAGAGCTCAACAAAGAACGTAAATGTGGTTGATAGCTTGATCGCAAAAGGCTTGATTGCATATGAAAGTGCGAATGCGTGGTTGAGATTAGAATGCATAGGTGAGGGTCAATAATGAAAGGAGCATCCTCTTATATAGAATACATTGTAAGAAATGGATGGATAAGATTGAGAGGTGTAAAAGATAAATGGTCGCTAGGATTAGAGGGTAGGCAAAAGAAATAAGAAAATAATAAGAGGGTAGGAAGTGTAGGAATTAAGCTGAAGCAGAATGATCTCCTTAAGTGGTTTCAGAGCTGTCCATCTCATGAGGAGATTGGGACTTATAGTATTATTTGGAACATTGCACCCTCAATCCTCATCTGGGAGCTCTGGAAGGAAAGAAATAGAAAAAAATCAAAAATAAAGTACTATGTGAGAAACTTTTAATTAATAAAATAGAAGCCTTAATTATGGAAATTGTAAACAGTAGAGTACTATTATCACTGGAGAATAATTCCAAGTTCTCAAGATGGGATGAATCTATTAGAAGTAAGTGGCACAACCTTAAAATTATCCCTTCTTTGGCAAAGAGGCCCCTAACAATATTAGTGATAGATCCCAGACTATCTGGTCCCCCCTTCTTCAGGTTGGTTAAAACTAAACTTTGATGGTGCCTCCAGAGGCAATCCTAGGATGGTAGGAATTAGATGTGTGATCCACAACTCTATGGTTAGGAGATAGCTATCCTTTGCAAACCAATTGGAATAGACACCAACAACATGGGTGAGATACAAGCCCTTTGTGAAAGCTTAGTTCTGGCCAAGGATCTACAAATTAAGAATTTAGAAATTGAAGGGGACTCAGCTATTATTATTAATGCTATTAGAATTGGCTCTACACCAAATTGGAAACTTAATAGCCAACTGAAGAGGGCAATTGTCCTTCTTAGCTCCCTTGAGAGGTATACTACAAATCATGTCTACAGAGAAGGCAACAATAAGGTTGATTCCTTGGCCAATCTTGGAGCGGATGGTAAGATGATCCTAAACCTTAAACCCCCTTGAGTTGTTCTTGGCTATTGGACTTGTGTCCACTATATAGTCCTTCTTGTTCTTTTCTGTCCACCATTGGTATGTAGGTGTTACTACTCATTCCTTGTCCAATCCTCTGTCTTTTTCATCTCCTTTTATTCTTTTATTTATTAATAAATATATAAATATATTGAGACATATATATGAATATTCACGCATACATACGGATATATGTATATGAATATACTTATATATGCATATATACTTATACTTATGTTTGTATACATGTAAGTCTATGTATATGTTCATATACATATATATGTGTGTGTTCTATATTCATATATATATTATTTTCCCTCTATACTCCTATTTCCTCTATCTTCCCTTACTCCCCCTCTCTCGTCAGTTTTATTTTCGGTATTGCTATGTCGTAGCTCAACATTTGATTTTAGATGTGTAATTTTATTAGGCTTTTTCCCCCCCTTCTTTCTTTATGTGTTTATATCTTCAATGACGTATAAATGGATTGCTGACCATATGGCCTTAGGCTCCTCGTTTATTCACCCTCGTCATTATCCTTTAAGCCTAGACAACTTCGTTTCTAAAGGTGGTGGCATCTAAGGTGTGGCCTTTCATTTCCTTGTCTTTGTAATTATTTCGCCTTCATTATCTTCCCTTCGACATGTGCGATATTTATGTGACCTAGTTTCAAGAGCCTTCCCGACTTTCTTTAAGTTCAATCTAGCTTAGCTTTGGCTTTGTTATCGTGTCAACTACTTTAAAATGGAGTCTGCAATTCTCTTGCTTCCCAAGGATGAAAGTAGAATGATGGCCTTTAGGGGCCAAATTAAACAGGAACGTTGGAGTAGGATTTTAAACGACCTTGATGATCTTGCTTTGAGGGTTGTTATTGAAATTGTGGGGGAGGAACATATGAACTATGGATTTAGGTTTAGGGTTAACTACGACATTCTTGCTACATTTGTAACCATCTTACTTGTCATGGGCACACCCAAAAATGAGGTAATTCTTCTCTATCAGGTGATTTTTAAGAAGAATTTGTTGACTGGTTTAGAACTTGCAGTTCATAATGTTCTGATTAATTAAAAAAGCAGGTTTTCAAGACCCAAAACCTTTAACAAAGGATATTAAGATAAGACACCAAAAATATCAGTGCTTAAGAACCGCATACAAAAAGACTGGCAAAAAGACAGCGAACCGAAAGGACAACAAAACAAACAACAACAAAGAAACAAAGAAGGCACTACATAGTAATTTTCTTCAACAAGTCCTCCGCCTTTATCACCAGCTCCTCGTAAGTGGCCCCGACAGCTTTAAGGTCTTCCAGATCCTTGTTAGGTTTTTTGTCCTTCTTTTTGCCTCTGGTACGGGTTTTGGGGCCTTGAGCTTCCCCTGTTCCTTCAGTTTCCAGGGCAATGTCCAGGATTTCCTTTTTTTCATCCAGCTTGATGATGAGAGTGTTGGTGTTGTTGGCTGAAATCTTCAGGATGCTTAGGCTCTATTCAACAATGTTCTTCAGACACTCCTCAATTTTACCAATTTCGCTAACAGTTTCCGAGAGAGTGTGGTCGTTAGTGTCAGCGAGATTTTTCCTTTCCAACAAATCCTTCTCAATTTTTTCAAACCTAGGGTTGAAAGCATCTCTTATGTCTTCGACTTTGGCAATGGTGCTTTTCAGGTCCTCTATGTAGTTGGCCATGGTCTTCCCTTCCCCAGTATTGATGGTTTCCATGATCAAGATTCTATTATAGAGTTTTTTGTTTTCGTCCACAGCTTTCTTGTAACCATTAATAAGTCACTCCATAGTTTCCACGAAACCTTGCAAACCCTCGGGGGGAGGGTTAGAGGGGGGGTCAACTTTTCCAGGGGTTGCCTTTTCCTCTTTAGGGGTGTGTTGGGTGGTAGTTGTGTAACAGCCCTAAGAGCCTCTTCCATGGTCTCCTTTTCCAGATTCTGATCAGCTTCCAGGGCCCTTACCTACTTGTGGGCTTCCGGTTCCTTAACAGTCTCCTCTTTCTTCTTGTGCGTTTTCCTGGTCTCGGTGTGAGCTTTTGTCTTCTTCATCAGTAGCCCTTTAGGTTTCTCCTCCTCAGAGTCGTCTAAAGTCTCCTCTTTCGAAGAAATTCTAATCAGGGGTCTACCTTTAGGCTTTTTTCCCTTAGAGGATGAAGGTCTGGTTTTGATGTATGTCCTCTTCTTCCCACTTTCATAATCCGAGACATCCATGTTGTCCTCAATGTCAGTCAAAGGGTCACTTTCAAACTCCTCTTCCTCTGAGAAGGCAGGGTCTGACCCCTCATCCTTAGAATCCACAGAGGGTTGCATCCGAGCAATTTGGTTGGCCTTAAGAGGGTCATAAATTAGGACCATAAGGCCTTGATGCATGGCAGTATCACCCCGTGGGTTCTTTTTGTAGGCCTTAAGAGACACATTCATCGAACATAGAAGAAAATAAGGGAAGTTAACCTTATCATTGTGCCTAAAGTGATTCAATAGGATAAAGTGCTAACCATAAACTTTTGTGAACCTACCATCTAGAGTGATATATCACATTAAAACAAAGAGGACCTCCTGCCAAGGTTTGGCAAAAGCCCTGGGCGGGTAGTAGGTTTTGCTCAACTTTACCAGTTATTTTTTCTCCTTCTCAGTATCTGGGTATCTTTCAATAGCTTCCCTACTGACTTTTCTATCTATGTAGAAGTTGCACCCTTCTCTTGTGAGACCCATAGCTTGAGTAATTAAATCTTCATCAATTTCTACAGTTTGGTCTCCCATTTCAGCATGCCCTTTTTCCAATTTTTACAAAAAAAATTGGTGACCATGTCGTCTCGACCATGGAGTCTCTCCATGAATTTTGAGAAACCACCCTTCTACAAAATACCCCAGACCTCCTCCTTCTATTTCCATTCTTTACAACTACTTGGTTCATATCACCTCTTGTTACCACCCATATTGTCGCTGTTCAACACCAAATTTTGAAACTTGCAGAGCAAATTAGCCAGTGAGCTTTTCAGAACTATCAAAGTAACCCAGAAAGAGTGGGAACTTATGGCATTGGTGTTATAATGAATGAGTCTCTCATTATTATAATGACTCGAAGTACTCAAGTCAGTTATTTTCATAATTATCCTGTCCATCAAGTATTTTTGGAGTACTTCTATAACGATCATAGAAAATGATTTGCCTAACATCTTCGAGGAGTCCTTGTTCTCCCGTCCACATGGTAATTGCTTCCTTGTTAACCGCCACATTGGCAGCCCAGTCAGCAGAGCCATTGGCCTCTCGGTAAATGTGGGAAATGTAGCTTTTTTTAAAGGTGCTAATAAGGTCTCTAGCAGAGATAATTATGTTGTAGATCAACCATGAAGGTTTTGAGACCCCCTTAAGACAATTTATAATATTGTTTGAGTCCCCTTCAATCCATAGGTAGGGACAATTCCATTTTTTAGCTAGGAGGATACCTTGGAGAGCTGTCATAGCTTCAACTTTATGATTAGTTTGGATTCCAATAGGGACAACAACCATTTCCTTGCACATTCCTTTGTCATCTCTTAGAACAGCTCCACAGCCTGAAGGACCTGGGTTACCTTTGGTAGCACTGTCAAAATTAACTTTGAACCAACCATGAGGGGGGGTTTGCCATTTGGCTTCAAGCCTTTTATTATGGTTGAGGTTTGGACTGTCGGTACTCTTCATATTCCACACCCTTAAGATATTTGATTCCAGAGAGTTGTTCGAAAAACAAGGACCCTCCATGATCCCTATATTTTCCTGAATCGCCCATTGGATTTTTTGGAACACAATATCCTGATTGAGGGAGACATCCCTAAAGATTCGATTATTTCTTTCTTTCCATAGTCCCCATAGGATGTGAGGAAGAGAGAGCTGCCACAAAGATCTCAAAAAAGAATTAGTCCATTTTATGTTCCAGGAGGAAAACAGATCATTGATGGTATTGGGAAACACCCAGGCAATGCTAAAACTATTGATAAATCTTTCCCAAACTGAGGCTGAGAAGGGGTAGTGGATGGTAAGGTGGTCCACAGACTCTTCTTCCTGAAGGCATAGAGCACATCTATTAGGGAAAGCAAAGCCTCTGCTTTTTAGGTTGTCAATGGTCAAGATTTTATTATGGAGGATGGTCCAGAAGAAGAAATTGATCTTGGGGGTAAGGCCTTTAATCCAGACTTTAGACCAGAAAGGATTACCTAAAGGATTGGGGGACATAACACAATACATAGAGGAAACAGTTAGGGTACCTTTGGGATCATGTTTCTAGATTAGGGAGTCAACCTCTTTGTTCAACCATACCGCAAACAAATGGATCTTGAGCTTAGAAAGGCTAGGATGGATGTTTTCAATATTCTGCCATTTGTTACCAGTCCAGTACTCAGCAACTAAGGAGCCAAGAGATCTTATACAAGAGGGAGCATGGGGGGCCCATTCATTGATTTCTATCAAAGGTTTATCAAAAAGTCAGGGATCCTCCCAGAATTTAACTTTCCTACCATTACCAACTTTCCAGATCACTCCTTTGGCTATACTTTCTTTGCATTTAGAGGCATAATTCCATATGTGGGAACCATTAATACTAAGATCCGAATTTATAAAAGAAGAAAGGGAGGAGGACTGAAGAGAGTACTTACTTTGCCAAATTTTACACCATTTGGTATCTAGATGAAACATTCTCCAGACTTGTTTGGACATAAGAGCTTCATTTAGGGTTCGAATCCTCCTTAGGCCCAGACCTCCATGGCTCTTCAGTTTACAGACCTGGTCCCAGGCCACCAAGGACATTCTTTTCTTGTCCTCAACCCTAGACCAAAGGAATCTTCTTTGGATTTTCTCGATGGCATCAACATACTTAACTGGAATTTTGAAAAGGCTAAGAGCATATATCAGAATACTTAGAAGAGATGCTTTAAGAAGTTGGAGCTTTCCAGCCTGACTTAGGAGGGCTCCTTTCCAGCTAGCTAACTTTTTCTGGAATTTGTCCACTAGAGAACTCCAGAAGGAGTCAGGAGGAGCAGTGCCCATTGGAAGACCAAGGTAGTTAGCAGGAAGATCAACAATCCTACACTCCAAGATTCTACTGATTCTTTGTTGCCTTCTCTCCGGGGTGTTGATGAAAAAAACTTCACTTTTTGTTCAGTTGATTAGCTGACCCGAAGCAGAGGCAAACTTACAAAGAGTACTCTTCAAAAATTTAGCTTAAAAAATACTAGATTCCCCCATGATAATAGTATCATCGACAAATTGTTGATGTGAACAAACAAGATCCGTTGAGGAAGGGTGGAGACCCTTAAAGGAGCCTTGCAAAACCAAATTTTCCATACTCCTTCCAAAACATTCTGCCATAATAATGAAGAGGATGGGGGAAATAGGATCCCCTTTCCTAAGACCTCTAGAAGCTTGGAAAAAAGGAGAAGGGGAACCATTGATAAGGACAAAAAAAGATGCGTAGGTGATAAGTTGGGTGATGAGATCCAAAACTCTGGGTGAGAAACCAAAAGACATGAGAACCTTCAAGAGAAAAGACTAGTCAACCCTATCATAGGCTTTGGAGAGATCAAGCTTTATGATGAGACCCTGCTTCTTAGCTTTAACAAGAGAGTTGATGTTCTCATGGACAGTAATAATAGAGTCAAGAATTTGATGACCAAGGACAAAACCATTTTGCTGGTGATTAATAAGAGCAGGAAGGACAAAAAGCAATCTGGAAGTTGGAACCTTAGAGATAATCTTATAAAAGGAATTGCAAAGACCGATAGGTCTAAATTTGTCTATAGAGTCAGCGCCTTGAGATTTGAGAATGAGAGCCAGAAAAGTGCCATTGATTTCTTTAAAAGTTTCCTAGCCCCCAAAAATTCCTTGACCCCATTGGAAACATCTTTCCCGACAATGTCCCAGAAAATATTGAAAAAAGAACATTGGAAAACCATCCGGGCCCAACGCTTTGTTACCATCGAAGGAGAAGACAACATTTTTGATTTCCTGATTGGAAGGAATGGAAGAAAGGGAGGTGTTCTTATGATCATCAATGAGACAAGGGATGTTAAGAAGAAAAGAAGATTGAGCTTCAGCATCCAACCTATGATCCCTCTTTAGCAGTTCTGAAAAAAACCTTTTAGCTTCATTCCTAATTTCCTCCTTGATAATCTCCCCATTATCCACCACAAGTTTGGTAACCCTATTAACTGCTTTATGCTTGATAGTCGACATGTGGAAGAATCTTGTGTTCCTATCTCCTTCCTTAAGCCAGATGCATCTAGATCTTTGCTTCCAAAAGGTTTCCTCTTTGGCAATGATATCATGATATTTTTTTAGAGTCTCATTTTCATCAGCAATGGACTCATTTCTGAAACCATCTTTCTGGATTTGAGTTTGTATTTCTTTGAGGACTTCTTGGACTTTGCTTTTGGCCTCAAAAATGTTCCCAAATCTGATTTATTCCAGAGTCTTATGTTGTCCTTTACACTTTTAGGCTTCTTAACAACTCTACACATAACAGTTCCCTCAACTTGAATGCTCCACCATTTCTGGATATTACTTTTGATGTCTGGGTGGAGGGTCCACATTTTTTCAAATCTAAGAACCTGATGATATCATGATATTACAGTTCATAATGTTAATGAGAACTTGATGATTTCTTACCCTGAAGACTATGCTGAGTTAGGTGAAAGGAATCATGTTAGGAATGTGATGATGTGCCCTATCTTGGTTATCAAAGATATCTCTTTTGAAGCGAGGAAACTGACAACTGCAAGAAATATTGTATTTCTCCAGAATTGGCTTCATTTCAAACCAGCTCAGGGAACGAAATGGTGGGTTCAATATATGACTGAGGAAGGAGTTTCGCCTCCGTTGGACTTCCCTAAAATGGATATTGAAATTTTTTAGGTACTTCCTCCTGTGATTATCAAGGCATCTCACTTGACTGATAAACCTTCCTCTCAGGTTAGGGAAAAGACTTGAAGAGCTACGATGGAGGCTATCTCATCGAGCTCTTCTGCAAATCCTCATCCTCCTCATGGGGATTGTGTTTTTATTGATAGGAGCCTGAAGGAATAAGGGCATAGTTTATCCCCTATTTTTGTCAATTTCAGTTTTTTGGGAATCCCCAAGAATTTTGCAGCACTAGCCGGGGATTACGTGGTAGCTTTCTATTATGGTTGTTTAGACATGTGGCATTTCTGACACTTTAATAATTTATTTCAAGACTTTTCTATTCGTAGTTATATAGGCCTGACTGGTAAGATTTTTCTTATATGGATAATTTTAGACTTTACTATGGTTAAAGTTTGACATTCTCCTATAGTGTTGTTATTACATTGTGGTTTTCTATTTTATGCAATATTCTTTCCTGAGGATTATAGTGTAATTTTGTTGGTATTGCTCAGGGTCCTCTCTAGCTATCTGGGTCTCTAAAAATAGCACCTGTATAAAGATTTTGCATACAAAAGGGCAGGGGCCTTAGACTGGCCTGAGCTTTGTTTCGGGTTTGTGTTTCTTTATACTTGCATGATAATGATATGTTGAGATTGATATGCATTAGAAATGAAGGTTCTTTCTTATCTTGGATGATTGTGCTAACAACTAACCGTAGTACCAAATGGTTGGAGGTTGCTCGTGACTGTTTATGTGAAGGGATTGTTATTTATACAGGTCATCCAAAGGAGATTGTCATATTGGATTAGATAGGATAGATTTTTACTCCAAGGGATGGTCGTAGCTATGAGAGACAACCTCTTTGGATTTTAGCATGTGGCCCTCACTTTGTGGGTTATCCAGGGGCAAAACACAGACATACTTTTGTATATTGCTTCATGTTATCTATATCAGGCTTATAGTTAAGCTATGCAATTTTTCAAATTATATCCGTATACGAACAATTGAATTTTTTGGGGGCAAGACCAGAGGTTTTCTCCACCCGACTCTTTCCTCCTTTTGCCTCGAGTGAGCTGGGTTATATTAGGTTTTAAATTAGTAATAAAATCTTATGGCTTAGGTCTTTTACCGATCAAACAAAAATAAAAAATAAAATAAAATTACTAGATTTTATATATATATATATATATAGAGGAAAGGACCTAGTAGTTGAGCATGTACCAATTGTTGTGAGGGTTGTTGATACCTTTTGTTCCAAAAATTGAACAAATAAAACCTATTGTTTGAAACAAAAAATATCAGTTTTTGTTAGGAAATGTACCAATAGTTGTTAGGAAATGTACCAATAGTTGTTAAGAAATGTACTAATATTGGAAAAAGTAACCAATCAGGTGATGCCATATCAGCTGCACAACTATTGGGGTCTCTTTTGCACGCCTATTGGTCTCACTTTTTTGGGGGGCTGTTTTTTGAAGATGAATTAATTAAATATTAATTTAATTAACTAATGGCTCTTACATAACCATTTATGGTTATTTCAACTTGCACTCATGTGTCTCCTCAAGCATTTATTGTTTTGACCATGGTTATCCTTTTTGCCTTTGCACAAGAGTTTATCCATTGGATAAAAACTTTATTCTTTGAATAAAGAATTTATTCATTCAACTAACCTTGACCTTAACCCCCAAGTTAACTCCCAGGTCATGTCAAGCATTTAATTCTTATTCCCTCTCCTCTCAACCTATCTCACATTGACACTTGTCATCCTGAGATTGGGTTGAAAGCCCTCACATGGCTTGAATTTCATTCAATCCCGACCCTTGTTGAGATTACTCAATCTCAACCATCCATTGCTCCATTTTACGTATAAATAGAGCTCACATTCCTCATTTTCAAATCCTCAAGCATTTAACATTCTTAGCCATAATCCTGAAAACTTGTATGCATTTAATCTATAGTGAGTTTTAGAGAGCATTTTAGCATAATAACTCATATAATTGTCATTTTGGTTTAAAACAAATCATCTTAGTATCTATAGCATCTAGTATTAGTTTTTCATTCATATTTAGAGCAAAATATTTTAATCTTGAATCTCCATAAGCATCCATAGTGCAAAAAGATGCTGAGAGCTACACTATTTTGGAACTTGGAGAGGAGAGGAACAAGGAAGGAGAAGCTACCAGCATAGTAGAGAGCATTTGGAGGAGCCTAGTTACTTTTTGTAGATTCCTTGAGCTTTCTTTTTGCTTAGTAGTGTCTTTCTTGATATGCATGCTTAGGATAGTTTTTAATTTATGATTTTTTAATTAAATAGTTGTTAAAAATGTACTAATATTGGAAAAAGTAACCAATCAGGTGATGCCATATCAGCTGCACAACTATTGGGGTCTCTTTTGCACGCCTATTGGTCTCACTTTTTGGGGGGGCTAATGTTTGAAGATGAATTAATTAAATATTAATTTAATTAACTGATGGCTTAGTGGATTTTTGATCAAATAAATAACAAATATTCATTTAATTAAAATGGACACATTTATGTGACTACATTTGCCCCTCTTTGAGACGATGCGGTTTATTGCGTTGTTTCAAAGAAAGAAAAATAGGTGTGAAGAAATGCCCCATAAAATGTAAATTTAATGGGTGGTATGCCCTCTCAAGAGATGGGCCGATTTTTTTTTTTTTAAATCGGACGATCTCTCGAAAAAGAATGAAAAATCTCTTGAAAAAGAATGAAAATTAGCAGGGTGATAGAAGAGAAGAAGTTAGCAACGCGGGTGAAAAAATAGAAGAAATTGGAGGTAAAATGGAGAAATGGGAGGCTCGGGAAGTTCACGAGGACCACGACGGTGAGCGGGGGAAAGTTACGGTGATGGCGAAGGGTTTATATGGGGAGAAATGGGTGAAAACAAGATCATTTGTTACTGCAACCAATGTGAAATCAGAGTTCTGATAGTGATGTTTTAGAGGAGCGAGCAACAGTCAGGATGCCGGTACCCATTGCAAAGCATCGTTTCGAGCGAGTTCGTCGATTCCATCGGCCAGACGACTACGGACCAGCGGTACGCAAATTTGAAATTTTGAATTTTACGCATTGTTGTCATGTTTTTTGTTGAGTCCAAGTTGAGTAAGGACAATAGCACTGAAACTATGTTTTGGTGCTTTTGTCCAATTAACTAATGCTTTTGTGCCGCAATGGTGCTATTGTGCTGTTGTTTGAGCGCTATTGAAAATATTAGCGCTATTATGTGTATGTTTAAGCGCTATTGAGGGGTCAATTGAGAGCTTTTGTCTTTAAGTAGCGCTATTGCATAGGTCTTGTAGCGCTTTTGCAATTTGAGCGCTTTTGTAGGGTTGATTAAGCACTTTTGTTAGGGGTTTAGCGCTATTGTGAGGGTTTTAGCGCTATTGTTTAGGAAGTAGCGCTTTTGTTGAGGAAAAATAGATGCCCTAGTGTGTGTGAACAAAAATCTCCCGATGCTAATGATGGATGGATAGGGATGTGAAGTGAGAGTTGTTTTGAACCATAGCAGCCCTGATGAGACTTAGGTCATTAGGATAAATGCCTATTGAAGTCTACGTGTGCCATGATTGCTTACCTATTGAGACCCGAAGATACTTGATCAAAGTATCTGTTGATAGTCTAGGTTTAAACTTAAGAAAGTTTGAAAACAAAACAATTACTAATGATTGATTGATGCCCGTGTGCAGGAGGATCTACACGTGTTACAGTTACGCGAGAGACATCCAGTGACACAGGGGTTACGGGATCGGCTGACAAAGGTCGAGATTGATTGCATTGCAGTGACTGGGCTGTATGATGTGATGCATATGCCCATGATTCAAATGAATCACAGTTTGATTACAGCCTTGGCAGAGAGCTGGCACAGTGAGACATGCACGTTTCACCTAGCACAGGGGGAGATGACAGTGACATTGGAGGATGTGTGGCATATCCTTCATATTCCCATTCGGGGTGAGCTAGTCACATATGACAGATCATGGGGGACTCTAGCAATGCAGCGATTCTTCGATGAGGACGTGTTCATTGATGACGACTCCATAGCTTGGGAGGAGATCACGACGTTGTACAAGCCATTGCCCGTAGTTTTATCTAGGATCGTGGGAGATCGCGGCGTTGTAGTCACATAAATCTGTCCATTTTAATTAAATGAATATTTGCTATTTATTTGATCAAAAATCCACTATGCCATCAGTTAATTAAATTAATATTTAATTAATTCATCTTCAAACATTCTCCTATTAATTAAATAAATTATTTAATCTATTTTAATTAATTCATTCAACCAAATTCACAATCAATTAAATGAATAAATCATATTTATTTCATTTAATCCCCTATTCCTCTTTTAAATAAATTAAATAAAACATTTATTTAAATCATTTACCCCCCCCACCCCGCTTGCATTTTCCTAATTTATTTTAAATAAAAATCCTATTTTCTCTCACCCACCAAATCCACTTGCAAACCTAAACCCCCTTCTAGATTCTTCTAAACCCTTCCTAATTAACCTAATCCATCCCCTAATTATTGTCACATTCCTAAGCAACTTGGAGTCACTTATCAAAGACTTCAAAGTTTTTGAAAAACATTTAATGATTTGTGTGTTCAACAATCTAACTTCCAAAGTCTTCCAAAACCACTAATGGCTCTTACATGACCATTAATGGCTCTTACATAACCATTTATGGTTATTTCAACTTGCACTCATGTGTCTCCTCAAGCATTTATTGTTTTGACCATGGTTATCCCTTTTGCCTTTGCACAAGAGTTTATCCTATGGATAAAAGCTTTATTCTTTAAATAAAGAATTTATTTATTCAACTAACCTTAACCTTAACTTCCAAGTTAACTCCCAGGTCATGTCAAGCATTTAATGCTTATTCCCTCTCCTCTCAACCTATCTCACATTAACACTTGTCATCTTGGGATTGGGTTGAAAGCCCTCACATGGATTGAATTTCATTCAATCCTGACCCTTGTTGAGATTACTCAATCTCAACCATCCATTGCTCCATTTTACCTATAAATAGAGCTCACATTCCTCATTTTCAAATCCTCAAGCATTTAGCATTCTTAGCCATAATCCTGAAAACTTGTATGCATTTAATCTATAGTGAATTTTAGAGAGCATTTTAGCATAATAACTCATATAATTGTCATTTTGGTTTAAAACAAATCATCTTAGTATCTATAGCATCTAGTATTAGCTTTTCATTCATATTTAGAGCAAAATACTTTAATCTTGAATCTCCATAAGCATCCATAGTGCAAAAAGCTGCTGAGAGCTACACTATTTTGGAACTTGGAGAGGAGAGAAACAAGGAAGGAGAAGCTACCAGCATGGTAGAGAGCATTTGGAGGAGCTTAGTTGCTTTTTGTAGATTCTTTGAGCTTTCTTTTTGCTTAGTAGTGTCTTTAGTGTCTTTCTTGATATGCTTGCTTAGGATAGTTTTTAATTTATGATTTTCTAACATCTAACAATCGACTCTTGTTGTTTCTTGTTTAGGTGTTGTTTATCCTAAAACCTTGTCCTTTTTGTAGAGCATCAATACTAATATTGGAAAAAGTAACCAATTAGGTGATGCCATATCAGCTGCACAACTATTGGGGTCTCTTTTGCATGCCTATTGGTCTCACTTTTTTGGGGGGTTGTTTTGGACACCTTAGCAAAAAGCATGTTGATGTGGCATCATATTTGATGATGTGGCCTTGAAACCTTAGTTATAAACAGGGGACTTGCCAAGTAAGCTGCTGTAAAAAAATCAGAGTGATTTGAAATTTCCAAGTAGGATTTTGAGAAGCGCGAAGTTAGGGTGCACAACTACTGGGTCCTTTCCCCTATATATATAGACACACACACACACACACGAAAAAATCACTTTATTTACAAAATTTTCAATTAAAAATGAAAAAAGTTATTTAAAATAGATATTTATTTTTTAAATATAAAGAAATCTTTTAAAAAACCTATAAAATCTATCATTCCTATAAATTTGTTCCTATAACACCAAATATTTTTGTCGATAAATAATTTATAGTTAAAAAATATAAATCTCAATTTTATAAAAAATTAGTTTATTTTGAAAAGAAAAATAATAATCACTTTTAAATAGTGCAAAAAAATGATTTATCAGGCTTAAGTGAATGCAAATGCCTCCATCAAGTAATAATATAAAAGAAAAATTAGAACCTTTTCATATAATCAAGCAGATATATTTTAGAAATTAAGCGATGGTTGAAAAAGGAAGAGGTTGAAGTTATGTACAAATGTCAAATTAATGCATACATTTTTAACTTTATCCTCCAACTTTATCTCTAAAATCTTGTTTATTAATGTTCTTTATGTATTTCATCTTTTATATTCAAAATAAATCCTTTAAACAAGTGCCACACAATGGTGAGAACTTGCCTTTATAGTATTGTAATAAATTTTTTTGTTGTAATTCTTAATTATTATAATTTTGAATTATTGTTATTATAAAGTTATATTATTTTAATTATATTTTTGTAATATTAACTATAACTCTCATTTCAATAAAATAATATTTAATAATTACAATATAATATAAAAATTGGCCTGTTAATGGGCCTCTCAAGGTATGATTGGATAAAATTGGATTTAGGATGGGCGAAAGTTAACTTTGACGGGGCGTCAAGAGATAATTTGGGTCATTTAGGTGTAGGCTTTGTGGCAAGAGATTGGAACATAAATATTTTGGCAATTAGAGCTCAAAGATTGAAGCGAGGTACAAACAATGAAGTCAAAATGCAAGTGGCTTTATTAGCAGTCAAGGTGGCCAAGAAATTATCAATATTACAACTGCATTTGTAGAGTGATTCTCTAATTGTTATTAATGCCATTATCTCGGGTGAAAATTAAATAAATATGTTAAAATTACAAGAGAACTTCTAATCACTTTTAAGGATTTAAAAATTACTCATGTGTTGAGAAATAAAAATGTGATGCCAAATAGGTTGTCGAAGTGGGCATTGTCATTAATGGAGGAGTAAATGAAATTTTATTGGGAGAATTTTTGGGAGATCCGACTTGATTAATAGTGATGGGTTGCATGTTGCCGACTGCAACAACCATAATGGAAAGGTGTGTGGTTTAAATACAATGGAATGGGTATTATGTTTTAAAGGCATTTTGGCCATTTTTATCGCACAACTATTTGAAATTGGTGTGTAAGGTGGCATGCTAAGGGTTGGTGGTGAAGATTTGCAAGATGGAGGCGAATTTCATCCTAGTTACTACTAAGAAACAATTGGCGTTTTTGGGTCAAATCTCAGAGAAGAGACTACAAAGAATTTCCAAGCATGATGATCATGTATTTGTATAGATTTTGGATATCCTGCTTGGGGAAGAATTTATGATAATAGAGCATCGATATCAAACTAATACCAATATCATTTCATTGCTTGTGGTGTGGGGTTTGGAGCAAGGAAGCAAGGAGGATGTTCAATGGGTCCTAAAGGAATGTGTGGATGATGAGTGGAGTTTTGGTTTGAGGTTGATTCTAGAGTGGATGCATCTTGGTGAAGGTCTCATGGCACCAAAGGGCGATTGATTGAAAATTGGAGATCAAAATACACCGCTTCAACCTTTCATTCAGTGGAGTGAGTCAAGTGATATGGATGAAAGGAAAGTTGAAGCTCATATTGGTTGGACGCTTTGAAAAGATTATCTCTGTGAACGAAGATTGGAATGAGATGGTGCCATTGCAAAAAAGGATAAGAAAAGGAAAACTTGTGCGAAGTACAAACTTGAAGATTATTGGGTCAATGGACCCCTCAAGGCAACACAAATTTTTTTTGTAAGGGAAATGGGCAATTTTTTGTGGGTTTTTAATAGTCCATATATATATATATATATATATATCTGTGTGTGTGTGTGTCTCCAATTTTGTTGTGTATAAATGGTCAATTGTAGTAATGACCTCAGGGTATATTTCATGTATTTATGAATAGGGAAGCTAGTCGATATGGGAAATGTTACAATGTGTTAGATACTGTTGTGGTGGTTTAGTGTATGGAGGGGTAGTTAGGGTTTGTAGTCCTTTAAAGTTTACAGTTATAGACTTATGAATACTTTATAAAATTTGAAATTTAAATATTAACAAAAATACTATATTACCCATAAAAAAGAATATATAATATATAATATAAACATTATAGTGAAAATATACTTTTTCTTAAGAATATAATCCTAATTTAATTATAAAATCCTACATAATTATAATTATAATAATAAAATTAATCTTAAACTTAATTATTAGTTTAAGATTATATATATATTTTTAATTATATTTATGTAATTAATTTTAATTGATCTTAATAAAATAATTATTAATAATTCTAAAATTATATAATATAAATAATAAAGTGAAAATAAGTATTTTTTAATGGCTAAATGAAAAATATCGATTAATTTTAAAATCATATTGTATATATTAAAATGATTAAAAATAAATTTATGATTTTCAAAACTTATTAATTAAAAGTAGAATGCTTTCCAAAAAAAATTTATACAAAATTATAATTATAAAAGATACATACTTGGGTTTGTTTTTTTTTAAAGAAATATTTGTTGTGTAATGCTTGCAATGAAATAGTTTAAGTGTTTATTTAAATTTTTATTTTATTTTATTTAAATGGTGTGAATCAAATCCTTATACAATAGGGGATGACCCAACAATGCAACAGTTAGTTGCGAGCCTCCGACATGGGAGGTCTTGGGTTCGAGTTTACTCGATTGGTTCTTAGCTCCAAAATTGTCAAAAAAAAATCACTATACAATAGTTAATTGCTTTGATTACTTATTTTCCAAAAAAAAAAAAAATTACACACACACACACACACACACACACACACACACATATAATATTCACTTTATTTACACTAGCATCCCTATTTTTAGAGAAATATATGTAAACTACGCTGAGAGATATCTTTTATTGAAACATAACTTTTATTCAAAAGTAATTGTTATTGAATGACTAACCTAAAGAGATTGGTTTTTTATCTCCAAAATAAATATCACATACCCAATTACTTCTAATTTGAAGGATGAAAATCAAACATGGGAAGCATGAAATTTAAATTTATTGAAAAAGACTTTTTGTATGATGTCTCTAAATTTGACATTTGTTGGATATGGTTGGTCATTGTTGCTGCTAGGATATTTTATTGTCATTGATGTCAACATATTCCTATGATTTGCTTGGGTGACTGCAGATTGGAAAGACTTTCTGATCTGGTTTGTAGTGTTAGTTTGCTGATCACTGTTTTGCAGAGGTTGATATTTCCTCCAGTATATTCCGGTGTGATCAAATTTGGTGTTGAGCCTTTGGGATATTGTTTGGGATGATCTTTTGTATCTTCATTTCATATGGTTCATGATTTGATGCTCCACAAGTTATCTTTTTTCGTGACAGTTGTTGATTGGTTGCATTTTTGAGCTTTCAAATGTTGATCGATGAAGATTTGATAAATGGTGTTGATGAAACCGTTCCGGATGATTCTAATGTGCTTGCTGGTGTTTCCTATTTGTTTTGGCGATCCACATTGATTGTTGTGTGAGTTTTTAGTGGTTTTCATCAACTGGTATTGATTTTCGTGTTATGCGGTATTTCTGGTGGTGTAGCATCTTGCGGTTGATCTTGGCATGATTTTCAATGGAGTTGATCGTTTGGTAATTTGATTTAGGATCTTGCTATGCTATGTAAATCATTATATTGGTCTGATGATCTATCTTTGTATCATATGATGTAATTTTGTAATTATAAGTTGAGGGTTAGGTTTTAGCCGACCTTGTTATCAAGGTTGATGAATTGTATATATAGGTGATGTAGTCATGTAGTTTTGGTGTCGATGTTGTGTCTGCATTATTAGAGAGAGATTTGTGTGCGAACAAGTTATTTATCATTCGGTATTGATTTTGAGGTGAGATTGGTGTTGCAGAGTAGACAACTGTGCTTAATCAAAACTGTAATTAGGCATTTGAAGATGCTATTCTTTCAATTCACTTCTTTCATATTGTAGTCTGAATCGTATTGTAAGTCAGTGAGACTTCCCTGAGGGTTGTAGCCTTCCGGGCAAATATGTTTTGAGCAGTGAGCTTTTGGAAGTGTGCCTGAATGTATGTGCATTCCCCATTGTAATATTTTTACATACTCTTGCAGAGTATCATCTTATTGTGGGTAGGATCCCACCGTGGTTTTTCCCTTAACTGGATTTTCCATGCCAAAATCTTGGTGTTGTGTGTTGTGTTGTTAATTTGATTATCTGTCTATTGTTGTAATTTGGTAGATCTTTTATTGTGCTTAAAGTTTTATATTCTAGTGAAGACTGATTCACCCCCCCTCTCAATCTTCCTTCTTGGCTGCTGCTAACGATTGGTATCAGAGCTAGATCCTTCAATAGAAGCTTAATCGCTTGAGGAGATCCAGGATGACAACTCAAGGTATTATTTTCAAGAAGGACAATCTGAGGTTTGATGGAAGTAACTATACTATATGGAAGAACCAGATGGAGGTGCACTTGAAATGTCTCGGAGAAGATTACTGGAAGATCACACAGAATCCCTATGTTGTTCCTCAGAATGGACCACCTACTATGGATGAGGTTAAGGAAGAAAAAATTAATATCAGAGTGAAGGAAGCATTTCTAAGTGCCTTGACTGATTTAGAGATGACAAATATTATGGGACTTTAGACCGCACATGAGATCTGGGAGAAACTTGAGATTTTGTATGAAGGTGACAAATAGGTGAAAGTTGCTAAGTTGCAAAGTTTAAAAGGAAAATATGAGACATTGAAGACAGGATTTGATGAGAACATACATTATTTTATATTTGAGGTGAATGACCTTGTCCTAGGTATCAAATGTACAGTGGAAGCATTGAGGAAGATGAAAACGCTGCCAAGGTGCTGAGATATTTGCCTTCTTATAAATAAAAGGTTGCTATTATTGATGAGATCCGAAGTGTGACTACAATGACAAGAGATATGTTGATTGGAAAGCTTGTTGCATTTGAGCTGAGTGAGTTTGGAGAATCACATGGAAAGTCTGAAACTTTATTTAGAGCATCTGCGTCTATATCCGATAAGAAGAAGTATGATCCTGATGAGTGTAGAATATCTAGATATGAAAGAGAGAGAAGAGAGATGGAAGAGTAAGAAAGAGATCTTGATGAGCTTGAAATATTGATTTCTCAGAGATTGCCTAAAGGTGCTGGTAAGTATAATGGAAAGTTGCCTTTGAAATGTTTCTCTTGGTATAAGATAGGACATTTTTCTTCTAGATGCCCAGAGAGAATGGCTAAGTATGACAAGCATGATAAGTTTGATAAGCATGATAGGAATGATAGATATGAGAAGCATGATAAGTTTGATAAGCATGATAGGAATGATAGATATGAGAAGCATGAGAAGTATGATAAGTCTTATAAGCCTAACCAGAAGTTTAGAAACCATAAAAACTATTATAATGTTGCAGATGAAGGTGTTGCAGATGATGAATCAGAAGGAGATGAAGTTGTATTTATTGCCATTAAAGTAGATAGACATGTACCTATTGATTCCACTAGTTGTTCTGTTGAGGAGAAAGCTTTGGTTGCTAAGGTAGAAGAAAAGGATGAATGGGTGATTGACAACGGTTGTTCACATCATATGACTGGTGATAAAAGAAAATTTGTAAGTATGGAAAGGTATGATGGTGGAATAGTTAGATTTGGAGATGACAAAGCCTATGTAATCAGTGGGAGAGGTTCTATTTCTTTTGATGGTAAGCATAACACTAATGATGTATTGTATGTTGAAGGTTTGAAGCATAATCTTTTGAGTGTTAGACAGATGGTTGATAAGGGTTATTATCTACAATTCAAGGATGGTAAATGCAAGATCTTGAATGCCTCTAGTAGAGAGATTGCATTTGGGACTAAGACTGAAGGTGACATTTTTCATTTGAATGTTGGTGAGAAAATTTGTTTGATTGCTAAGATAGATGAGAGTTGGTTATGGAATAGAAGGATGTGTCATGTAAAATTTGATTCAATCATTAAGATCTTTTCTACACATGTTGTTAGAGCTCTACCTAAGATTGTTAAGCCTGTTAATCCGATATGTAAGGAATGTCAGTTGGGTAAGCAAAAAATATTTTCTATTTGTAAGTATGGAAAGGTATGATGGTGGAATAGTTAGATTTGGAGACGACAAAGCCTATGTAATCCGTGGGAGAGGTTATATTTCTTTTGATGGTAAGCATAACACTAATGATGTATTATATGTTGAAGGTTTGAAGCATAATCTTTTGAGTGTTAGACAAATGGTTGATAAGGGTTATGATCTACAATTCAAGAATGGTAAATGCAAGATCTTGAATGCCTCTGGAATAGAGATTGCATCTAGGACTAAGATTGAAGGTAACATTTTTCATTTGAATGCTGG
Source organism: Cryptomeria japonica (assembly GCF_030272615.1). NCBI lineage: Eukaryota > Viridiplantae > Streptophyta > Pinopsida > Cupressales > Cupressaceae > Cryptomeria > Cryptomeria japonica. The sequence continues at coordinate 319,362,486 of NC_081407.1, forward strand.
TGAGAAAAATTGTTTGATTGCTAAGATAGATGAGAGTTGGTTATGGAATAGAAGGATGTGTCATGCAAACTTTGATTCAATCATTAAGATCTTTTCTACACATGTTGTTAGAGCTCTACCTAAGATTGTTAAGCCTGTTAATCCGATATGTAAGGAATGTCAGTTCGGTAAGAAAACAAGAATTTTTTTATAGAACAAACAATATACATTAGAAGGACTGTTGGATCTTGTGCATACTGACCTATGTGGACCTAAAAATGTTAGAAGTGTGCAGAGTGATCGATATTTTATGTTGCTAATTGATGATTATTCTAGGATAATGTGGGTTGTCTTTTTGAAGGAGAAATTAGAAGCATTGGATAAATTCAAAATATTCAAAGCTAAGGTGGAAATTGAGTCTGGATTGAAGGTGAAATGTCTGAGATCTGATAGAGGTGGATAATTTTGTTCCAGTGAGTTCAATTCATTATGTGAGATGCATGGAATTAAAAGACAATTGTCTACTCTTAGAACCCAATTTGTTGAGAGGAAGAACATAACTATTTTAGATGTTGCAGGGACTATGTTGATTGAAATAAATGTTTTAAAAATTTACTAGAGACAAGCCATTAGCACTGTTGTTTACACATTCAATGAAGTTCACATCAAAGGTGATACTGGTAAGACTCCTTATGAGCTTTAGTTTGGTCATGTTCCTATTGGGAGATATGTCAGAGTATTTGGTAGCAAATATTATATCAAGAGAGATAAACATATAGGAAGGTTTGATGCTAGAAGTGATGAAGGAATTTTTTTGGGATATTCAACAAAGAGCAAGGCCTACTGATGCTACAATAAGAGACTGAGAAAGATTGTAGAGAGTGAAAATGTGAAGGTGGATGAGAACCTTGGAAAGAGATCAGAACATACGGTTATGATGATGGTCAACATGTTGTTCTAGTTCTTGTTCAGCCTAAAGTGTTAGAGTATTCGGGTATTTACTTGATTAATTAAACAATATTTGTTTAATTATTTAAGTTCCCTTTATGGGTTAGTGCAAGAAGATGAGTCCACTTTTTGGCCAAAAAGTGGAAGTGTTTTCCCCGATTTTCAGATTTTGTCTCATTTGAGCTTAAATTTTGAAATACATAGAGATTGAATATTGGAAAAAGTCGGTAATATAAAAGATAGCCCTCTGAGTGTACTTTCCAAATATGTAATTTATTTTAATACCCACATAATAAAAAATAACTTTTTGAATGGAGTTCTGAAAACTATGTTTTAAAAATGTCTGTTTCAGGACCATACCATGCATGTGTACGACCCACATTTTTTGACACAATTAAAATTATTTTCTCAAACCGTTTTGGGAAATGGTTTGTAACACACTGAAGATTGATGAGCATATTTTTCTGTATTTTTTTTCTTAATATTTTTTTTAATTAATTTTTTAATGACCGTAATTATCTTTTTAAAAATTTGATGTGTACGACCCACATAATTTGATGTAAACTTAACATTTTTATTTTTATTTTTATTTTTAAATACAAAAGAATTTTGTGTCGATTGATGACATATAATTTTTTTTCCAAAATTCTTTAAAATAAAAAAGTTATTAGATTAACAAAATTAGTTAATATTTCAAATTTATGGACCCGACTTAGTATAAATTAAATGAAAAATAGTTAAAATAATCAATTTTTAAATAAATTTATATATTTAGAATCTAGACAGTATAATCTGAAATGGGTTTTAATTTCATATAAAAATTCTCTGATTAGAGGCACGTAAACTATTTCAGAAGTTCGTATTTGTGCTTTCATTCATGAAGATTTGAATTTGCAGGTCCATGTCTCAGGTGTGGCCATCCCAGGCCTATCCCGGGCCTAATCCCGAGCCAAGTGGCGAGTTGTGGAATCAACTTCCACGAAACGGGCCCCCGTTTTCAAACAAGGGCGGCTTGTGGAAAAAAAAGAAAAAATGCGATTTAGAAACGGGCCCCCGTTTCTAAAAAACGGGCCCACATTTTGTTTAAAAGCAGGCCCCCATTTTAGAACAAAATGGGGGCCCGTTTATTTTTGCTTCGGACCCCCGTTACCTTTTAGCTTGGGAGCCCGAAGCATAAATGGGCCCCCGTTTATAAGAGCACATTTTCCAACGTGTGGACTTCCGCGAATTTGTGACTCATTACCTTGCACTTGCCCTCATCTCTTTTACACTTAAGCTAACTTTAGGTGCATATAATTAATTATTATGTGCAAACCTAGGTTTTCCCTTTTAGGGTTTCTTGACTTATTAAAGGTTGAGTTCTTTCTTTTCATTGTAAGAATCACATTACATATTTTTGTGAATATTAAGCTCTCTCTTTTTGAGCATATTCTCTGTGTATTTGTTTTTCTGTATTTGCTTCCTTGCTTCTCCTTGTAACAGGTTTTTCAGCTTGCAGAGATTATTTGGGCTCCTGTGGTGTTGTATTTTCTCAACTCCTATATAAAGAACCTAAGCAAAATGATCCAATAGAGACTGCTAATCTAGATGTTGTTGCTGCCAGTGAAGATGTTTAGGATCCTGAGAATCAGAACAATCAGAAGAATCGGGTATGTAAGGTTGAATCATTTTGAAAATCAAATTACTTGGTGATAAGAATAAAGGTGTGATGACTAGAAGAAGGTTATCTACTAAAGAAGTATGTTTAATTTCTAAAGTTGAACCTAAAGATGTTGTTGAAGCTTGTAAAGATGAAAATTGGATGAGAGCTATGGAAGAGGAACTAGATCGGATTTTAACGAATAATACTTGGGAACTTGTGCCTAGACCTGAGGATAAAAATGTTATTGGTACTAAATGGGTGTTCAGAAACAAATTGAATGAAGTCGGTGAAGTTGTTAGAAATAAAGCTAGACTGGTCTGCAAAGGTTACTCACAACAAGAAGGAATGAAGCAAATATTGAAAGATATCAAAGTTATTCAGGTGGTTTGGATGAAGCAAATATTGAAAGATATCAAAGTTATTCATGATGAGCCTACTATTATATACTGTGATAATTCCAATGCTATCAACATGTCAAAGAATCTGGTGCAACATTCAAAGGCGAAACATGTGGCAATCAAATATCATTACTTGAGAGAGAAAGTCAGGGAAGAGAAGGTGAAGTTGGAGTATGTATTTACAAAGGAATAGATAGATGATATTTTGACAAAGCCCTGCAGATAAATTTATCTATTTGAGAGACAAGTTAGGGGTATCCACCCCTCCTGATGAGAACTAGATGCATTGAGTTGCTTTGATCTAGTGGATTTTAGAGCCTTATTCTTTTATTCAGATTAATGAGTTGGTGTTGCTCCTCTTCTAGAGTAGTTTGTGTTTTAGGGGGAGAGAGATTCAAGTTTCTGTTTTGGGGGAGAATAAGTTTAGTTATAGATTTGAGATCTTTGGCATCATTTTCAAAGGGGGAGAGAGATCATGTGAAAAACTGCTTTATCTATCTTGATCTTAGGGGGAGTCTACTGAAAATATCTTCTTTCTTTGCATTAACTGTTTTTCACATTCATATGTTGCCATCAATGCCAAAAGGGAAGAATTATTGGATATGGTTGGTCATTACTGTTGCTAGGATATGTTGTTATCATTGATGTCAACATATTCTTGTGATTTACTCTGGTGACTGTAGATTAGAAATATTTTCTGATTCGATTTGTAGTGTTAGTTTGTTGATCATTGTTTTGCAGAGGTTGATATTTCCTTTGGTATATTTCGGTGTGATCAGATTTGGTGTTGATCCTTTGGGATATTGGTTGGGATGATCTTGTGTATCTTTATTTTTAGATGGTTCATGATTTGGTGTTCTGCAGGTTATCTTTCTTCGTGACAGTTGTTGATTGGTTGCATTCTGGAGCTTTCAAATGTTGATCGATGAAGATTTGATAAATGGTGTTGATGCAACCGTTCCAGATGATTCTAACATGCTTGCTAGTGTTTCCTAGTCGTGTCCTATTTTTTTTGGTAATCTGCATTGATCATTGTGCAATTTTTTGGTGGTTTTCATCAACAAGTATTGATTTTTGTGTTATGCAGTATTTCTGGTAGTGTAGCATGTTGCCGTTGATCTTGGTGTGATTTCTAGTGGAGTTGATCATTTGGGAATTTGATTTAGGACCTTTATATGCTATGTAAATAGTTATATTGGTTTGGTGATCGATCTTTGTATTGTATGATGTAATTTTGTAATTATGAGTTGAGGATTAGGTTTTAGTCGACCTTGCTATCAAGGTTGATGAATTGTATATATAGATGATGTAGTCATGTAGTTTTGGTGTTGATGTTGTGTCTGCATTATCAGAGAGATTTGTGTGCAAACAAGTGATTTATCATTGGGTGTTGAGTTTGAGGTAAGATTGGTGTTGCAGAGTAGACAATTGTGCTTAACCAGAACTGTAATCAGGCATTTCGAGATGCTATTCTTTCAATTCACTTCTTTTGGATTGTAGTCTGAATCTTATTGTAAGTCAGTGAGACTTCCTTGAGGGTTGTATCCTTCTGGGAAAATATCTTTTGAGAAGTGAGCTCTATGAAGTGTGTTTGAACGCATGTGTATTCCCCATTGTAATATTTTCACATACTACTACAGAGTATCATCTTACTATGGATCCCACTGTGATTTTTCCCTTAACTGAGTTTTCCATGTCAAAATCTTGGTGTTGTGTATTGTGCTGTTAATTTGATTATCTATCTATTGCTGTAATTTGGTAGATATATTATTGTGCTTAAAGTTTAATCTTCCGGTGAAGACTGATTCACCCCTCCCACCCTCAGTCTTCCTTCTTGGCTGCTGCTAACAACATCATATTGCTCTCCATTCTTCAATATATTTAATTCTTTTGCTAAACTCCCATAATATGTTTTATCATTTTTTTAAAAAGTGGCAACCTATGTGAAACCAATATGGTCTTGCAACCTTCGCCACCAACATATTTTGTCATAATTGTCATATCGAGGCCATTAATAAATTAATAAAATGATATGATAGATCTTTCCCAAATTATATCCCAAACTTATTACTTTCAGAAAGTGGACATGAAAATATTCCTAGAAAATTGTTTGTTGTTTTATCACCCAACATCATTGATTACAAATGGTTAAATTTAAACATCCCCTTGTTCAATATATCACAACAAATGCTTGAATTTCATATTGAGTGAAATATGAAACTATATGTATAAGGTATCATAGACCAATAGCTTTTATCATTACGTGGTAATAAGATTAAAAGACATACATCTTATGTCAATTAATCAAACTCGAAGTTGCACATTATTGTAGCATTTTCCAAATACAACCAAATTGGCAAAAAATAGTCAATATAGTTTTTGCTAATGCTGACACCTGACAAACCATAACTACTCAATCTTAGGAACATACAAATTATTAAGCCTTTATATTGCTAGAATGAAAGATTAAGCACTAATGTGACCTTCCTCGCGAGCCCTCGCGAGCCTTGAGAGACACATATAATTATTGTGCATGGGTAAGCCTAGGAAGTGACACTCATTTATTGGCATTCAAAATCCTACCTACATATAAATGTAAAGACTTGATGCAACAACCCCGATGGAAATAATCTTTATATATCTTATCAAGTCATCTTCTTCATTTTTTTGGAGACGTTTTAGAGATAAATGAAGACTAAATTTTTTTTTGACAACTTCGCTGGGGACCTGAAACAAGAAGACGATCGCCTTAATATTTTCTTTCCTTTTGCCCGCCATGAAGAAAGATGGTTCTTTCGCATGAGAAATTCCTTCATGTGCTACAACTAAATCTAGATTGGGTTCATGTTGAGCAAGAAAATATAATTTCTCAGTTGGATACTTTAGCTTGGATAAATAGAAGAAGTCGGGTTGAATACGAAAGAATGAGCTTAATTCTAGAAGAAGAAGAAAGACAAGCTCGAAATCTGGTGGTGGTGTTTGAAAGAGCAGTTGAAATATTTTCTCGTGTATTCTTAGCAAAAAATCTAGTTGCTCAACCCAACCAATATCAAAATCAAGGACAACTCAGAAGATAAGATATTATGTTTTGTTACTAGTTATGGTCCTGACTCGTCATAATCCACCTGTCTTGTAGCCAAATCTCAACCAATTTCAAGCTGAACAAAAAGATGTAATATCATAGTTGAATAGGCTTGCTTGGAAAGGTCAGAGAAGTGATCAAGAATATCAGCAAGTACATCAGGTATTGGTTGAAGAGGCAAAGTTTAATGAGCTTCTTAGGAGGATACATCTTGGGCAAGAGTTGATTGTCATTGAAAGAATTGTTGTAATTCCAAGGTGCAATAGGAAAAATATTCAACACGTGCAAGATCAATAGGAGAAAGATAATTAATAAGCACGCTGGCAAGAAAGAGTATACACTAGAGGTTATAGAAGTAAGGGTATCATTGATCCCAATTTTACTGAACTAGACAAGGTCAACTTTTCCACACCTTTCACAACTTATAAAAAGAAAGTTAAGTCCACTAGTGGACCTTCTTCACCAAAGAAAGCAAGTACCTATTCCCCATATTTTCAAGCTTTAAACTTACTTCCTCCTCTTGTTATTAACTTTTCACAACCAATCATGCAACAAAATCCTTCTCCAATCCCATGGGGCACAACCATAGTGTTGGCATTTTGATGATGTTATGATTGTCATTGATGGACACACACTTTCTTGATATATGAGTTATGCTCAATCGGTAATTGTTCCAACCAGTATTATGTATTATAGTCTTTAGACTCAGTGTTTTGCAGAAGATGTTACCGGTCACAAATTGACTGAAGACCCAAAGCGGTATGAAGACCTCAAGCGATTCGAGGATCTCAAGCGGTACGAAGGAACAAAGTGGTAGTTAACATTTTTCCAGTCTTCATTTTGACAATTGGTAATCAGTAAATTGTATGAATCGATATTACTCTGTGATGAGTTACCAACCAGTATTTCTGTAATGAGTTATCATCCATCAACACTTTGGTGGTGATTTTGTGTCGTGTTACCAAATGTATCTAGATGCACTGAACCTAGGAACTTGTAGTTTAATCCTATTGGATCGACATGAAATCATACTCCTTTATAAGGACATCATGTCTAGGGTTTGTATGAATGAGAGATATATGTGTATGTGAGACAAACAAGGTTATGCGCAATCATTAAAGAGAACTGGTTAAGATAAATGCAAACCAAATATCAAATAAAGCATTCACCCACAAGAGCACAATCACCATAACACAAGATGTTTGACATGGAAACCTGAATGGGAAAAACCACGGTGAGCAGAAACTCACAAGTAACTATCTGCATAATAGAAACCAGACTGGTTAAGGTCATACAATGTTCTTCACCAGAACAGATCCTATTAAGAATCTAGATCTTTGTTAGGAGATAAGTCCTGTTAAAGACTAGCGTTGAGATACTGAAGACTAAAGTAATGCTAAAGTGCATTAACAATGAACTATCAAGGATCTAACCAAGCATACTGTGCTAGTATTTAGATCACCTACTTGTTGATTACTCATATCTTCGACAAGTCTAAAACCCTTAACCGGGTAGGCCTAGCAAAGCCTTTGTAAATCCTCTAACAAGGTGGTTCACAACTGTGAATCTGAAATCCTCTCACAAGGTAGTCTTTAATAGGACTTATCTCCTAACAGAGATCTAGACTCCTAATAGGATATGTTCTGGTGAAGAACATTGTATGACCTTAACCAGTTTGGTTTCTATTATGTAGATAGTTACTTGTGAGTTTCTGCTCACCATGGTTTTTCCCATTCGGGTTTCCATGTCAAACATCTTGTGTTATGGTGATTGTGCTCTTGTGGGTGAATACTTTATTTGATATTTGGTTTGCATTTATCTTAACCAGTTTATTAGTGAATCTGTTACAGCGGTTATCTGCTAAACTGTTTAGAAGTTTGAGTTCAGTATTTATTGGTATACTAATTCACCCCCCCTCTTAGTATTGATCACATAGGTCCTTTAGCTTTGGAAAATCAATTACATGACTTGCCAACGGGTTCAAGGAAGCATCTTCCTAACTTTTCAGGAGATGGAAAGGTTTCCACAAAAGATCATATCAGTTCTTTCTTTACTGCATGTGTGATCCTCGGAGTTCAGTATGAAGATGTTTTTGTTTGACTTTTTGTTGAAACTCTAATCGATGTTGCAACTCAATGGTTTAACCAACTGCTAGCTGGTTCCATTAATAATTGGGCGACTGATACATAAATTTGAGGATAGGTTCAAGAGTGTTGATGATTGGCATTTGCTTCTTGCTTAGTTGACTCAGATGAAAAAAGAAGTGCATGAACCTATGAGAGAATTTCTGGCAGGATTCAATAAACTTGTCAATAGACTTGTAGCTGATAAAAAGCCCACACAAGAGAATCAAAAGCATTTCTTCATCAACGCTCAACCTCCCGACATAAGTTTTCAAATAAGGAGAGGACGAGTTATTGATCTTTCAGCAATGCAAAGGTTGGCTATTGAAGTTGAAGATGATTTATTGAGCGCAGGAAAATGGAATAAAGAATTGCAAAAAGGAAAAACACAACAAGCCAACCCTGCAACCACAGATGCAATGGTTCAAAATTTAGCCAATGATCTACTCCAATTAAATAAGTAGTTGCTACAAAATCCACCACCTTTGTATCAAGATATTTCCAGGAGGAATTATATTTCGTACCAACAAAATTAGCAACCGACGCTTCCCACTCCAACACCAAGGTTAGCTTTTGAACATCCATCCATAAGTAATCGCCAAACTAATGTGATGTGTGATTTTCATCTCACAACAAACTATGATGGAGCTTCATGTACTGAGATGACTAGGTTCATACAAATGAACCAAACTAGTGAAAAGATCAAAGAATATATTGTACTCGAAGATGAAGTTGGTCCACCTACAGTGAACTTCTTGGAGTATGAATCAGGTGATGAGGACAGAAAAACACGTGACATAAATAATCATTCATGTAATGTCTTCACAAAGAATTGGCGTCAAAAGCTAGAAGATAAAGATAAATCTAACACAAAGGACAAAGAGGCAAATGATGTCCCTAAGCAAATCCTTTTAGGGAAGCGAAGTAAAGAAGAACCAGGGCCATATAATAAAATGAAAATAAGTGTTGATCTTGATGAGTCTTCTTTTCAAGACTCTTTTGACTTCATAGAATATTGCAAAAGGACTAAGGTACAAATTTCACAATTTGAGTACCTTAAAAAGAACCCACAACAGTTAGACAAGTTAGTGCACTTCATCAAGAAGGATCTCAAGCAACCTCCTTCTGACATTCACCAAGAATCTAGTGAACCTTTTGGTGCTGATGATCAAGAGGAGTTCATATTGAAGGACCCTTCTCTTATTGCAACTTCATTTTTAGACAAGCCGAAACCTTTTTACATATCTTTGTATATAGCAGGCTACAAATTAAGCAATTGTATCATTAATTCCAATGCATTTGATAATGTGATGCCTTCTAAAGTTTCTCATCCATTAGGGTTATCTTTGAATAAACTGATGGGTAAAGTGTTTTCAATGGAATCAAAACAAGTACCTCTCATCAGACAAATAAAGGATGCTGAAGTTGCCTTGGCTGCTCACCCTCTGAAGAAGTTGAAACTCAATATTTTAGTTGTTGATATACCAGCAAGCTATGGTATGCTATTAAGATGAAGTTTTTGTAAAGATCTTGGTGGTGAAATACAATTGGATTGGTCCCATGCTTTGATACCACTTGGAAACAAAAAGGTTCAATTAGACCCAGAGCCCAAAGCAAAGTATACGGTTCTCAAGTCTGATCATCCAAGAGCTGAAATATTGTATGTTGAGACTGGCCCATGTACATATGTGATGTCATCAAAGAAGGAAAATATTCCTAAAATTTTGTCTCCGCACATATCCTCAAAACTTTGGGTAATGCAATTCGATGGAAGCTCATCATCTTTCGGTTCAGGGGCGAGAGTTGTATTGATATCTCCTCAAGGAGAGAAGTTTCCAAAGGCTTACAAGCTCACGTTCGTTACTACAAATAAGACTGCAGAATATGAATCTCTTCTCCTTGGGTTGGAATTTACTAAAGAGAAAGGAATTAAGAAGCTTCAGGTTATGGGTGATGTTGAGCTAGTGGTCAATCAAGTGAGAAATCAATACCAGACCAAGAACAAGAGGCTGAAATCATAATGGAACAAAGTATGAGATGAAATTGAATGTTTGGATGATTTTTCTATACAGGCAATCCATTGAGATCAAAATACCAAGGTAGATTCTCTTGTCGTCTCAGCTTCTTTATTACTACCTCATTCTGAATTTGAAAAAGATATCTATATAGTGGAAATGATCTATCAACCCAGTGTTCTAGACAATAACCAAAATTGTCAAGTTTTTGATAATGATCAACATATCATCTCATTCTTTGAAGGAAGAAAACCTTTTTCAAATTTATCTTTCGATGGGAATCAATCTTTGACAAGTCAGCATACTGGTAATGAGGGGGAAAATGAACCCGAAGTCTTACAACTAAAAGGCAATACCATTCCTAAAGGCTTGGTTTCTCATGAAAGTTAGTTTGATAAGAATGATCAAGTTGTAAAAAAGAAAGATGAACAAAAGTCCTCAAGATCTTCAGATGTTGAGAAGTTGAACATAGGTTTTGAAGATGATCCTAAATTTTTTTAATTGGAAAATACCTTACCCACAAGGAGAGGCAAATATTCATTGATTTATTGACAAAATACATTGATGTCTTTTCCTGGTGCTATGATGATCTTAAAGTGTTTATGAATGGTGAATTCAAACATCATATTTCTCTCAACCCTGATTCACCTCCATTCAAGAAAAAGCAAAGGAAGTTCAATCAAAGATAGCGGATGCAATTTTGTAGAGGTGGATAAAATGTTGAAGGCTAAAATCATTTACCTAATCCATCATTCCACGTGGGTTGCAAACATAGTTCTTGTCAGGAAGAAAAATGGTGAGATTAGAATATCCATTGATTTTCACAACCTAAATCAAGCATCTCTCAAGTATAATTATCCTCTACTCATTATGGACCATCTCCTTCAAACTATTTCTTGATATGAGATGATATAAATGCTTGATGGATTTTTTGGCTACAACCAAATTGGTGTAGATGAAGAAGATCAACATAAGACCACCTTCAGCACTCCGTGGGGGACTTTTGCTTACAACTGAATGCCTTTTGGCTTGATAAATGCGGGTGCCACTTTTTAGTGTGTAATGGATCTCTCTTTTGGTGACTTAAGAAACAAAATTATTGTTTTCTACTTGGATGACTTGACTGTCTTTTCCAAGAAACAGGAGGATCATGCTTATCATCTAGAGTGTGTGTTGCAACATTGTAGGCAACAAGGAATTTCCTTGAATCCAAAGAAATCAAACCAAAGGAAAATTGTTGGGTCACATTGTTTCGAAGGAAGGCATTCACATTGACCTTGAGTGAGTCAAAGCTATCCAACAGTTGTCGTTACCTTCTAGCAAGCATGGAGTTCGCTCGTTCTTTGGCCAAGTCAATTTAATAAGAAAGTTCATCCCATATTTTTTTGAGATTATTAAATCTATTCTCAAGATGATGAAAGGTGACGTGGTATTCAAATGGTCAGATGAAGGAAAGAGAGCATTCAACCGAATCAAGTCATCTATAGCAGATGTGCCTACGTTGGTGTATCTGGATTTCAACAAAGATTTTAATATTTATTGTTATGCTTCAAATTCTACATTGTCTGCAATCTTGAATTAACATCATAATGATAATGCCGAAGTATTGATTGCTTTCATGAGCATTCCTTTGAAGAAGCATGAGCCAAAACATTCTCTGGTTGAAAAGCAAGCCTATGCAGTGGTGAAGGCTATGAAGTACTTCTGTTTCTATGTTTTGAATTCTCACTCTAATGTATATGTTCCATATACTTTCGTGAAGACGATCCTCACCCATCAAGAAATTGGAATGATCAACAGAGCTTCTTGGATCGTGAAGGTTCAGGAGTATGATATTGACATCAAACCTACTAAGCTTGTGCAAGGGCGAGGGTTATGCAAGTTGATGGCCAAAAACACTTTAGGAGGAGAGGTTACTCAAGAGTTTTAATTGCCGTTAGTCTTATTCGTCAGTACCAAAGATGATTGGTTCTCTAACATAACATACTTCCTCACTTATGGAGAGTGCCCAACTCACCTCACCCTTAAGGAGAAAAGGATCATCAAGTTGAAGGCGACCAAATATATTATTTGGGTGATGTCCTATACAAAAAGGGAATTGATGACACTTTTCTAAGGTGTGTGGATAAAGAACAGAGAGAGAAGCTTCTTCAGTTCTTCCATAATGAAGCATGTGGTGGACATTTCTCTTCTTCAGTGACAACGTTCAAGATACTGAGAAATTGCTACTATTGGTCTGGGATGTTCAAGGATGTCGATGAGTGGGTAAAGAAATGTGATACATGCCAACAATTCAAAGGGAAAGTACAATTTGTTACTCTACCATTGAAGTTGGTGATCATCGAAGAGTCATTCCTGCAACGGGGTATCGATTTCATAGGTCCTATCAATCCCCATTCCAGTGCTAACCATACTCACATTTTGGTAGCAACAGACTACTTCACTAATTGAGTTGAAGCAACCCTAGTAAAGCAAACAACGTCAGAGGTAGTTTGCGATTTTATCAAGCAAAACATCTTGGTGAGATTTGGAGTCCCACATAAGATTGTCACCGACAATGTTACCAATTTCTCTTCTCATGAAATATCAACATTTTGTTACAAGTATGGAATCATTCTCTCTCATGCATCCAACTATTATTCTTAGGGAAATGGTCAAGCTGAAGACAACAATAAAAACATTATCACCATTCTTCATAAGTTGGTTGATGAAAACTAGAGAACATGGCATAAGCATTTGTATGAAGCTTTGTGGTCTGACTGTACAACAAAGAAAAGGGCTACATGAATGCCTCCTTTTGAATTAGTTGTTGGTACTGAATCTAGGTTGCCTATTCCTTTGGAGTTGTCTTCTCTCAAATTGTAAGATGTTTTGGAAAATCTTGAATTCAAGGATGCATTATAAAAGCGGATATTATACTTGACCAAAATGGAAGAACAAAGGGAAGCAGTGGTGGATAGAATCAAAGAACACCAGATGCGGGTGAAAGTATTGTTTGACAAGAAAGCAAGAGAAATATCATTTCAAGTTGGTGATCTTGTCTTGCTATGGGATAAATGAATAGAGCTGAAGGGTACGCATGGAAAGTTTGACTCACTATGAAAGGGACCATTTCAAATAAAAGAAGCCTGTGGTGAAAATTCATTCTACCTTACCTACTTAGATGGTACACACTTGCCCCTTCCTTATAGTGGGCAACACTTGAAATTGTATAATCAGTGACGTAGATTTCCCTTCACCTTGTATATAGTTTAGCTAGGATTTTTGCTTTGTTTTCCTTTAGTTGGTGTGTGTGTGTTGTTCTTCCCCATTTTGGTTTTTGACTTGTCTCCCCGTCATTTATGGAGTTGTGCATTGTTTATTTTGACTCTGTTGCCCAATAGATCATGCATTGATCTTCGCCGGTTAAGATTTTGGGTTCATCCTGCATCCCTTGCAGTCCTTGTCCCCAGTCAGAGCCAGTTGTTTGCTCCATATGTGAAATAGTGAATGTTTAAACTTTTGGTGACAAAAGTTTAAATATTGTTAACCATTAAAATTTTTCACAAGTTGTCAAAAGATACTCGCATGTGTTTCACATGGTTTTCATTGTCTTCATGCATTTTCAAATGGTCATGGTTATTTTAGTTTATTTTGGAGGTTATAATATTTCAAAGAGGGCTATCTTTCATTTTAGTTGAAGTCCTCAGAGTGATAAAAATTTAGGTTTGTAGATGAAATGTTGGCAAACAAAGGTAATGAATTATATTCATTTTCCATATCAAGAGACAACTCAACTGACTTGGAAGTATTGATAAAGAGGATTTTGTGGCATTCTCATATGCTCACAAGCATTGATATCCATCACTATCAATGTTAACACTTACTCTAATCACTCACGTCAAAGTCTCAAAATAATTGGTTCTCACTTTGATAGTTACTTGCAAATTGAAAGATTTAAAATCCAATGTTGTTGGCAAAGATTTTTTACATCCATTTCAAAAATAAAAAATTGGATCCTATGGTTTGGAAAGATGGTTAAAGGTGACGATAACATAAATAATAATGCTTATTTCATCCTTTCAAAGTAATTGCCAAAGTGACTTAATCAACCTCTTTACATATATAAATGTACTGCATTGGCCACCTTCTACAATATAAAAAATGTTTGTAACGCCAGTGATGAAATGTTAATCACATTAAAATAGAATTATAATATTAATATTGGTGACTTGTGGTATTTTCAAAAGTTGCTAGTAGAGTGGAAATTGCTTTTGGCCCACTATTCAAAATTTCGGCAAGTTGTGGTGTGTACCAAAGGATTTGAAGAAAATTTATCGATAGCTTGTGCTACTTTCAAAAGTCACTGGTATAATTTCAAAATAACTTTGGTATGTTGATGGGTATAGTGATGGCCAAGTCAGATAGTTTCAAAAACAAACTTATACAATTTGAAAACGTCACGAAGTGAGGTAAGTGGGTGGTGACAAAGTCATTATCGACAATATACTTCCATGTGACATATTTGCCAAGTTTCATTTTTCGAAATTGCATCAATGATAAGATTATTTCATTTCTTAGGGAAGCCGAGGACATAAAGTAGTTATCATCATTCAAGATTATCGACTATTTCGGTAAGATGGCTAAGTTAACAAAGATGTCGGTACACATGGCTTTTCTATTCTTATCACCAACTTAGGCATCAAGGATTCTTTGAACAATTGGTTATTATAACTACTTCTCGAGTTGTTTTAAAACTTCATCCACTTGAGTCGGTTAGCAAACCAACTCAGTCGTTAAGAAATGAGAGATTCATAATGGCTTATTGACAATCATTAGAACATTATACTTGGAAATCATTATCAGATGTTGTTGTTGCAGAAATCCTAGCTGAGATGCATGCAAACTGTGAAGAATGGAGAAGATCATTATGGGTAAAGGGGTTTGTCAGATGTTCGAGTTGTAGTTTCCCATGGTAGATACTATATCATGAGGAATCATAGATAAATCACGTGAAAATTTATCAGACTATCTTAAGAAAGTGTCACCTTTCGAAGTATAAAGGTTCACAGGAAATGGATGAGTAAAAAGGCAGTTTCAGAGATCTTTGAAGCAAGTGTGATTAGCAGATATAAAGCTAACTTCTACAATTTGGTTGTTATCCCCACAAACACAGACCTGATATGCATGTAGAATGAACGCGACCTCATTGAATACTAATAAATAAAATGGATTGCGCAAAGAATTTCTCAAAATATTTAATCAAAGCATTCTGAAATACATTCCAGGGTTATAAGTCTTGTTTGCACTCCTCTTAGTAGATACAGGTTGTAGACCTGCACAAAATGTGTGGTCATGTCTTCTCGGTATCTGAAAATTTGATTTGCATATGGGTCGAGTTGTCATGGTAGATATACATAGTTTGAAAAGCCAAAATATTTGAGGTTACAGAATGTAAATGGACATACACATTATGATACTCGAGAACGAGCTTCAAAGACTTTTGAGTCATCACAATTTATAGAATATGTAAAAGATAGATGTGTTTAAAGACTTTATGAATCTTCAAACAAATCTTCATGCTCGTGGTGGCCAGCTTGGGTAAATTTCAAACAAAGATATTATGGTTATTTTCTCTTGGTGATTGTAAATCACACTGCACACTTGAATTGTAAAGAAGATTTCAGTGTCAAACTTGTGAAAGCATCATCATGAAGTATAAAGTGTAGGACTATGAATATGCTCCAATTATCGACATTATGCTTCCAGAGCTTCTTAACACCAAAATAGGGCACATTAACCTACATGATATCTGAAAATCATTGACAGAAGGAGATAGATCAAAATTGTCCCACATGATAGCTGATAGTGGGTTGGCTGTTGCAGCTTGTTTTCCCATAGTGGTGGAATGTCAAGAATTGGTGGTAGAATGTGCAAGAGGATATAACCCTGATGCCAGAATAATAAGGACAATTGATGGGTACCTGATGGCTAAGATTGATGGAATTTCCATCGCCATCATTCTCTGATTGCCATACAAGGAGAAATTCACTTACATTGATAAGCAGAAGGCTTACAAGTATTTTAGTGACAACATAAGTAAATGCTTGAATAACTTAGCCAAAGAATGGATGGTGACATCTTGAGAGGACAATATCAGCTTCCCAAGACTCTTCACCGCTCTCTTTTTCTTAAAGAGATCTTTCATCTGTTAGTCCTACTCTACAGAGTAACGGGCAACCCTGATTCTACTAAATTCAAAATGTGGATGTACCTTTTCATCACAATCATATCAGCTGGAAAATAATTCATTGATTGGGGCCATCTTATTAGTGATTGTATATATAATCAATTGATCCATTTCAAGATGAGTCAATGCTTTCACATATCTTCCTATTTGATATATGCAATTGCTAATTTAAGGTCATGGCCAGGTTTGAGTACAACTGGTGCTCTGAATCAGGAAACATAGATCTACAACTAATACAAGAAGCTATAGTTAGAGGAGAGTTTCATGCATTTCAGATGAGTGAATGATGCCTTTACAATGCTGGCAATGAGGCCACTTCAAGGAGATACAACTATCAGAATATCGGAAGAAGCAATAACATTGATAAAGAAGTACATAAGTTACTTCATTCAATTTCCAAAATTAACCTACCTTCGAGTAGGAGGATTCGATGGCTATCCTTATAAGTTTCCAAGGTATGTGGATGATAAGCTCTTCTTGACCGAGCTTTGTATACAACTGGTGTCAGTCCAGAAGAAATACATAGATAGGAAGAACAAAGGAGTTGCCTTCCCTATTTGCCTTGGTCATTATAAATGCGAGTCGAGTTCAGAAGCAGAAGATGTGGAAAGGGATCTATCCAAAATCAATTTGTACACCTACCAGATGAGATTCCCCTTTGATAGTAGAGGATATGTTAAGAATAATTTGAGACTTGGTCATGGGTACCTCAATTTCCCAAATATTGAAGACTTATGGGAAGATTGTGAGGATGAATTCAAAGTTAGGAAAAGAGATTGGATGACATTCACCTTGAAACAAATCTATGATTTCAAGATGGAATGGATCATTGAAGATATTTATGATGATAAATCAGATCTAATTAATCCCTTTTATTTTGAGAAGATCCAATCTCAACCTCTTCCTGCTATTAATTGGGCAGATCCAGAGGTCAAAGATGTATAAGAAAGAACCAGTTTCATGATCAAGAAGTCAGAAGCTTGGTCCAGAAAGAGGATAACATAAATGACTTCTACAAGGTCAAGAAGTAGAAAGGAGACACCAAGGAGAAGTAGCCATCAAGACAGTTCTACTTCATCAGTTTCTTCTCATACACCAGCTGCACATACTCTTTCTCACTAGAAATCTCAAGGAAGTGGTGGAGATGAAGATCCTCCAAGAAGAAATAATCTCCAAAACACATGGGGAGATCAACCTGGACAAAAGAAGAAGAAATCAAGATCAAAAGACAAAGAATAAAATTCTACTTCAAGAGAAGAGAAAGATCAAGACCCAATAGAAGTCTTGGATGATCCAAGGCTTGATGAAGGTATACCAACTATGTCACCTTCAATCCTCATTGAATCTCCTCATCATGAAGTACCACATCCTACTTCAATTATGGAGCCTTCTTTCCCAAGAAATCTAATTGATCAAATAGAAGAAGTTAGAGAGGAAGCAACTTCACTAGTACCTGAGCAACAAAGTCTTCAACAAAGTAATGTACAAGAGGCCTCAGAAAGTATTTCCCTCCCATGGTGAGAAAACTGGAGGAATTAGTAGTTCCTGAATTCAACACAATATATGATTTTTTTAGGAGACCTGAGAAGCCAAATCAAATCAAAGTGACTTCAAGAATAAATACTAATTTGAATTCAGGAAATATGTGCCTAGAGATAGCTTGACCCATCTCTGAAATAGATGTAAACAAAGTCACCCCTTCAAATTTGGTTATAACAAAAATTGATATGGGTTCATCTACTCATGAAGCTGACATACAAAATTTCAATGTGGTAGCTACAAGGCTAGTGGAGAGAACTGAGAAAGAAAAGCAGTCAAAGGATCAATTGAAGCAAGTGCAAAATTCATCTTCCTACTTGAAGTCTATGATTGACACTTCTACCATGCCACTCAATGTTGCTCACCAACTAGTTGTCTTGGGCCTAGAAGGAGAAGTTGAAAAAGGTGTTATTAATAATATCCAAAAAATACCAACTTTAAATGGGAAGGTAGCCAAGAGTTGGGTGGAGAAGATAAAGTCCATTGCTTCTGATTTCTTTGTTAAGGCGAAAGTTGTTCATGATGAGGCCTTAATCAAGAAAGAAACCATTGAAAAGGACCTGAAAAGTGTTAGAAAAGAAGAAGCATCTTGGAAAGAAATCATGAGTTATTTCAGACAGATGATGGAAATTAATGTTGACATCCTTGTAGCAAAGAAAATCCTACCTAATACAGAGGAGAATTACTTAGAAATCTGGTTGGAAAGTATAGGTTGGAAGCTGGTAATCATCAACCAAGTTTCAACATAACAAGAAAATCTTATACTTGCTTGTGATCAAGTACATGCAAAACTCTAGAATCAACTTACTACCATCCTTCCAAGTACATAATTGATGGAAGATTCACAAGTGATACAAAATGGTTTTCAGAACATGCTTGATCAACAACTCTTTAACAAAGAAGTCTTCAATGAAAATGCAATGGACAATTTGATTGATACCTACACTTCCTTGAAGATTTCTATTTCTCAAATACCAAGTATGTTGTTAGAGTTGAGCAACATCTACAAGAACTTGAAGACCTGGAAGATGAGGAAATCTAACATCCTAATTCCTAAAGGGAAGTCTGTTACTCCAACCATCAAACTTTTCAGAATGTTCAAGGACAAAGAATCCAGTCGGCAAAATTAGTTTCCAGAATCAACAACTCCATCAATGACACCCTTAATAAATGCAGTAATGCATATTGTATAGTTCTCATTTTTGTTGTGTGTGTGTAACTCAAATCATGTTTTTGGATTTTCTTTGTAAACAAGTTTCATGATCGCTTTTTCTTATTCGAGTCTTATCTTCATCTCTTTTATTATAAAGTTAGGTTTATCCTAACTCTTTCTTATGAGGTAGTTATTTTAAGTGCTCAACTCAGGTAGTTACTTTTAGTAACTATTATTCCAAAATGAGTTAGTTATTTCAAGTTGTTACACTTTAAGTGAGTTAGTTATTCTAGGTAGTTATAAGGTGGTTAAGGTAGTTACTAATCTCACCTATATATACCTCATTGAAATTCAATCAAGGGGTTCCACTTTTTCGTAAATCATTGTATGAACGACTCGAATAGTACTATTCACACAAGAAAGAAATAGAGAAATGTTTTGGATGTGTGTTCAATTCATCTCAAGTGTTATTGTTAATATTCTTATGTTCTATCAATGATAACCATTTCCTATCCTTTAACATTGTATGTGAAGAAGATTATCATTTCAAGTTTTGGTAGCTTAACTTGGATGTGTGGAATTTAAAAATTGATAAGTTTATATCTTATTTCTCTATTAGTTTTGATTATACATGTTGTTCTTTAAATCTTAGAAAATCTATATACCCCCATCATACGAGGGAACCGCCCCTCTCAAACTCAGAGAGGAATTGCTATTGTTTTGCAATTCTTCAATTGTTGTGAACATTTTGTTGCTGATCTCAGGGTGAAATAGGGTTCTTCAAGAAGATTACTTAAAGCAACAAATATGTTTACCAACAAAATGAATTTTAATTTGGAGTGCACAAAGAATCACCTACTACAAGAATCTCAACTGAAGATTTAGTGTAAGAAAATACAAAAACAACCATATTATTTCAATTTGATAAATATACCCAACAATGCACACCAAAATATTTTCTTCGCCATTATATAGATCCTTTTTAGAATTAGTCATTCCCACTCACAATGACAAATGGAGTCACTCATGACACTTACAAAAAATATTAACTATTGCATAGTCACCATTGTAGCATAATTTTAAGATCTTATTTATTTAATTTAATAAATGTATAAATTATACGATTGTTGCACGTTTGGAATAATACTCGTGTTTTTGTATTAAGTATCATAGAATCACAAAGCTCATTTTTTGCTCATTCAAACATCCATGTTACAAACTTATTACAAATACTAGCTCCTTTCGAGCAAACTTATTACAAATACTAGCTCCTTTCAAGCACCAAACTAGAAACAACAATTGGAAGACCAAGGGTCACAACTTAGAAATCCACTTTAAACAACCAATGGAAGACCAAGAGTCACAACTTAGAATTCTACACAAAGGTGTCCCTCATGGGAGTTGAACTTGGGTCTCCACATTGAGAACTCAATGCTTTAACCAACTAAGCTCAACCCCTTGGACTAATACTCGTGTTTAATTTACAAAATCCTTATATCCATAAAGGCTCTTTTAATCATGGATTTTATTTCAACATACAATGATCATTATAAATTTATATCATGAACATGTACAAGATAGCATGAGCAAACTAAACCTAGTTCACCAAAAAAATACTTAAGCTAAAATCCATAATTCTTGTTATGCCTCGATTAAGAGGCATAAAAGAACCCAAATGCTCATATGATAGCACCCGCTTTACTAGATGCTATAGAAATACCATGACATATCGATCGAAACCACATAGGAAATAACTTCACCAATAAAATTAAGTTGTATTACATCTAAAATTTTCAAATATAAGTGAGACAATAAGTCACCAAAAAGCCATATCAATGAGGTAAGAAATAGTGATGGCTAACAAGAAAATTGATATAAAGAAAACCCCAATTGATTAAATTTTAAACCTCCCAATACAATCTATAAGAAAAATTGGTGAATATGTACCCTAGCACAACTCCAACAATGCAATTAGCACACATGCTTTCACAATGTGAAAAAATTCAACCAAAGGATTTATATATTCACACTATTTTTTCAACCATACAACTTTATGTTGTATCTCATTCTAAAATAGATTGTTGTTATAGAATTCAATATCCATGAAGAGGGAAGTGGATGTTTTGCCTAGCATTTGTGGACCATGATAAAAAGAATGAGGATTATTTTTAAGAATATAAGAGATCTATAAAATAATTAAAAAAATTCATTGGGTACAAAAGAAATTTTACCTTTGAAATTGAAATTTGGATTATAGGAAAACCTTCTAAGCATGGCCCCCCCATGTTTTAATAGTCTCACTCTTCATTGTGAGCTTTTGTTCATGATGCCATTTTATCAAAATGAATGTAGAATAAGAGTTCTTTATCTTCATATTTTTATTTGCATGTAGATTTAAAATAGGATCCAAATAAAATGAAAAAGAATAGTTGCCATTGAATTGGCAAAAGATGATGCAAATGTAAATAAAATGTTTTGACAAAAAATGTTATAAATGTAAATAAATGAAGAGTCTCACTGGTTGATCAGTGAGATACAAGATTCATCCCTTTGATTGGCTCAGGTCTGACCAATGGAAACAAATTCCAACCATCCAACACCCCTACGAGTCGTATTAGCAGTGAGATATAGAAGAGTCAAGGAAACCTAACAAAGGTCTCATCGATTCACCACAGTCTTGTTGATCCACGAGATCACAACACCGAGCCACACACCATTGTCTAAGAAGAACCCAGACTTACCATTTGGCTGTGCTTTTTAAATCATTAAAAATTAAAATATAACAAGTTTTTCTTTTTCAACTAATTATTAAACATGGTTAATGGTAAATTTGGGGTGCTGGGTAGATGTTGCCTTGAGGCACACACCGCTCCATCGGGAAGAGAATACATCATCAAATAGCTCATCAACACAACTTGGTCACTTTGATGGGTTTTAACACCACTCCTTCGTGGTCTGCTCAAAGTGGTAATCAATTATTTCTTTGAGGATGCAAGATTTTGATTCGCCCCAAGATGCTCTTGCATCATGTTGCATGTCTATTTTATAAATGTTTTATCCTCATCCCATTTGAATTTATTATTTTTTTATATTCAAGAAAGAAATATTATATTTTGTAAAGTAGAGGTGCAAGATTATTATTTTTAAATTTTAAAAAGTATATATTTATCATGATTAACATTAGTTTACAAATTAAGATGATATGAATTACTAAAAAAATCTTCAATTTACTATTACAATCAAAGAAAAATTTCTTAATTGATACTAAAAAATACTTAAGATAATCTTGTTAAAAAAATTAAAACTTAAAAAATATGTATACTTCATCTTTTAAAAATTATTTTATTGATACTAAAAAAAATTCAAGGTAATCTTGCTAAAAAAATTGAAAATTAAAAAATATATATTCTATCTTTTTAAAATTAAAATATTTGTAAAAATTGTTTTAATTTTTTTTTTAAATTTAAATTAAAATAAATAGATGACTAAAATTAATGATTTTCTAGTATTGATAAATAGTATAATATTTTTTATTTATTATCGATAACAGGTTTAGTATTTGTATTGATTGAAAGGAGAAATTACATGCCTTCAGCTGCTCTGCAACTTTTCCACTATCAAAAGACTATATGGGGTTTCGCCCCTACAAAACTCAAAATGAAACCCGAGACAGAAAAACAACACCAGCTATGCCTACCACTAAGGTTACATTCCTTACATTAGTGAAAAACCACCAAAAAACCAATGGCCTACTAACAGAAAATTCCCATGAAACCATCCCACCGGAACCAGTCAAGGGCCTCCTCCTTGGAGAAATTGGAATGGCATGACTTGCTCCTGCATTAGACTACGCCATCCCAACACTGGTCATGGTTCCCAGTCGTCCTCCTCCTCGCAACTCGCTGCGTTCCACGCTCTTCACCATCTTTCGTGGGATTTGATGTCGCGCCGTCGGTCGCCCATCCTGACCAATCGGAGCCTACGACTTCACTGGGGTCTGCTTGCCGTGCAGTTTCGCCCGCTCCGTCGGACCCATCTTCCGCACGAAGTCCAGTAGATCTCGCCACCCTTTCCTTGCATCCTCCAACTGGGTTTCAACTGAGCGAGAGGCCGACCACACCACCAGAGGCTGCACTGCATCATTTCGCTCGCCTAAGTGCCTCCACGACCCTTGCTCCATTCACAAACCCACACCAATCTCTGCACGTTCCACCAACTCGGATAGGCCAACCGACCATTTTGGTCTCAGAACCAAAGATGCCACTCGCGTCACCTCCTCCCTTGAGCTTCCCACCATTAGCGCCAGTGCCACAAACAGGGACAATACGTCCAAATTAGTTCACAAACGACAATTAGTGTCCAGGAATCCGTCCCCAAACATCAAATGAATAGCCTGCCAAAATTCTTCCTCGTCCACCCTAAATACATTCTTCAGACGATGGCTTGAAATAGGGCCTCGAAAGGCAGGCATTTGGCCCAGAGTGAGCAATGAGAAATTCGCTTCCATGGTTCCCCTGCCACACAACCAAGAAACAACGCTTGCAAAGGAAATTGCAATCCCTCTTCGAAATGCCAAAAACTGAGGACCATTATTTCACATCACACTGCCACCCCTTCCAATTATTACACCGCATGCATCACCTCTCACCGCACATCACCAACAAATCCAAAGTTCCATTCACTGTCATCATTGCTCCTACACCGCCATTTTCGCTACTTGCTACCACTGTAGTGTACTCAATCCACATAAGCCTTCCCCACCCCTCAACACATGTCTAAAATGACTTCTCACATAGCTTTTCACAACTTCTCGGGTTCCCCTTTCATACTCAATGCTTCTTAATACAATTTCTAAGGGATCCAAATCCCTTAAGTCTTCTAAGAAATTAAAATGTTCGGCCAAGGAACCATTTGCACCTACGTTTGAGAGCACATTAGCTTCTGCATTCGCTTCCCTTAGAACATGCGATACTTTAAAGTCCTCAAACCCATTCCGAAGGTCATGTATTCTTCTGATACGTTTATCCAGGTACCAAGCATCCATCCTACCCCTAGCAATGCCATTCACCACTATCTGGGAGTCCCCTTCAAGGTGTAGTTTTTTCACCTCCAATTTTTTTGCCATCAGAATTGCTTCAATTGCCGCTTGACACTCAGCTTCATTGTTAGTGCCATCCACCAATCTCTTTGTTCCAAATGCTAAATTACTACCTTTCTCATCTCGAGCAATGACCCCTTCATCGGAGATACTAGGATTCCCCCTGGATGCCCCATCAAAGTTGATTTTGATCCATCCCTTGTCTGGCGACATCCACACATTGCTTTTTTCCATAGCCCTAGGAGGATAAGCCCTCAAAATCCCATTAGCAGGCCCAAACTTGATCAAAGGCCAGCCCACTAGGATACCAACATCAAACTGAGTGAATGGGGTCTTCACCAATTTTACCTAGGAAGCAGCATTAGAGACTAATTTTGAAATTGCCCTCTCTAATATGATCAGAAATTGCTCCATGGGTTTTGTTTTATCCTCAAAGAGCCATCGATTCCATTCTTTCCAAACTTCCCACATTACTGTTGATGGCATGATCTTCCAAATTGAAGAATGGCTCCTTCCAACTTAGCCTCTGCAACTCGAATCGCCATGCTTTCTGGGAAAATTCTCATCCCAAAAGAAGATGGTCCACATCTTCCTCCTCATTCTTACAAAGCACACAACGGAAGGGACCCGCAAACCCCATTCTTTTAAGTCTATCCCCGGTCAAAATATGGTTGTTCCCCGCCGACCATGAGAATGCACCTGCTTTGGGTAGACAAGCATTGTTCCAACATATCTTTGCTTCCTAGTCCACCTTCCTGACATCTTCCTCCAACAAGGCATACCCCAACTTGACAGAGAAAATTCCACTCTTCGCACCACATCAAATAATTTGATCTTGATCCTTGGAACCTGTTACCTCTCTGCTTGCTAGGATATTCCTCAACGTCCTTTGATCATCCTCCCCCAAATCTAGATTGCTAGGATCCTTCTAGTTCATTCTCTGTCCCAGATCGAATGATTCTGGGACCAAAAAATCGCTCACTTTGTCTCCCCATTGTTGGGTGGTCTTTTGAACAATTCGCGGAGGAACCTTGACATCCAAGGAGGGGCGTCTGTCCCAAGAATCCTGCCAAAAACTAGCCTTATGTCCATCTCCTATTTGCCATGTCAGGTGATTGGTAACCAGGCTTCTACAATTAATTAGAAAGTTCCAAAGGGCAGATCCTCTAGTGGGATTTTCAACCATGAGTATTCTCTCCCTATCTTCATTGTCCAGGTATGTGGCCTGAAGAATTTGTACCCATCTCTGCTCCGGCTTACTATACATCCGCCACACCAACTTCGCCCCCATAGCTTCATTGATTAACTTCTAGTCACGGAGCCCCGCACCACTACCCCCTTTCAGTTTGCAAACTCTATCCCAAGCCATTAAAGGAATTTTGTCCTAATCCTAGTTACCATTCCACATGAATTTCCTCATTTTCTATTGAATGTTCTTGATGATCATACCTGGAAGTTTGAAGCTAGCCATGGAAAAAATTGGCATTGCCAAGATTACTGATTTCAACATTAAATTGCGATCGGCCAATGTGAGCCATTTTCTTTTCCAACCCTCCATGTTTGCTTTACAACCATCAATTATCCCTTTCCAAATCTTCATCTTACCAGCTCCAACAAAGAGCGGTGTACCAAGAAACTTCCCTGGGAGATGTCTAATTCTGATGCCAAAGAGTTTGGCAATGACCCTCTGAGTGCCTACCTTAATGTGAAAAAAGAATATCTCTAACTTTTGTCAGTTGACCTCCTGTCTAGTGGCCCAACTAAATCTATCAAGAACTTGTTTCATCACCATTGCTTCTTGCATGGAGGCCACTCCGAAAAGGTAAGTATCATCAACAAACTAAGAATGTGTAGTCATTTCCACCCCTCTAGCAATCTCAATGCCTTTCCACATCTCCTGAGATCACTTTCTTGCAATCGATCAACCTAATACTTCCGCCAACAAGATGAATATAAAGGGGGAGATGGGATCCCCCTAGTGAATACCCCGCGAGGTAGGAAAAAAACCTTGGGGGCTACCATTAACTAATACCGAAACATTGAACTGCATAATCATACTAGAAATCCACTTAATCCAACCATTACTAAAACCAAACTTAGCAAGCACGACCAATAGAAAGGACCTGTCAACTCTATCATAGGCTTTCTATATGTCGAGCTTCAACATCATTCTTCTCTGTCTTCTCTTCATAGCCGATTGTATCGCCTCATGAGCCACAATAATCCCATCAACAATTTTCCTCCCAAGGGTGAAGCTGCTTTGTTCGCAGGATATGTTTTTCCAGCATCAATTTGAGTCTATTGGCAGCAACTTTTGAAATGGTTTTGTAAATAGTATTGCACAATGAGATCAGTCAGAATTCCTCAAAGCACACCGGTTTATCTTTCTTTGGGATAAGCGCCACCATAGTACTATTGAATTCTTTCAAGATAAATCCCCTAGTCCTGGAATCTTTAACCACCGCCAGCAACTCACCGCCTAACAAATCCCAAAAATACTGGTAAAAGAAATCTTGAAAGTCATCTGGTCCCAACGCTTTCTCCCCACCAAGACTAAAAATAGCTGCTTTCAGTTCCTTCAAAGAGACTGGCTCCTCAAGCATCCGATTGTCCTCCCTAGTAACTAATTGTGGGATCACAACCAAAAACTCCTCTTTCAATCTAACCTGATCAATCCTGCTCTTGTTCCATAAATTTCCAAAAACATCAACAACCTCCTGGTTAATCTGATCAAAATCATCCGTCGAAGTTCCATCCTTCAGATGCAGAGATAAATTTCTATTAAGGCTTCTCTTAACCTTCACATAACTGTGGAAGAATTTTGTATTTTTGTCTCCTTCTCTAATCCAATTCTCCCACGATTTTTGCCTCCAAAAAATCTCTTCCCTCTTCAATACTTCCTCATTTCTACTAAGCAGGTCTTTCTCCGTGAGGTAGTCCACCTCATCCATTCCCTCTGCTAAGACTTTCGAGTTTAGAGCCCCCAACTCTCCTTCAATCTTTCATTTCTCTTCGAAGCTATTTCCAAATACAGTCCTATTCCAACTTTTCAGTTTCTGTTTGACATAGCTTAACTTCTTAAAGAACTGAAAGGACAAGAATCCATCAACCACAAGGGCCTCCTTCCACCATTGAACAACTTGATAGCTGAAGCCCTGGTCCCTTAACCACATATTTTCCACCTTAAAAGGGCATCTGAGCAGAACTCCATCCTTTTGCAAAACAAGTGAGACCGGGAAATGATTCAAGCCGGAGATTGCCAAAACTTCTGCCTCAAAAACAAGGGGAGCTAGGTTCCATTCTCTTGCCAAAAAGAACCTATCTAGTTTCTCTGCTATGTTAGAGAAACCCAAATGCCTATTAGTCCATGTGAAGTTCCCACCTTTAGCAGCCACTTCAAACAAAACATTAGAATCCACAAAGGTCAGAAAATCTGTTTGGATCTTGCACATCCTTCTCACCCCTCCTCGCTTGTCCGAGTGGGAAAGGGTGGCATTGAAATCCCCCGCTACAATTGTTATGGCTGGCTTAATTTCCTCTAGAGTCTTGGTAATTTCCTCCCAGAGCTGGCACTTATATGTTGTTTTGACAGGGCCATAAACATTGATTAAGAAACCTGAGAAATTAATAGACTGTAAGCTTACCTTTGCCATCTACCAGTATCTAGAGCTTGAGACTGCTTCTACTTTCACTAATTGGGGGCTCCACAAGATTCCTAGGCCACCTGAAGCCCCCTTCGCATCAACAAAAAAACCAGACCATCTCTGTCTAACACCAAGTATCCTAGCCCTCTTCACTACCTAACTTTGTTTCCTGAATACAAATTACCTCTGGTTTTGCCTGATCAAATCCTCTTTTTCTCATGCGACGCTTGTTAGGGGCAGGGGCATTGTAGCCCCTGACATTCCACATTAAAAACTTCATTGTTGCCTAGGAGAGAACATGTCTCTCCCGGATCTAAGAAGTCTGGTCTGTCCCTTCATATTGCCTACTTCCTCTAGCAACTTCTGTCTATTTTTCCTTCCCCTCATACTCCCTTTAGTCGCCTTATTGGGCTTTGATTTGGTCTATTTGATGGTCCTTGTGTCTGTCTCCCCTACCTCCACATACAACCCCAACGAATCATCACTCAAGTCATCTTCATCTCTAGATTCCATCTCCACAGATTTCCCATTGTCCTCCTTGGCTGGGGAGACATGAATATCTTTGAACCTGCCTGCCTTTAACTCTTCAAACTCTATAGCAGTGTCAGAAATCAGGATCACCGGTAGTCTCCCCATGATTCTAGCCCAAGGTACCTCCCTTCCATTCTTAAGGGGAGGAGGTGGCGGGGGAAGAAAAGGAATTTCCACACCGCCTACCCCAGCTTGAGGTTTAAAAACTGAATCCGACACCAAGATCGATCCAATCGTTGGAATGAGATTGCCCCTAAGTGCTTCACCACTTGTTGAAACTACGTGGGTCTCCTCGTCATATCCTGCTAAGAGCGATCCACGTGTCGATCCAACCTCCCCTTCAACACCTTTTAGATTTATGACATCTAAACCTATAGTAGAAACAATGAGCAGGGATTGGTCAACCACCTTAGTCTCCATTGCATCTTTGGTGACTTCTGTGGACACTACTAGCCGATCCTTTCCAGCATTGCATTTTAGGCTTGTCGTGCTTGGACAAACAACAAAATTGGTGGCAGGAGACAAATCTGTGAGCGTGACATCCGACACGTCCTTTGTAGATTCCGTTGATGCTACCAACTGGTCCTCCAGTGCTCTGTCAGCCCTACCTTTGCCTTTTTGACCTGCCATACATTTAGATTCCTCATGCCCCCACTCTTTACATGACTTACATTTCACCATGATCTCTTCAACTTTTGTCTCTTGCCGCCAGAAACCCTCAGGGGAGCGGATTTCAATGGCCTTGGGGAGCAAGGGATGGGGTTTCCACATCATGTAGATTCGAGCATACATGCATGAGTCCAGTTTATCAATGGCTTCATCTGATTTGATGAATCTTCCTAGCTTGTCACCGATTATCTTGAAAACTTCCTCCTTCCAATACTCATGCGGTAAGTTGTACAACCTAATCCATACTAGGATTTCCTCAATGGAGGCTTGTCAGGGATCAAAGTTGGGGATCCAATCTTTAATGTAGAACCCTACTCTCTTCATCATGAAAGACCCATTATACATGATTTTGGTTTTTTCCACTTCTGACCCAACAAGGATTAGGAAAAAGCCATTAGTCAAGGTTTTGCTCTCGAAATGGCTCCCCCACTCCTCATCAACCCATTTCCTTATCTTTGAAAAGGCAGACCAATCTCCTCCCCACTTCATGAAGAAGGCTCTAGCGCGCAAAACTTGAACCTATTCCTTCCAAGCCGGTGAATCAATACAGATGCTAATGGTTCTCTTTTCCATTGTCGCCGATGCCTCCACAATGATGGGTTTCTTGGTAGCTACTGGTTTTTTCTTCCAATACTGCTCCTCAGTCTGGTTTTTACTCCACTTAGGGAAGTTCAGGATCCTGGAATGGCCCCATTTATTCTTGTCTGGCTCAAAGGAAATGCAGGCGTTGCCAAAACCGCCCCTATCCCTCCTTCTTTGATCTGAACCATAACGCTGGAACTGGTTAGCACGAGGTGAAAACCAAGGCCAATGGTTGTCAAGATGCTGAGAGCCATTCTCCAGCTCTCGCATTCAAAATCCGCCACCACCTGCAAACCCTAACCTCCTCCTGCGCTCAATACTAGTATAATATTTTATTAATATGATAAGATATTTATAATTTAATAATTAAAAAATTTAATTTAAAATAAATAGATCACTAATTTTTTTACCTAAGAAATATATCATAAATTTATTTGTAAGATATTTACATGACTTTTAAAAAAAAGTACAAAATAGTAATCTTAAATTTAAGAAATATCTAGAATATGAAGGAAAAAATAATGTTTGAAATCTTATAAAGTTTTTGAATTTTTTTACATATTGTTTAAACTATAAAATTTAATTGTATAGGTTTATGTTCAACTCATTGTAAAATCAATTTTAAGACACAAATCAATGTACCAAGAAAAGAAAAATGCAACTTGTAATAAAACTCATAGCATTTGTAAAACCCAAAATATAAAACTTAAACTATAATTCAATCCAGACCATTGACAGTGAAAGTTGATATTGGAAATACATTCCTAAATTCTGTACATCTAGAATAAAAATCATGTTAATAAAGAAAACTCAAAAACTTAATTTTTTTATTGAAGTAGGTTGTTCCATGTACAATTTGAAAGTGGTATCCATCTCAAATAGTCACAAAACAAACCTGGAAAGACACAAATATTATTGTGTACCTAGATGATTATTGCCTTGAAAACTCAAAAGGTCAAGCACTATTGGCAATGTTTGTTAGATGTTTTGTTTTTTTAAACTACACACCAAAATCTATGGCAGTTAGAAAATTGTATATCACAAATGTAAATACAAATCACAAATTAAATTAGTTAGAAAATTGTATATCACAAATGTAAATACAAATCACAAATTAAATTTTGAGAACTGTAAAGAAAATGCAATAAAAGTAAGGTGTATAGTTTTTATCTACCTTTGTATTCACCCAAAATTTCAAGACATCATAAAACTACACATTGCATCCATGTCTAAATAGAGGATTTCTATTTTGAAAAAAAAATAAAAATTGCCTTGTATACGACTTTGGCTTTCAAAACAAAAAAAACTTTGCATTTAAAATTTATAAAATTTGATAATAATAAAGGAAATGCTTGTTTTGCTTTGAAAACAAAAAAATTACATTTAAAAATTATATAAATTAATAATATTAAAATAAATTGGATTTTTTTTTTCATTTAAAAGTTTATAAATTTGATAATAATAAAACGAAATGCATTTTTTTCTTTGAAAAAAAAATTGCATTTAAAAATTATAAATGTGATAATAATAAAGGGAATGTTTTTTTTTGCTTTGAAAACAAATAAGTTTTGTATTTAAAATTTATATAATCTTTTTTTGTTTTTGTTTTGAAAAAACGGTAAAAATTTATTAATAAAAGCAATAGTACAAAGCAAAGGCCACAGGCCCACCAAGAAAGGAACAAAAAAAACCAGCAGATCCCACTAGCTACAACATTAGATACGTCTATCCTCTAACATTCACCTCTCCAAGGTCATAAGATAATCATGAGACAAACCATCCTTCCTTCCAATATCCCAACCATATACATTCTCATAAGCCCACTTTGCCAAGCAGTCAACCACTCTATTCCACTCCCTGGGAATATTGTGAAAAGAGACAAACTCCAAAGAACTACTCATAACTAAAATCTGTCTAACCGCTGAGGCTAGTTGTCAGCTAACATCATCCAAACTTTGTTTGTTCAACATATCTACAACAATCTAGGAATCCGATTCGCAGATAATCCTCCTCCAACCTAGAGAGTAACCTCTCTGAACTGCAATCTTGATAGCAAGAGCTTCCATCAAATTATTAGAGTGTTGTCCTTTATAAACAGAAAAACAACATTACCATCACTACCTCTACCTCTACCACCAATACCAGCATGTCCTGGGTTCCCACAAGAATATCCATCTATATTAATGTTTAGAACCCCAACAGGAGGAGGTATCCACCTCCCATCTCTACAAATCCTCTACTTGACATGTCGAGTTTTTTTACCAGCAGGGTAATCCCCTATGCTATCCCCCAAGTTCAAATTTTGAACAATAACAAAGTCACCAGGATCAACACTTTTAGATAAATCACACTTTGCAGCAATAGTCTCCGGAAGCCTGCAAACTATCCTTTGCTACAATTGAGGACCCTCTAGCTTGGTATCACAAATTCCCTCTAGTTCCTTTCCAACCAAAGGTTCCATATAATAAAAGAAGGCCCAATAGCCCAAGCCACCTGAAGGAAGGAAATCCTCACAGGAGGCCTACCCAAACTCCCCCAAAAATCAATTAAGGAGATTGCATGAATACATGCATGTTGCCAAGCCCCCCACCACTTGTGCCAGATCTCCCTAGAGAAAGGGTAAAGAAAAAACAAATGGGAACTATTTTCCCACCATGAGAACATAGAAAGAAAATAGAGGGCCCTTGGAAACCTCTCTTGCGAAGATTTTCCCAAGTGAGGCATTTCCTCTGAGCAACCAATGATTAGAAAAAATTACATTTGGACCAAGAAGAAGTATTCTAAACCTTTTTCCACCAAGGCACATCAACCAAGCCATGCAATTGTCTGTTTAACATAGCATAGCCTTCTGCAACAGTAAATTTGCCTTTTGGGTTGGAGCCCCAAGCCAAAGTCTCTCTCTCATTTAGAGAGCTGCATAATCTACCCTCCAAGATTTTAGCCAACATAGTGCGATCCTTAATAGAGCCACCCAGGGGCCATTCATGTGGGTCCTTCCAACAAGTCATCTCCACATGTCCTGTACGTCTAACTGTTTTAAAATTCTCCAAATCTGAAATTTGAGAATCCTAGCAATCCTGCATTGTATAAGCCAACAAGTATTAAAGAAATAAATGAAAGATTTATCTTCATTAATTCTTTGACCTGAGGCTATCAAATAGAAGTCCAAGGCTCTCCTAAAATTTACCAACTCAATGATTCTAGCCCTGCCCATCAAACCAATGCCATCCACAAAGTGAAGATGAGAATAGGGAGGAAGATCATTGGTCCAACTCTAGCCTTGAATAAGACCCCATCTCACCTAAGATTTAATAAATCTACTAAGGCCCTCTTCTATTATGATGAATAAATATGGGGATAAAGGGTCCCCTTACCGAATTCCTTAGGAATCACTAAATAAATCAGAAGGTTATCCATTAATAAGAACTAAGAAGGAGGTAGAAGTCACACAACTAAGAACCTAATTCACCCAGTCGTCCTCAAACCCAAAGGCCAAGAAGATTTTCTGTAAGAAGTCCCAACTCACCCGATCATAGGATTTGGCCATGTCAAGCTTAATGAACATATCTTTCTCCTTAGAAGTTTCCATAGAGTTAATAGCCTCCATCGCTATCACAACACCATCCAAGATCTATCTACCACCCACAAAACTACCTTGTTCCATAAAGATCAAAACACCAAGGAATGGCTTGATTTGTTCAACAATCAATTTAGTGATAATCTTGTAGATCACATTACATAATGCAATAGGCTTGAACTGATCTGAACTATTATCCCCCTCTTTCTTAGGAATAAGATCCAAGAAGGTAGAATTGCCTATGAGACTCTTGAACCACAACTAAAAGATCAAATTTTATGATCTCCCAAAATTATTGGAAAAATTCAATTGGGAACTCATCTGGGCCAGGAGCCTTGCCTTTTTTCATATGAAGCACAAATTCCTTCTATTCAGGAAACAAAATGGGATGCAAGAGGGTACCATTTATCTCACCTAAAACTAGAGAGGGGATACAATCAAGAATGGCCCTCTCCTCCACCATAGCTGTGGGATCCTCCTAGGTGAACAAATTCAAAAAGTACTTGACAACTTTCTTGGCAATATCTTCCCTAAAAAAGAGTTGAGCCCCTCCTGAAGAGATGAGAGAAGAAATAAAGTTACCATACTGTCTGGCCTTAATGGAGTTATGAAAAAAACATGCGTTTCTATCTCCTTGTTGAAGCCAATTAATATGAGACTTCTTCTTCCAGAAAATATCCTCACGCAACTGCCACTCTTCTAACTCCTTAAGGGCTAAGGACTCAACTTTATTAAGATCAGGAGACATCCCTTGATCTCTAATCTGACGAGTGACGGTATCCAATTGAGACTGAGCTATGAACTTCTGAGCATGCAAGTTTCCAAAACATTGTTTATTCCACCTCTTGAACCTGTATTTCACATGTTGTAGCCTTTTCTTAAAAGTATGCATAGCCCTGTCGTGAGCAGGCATCCCTTCATGCCACCAAACAACCATAAGATCTTGTAGAGATTGGTCCCGCAACCACATCAATTGAAATTTGAAAGAAGGGTTCTTATAAATTCTCTAAGAGATCGAAGTAAACTTGTCAGGCCAATGATTAGAGCCTCTCCAATCAAGAATTTTTGAGCTAGTAGACAACTTGTCATTCACCCAGTAACATGATACGAGAAATCTATCAAGCCTTTATGAAATAGCCTCAACACTAGTTCTCTTATTATTCCATTTAAAGA
The DNA here is from genome assembly GCF_030272615.1 of Cryptomeria japonica. NCBI lineage: Eukaryota > Viridiplantae > Streptophyta > Pinopsida > Cupressales > Cupressaceae > Cryptomeria > Cryptomeria japonica. Next base: position 319,396,868 of record NC_081407.1, read on the forward strand.
CATCCTTAGTTGGCTTCACATCAATGAGGTTCAGGAAGCTAGTATTATCTCTGAGAAAATTTGAAGAAGGGTCCAACCTGACTAAGCCACCATGTTTTTCTTCCAAACTAGTAACAACATTAAAATCCCCTGCCAAAATCCAAGGGAGAAAAGGATCTAGAGACCGAACCAAATTAATGTGAGACCAAAGATGAGACTTGCCTGGGAGATCAGTAGGAGCATAGATATTAGAGAAAAGCCACCTTTCTCTTGTTTCAAAACTAGAAGCGACCATAGAAATAGAAGAGCGACTAGAAATCCACCATAAGGGAGTAATCTTCCTTGGGTTCCAAATAGTGTTGTGGTGGTGACTTTTGCTTCCCCTTCTTCAAAGGTGTCTTTTGATTAAGTGAAAATTATCAAAGCTTATCTTGCCTTAGGCTTGCAGAAGAAACCCCTTAAAAAGGGACCCTTAGACAAGTCTTTAAAGAGTGGGAGGAAGACTAATCAGGAGAAGATCAAGATCGTTGGTGACACATTGGTTGAGTCGAGTTCTATGAAGCCTATTGATTCCCATTTTTCTCAACCTCATAAATGATTGTTATTTTATGGAATGTAAGGGGGTTGAATAGCACCCCTAGAAAAATGGTTGTTAGTTTGGTCCTCTCTCTTTGTATCACCATCCTACATCCCTCCCTTTACCTTAGCCCCAAAAGAAAGCTCAACTAGGATTCCTTCCTCCTAGACCAATTCCTCTAGAACATCAAACTTCTTAAAAGTATCAACATTCTATCTATCCATCCAAGTTATCTTCTTTCCTTTACCCTTATTACATGGCTTAACAAGAGTAAATCCCTCCTTATTTGCACGTCCCTCTAACATAGGAGCCTTCCCCTTATCCTCCTTAGGGACAGAGTGAGGAGGGAAAGAAACTGCCGAAGGGGGAGGTTTATTTCTATGACATCTTCTCTATAAATGTCCATAATCATGACAAAGTTTGCATCTAAATGATAGGGTCTCATAGTCCAATTGTTGGACCCAAGATAATGTTCCTAAACAGATTTCCATAGAGTCTGGCAAAGGGTTACTTAAATCAACTTCAACACAAATGCGAGTATAAGAAATTACTTTATGATCTTAAGTCTATGTAGCCGAACCCACAAGTTTGCCTAGAAGTAGAGAGATTGAGTGAAGAATATCCTCCCTCCAGAACTCCAATGGTAGATTCAGTAGCCGAACCCATACATGCACACTAGAAGGGATCTCCTCAACGAAATTAAAGCCAACATGCCAAGGTTTGATAAAGAGCCCCACTTGATTGAAGAAGCAAGGGCCTCCCTCAGACACCCTATTCCTATGTGACATACTAGTGAAAATCACCAGAAAATAGTTATTAGCCACCAAAAGTATCTCCATATCTCCCTCTGGATTCCATACTCAAGGTGCCCACAATTCCAACACAGGTAAAGAGAGGGGAAGACCCATGAACTTGCAAATGAGTGCATGATGGTACCAATAATCAACATCATCTGAAACTTGCTCAAGTTGTATAACTAAAACTGTGCGATCTTGGGATTTCTCTAAGCATTCATTCACCTTTTTAACACGAATAGTCCCTTTTGAAGAAGAATATCCTACACCAGATTGGGGTTTACCCGATTTCTCCCCACCACATGCATGCATTGCAGGTGATGAGTCTAGCATCTCCAAATCCCCGGTAGTCTCCCGTGCAAAAGAAAGCACACGGTTCTCCATGAAAACCGAGAATTAGCAAAAAAAGGAGAAAAAAAATGGGCCAAGGGTTTGCAACCCCAAACCCACACCCTGTCGATGACACCACACCCACATGACACCCATAGTTTGCAAACAACCCACACCCCCCCACGTAGCCGAGCACAAAACCCCCCCAAGTATGCATAGTAGAAAAAGAGACATAATCAAGCTAGAGCACGCCTACCCTAGCTCGACCACAACCAATGCGTGATGCCATCCCCCATTCTCATATTTTAAAATTTATATAATCTAATAATAAAGAAAATTAGACGTTTTTTTGGGATTTAAATTTTATAAAATCTGATGATAATAATAAAAGAAATGCATTTTTTTTAAACAAAAAACTTTTCATCTAAAAATTATAAAATCTAATAACAAATGAAATTAAATGTTTTTTTTAAGTAACATGATTTGTTGATGGTGAAATGCGTGTTAAATAAATTACTTTTATTTTTATTTAGGGAGGTTTTTACATCTGAATATGCCTCTCGATGTAAAAATTATCAATAAAAAATGAAAAAAGTTAGTTAAAATAGACATTTATTTTTTTAAATATAAATAAATCTAAAAAAATCTATAAAATCTATCATTCCTATAAATTTGATCCTATAACACCAATTTTTTTCATCCAATCATTTTGTAGATAAATAATTGCTAGTTTAAAAATATAAATCTTAACTTTATAAAAAACATGTTTATTTTGAAAACAAACATTATAATCACTTTTGATTGGTACAAAAAATTGATTAATTAGGATTAAGTGAATGCAATAGTAGTAGCCTAACGATAAGTACTAATAAGAAGTACAAGGAATACATAGAAAGATAGAACTTTTAATGGCTAGAGGATACAAAATAGTCTATGGGACAACCAACCTTACTATTTTGGTCTTCTATATTTCAATCATTTTCCTATTTAAGAAGATGATAAGGATCCCCATCTACTCAATACTCAATAAATAGTGCCAAGAAACAATATTAATTATATTATTTGTACAAAAGGAAAGTACATCACTCTTATCACAAGCTACTTCCTATTAAATACTCGCATGCAAGCACATAACCAGTGCCGGTGAACAAGAAGGCTGATAGGCCACTTGCATTTATGCATTTAAATGCACTTTGTAGATGGTATGTATGGAACTTTAGTGCGAAGTACCCAGGATTCCCAATTCATCACTTCACATGGGGCAAAACAAACTTAGGCCTCTCACACATCCCCTCGACTATATTACGGTCACAAAATTAATGCAAGGATCACAAACATGATCCTAAAATTTGATCATTTATTGCATTTTGAGATGGTAATTTTTGTTTATAAATGGAACCAGCTTGCTCTTACACACACAATTCTCAGCCAAAATTTTTGAAAATTTAAATTTTTGAAGTATCACAGTGCTCTGCAATATAGAAAACGGTTCTTGCAGAGGACGCAGGAAAATTCACTGGGACTATATGCCATGGAGCAACCAGATTTCAGTGAAAATTCCAGAACCTTTGGCAACCTTTCATGGACACATCAATGACAGGGACCTCGACCATCTTTTTCTATTACACAATCCACAATTGAGAAGAGCTATCAAAGACTTCATCGGTGAGGAGATGTTATCCCCGCAAGCTAAAAGGATTTTATATCCCCATCAACTTCTCAGTTCCTTTCTGTCAAATGCTCTGGATCTCTTGCAATCTATTCCTCTACTGGAATTAGTATTCTTTAAATTGGTAAGATAAGATGTGCTTCCCCTGGCCCCATTCCATGAAGCCTTGCAAAATATAATCTATGGCAGGGGTCGGCTCTCCTTGGGGGCCTCTTTCCACGTCACTTTATCCAATCTAGCCATGCTTACATGGTACTTTATGACCGAATGAAGCATGCCTTTGAACGGAAATTTTTTTGCCATGTGAAGAATGACTTGCATCAATTCGACAGACAATTGGATGACCACATTGTACACATAGTCAAAATTAAAGTTGGGGCTCTAATGGAAATCCTGGAAATAGAAAATGTTGACCCCTGTTTGCAAATATCACAACCTGTGGAAAGGGGTCGGACTATAGATAGGGTTCCAGACCTCAACGTACCTACACAGGATGGAGTCACGGGATGGACTACTTCCCTTCTGCCTGCTTTCGATGCTCCTGCAATTCGGACCCAGGAAGACACCGCCATGAACGAGTAAAGTTATTCCGGTTTTTTTTTTTCTACCCAGAATATGCTCTTTTTTGATCGGCAGAAAATCTAACGGCAACCAAACCGGTAGAGGAATCATCTTTTTTGCTTGTCGACTAGAATTGGTATTGGAGGCTTTTCTTTTTATGAATCGGTCATAAGGACATCATACCGATATCAAAGCACCAGTACAACATAATTGGAAACCGGTTGTCACAGCTCATCAGTGCTTCGACAATCAGATTCACGCTTCTTAGTCGCCATGGTAACTAGTTAAGGGGGTTGGTTATTTTTGGTTTCCTCGGGTCTCATCCCGACCGATTACTATCTTTTTGGCCCCTAAGAGACTCATTCTATGGGCAGTCCCTATTTATCTCTCCGGATCGGGTGGCTTCTTCTCATAGCCTCCTTCCTTTTCCTTCACTGTATCTGAGCAAGGATATAGGGTTTTCTTTCTGGTTCTTTCCCTATTGAGCTCTTGAATTAGTTTTCTTATTAATATATATATTAGTGGCTTGCCACTTTGATTAAAAAAATAAAAATAATATTATCTTTCTTGTCTCTTAGTCCTTGAAGGCATCACACTCTATAATATAGTGCTTGTTTGAGACCACTAGTTACACAAAAAACTCTTGAAAATTTGAGTGGTGGGTGTAAAATGAAATATGTTTTAGCAATCACATGGGACCATGGCATAATCAAGTAGCTATAAAAGTGTAATGGCAAAATTTTAACATATTAATTTGATTAAACCAAATTAAATATGATATCGATGAAATTCTTGTAACTCTGGCTGAATATCAACATTTCTATGTAAGTGATGTGACGCCATTTATATAAAGGCACTTCAAACTTAATATTTGAAACTTGATTAGTGAAGAGAGTGAGGATGGAGGAGTTATGTGCTTGTGTAGGATAGGGGAAACCCTATCTGCAATTTTTCTTTTGTTGTCTATATGTTGGGTGGTTGTGTGAGGGGTGGTTCGTTGTGGTGGGTGTCTGGGTTGGGATTAACATTTTTTGAGCTATGCGGGGTTTTTTTGATGAGACGTTTTATGTAGGTTTGGTTCAAGTTTTTCTTATTTCATGACTATGTGGTGAGGTTTTTTTGTGCTTTCTTCTTGCATTGTGAGGATCTTTGGTCTTTCATTGGTCTAGGTGTACAAATGCACTATGGTTTTTCCACTTTGCATGCAAATGCCATGGAGTATTTAAACAAAATATTGACTAGGGAAGGTTCTTCATCTTTGAAGGGTTTACCCAGAATCAAGAAAGTGAAAAGTTGTTTGGAAAGATGCCAGGAACAACATGTCTTGGTGATTCAGTTAGAGTTGGTCTTAGAGGATATTACATACTTGAGAAATCATACTTTAATATGCAAATTCATGGGGCTTTGACTTTCCTTGCCAATTTTGGAATCATGGGATCAACTAATTTGGAACCCCAAAGGTGATATGGAGATAATGATGATTGCCAACAATTACTTTCTAGTTGTGTTTTCATGCATGATGGACAAAAATAAGGCTTTTGAAGGTGGTCCTTATTTTTATAATCAAGTTGGTCTCTTCATTAAACCCTAGCATGTGGGGTTCAACTCTACTAAGGAGCTTCCCTCGAGGGTACCTATCTAGGTTTGTCTTTTAAGGCTTTTGCTTGAGTTTTGGAGGAGCGACATTCTATATTCAATTGCTCTTCTCCTTGGCAAACCAGTTGGTTCTTCTCAACAAACTCGAGATTTGAAGGTGATTTCATATGTTTGAATATATGTTGAAATTGATTTAAATAACCCTTTGACAAATTCTATGGAAATATGTCTTGGATCCAACAAATCGAGTACAACATCCTTCCTTTTAGATGCCAAATCTATCATGAGTATGAGAATTTACAAAGGAAGTGTCATTAATTCAATCTGATGGTTGTTGAAACTAAGGCTCTTTCTAACTATACTCCTAATATTGATAAAGGAAACACCCCTATGTCGAAAGGATCTTTAATCAGTTTGATGTTTTGGAAGACCTAGCTTAGAAAGAGGGGATTCTAGTTGAGTTTTCCTTTGGTGTTGGGTCCTTGAGAGTGGCCTTGTCAAAAGACAAAGAGAATGATAATTAGAACTTGTCTTTACTTGATTTGTAGGATGGTCAGATAGATTAAGATTTACCCTCTTGGATTCTAGATTTATAAAAACCAAGTGGGACTTTAGTTTTCGAGGATGTTGGAGCCTTGGCTGACTTGATTTCTACTCAGGTGAAAGAGGCTTTGGATTCTAGAAAAAATAGTAGGGCTTCACATGCCTTAGGCTTGTAGAAAAAGTCCCTTTAAAAAGGGGCCTCTGGAGAAATCTTCTAAGGTGGGTTGTAGGAAATACCAATAGAATGTGAAGTTAATTAGTGACACATTGGTGGAATCTAGGTCAATGAAGGCCATTGATTCATATTTCTCCCAATCTCATAAATGGTTATTATTTCATGGAATGTGAGGGGCATGAATATAATTTTTTAGAAATAATGCTATTTGTGAATTGATTGTTAACCATTCTCCTATAATTGTCTTTATTTAGGAAACTAAATTGACAATAGATGGTATGTTGAATAAAATCCGATCTCATGGTTCTTGTCAATGTTTTAGAGCCCATGGTAGCACTGGTGGTGTGGCTTGTTTTTAAGATCCAAGAAAAGTGATCCCTCTTTGGTTGATATCAAGTCACTTTTTTATCTCAATGGTTGATTTTAGTTTGAATTTTGGCAAAACTCATCTTTTCACTAATATATATGCTCCTACTAATCTCCTTGGCAAATAACAACATTAATCTCATGTTAGATATGTTAGACAACTCAGATAACCGGAGGACAATTGAGAGGGGGAGGGGGTGAATCAGTTGTCAACAAATTATAGAACTTTAAGCATTAAAAGCTTATTACCAGAATACATATATAACAATTAAGCACAAATATAAACCACATAACATTTACCAACCATCCACAAAAGATAACATCAAGATTTGTACGTGGAAAACCCGGTAAAGGGAAAAACCATGGTGGTAAGCCTACCCACAGTCAAATAATACTTCTGTAGTAAGTATGTGATTACAATACGAGGGGCCTACACATGCAGGAAGACCAACAACCTAGAGCGTACTGCTCATCACAAAAGGAGCCTCACTGACTACATAATAAATCCAGGCAACAATCTAGAAGAGGAATGAACTGCAAGAATAACATCTCCTATGTCTAGTACAGTTTCAGTTAAGCTCATTACCAGAGGTCTTAAACCTCTTTCACTAACCCAATTCGATCACCTATGATCGACCAAAAATGTCTGCATATGATTACAACTTTATTCACACACAGATAATCCCATAACCTATGAACCCATTAATCCCATGAATCCCCATGATCTACAAAGAGATCTTACATCATATTTATACCAACTCGGGACCTAAATAATTAGGTCGGCCTCCTAAAAGATAATACAATAAATTAATAACTTAAACCCGCAATCTAATGATCAACCAAGTTAGTCTGAGACTGAAACAATATAATCCAATCAACAAACCCAACCAGTAACGCATCGGGATCATCCACCAACACGTTACATAAGCCGGTCCATAACCTAGACGAATAAGATAGTATTAGGTTCGGAGCCAAATCCAACACCACCAATCAACAAGAACATGAACAAGATAACCAATAGCATCCCAAAATCCATCTAGAAGTTGCACCAACACTACTTATCATGTGCATCAAAATGTCTTCAACAAATCTCTATGGAAAGAACACTTACTGGTGACCAAAAGGTCTTCAACAAAGCTCTGTCGACAGAACCCTTACCGGTGAACAAAAGGCTTACTAGAACAGATGATAGCTCCTGAGTGATCAAATCCTAAACCAACTGATCGTGATACCCACTTGAATAGCATGAATGACAGATCTAAACCAAATCCACAAGCAAAAGCATACCGAAGCATACCAGATCAATATCATAAACCAACCACTCTACCCGAACCTACCTGAAGCCGGTAAACAATAAAAATATCCAATGTTGCCATCGATGACAAAACAACAATGCAACACATAATCAATTCCTCCAATTGCCAGCAAGATATGCCAGTCTCTTTCTTCTTTCTTCCTTGGATCATGGCTAGTGACTTTAATCATGTTGCTAGCTTAGAGGAAAAAAGAGGTGGCATAGTCAAGCTTGATCCATCTGCTAACCTTTAAAGGGACAATATTGATCCCTAGAATTTAATTTATGCAAAGACAAATAATGATATCTTCACTTGGAATAACAGAATTGGGGAAAATTTTATTTCAAAGAGGCTGGATAGATTCCTTGTGTCTTGTTATTGGATTGGGGATAGGTGGACTACCATCTTAGAGATCTTGGATTTATAGATGACTTGTCCTCATTAATATACAAACTGAAAGTGAGAATGAGGAGTCAAAGTATTAAATTATCTTCAAATAATTTTATTTTTTTGGTAATGGGATCCAAAGTGATATAAAATATATATTTAGTAGACACTTCCAATTGGAAAAGTTATGACCCATATCTAACTTAGCTAGAATGAATCTAACTAGACCATATGTAGTGCCCTTCCATATCGCACTATTTTATGATACTCTTGATAGATACTCATGACTTTATTTATAAATCCGATGCTTTTGGTTTGATGCTAGACATTTCATATTGACTGTTGATACATTATGGTTTTATGCAGATGATGATATAATCAGGACTATTATGATGATGGGACATATGTTTGGTTATCTATTTGCACTCATTGTATGCATGTTGTAGTTTATATCGCTTAAGATGATGTTGTGCTATGTGCTAACCCTACTTCATGCTTATATTGGATATAATTGTGTTATCAATGATGTTATGTTGCCATATTTGTATTATTGTTGTGGATGTGAAATGGATGATGCTATGCCACTCATTTATGAGCAGGGTGTATTGTTGCGATTCTCTTTCACCTATTTTATTATTTTATGTTATATGATAATGTATATATTGTTGTATAGACATTTGGTGTTATGCAAGATGAAGGTACTAAACATCATCTCCACCTGGCTTTACAGGTCTGATAGTGTCTCTAATCCCAATGGCAATTTTATCGGAGGTGACATGAGTGTTAATCTTAGAGGATTCAATTAATAATGAGAGAGGGGGTGAATCAATATTAACAATAATTTGAAATTAGAAACTCAGACTCACAAATATTTCACCAAATCAAATATAGATCAACACTAGAGTAATTTACCAGTACTGGTATATACTGATAAACATCTGCTAAACTGATATATCAATGTTGCACATTAAGTGCTCAATAACCATGCATAAATTGAAAGCAAAGAAAACCATCACATCAAAAACATTCACCATATGAACACCATGATTTTCACTTGGAAACTCAAATAGGGAAAAACCACGGTGGGAATTAGTACTCATAAATATTTTGCACTCTTTTAGAATGTGCCATGTTAGGAGCCAAGCCCAGTTAGAAGCTTACAATGATGTCCTGTTAGGATTCACCCTCTTAAGGGATTTACCTTAGCCCTGTTAAGAGCTTTGATCTATTAGGATCAACCTCGCAAGAGGATTTAGAATTCAGATATTGAGTCACCCTGTTAGAGGATTGTACAATGTGAGACCTATTAGGACCTACCCAATTAAGGGATTTTAGCTATTGTAATTGCTAGAGAACAATAGTGAATGATCTATGTATAGCACTCAATTGCTTGCTTGATCATTTCAAATAAAGTTATAAGTTTTCTTTACTCTAGCAGATCTTCTCACATACCCCGATTCAACTTCACACACTTCTCAAAATCACCGACACTCCAAAATATCAACCTTACTAGCTTAAATAACCTTTACAACTAGGTCAACATCAAAATCCTAAGACTTACTGTTGGCATTGACAAAACCAGTCAATCCAGAGAACCAATATATGAGCTAAGATTTGTCATTTATGTCTAACACTGACCGGTGAAGTGGTATCAGTAGAGTGGTGTATTTCAACAAGCAAAGGTGATGACTTACAAACGCATGGAAACAACATTAGAAATAGATAACCAAAAGTTCAATCAGCTCAAGGGAAGATAGACTAAACCAACCAATCTACCATGCTAGAAGATTGGTCATTCTGATGATAATGAAGTCACAAAAGATGACTCAGGCAAGAAGACTTGAGGTTGTATGCAAACCAGAACCTCATTGGCAAACATGGTAAGAGATTTGATGGTAGCACAACAAATCGACAATCAAAGGATGAACTGACAATATAGAAGCACAGTGGTATATCGGTACACCGATATGACAGAAGGAAGATAGGTGATCACCATAAATCTCATAGCGACCTGACCAGTTCTTTAGTTGCGGTGGCAAAAGGTGAGTTGGTGAGCTTGTGTCTATGCCAAATCACAAGTTGGTGAGGTGAACTTCAGTTATCGTGCAGTCAAGCCATGATTACCTGCATATTTTCTGGTTCATAATTAAATGACTGAACTCAACCCAAAAGTTACTATTTTTGGGGGATGCGGTGGTAGAATTCATTGAACACTTGGCGGAATTGTTGGAGGGTGCGCAGAGAAAGAGTGGGAGATTTTGAATTTGAAATTTTCCTAAATATACGATTCCTTGTTTTGAGGAAAACACCTGAAGGTAACGACCAAAGATGTATAAAGTATTTTTGAGTTCATTCTAAAATTCTTGATCGTAAAATTTACAAAGAGCAGATCTTGTAGAAGGAGATCCTAAGTGAAGAGTAGAGTGAGAGGAAGTGCTAAAAGGATTTAGTAGAGCAGAGAGTGTATGAGGTAGATTGGTAGAGTGAAGAGCCGAGAGTCAGAGGATCGACAGAGTGCATAGTCGAAGGTCATAGGACCGACAAAGTGCAGAGTCGAAGGTCAAAGGACTGACAGAGTGCAGAGCCAAAGGTCAGAGGACCAGTTGAGTGGAGAGCCGAAGGTGTAAGAAGAAAACCTGTGTTGTGCAGAGCAAACACAACCAATATGTATAGAGTGTGATTCTCTTTGTGATTTGATCAAGCTATCAGTAGTTAATTCAACAGATCATCCATTTGTTTCTTTCTAACCATTGCAACTTAAATCCCTTAATCGGGTGGACTTTAACAGGTCCCTTTTGTAAAATCCCTTAACCGGGTGACATCTTAATTGATGTTATTAAGTCCTTTAATCAGGCTACCTTTAACAGGGTAAAGGCACTAACATGCCTTAAAAAAAATCCCTTAACCGAGTGGTACCTAATAGTGTCTGTGTAATCTCCTAACAGGGATGGCTCCTCATCGGGCGTACTCCAGAAGAGTACAAATTTTTGTGAGTTCCTAATCACACCATGGTTTTCTCCCATTTGGGTTTCCATGAGATAAATCTTGGTGTCACTGTTATATTTTCATGCATACATATTCTACTGTAGTGATTAAGTATATCGATGAATATTAAATAAGTGCAGACTAGAGTTAAAAGTATGGACCAACAATTGGTATCAGAGCGTCAGGTCCTTAGATTCAGAAGAAGCTTAAATAGTTTAAGGAAAGATCCAAGATGTTGTGAAAGGAGGGTCCTAAGTTCTCTAAGGAGAATTACACCTTATGGTGTGGAAGAATGAAGCTTTATCTGAGATCCCTAGGAGAACATTACTGGAATCATGCAATCACAGAGTACAATGAACCTTCAGGTACTCTTACTCTAGATCAAATCAAAGAAAGGAAAGACAATACTACTGCTATGGATCTGATTGTTAGCACTCTTTCTAATAATGAATATGCTGAGGTTCAAGACTTGAAAACAACTTTTCATATGTGGAATAAGCAGAAGACAGTCTATGGAGGAGATCCTCATGTTCAAAAGGCTAAAGTAGACAACTTGAGAGGAAATATGATGAAATGAGAATACAAGAAGGAGAAAACATAGAGGAGTATAACAAAAGGATAAAGGATGTAGTAAACTCCATTAAAAGTGTTGGAGGAAAGCTAGAAGAGGATGATGTGATTAGCAAAATTCTGAGAACCTTGCTACCACAATATGCCATAAGGGTCTATGCTATTTAGGAACTTAGATCCTTGGGAACATTTAATGTATCTCTTGACTCACTGATCGGTAAGTTGAGTGCTTTTGAACTGAGCAACTATGACAATAGTATACCAAATATTGTGTTAGTCCTAACCGGTGATAAGAGGGGAGGGGTGAATCAACACTATACTGGTTTTAACCAATTGAAACTTTTACTTTAAGTTTGAACTAATTTACCACTCATCAATATAAACATTTACTATAGAAGATTAAGCATACATGAAAATATACACAACGACACATAGATTTATCTCATGGAAACCCAATAGGGAGAAAACCACGATGTGAGTAGGAACTGACAAAAATTGTACTCTTCTAGATTACACACGGTTAAGAGCCATCTCTGTTAGGAGATTACAAAGACACTGTTAGGTGCCACCCAGTTAAGGGATTTTGTTCAAGGCCAGTTAGTGCCTTTACCCTGTTAAGAGTAGTCTAGTTAAACGACTTAAGAACATCAATTAAGATGTCACCTAGTTAAGGGATTTTTACAATGGGACCTGTTAAAGTCCACCCAGTTAAGGGATTTATGTTGTAGTTGTTAGAAAGAAACATATGGATGATCTGCTAAAATTGCTACTCATTAGCCTGATCATATCACACTAAGGAATCACACTAGGTCTGCATCGGTTGTGTTTGTTCCACACAAATTTGATTTCCTGAATGTACTTTCAACTCTGCCTTTTGCCAATTTTTCGATCCTTGGATATCACACTGCCGATCTTCTGTCATTTGCGTCACCACTCTGTGAAAATCCACTCTACCAGTCCTTTGTCACTCGGCTCAATTGTCTCTTGAACTTGTCTTGTCTCCACTTTCACATTATGTTCATTCACTTTAATAACAACAATCTCAAGAATAAGATATGTATATTTATAGACCGTTTAGTCTGTCGCCATCTTTCCCTCCAAAACTTTCCTTTCAAAATTCCATTATTATGCCTTAAATCACGTCTTTGAGAATATTGCAGGAATCTCTGTCAATACAGTTGACCATGCTGATAAGTCCATCGGTTGACAAGAGAAGACTCTCAATTTAGCTGAATGTAACTAAATGTTACCAGTCTATCGATTACAGACACTTCCAGTGAACCGATCAAAATCTGTCTAGCCGACTTCCTCCTAAATACCGGTCTGTTCTTTGCTTAGCCGATGGACCTCTTCTATGCCTATCTACTCACCGCTACCTGATCTACTTATTGCTTGTCGATCTACTCACTGCTTACCGACCTACTCACTGCTTGTCCATCTACTCACTGCTTGCCGGTCTACTCACTGTTATCCTGTTTACTTATTGCTTAGCCGGTTGACCTCAGTATCCTCGTCTACTTACTACCAATGGATTGTGAAGACTAAGAAGATGATGTTGCCAACAATGACAACCATATCATTTACCGGTCATACAAAACAGTATCAGAATGCCAACAAACTCCCCCTTTGGCATTGGTGGCAAATACTACAAACCACTACAATATTGTATCGGTTGTGGCCCCTATTTTAGACAAGATTCCAAAATTTCCAAAATTCCTCCTTTTGCCATCAATGGCAAATACTATCCAAAAAGATTTATCAAAATAAAGCAAAAATCTCTTTGAATTTTTCTTGAGCTACTTTCAAGGAAGATTCCCATAAAGATTGAACCTGTTTCATGGTGGTAAAATGGTCATGTAAGACTGCAATGAAGACCTCCATATCATCCACTGTCTTACAGTTAGGTTCATTTATTAGGTAGTCTACTTCTTGAATGTTTAGTTGCATGAAATAAACAATTGGTGATAAATAGCATTGGAGCTTTAACAAACTAAGACTTCTTTTGTCTTTTTCATCTTTCAACCTTCTGATTTCATGATTTAGCATTTTGTCTTTTCCAATAAAGGTTGATACTGAACTAATAAGAGGATCAAAAGAGCTTACCAGATCTTGAATTTCCTTTTGAATCTGATTTGTTTTGTCTTCTAAGTCTTTGATTAAAGTAGAAAAACTTGAATATTTCACCAGTAGTTGACCAACTTGTTGCAGTATATTTTTAACTTCCTCTGTTCTGGTGGAAAGAGCAACTTTTCCAACTGTTATTTGCTCCATTAAGTTATCTCCTCGCTTTGTTTCAAATTGCCCTACTGCAACCTTCTCCAGATCGGTTGCCTCTGAACTGATTGCTTTAACAAGAGTACCCAAGTGGTCAATAATGGGTGCAGTATCATCAACTGCAATGTCTAGGATGAGGTCAGAGAGAATTGTCTTGGAAGAAGTGAGGATTCTTGCCTTCCTTTTCTTTCCTCTTAGTTTAGCCTTTTCAGCTTGGATTCTTAGCTTTTCTAAGACTTTCATCAATTGCTTGGGGGTCATTTTCTTTATATCAATGACCGAGTCACCTTCTTCTTCCTCCTATATTCCTTCTTCCTTTACTATAGTCTCAACTTTTGAGCTAGTTGTTGTGAAGATTCTTTCCTTTTTCTTTTCACTTTCATTGTCTAAGTCTAACTTCCTCTTTGCCAGAGGGGTATTCATCACTGCTTTATTATCCTTTACTTTCTTATCTTCCTCTTTTCCTTCTTCAGAGAGAATATGATTTGGTGTCAATAAGGTTCTATGAGGTGTATCCTCATAAGGAATGTCTTCAACTAACACTTTATCTTGACTGGGAGGCTAAGTTTGATTAGCTTCCTTCACTGGTGAAGTGTTTATCGGTTGTTCGATACCCTTTGTCAGATTGGGGATGTCTGACACAACATTTCCTATAATGTCCTCAACTGTAAAAATATCAAAGTCTTCAGTGCAGTCTTTTTCCTTAGCTTTTCCTTTGTCAAGGACAACTGCACCTTTGTCCTGTTTTGTTTCCTTTTCAATTTCTGCTTCAACTTCCTTTTGCTGGTCCATAATTTCCTTCCATAATGCAACACCTTCAGCGTACACTACTTGAACTTCACCTACTGCTACTCTTCCAGTTCTATTCCTTATTTTGAAATGTTGAATGCATGCTTCAACCACTACTGAAGCTTGATCAAGATCTAAGTCATGCTGCACTTCCATGAGTGCTTTTATTCTGAGTTCCTTTTCAGTAACTAGAGTTGTCTTCCATCTCCATTCAATTTGATCTTGCAAAAATGATGGTATTATGCCATATAATTCACTAGGAGTCCTACAAAAATTGTGCAAGTTCCAGATCATAGCTTCCTCAATTTTCCTTTTGTCTTTTTTGTTATTGAGGGAATATCTCCTTCCAACATCGACCAAACCTCCAAATTCTTTTATCCCATGCACCAACTCATCAACTGTTGGAGCTTTGTTCCTTCCACTTCTTCTAACCTCCTTTATTTACACATCTGATGGGTTGTTAGTGATATCACCTTCTTTCTCATCCTTTTTAAGCTTTGAATCACTCTTTTTCTTTCTGGTGTAAGTCACTCCTACCAGTCTATCTTTACTTGGTGAAGACATAGGAGTACCTCGATCCTTTTCCTTTGAGTATGTTGTAGTTCCCTTAGGTTTTATCTTTGACACTTTCTTCTTTGCACCTGATGATTCTTCATCTTTAGCAGGTGTGACCCCTGTTTGCTCACTAACACCGGTGGAGGTAGTGGCACCGGTAGCTACATTTCCATATTTCTTGTCAAGGGTATCAATCATTTTTCTTAATTTTCTTTTTATGATTGACACCTGAAGTTCTTGTTTTATTTTGGAGCTTTCCTTCTCAAATATTCCAAATATCTTTGCCTTCGAGTCTACCGGTTTAGACAGGAGCATAGTAACATGAATTTTAACAAGATCTACTGCAACCTCATATCCCATAGGTGGAACCCAAAAAGTTCTAGGTTGAACTGCATGAATGATACAACAATCTATGTCTACAAGGAAACAAATGTTGTCTTTGTATTTTTGTACTATTCCGGTTGGAATTCTTTCCCTCTTGTGCATCCTAATTTGGAATTCCTTAAAGTATCCCCACATTGTTTCACCAAAATTATTTCCCAGATCCCTAATCATTTCACTTATCTGAACCATGATAGGTTTCTCCTGTGACCATATTACATTACCCTTACCGGGGAAAATTTTTTGCATATAGAAAAATATACATACTAGCAGTGAGCCATATTTGAAATATTTCTTCCCGTCCTTCTTAATTATTTCCATGTTCACCATAAATTGACTTTGAATCATCTCACATATATCATAGATTGCATCTTCTTTGATAATTCAATATCCAATATGTATGGCACCGCTCGACACACTATTCATCCGACTTGATTGATAAACCTTGTAACCCAATATTGCAGAGGCAAATCTTACTTCAACATCCTCAATATGGGTGTTTGTCATTTCTCTACTATCACACCGAGATTTGGTTAACCGAATGACTACTGTATACACCTAAAAATTGGCTATGAGTAATTAAATAAATATTTTATATTTAATTAATAATTATTCGTCTATTCAATAGTTAATTCGAAAAGATTAATCTGTTTAATTCATTTCATGTCTTTCTATTAATTAATTCATCTATCTTATTCCTCTAATTTAATTAAATATCTAATATTTAATTATTCCTTCTAACCAAGTTAATTAAATATATAATATTTAATTATCTCCTCCAAACAATTAAATATCCAATATTTAATGGTTATTCTCCTATCCTATAGTCTCAAATATTAAATAATTATTAAATTATTTAATCCCTTTTCCAACTCACCCTCCATCTCCACTTCATCTTCCCTTTTGCCAACTCATCCATCATGTGGCTAAGGAAATTAATATTTCTTAAATATTAATTTATGATTTATCTCCAACTTCCAAATTCAATGAAAATTGTGTACGTACACATATTTCATAACCATTTCCTATATTCTCTCCAACACCCTCTACATCTTAGGAAGGACTTGAGTCCACTTGTCCTCTCATGCCTAAATTTCCTCCAACCATCTCTAGATTGTCTCAGTTAGCAACCTAGTCAAGGTGAGATAAGTGACACTTGTCTTCTTCTTCCCCCTTTCTCTCAACCTTCACCTTTGCTCACAACCATCCAAACCTATAGATCTGATCATGACCATTGATCTAAGCCACATCATATCATCCTCTCAAAGTCTATAAAATCAAGAGCTTCAGTTGAGAGAGAGTTAGAAATCAAGAGACTTCAAGTGCATTTTGCAAGCTAATCATATGCATCAGTGAGGTTTTGAAGCAAATAGCAATAGCAATTATCATATAGCATTTTAGCATAATCATGTAGCTTCACATATCATACTATCAGTTAACTACAAGTTATCAGTCCATTCTTCATATGTCATCTTGGAAGCCAACAATGCATTGTCCGAGAGCACACCATTTGCAACCAGGAACAGAGGAGTTAGGATAGAATGAGACATAAGCCATGAAGGTAAAATAATGTTTTATTTTAGTATGTATTTCATGTAGTTTCATTGGTGGATTTTGGATTTCCTGTATGCATTTCCATTGTATTTTGTGAAACTAGCTTATTACAGGTAATATTCTAAGGATGAAATTCAAGCTCACACATTTTGGCGCCCACCGTGGGGCTAGACCTCACATATACCTTTAAAAATCTCGTAAAAATAAAATTAATGTATTTGTAATACAGATTCACACATGTGTGAATTTTAACAATGCTTTTGTTTAATAGGTTAGTGCATTTGCATCATAGGTTAGCGCATATGTCATGTAGGTTAGCACTTTTGTCTGTAAATCAGCGCTTTCGCATCTTAGGTTAGCGCATATGTCATGTAGGTTAGCGCTTTTGTTCGAAAATCAGCGTTTTTGCATCATAGGTTAGCGCATATGTCATGTAGGTTAGCGCTTTTGTCTGAAAATCAACACTTTCGCATCTTAGGTTAGCGCTTTTCTGACGTAGGTTAGCGCTTTTGTAACAGGGACTAGCGCATTTGACAGATAATTTAGCACAATGAAAAATTTGTAACTGTGATTTGAAATTAGGCTTGTCGAAGCCCACCTAAGGTTTTGGATTTTCACTAACTTCTTTTTATTGCAGGTTTCTAACAATTTCTTGCAGATTTGGAGGAATTAAGTTAGGATTTAGTGATTTCTTTTCTAGCTTTTTTCAAAGTTGGTTAAAAAGAACTCATATTTCCTTTTGGGTTAAAAAAACTTAAAAAGAACTCATATTTCCTTTTGGGTTAAAAAAACTTCTTTTTTCAAATTGGTGTTTTAAAAAGTACCTCACTTGTTTTTGAGCTCTAAAAATAATCACATTTGCAAGGTAAAAATAATAACACATCAAACATTTACTTTTTTGCAAAGTTAGGATTCACACCTCAAATTTTGGGCTCTAAAAATGACAACAATCTTTTATTTTCCTGCAAAGGTAAAAAGCACAATCAATCTTATATTTTGCAAGTTAAAAAGAACAATCAACTTGTCCATTCTTATAAAGAAAGTTTTTGATTAAGGAAAAAATAGGCTTTGAAGGGGCCCCAAAACCCTTTACAAGTAGAACTTAAACATCAAAGCTACGAGAAACAGAAAAGAACAGAAACCACAAAAAACCAGCAGTAACCGAAGAAAACCCAAAAAAGCCCCAAAAAGCCACTAGGCCTTCCAGCATTCAGATTTTTTCCAGGGCTTTAGCCAGGGTGTTGCTAATATCATACAACTCTTTGATGTTGTCTTTGAAGTTGGGGGGATCCTTTGCTGAGGTAACCACAACTTTCTTGATACTGGCCCTGGTTCTCTTCGCAGTACCGCCCACCGGATTAGCATCACCACTTCTAGTCTGGATGGTCTCTTCTTCTAGGTCAAGATCCATGACCGGTTTAGGAGTGCAGGTGTGATCAACGACCTTGGCGATCTCCTCCAGGTTTTTAATGCCACCAAAGAGGATACTTGGGATAACTCCCATCAGATTTTTCATCACTTCTTTTCCCTCTTCCAACGATTTTACCTTATTCTCCATTTCCTGCTTCCAATTAATCTGCTCTTTATTTTCATCCTCCCTCTTTTCATCCATTTTAATCCCTTTCTTATCCAGGTTTTTTAGGGTCTCGTAGGTCCATCTATTGAAATCCATTCTGGCCTCAGAGAGATTCTTGAGGTTATCCAGGGTAATCCCTTTACTAGCACTTTCCTTGTCCTCACTATCCCTATCCTCAGTCAGGTCCTTCTCAGAGTCTTTGTTCATTTCCTTCTCAGAATTCCCTCCAGTTTCCTCGTTATCCTTGTGTTCTGCTTCTTCCATCAGATGGCTATTGTCCTTACCAGGGTGTTCGCTGAGGGTAGGGCTTTCTTGACCAGGCTCATTATTGCTGCTTTCTTCCTCGTTACCCAGCTCCTCATCTTTCCAGCTATCTTCACCGTTGGAGTCGTCTGTCTCCATTCCGCTGCTTTCTTTGACAATGTCCTCTATTTCCAACCTAGGGACGCTTTTCCTTTTTTTTTTCTTTTTTCTGGAGGACGCCTTCTCCTTGCTAGTTTCTCCCTCATCCATCTTTCTCTTGTTCGGAGAGGCGAAAATCCTCTTATTCTCTACCAGGGCGAGGGTTTTGCAATGCTCAAAGATGAGTAGCAAAAGCTCGCAGTAGAGAATTGGGGTGGAAGGGTTAGTCATGTGTTTGTTGAGGGACCTGGAGAGGGACCAAAATAGGTAGTATGCCAGGGACACCTTTTTGTCGTGTCTAAAATGGTTTAAGAGCACGAAGTGGTAGGTGTGGGCCCTGGAAAAATGACCTTCAACCGTGATGTACTCCATAATTGCGTTCAGAAGCTAGCCCCACAACTTCTTGATGTTTGCAGCTTCGTAGTAGCCCCCAGTAGCCTTGCCAATTTTAGCTCTCTCTTTCTCTTTTCGTGGGAACAGGTTAACCGCGTTGTTGGAGACCTTAAGGTCTCGAAAGAAATTAAGCCCAGAGTGGGGCATTCTAACTTAAACTTAACTCCATAAAGTTTAAAAGAGCCATTAGACCAGTTTTCAGAAATCTTGGAAATGACTAAGTTAACCCTACCTTTGTCATAGTCCTCAAGTTTCTCCATGAAGTTGGTAAGAGAGCCCTTCTCCAATTTCACCCAGACTTTAGGCATCGCTTTCCAGGTCGACGTATTATCTGGTTCTTCCCGCCTTAGGTCTCCTCCCATCTTCGGATATGGGTTGTCTGCTCTGTTTCTCTGCAAGTTATCACCTTCTTTTTTGATGTTGCTCAAGTTTTCGAACTGGGTAACTCACAAAGCGTGCGATACTTTATTAGAGATAATAGAAGATCTGCCACGGCACCAAGTAATGGTGACCTTTCCAGCAAGACATAAATGATGCTTTTTACTTATCATGATTAAATTGTCCTTCTCTCCCTGTATAACGGTCCTTTCTAATGAACTCTTTGATATTTAAATTGAGATCCTCCTCATGCCAAATCATTTGGGAGTCAGAGTTAACTCCAGTATTCGCTAAGCAATTTGCCACACAGTTTTGCTCTCTGAAGGCATGTTGAATAATGATTTCTTTGAAACTAGCAATGATCTCCCTAGCTTTCATGATGATATTTTCAATAGACCAAGAAGGCTCTGATTCCCCCTTTAGGCACTTTATGATATTGAGTGAATCTCCCTCAAGCCATATTTTATCATAATTTAGACTTTTGGCAATAATTAAGGTATTCAAGGCTGCAGAGGCTTCAACAAAATGGCTAGTTTTGTTCCCCAGAGGACCAACCACCGCCTTAAAACAACTTCCAGCAAAAGTCCTGACAATGCCCCCATATCCAGCTTTACCCAGATTCCCTTTAGAGGCCCCATCAAAGTTAGCCTTAATCCATCCCTGCGGGGGAAAACACCAGACTAGACCTTCTCTTCCAGTCTCCTTGCTAGTAGTAGTGGTAGAAAGATTCCACCTGTCTTTAAAATCATCTTTAGCAGTAGGTCCTTGATCAGTGCAGTAGAGGCTTTCAAAGATACTCCTAAAGATTTTATCTGCAACCACTTCAAGAAAATCCCTTTTATACCTAAAAATCCCGTTGTTGTGCTCTTTCCAGATATTCTAGATAACAATCGACAGAGTAAGTTTCTAGGTCTCCACAATTTTAGGATTAGAATTAGGGCAATGTCATTGAAGCCAAGCGTCACCAAGAGAGTTCGGAAAGACCCAACTCAAGTTCCATTTGGAAAGTATGATTTTCCAGATATCTTGGCTAAAAGTACATTAATTGAGAATATGGCAAGCTGTCTCTTCTTACAAAGAAAGTTCTTGCAACAATTTTCATTTTCTTGACCAGGATTTCCAATTCCTAGATTATAAAATCATTTTCTATGAAGGGCTAAAATAAACACCATGCTTGTTGGAGAAACATCTCCAAGTAGAGGATAGATCACATTGCTATGGAAAGTTAAAAAGAACACTTGTATTCCGTGTCTCGAAAGTGGTAGGTATATGCTCTCTCCTTAATTGGGTGACCAAAAATCCAAACCCACTCTTTTATGCTTTCTTTACTTTCAAGCAATTAATCCTTTAGAGGGCCTGCCTTCCCGAGCTTCCTTGAGGGGGCCAGTGAGAGGGGAACGACCTAAAGTGGAAATGGGCTAACACCAAGTCCTTCCAATCCACTATAAATAAATCATTTTTCTGACGAAAATTCAAACAACATGTGCTGATAAGTTCATATCGACACTATGTTTCCCCATAAACCCTTTGGAGTGTAACCTCTATAGGCTAGGGACTTTTTGTATTTACAGAGCTGAAAGTGCCGCATGTATGGCCACATGACGGAAGCCTTTACTAAACACTATTTGTACTAGTTGCCAAAAACTTTCTAGTTGTTGGCGCAGGAGGTTGGACCTCTAAAGCGGCTCACACACATACGGTTCCTAGTAGAGATATAAAGTTTGCCATGAGGAGATTTCATGGAAACTGGTGCTTGGCTGCCCCGAAGAAGTGAGTGCTGAGGGTGGAGCCAGTGGGGTCAAGCATCTAAATATCCACTTTGAATAGTGTAGCCTCGAGGGAAACTCCATGTGAGATTCAACAACTATTGTCTCAGCCTACCATAGGGATTTGTACTTGCTTGTGCTTTTCATTTATTAAAAATTGTGTCTTCTATGTCTGTAACATGTTCCAAATGGTCAAAAATTGAAGAAAATTATCATCTACAAGAGAGCAAAAATCAACAAATTTCTGAAAAAGTGTGATCAAAAGGATAAAACAAAAAGCATTCCAACGCTTGAAACACCAACTCAAAATCAAAGTATCAAAACATCAAAATATCAAAATAATTCTTGAAGTAGGTTTGTCTCTAAACCATCACATATTTTCAAAATAGCTCAAACAACTAGGTTGCTAATCCTACAGGTTATTCCCAAAAGGTTCCATAAACATCAACATTCAACAAGCTATTGATTCAAA
The DNA here is from genome assembly GCF_030272615.1 of Cryptomeria japonica. Taxonomy (NCBI): domain Eukaryota; kingdom Viridiplantae; phylum Streptophyta; class Pinopsida; order Cupressales; family Cupressaceae; genus Cryptomeria; species Cryptomeria japonica. Next base: position 319,419,235 of record NC_081407.1, read on the forward strand.
CATCTTAAGTGCAAAAATCAACATCCTTGTCAAGTCTCTCATCAGGATAATCAAATCCTCTATCACGGAGCTTGATCAATCTATACTAGGTTCCTAATCTTGGATATATCTTTCCTATTTTGAACTTAGGTTACATCAAAACCAAAATTGTACCAACATTGGAATCAAACTTGTAAACTGTCAAATGCTTATATGACTTTTAAGTATCACCTTAAGAAAAGAAAACCCGGTTATAAAGCTACTCAGAAAAGGATAAGATTCTTGTATATCAATTGCAAGATCTTATTAAAACATAGGAAATTCCTACACCATTTTTGTCACTACTTACGTGGCTGTGGTACAGAATTTGACGGTGAAACTTTACAACGATGTGTTTTTCAACAAAGAGATGCTTTATCCCAATGAACAAACAATAGTGGTAAAATCAACAAGGCATATCTTCCTAAACCACTAATCACTTATTGACTTTGTCCATTGAAAATTTCAAACAACTTTGAAATAATCACATGCTAGTTTGGACTAGAGCCCAATACGAACAACTTAGAAAACAACAACAAATGGAGGAAGAAGATACTCCTGTATTCCACACTTTTGGATTTATTGCTGTTGACGAAGAAGCTGTCAATAGCACCATTAGAGACCTTGAAAAATATTTCAAATTTGATAGGCTAATGGAAAAATTGTTGGCAAAACAAAAAGAGAAACATCTCTTGATGTTGGCAAAATCCGGAGCTAAACTACCACAAGACTTTAACATAGAAAGCTTAAAATAAGATGCGGAAACAAGTAACACCCAAAACACAGATGAGCAAAATAATGAAGATGTGAACAAAGAAAGTAACGGAGAAACAAGGAAAGAAAGGGATGACAAAATAAAATAACGTAATGATAAAAGAAACAATATGGATAATCCATTATCAAACCTTACTCAACAAATACAAACTCTACAACAACAGATACAAGACATGCAAAATGGGACAAGTTCCAAGAAGTATTCATTAGAAGACATGCCCATATCCCTTTGATAAAAATCTGAATATGATACCATTTCCGTAACATTGCGAGATCCCTAAATATGACAAATACAATGGAAAATCTGATCCTCAAGATCACATTAGGGAGTTTTGTACTATGAGCATGGAATTTACTCACGATGAAACTTACCTTATGCGTCTTTTTCCTAGGAGTTTAAATGGACAATCAATGGAGTGGTTTTCAAGATTACCATCTAGAATCAAATCCTTTGAAGAACTTGTGAATAGATTTATTTCACAATATTCCTACAATATAAGGAATGAAATAACAATGCTAGATCTTTGCAATGTTAAACAAAAGAATGGTGAATCCTTTATGATCTTTTTACAATGATGGAAATGCATGTTTAATAGGTATCCCCGGGATGTACTTGATCAAGAAAAAATGGACATATTGATTGATAATATTATCAGTGAAATGAGTTATTGACTAAGGATGCAATATCCTCCCTCTTTTGCCAAAATGATCGAAAATGGTCTGAAAATAGAGAACGCAATGGTAAAGAAAGGAGAACTAAAACTTTACAATAATTCATACAACAACAACAACAACAACAACAACAACAACAACAACAACAACAACAACAACAACAACAACAACAACAACAATGCCAAACCCAAGTTCTGGTCAAAGAATAGGAATGTCAACAATGAAGGAAATGATGATAACAATACTGCAAAACAACAACAACAAATTTTCAATCTATCAAGTCAAATCCCAAGCAACAACAATCTAGAAAATAATAAAGCCAAGTCCTTTTTCTCTAATCCTCAGAGAAAATTCACAAATATTGGAGAATCTTTAGAATCAGCTCTAAAAAATTTTCTTGCTAACAAATTGATTGTTTTACCCGAAGCAAGAATTTATGAACCACTAGTCAAGCCAAATTCGTGGAATGACAATCATTTTTGCAATTATCATCGGAATAGAGGACACCTAACAAATGATTGCCAAAGATTGAAACACATTATCCAAGATCTAATTGATAATGGAACCATCATGGTGGATAGCCATAAGACAAATGAATCACACTTGGCTTTTAAAACTCCGCTTCCAAACTATGATAAAGGTGAATCATCCCAATTGGAAAATGACAAAGGAAAAACCAATGTAAATTACACTTATACATACGATGATGTAGTAAATGTGATCATTGTTAACGAAAATCAATCTTCAGAACCAATCAATGTTATCGCAAGAAGAAAAGCAAAGGTTACCTTTCCAGGTATAGCAAAAGACTCAACATCCACATCACAACAATACAATTTAGTAGAGCAATTAAAATGAATACCCGCTCAAATACCAATTCTAGAACTTCTCAAGATTTCACCTATGCATAAGGAAATTTTGGAGAAAGCTTTAGTAGAAACAATGGTTTCAAAAGATTTGGATATAAATCAGTTCCAAAACATGGTAGGACATCTTATAGCCCCTCATTGCTTATCATTTTCTGAAAATGATGATGCATCCTTACAACATCCTCACAATGCTCCTTTATATGTTGAAGTCTCCATTAATAAAACTCGTGTCAAACGTGTACTCATAGATGGAGGAGCTAGCTTAAATATTTGTGCATTAAGTTTGACAAAAGCTTTGGGATATTCAGAGAATGTAGTGGACCCAAAAAAGAAAATAACCATCAAGGCTTACGATGAAGCAGAACGTTCTTCTAAAGGAATTGTCGTGCTACCAATAAAGATAGGACCCGTGGAAAAGGATACATTGTGTCAAGTTTTAGACTTGAATCTCTCCTACAACATTCTTCTAGGAAGACCCTGGATTCACAAGATACAAGCAGTTCCTTCTACATATCATCAATGTGTAAAATTTCCTCATGAAGGGCAAGAGATCACTATAATTGCATATTCTAGTCAATATTGCAATAATTTGAAGCCAACACAGGATACAAGAGTTCCACATAACAGAGAATTAGTATATCCTACTAAAGAAGTTCAAGCAAAGTTATGGGAAACTTTTGAAGAAAAGCTCAAGTTAAATGATGAAGGAATGGGAAAGTATTCTTTGAATAATTTTCCACTCTCCCCTAAGTCATATGGAAAACCTACAGATATTCAATCACAGACATCAAGCAAATCAAAACATATGTTTAAAGGAACCTTTGTTAGTGCTGGAACCCTTGAAGAGGAAAATGAAGACAAAGACATTCTTGGTTGGTTATACAAAGATGAAGATAAAACTATAGCAACAACAATAGAAGTCAATATTCCCATAAAACAATATGGCAAAGGATATGAAATCATGCAAAAGATGGGATATGAAGGAAAAGGACCAATTGGTAAGCAACATCAGGGTATTTTAGAACCTATTTGTCCACACTCACAATCCACAAAATATAAATCCGGTTTGGGATACCTGAAGTCTAATCAAAAGCAACACAATGCTCAACAACAAAAATGGAGAAAGAAATCAGTTTCTAAAGGAGACAATTGGCAAGAAAAGCTACATCAAGCGGTCGAAATAGTAACCAGTAAGCAAAAGAAGCAAGAAGAACATGAAAAGAAAGAGGAGGAGATTATCATCCCAGGTAATGAAAAATCTTGTCAACAAGTTCTAAAAATACAAACAAAGGCAAAATCTTCACAAGATATTCTAGAGGCAGTAAAAATAGAAATGAAAGAAATCAGAGAACTTTTTGCACCATACGACATTCTAGTATGGTATAGTGGAGTAATCTTAGATCAGGATTCAGAAACAGATTCCAATGAGTATGAATGGGGACCAGATGCCTTATCCACTACATCAAGTAAAGAACACAATGAAGATCAAGCAGCTATCACAAAAGAAGACTTGTCTATTACAGAGCAAAAGATAAAATTAGAAAGAAGACAAGAGAAACTCAGAATTCAGAGAAAAGAGGTGTATGCAAAAAGAAAAGAGAATGACAAAAACAACGACACAATGCCACAAGAAGTGCAAACAAGGATCAGATATGCAAGAACCATAGAAGAAATAAGAGATAGTCATGTTGGATTAACTATTAGTCCAGAAGAAGCTGAGTTTGAAAGGAGACAAAATCAATTAAAATAATCATCTTTATCATGTACACAAGTCTATCAACTCCAAAATGCAAATGAAGTCAATCAAGAAGAAATTTGCAGTACCAAAGATGTGCGTGTTGATATAATCCATTCATTTAAGGGACAAACGTCAATTGAAGAACCACTTGAGTGTGAACTACAAAATCCTAATATTAATCTTGTTAAGACTAATTCGGAAACGCTTGAGAAAGACAATCCTTAAAAACATCTAATCTATGATAATACCTATTCTATACTAAATTATGATCATTATGTCATGGACATTGAAACACCTAATGATGACAGTGATTATGATTTACCCCTTCTTCATCCTGAACTAATTGATTGGGATAATTTAGACAACCCCAAACTAAATGTCTTTTCCAATGATCATGACTTAGCTATGTACCTTAACGCTATTGAACCCATCCCACCTAAGATATCTTCCACTATAGAATCAAGTAATGTTTCTCATAGTCAGGAAAATGCCAAACTTTTTAGTCGCAAAAGTGAAATAAAACAAGGAAAGAGACCTATTGTTGAAAACCATTTCATGGAAACATTAGATCAATCAAAAGAGAACATAAAGGGCGTATCTAATGGTGAAAACCTCCTTGAGGTGCCAGAAGATGGAAAGTTTGACATTTTTCCTGCATATTTTCAAGAAAGATCTGCTATCCTGATAGAACCAAAAAAAGCAGTAAACATTGATACATCAAAGGATCCTAAAATACTTCATTTTGCTGCCTCATTATTAGAAAAAGAGAGGAAAGAATACATGGAATTATTTAAGCAAAGACAAATAAATTTTGCTTGGTCTTATGCAGATATGCCAGGGCTTAACCCATATCTTATCATGCATCATCTTAATGTGGATTTAAAAGCAAAACCTATTAAACAAAAGCTAAGAAAGATGCACCCACATATTGCTCTCCTTGTAAAAACTAAGCTCAAGAAACTATTGGAAGTGGGTTTCATAAGACCAGTGGCTTATCCAGAATGGGTTTCAAGTATTGGATAAAAGCATAAGGGTTTGTACAAATTTCAGAGATCTAAATAAAGCATCTCCAAAAGATGATTTCCCACTACCAAACATTGATATCATAGTGGACTTATCAGCAGGACATGAGATGTTTTCATTAATGGATGGCTTCTCAGGATATAATCAAATAAGAATCACACCTGAAGATCAAGAAAAGACAACTTTCATCTGTGCATGGGGAACGTACTGTTAGAATGTTATGCCATTTGGGCTTAAGAATGCAGGAGTGACATATCAAAGAGCTATGACGATAATTTTTCATGACATGATGCATACATTCATGGAAGATTATGTCGATGACATACTCACAAAATCTCACACAAGAAAAGAACATTTGAACATTCTAAGCAAGATTTTTGACAGGCTGGAAAGATATCAATTGAGATTAAATCCAAAGAAATGTGCATTCGGGGTAACCTCTGGAAAGCTCCTTGGGTACATTATATCAGCTCGTGGCATTGAAGTTGATCCTGGGAAAGTTAAAGCTATCATTGAGATGGAATCACCTAAGAACATAAGTCAATTGCGATCTTTACAAGGAAGGTTGCAATCAATCAAGAGATTCGTGTCCCAATTGGCCGGTAGATGTCTTCCATTTACCCATCTTCTACATAAAAATGTTCCATTCAAATGGGATCTAACATATGAAGAAGCTTTCTTGCAAATAAAAGAATATCTTATGAGTCCTCCAGTACTGATATCACCAACCAAAGGGAAACCATTGTTACTCTATATCTCAGCAACAAGTGTATCATTAGGCGCTCTCCTAGCTCAACATGATGATGAAGGAAAGGAAAGAGCAGTTTATTATATCAACAGAACACTTGTTGGCTATGAGTTAAATTATTCATCAATTGAAAAGATATGTCTAGCAGTTGTATTTGCAACTCAGAAGCTATGACATTATATGTTGATTCATTCTGTAAAACTAATAGCAAATATAGATCCTCTCAAATATTTGTTGAGCAAGTCAACATTAATGAGGAGACTAGCCAAATAAGTTATGATATTGAGTGAATTTGACATAGAATATGTTGACCAAAAAGCCATCAAGGGACAAGTCATTGTTGATCAATTGGTTGATGCACCTTTACAAACTAACATACCTTTGCACATCGAATTTCCTGATGCAGATATCTTGACAATAAGTACAAACTTTTGGGAATTGTACTTTGATGGTTCTTATACTCAATATGGATCAGGTGCAAGAATCTTTTTTATCACACCTCAAGGACATACAATTCCAAAATTGTATAGACTGCGATTTCCATGCACCAATAATACTACAAAGTATGAAGCATTGGTTAAAGGGCTCAAAATGGCCATTGAATGGAATGTTAAATAACTACATGTCTATGGTGATTCACAACTTGTCATTTATCAAATAAATGATGAATATCAAACAAAGGATGATAAGCTTATGCCATACAAATAACTAGTGGAGGAATTTAAAAGACATTTTAAAGAAATCACATTCACCTAGATTCCCAGAAATGAGAATAAAGCAGAATATGCAATGGCTACAATAGAATCTCTCTTGCAAAATAAAGAGAATCAACAACGTTACGAATTTATTGTGGAAGATATCTTAACCCCTACCATTCAATCCCAGCATACCTATTGAATTTGCCATTTATCAGGAACCGGTCAATCCTTATACGGTCAAACCTACCAATATTTGAAAGATCATATCCTTCCTTTGGAATTATCTTGTAATCAACGAAGAAAATTTATCCGTCAGTCCTCTCGCTACACCATTATTGCTGATATCCTATATAGGCGTGGTCTAGATGGTACATTGTTGAGATGTCTTGAAAAAGATGAATCTGAGAGAGTTCTTAATGACATTCATGCGGGTATTTGCGGTACACACTCAAGTGGTTTAACATTGGCTAAGAAACTTATTCGTATGGGTTACTTTTGGCCTACTATGGAAAGAGATTCATTCACCTATGCTAGAAAGTGTAAACAATGTCAAATTCATGGAAATCTAATTCATGCACTAGCACAAGAGTTATATCCTATGATAGGATCATGGCCATTTTCACAGTGGGGCCTGGATTTGGTAGGAAAGATCAATCCCTGATCTTCTAATGGACATAAGTTAATTTTGGTTGCTACCGAATATTTTACTAAGTGGATTGAAGCAGTGCCTTTAACAACAGTGACAGGGAAACAAATATCATCATTTATTCTAAATTATATAATCTGTCGCTATGGAGTTCCTATGACCATTATCACTGATAATGGAAGACCATTCAAAAATCAAGATGTAAAAGAGCTATGTGAAAAGTTTCATATCCAACATAGGTTCTCTACTCCATACTATCTACAAGGTAATGGTCAAGCTGAGGCATCAAACAAAACTATTTTAAAAATCTTGAAGAAAACAGTTAATGAAGCTGGAAAAGATTGGGACATTCAGCTAAATCCTGCTCTTTGGGCATATCGAACTAGTGTCCGCACTCCAACATGGGCAACTCCATATTGTTTGGTCTATGGATCAAAAGCTATATTACCTATAGAAGTAGAGATACCTTCTCTACTAGTATCCTTGCATGGTCTTATACCAGAAGAAGAACAAAGAGTCTCTCGACTCCAGCAACTAGAACTGATTCAGGAACGTCGCCAAAATGCAACAGATCATTTAAAAGTATATCAACAAAGAATGGCAAGAAGCTATAACCACAAAGTCAAGCCACACATTTTCTAGATTGGAGACATAGTTCTAAGGGAAAATCCAAGAAATCAACAAGATCGGGAAAAGAAGGGCAAATTTGAACCAAATTGGCTAGGACTTTTTGTCATAGTGACAACATATGGATCAGGAGCATACAAATTATCTACTCCAGAAGGTGATTGGTTTGATGAACCTATCAATTCTATCCATCTCAAGAAATTCTATGCTTGAGATATAAAGTTTAAAAAAAATCAATAAAAAACATATAAAGTCCTAAAAAAAAATTAAAAAAAATCAATAAAAAGCATATAAAATCCAGCAAAAATGCAATAAATTTAGATGGTGAAAACTTGGTAAACAGGCACTGTCTAAAAAGTGAGTTCCTCCATCTATGAGATCACTTTATGAACCTATTTGCTCCATCCTATCGTATCTATTGCTTCCATATATCCTAGCTTATCCATTTCTTTGAACCATTTAGCAAGAAAAATGCAGCTTACCAACAATTATCAATCTTTGACATACTTGTCGTAGTCACTGCCTTAGATTTTATTAGCATCTATCAATCTGCATTTCTATTCTGTCATAGTTTGGATCTTGATCATTTCATATATACATAATAATTTTTGTTTCCGTTGGGGGCAAAATCCTAATTCCTTTTTGCTAAGGTGATCTTTTGAATCTTTAAAAAATCCAAAACATTCGAAAAACTTAGAAAAAAAACAAAAACACCTAGGGTTTTGAAATAGATAACGAGCAAACAAAGCAATGAAAATCAAGGCATTTCATCAAACAACTGAATCATGAAACTCAGAAACCGAAGAATCAATTAGCAAGCTATAAAGGATTATCAAAAATCATTCATTAAAATGATTATATCAGTTAATGACCATTAGAACATGTGAATGACATACAATATTTAGTGTCTATATCTTGATTTTATTGCTAATCATGTACTCTATGCGACTCAAGGATGTCCATGACTAGAGGAGCTATGACGGGGCATGATTATTTTCTTTGATTGTTGTCTGTGGTTTATTTCTTACAATGGTATGAACTTGTCTCAGGATATGATAGACAAAAGATCAAGGAGGACGTTCCAAGTCATGCGTGAAAAGAGATAATCCTTGTCTGTTCTGCAAGCAATACTGAGGTCAACTTGATCCATTATATCAAGTTGCTTGTATTAACTTGCTATATCAAAATCCATGTAAGAAATACTCAGGTCATCTTGAATCATTATGTCAAGCTGCTTGTATTTTCTTACAACATTTTTAAGCTCAATGATGAAATCAAGCACTGTTACCTGATAGCATATGAAGAATGGCAATATAAATTTTAGTTAGATTATTTCATTAGCTCATTATTCAGTTGCATTATAAGCATTCGTTTGTCAGCTGCATTATAAGCATTCATTTGTCAGCTGCATTATAAGCATATCATTTCATTAGCAGATCAACGATCATAAATAAAGATTGAGTATACTTGGACAAACAAAAACAATTTGCATTTAATCATTGTAGGTGCATTCATTTTTAATCATTATCCATTTCATTTTAGCTGCATTTTATCATTGCATTAATTGCATTCAATTAAGTGCATTTCATTAACCATGTAAAGTATCATCATTATTATCTACATTATCATTTCATAAAGATCATTTAGTTGCATCTTTTTCACTTAGATTCATAATCATTATAGGCATAACATATAAATAAAAAACAAATCAATCATTCATGTGCAAATCTGTATAAATCATTGCATTAGTTTGCATTCAAAAAAGTGCATTTTTATACATCATATAGTATATCATGATTATTCCATTTATCATTTAGTTGCATGCATAAAAAAATCGAAAAAAAAACAAAACATTTCATATAGATCATTTGTATATACATCATTGTAAGCATTAAGCAATCATTCATTTGCATTTTCATATAGATCATTTTCATTTACATCATTTAAGTGAAATTTTCATTTGCATCTAGGATCATTAAAATCAAAAATCAAAAGCATTTATCATTTGCATCATGTAAGTGATTATCATCATATCACTATTCATCTACTCATTACATCCATAAAATCAAAGCATATAAGCATATAGAACATCATCATATAGAATCCATGCCTGCATATAGATCATCATAAAATAATAAAAGTCCAAGTATACAATGATATCAAATAAACAATACAAATGCTCCAAATCAAGTCACAACTATCCTGTACCACTACCACCTGACTCTGTCCGTCTCTGTGGCTGTGGGCGAGAAGATCCTCCAGATGCCTGTCTCCCATGCTCACCACTCCTCTGAGGAGGTCCCATGACCCCACCACTGCTAGTGTCCATCAACACGGTGGTCTGATAACTACCTGCTCTCTAGCTCTCTGCAACTGCCTCCTCATATCGTCATCGCCAGTAGGAAGTCTCCTTCTCGGCCTGAAATAATGCTCTAACAGTGTCTGCTGAGAGAGTACCTGATCCAACCTGCTGAATATGATCAATAAGACCCTGAGTATCCTGCTATCTCCTAATAGCTGTGTCTCTCTCATTCATAAGAGTCTATATCTGTGCTTGAAGCTGATCAATCTATGCTCTTAAACTGTCAATAGTATCATTCCCTGGCACATCATGCTCTGGTATAACTACATCTAGCATATCCTGCATTGGTGCAACCTACTCTGGTAGATCTTGTTGTGGTGCATGAACCCCAATCCCCTCACCACCAACCTGTCCAATTGCTGGAATCTCAATCCAAGTAACTCTCCAAGCTTGTCGTCTAATCAGGGGAACATGATCCTCAGGATCCTCATCATCACCACCATGAGCTGCAATAACTCTAGGATCTAGCTGAATCTGTCCAAAATCAAGGCCTCTCCTGCAACCCCATCCAATCTAGTCACCCTACCTCCTATCAATGGCAATCCTCTAGGTGATCTCATCCCTGCCCTGCCAGTATCCCTCCCAATCCATCCAACATCTCTCCCACCCATAGGACGAGGTCTTTCAATCCTGCCAGCCGGTCCAAATGGTCCTCTGCAGACTCTCAATCGACGTCCTCTCCATCCAGGTCCACCACCTCCATCCCCACCATCATCTCCACCTCTCCTAGCCTCATGAGCAGCTCTAAGCTCTCGTCTACGTCTCCATCTCCTGATAACATGATCATCTGAATCATCATCATCGTCTCCTGAGCTAGGAGGAGGATTTGATGGATCCGTAATCTAAGGAAATGGATGAGCTAATATATACTGAGCATACTCTGTAGTAACCCCAAGATCCAGAATGTGTAATCTCATATCATATGCCACTCTCAGAGTAGTAATAAACTCTGCACGAGCAATCTCAAATGACAAAGATGGTCCCCAATCTCGCCTGTCTCTGTGTAAAGTGGAAAAATCAAACTCTAGTTGTTCTCCCCTCCCCAACTCCAAGGAGAGAGAAGGGAGAGTCACTAGGGTTGATGGTTTTCACTTAGGGGAGACTTTACATTCAAAAGAGGGGTTGAAAACCACAAGATCCAATCCCACGCAATGCAAGATTGGATTCTAAATGAGTTTCAAGGGTTGTGACATCAAGGATACCCTCTTTTGTAAAGAATGTAGATAGAAAGATTGAACTAGGAATGCATGTAAAGTAGGAAAGATTCACTTATAAATAGAGATAGGGATACGGGATGAAGCTGCAAACCTAGAATTACCAGTAAAATGTCGAGACGGTGCTATTCTGCAAATTTGAGTGAAAGTTGACGGGACGATGGCGCCCGGCGTGCACACGGTCCTCCGAAAAATCCGCGAAACGAAGGGGGATCTGTTCATCTCTGCACAAGGATTCCAGATCTTCAATTACAGCCCCGTACCTACAACCTACACATAGAAAAGAGAGGATGATTGGGGGGTTAGGGATGAGGGGTTTGCCTTTAGGTCAAACCCCAGTTTTGGAATTAACCAAGAAATGAGAATGTTGTAAATGTAAATGTTTGTAATGTAAACAAGTACTGATACCTTGTTGTAAGAATGTTTGTATTCTTACATGCGAAGGTGTAATGTATGTAGTATGTTGTATGTTGTATGTGATCTCCTCTTCAATGGTTGAATCCTTGTCTTGAATGCAACACTTAGCCTTGAATGGAGACTTAGAATGCTCAATTGCTTGAAGGAATGCTTGAATGCTTGAATGCTTGAATGTTTGAACATTGCTTCCGCGTCTTGCTCTTGCTTATTTTCTTCCCCCTTTCTTTTAGGAGAGGAAAAGTAGTTTATATACTTGTCAATTAGGGTTGATAGACTGATTTTTCCGACCTTAGGCCGACCAGGAAACATTATTTTCCAATTTGCAAACTTAAAGACCCGATGCCCAAAAGAGATCGGGCCCAAAATAGGGCCAGGGACCAGGGCGCTGGGCGCCATGGTCCTGGGGGACTAGGGCACTGGGCGCCATGGTCCTGGGGGACCAGGGCACTGGGCGCCCTAGTCTTGAAGGACCAGGGTGCTGGGAGCCATGGTCCCACCTCCTGGGACAGTAGGGTGCAAGGAGGGATCAAGCCAGGGTGCAGAAAAATGCAGTTTTTGGTGTTGTAAATAGGTTTCGGGGTCTCCATTCAGGTTCAACGTTGCGCTGCCATCGTGAAGACCCAAATGTAGTCGAAATTGCAAGTGTCACAATTTTAGGACGCTACATTTAGCCCCCACTTTAGCGGGAGTATAAGCGTACGCTCATACTTCCGGTAAAGTACAAGGAAACAACATTGAAAAACTTTCACCACGTCAAGGAGGCAAGATACACCAAGCCCCCAGTGGACTAAGGATCTTACGACTTCGATTGGCAAAGTAAAAGGGAAGATCACGAGGGAGAACCATGACTGTCAGTAGTAAGGTTCCCTCACTATGAGTCATGCAAGAAAGATATCAAAAATTTTCAAGGCAAAGCTATATTTGTCAAGAAATTTTCAAGTATCTTGAAAAGATATGGACGGGATGTATGCCCCCCTACGTTAAAGCGATCACACACGCCTCATCGGGGGTGATTACTTTAAGGTAGTGATACATATAAGAAATGAGAAAGGAGCATGTTATCACAAGGATTTAGCCCCCGAGTGTGAGATAAGCCCAAGGATAATAGACACAAAACACAAAGCACAAGGTGACTTTGCTTTCCTCGGGGTCAGTATGCTGTATGATAATTCATGTATATCATATGTATGTATGCATAATTGTTCTTCATTCCCCAATCAAGGAAGGTCACCTAGAAGAAGGGAACACATGTGTCTTTTGAGTCAACATGAGAGAGATCAGAAGAGATCTCAATGTTTTGCATCGTCCTCAAGTAGACAACACTAAGGACAACAAATAGAAGAATGAGAATAACACATAGAAGAAGTAACAAAAGAGATCAAGAGAGGAGGAGAGAGTCTACTATGCTAATGAACTAGTCTAGCACGTCATCTACCCCCCGATCTTGCTGATCAATATTTTGGGAAGGTAGGAAACACGCTAGAGGAGGAACATCCAACACAGCAGATGGAGCTATCACAAGATCCAAACAAGGGCTATGTTCATGTTCCGAGCCACGTTGTTCTTGTCTAGGAGCTAGGATAAGTGCTTTAGAAAATTCATTAGATAAATGGTTATCAACATCAACATATTCATATTCACTATCAGAATGAATAGGAGTAACATTTTCATCATGAATAACATTTTCATCTATATCATCATCAAGATTTATAAAAATAGGATCTTTAACTCGCACCGGATCAAGACCATCATGCATCTTATGTTCAAGAGATTTCGGCTCAATCATCGGCTGAGGAGAAAATGGAATAATACTGGCTGAAGGTGTTTTTGGGGATTGCAAAGTTTGAGAAGCAGCTGCCTGAGCTCTAAGATGACACTTTCGTCGGCGTTCACGTGCAGAACGATTTCGTCTAGTCTTAGTAGGAAGTTGAGAAGAGTGAGGAGGAGGAATGTTCTCATCCTTATCACTTGGGTGTTTAGGTTGTGGTCTCTTAGGTTGGGTAATAGGAGAAGAGGAAGGTCTCTTCTCTCCATAAGAGGAAGGAGGAGGAACTGCTCCATATAAGGGAGGAATATTCGGTTTAGGAAGGAGACCAAGTCCATCATGACGAGGAGGGATAGGTCTACTTTTAGGAAGTTTATTACATATAGGCATAGTCACATTCATAAGAATGGGTTGGGAATCTTCTTGAGGAAAGACATTAGTTTTATCTTTCAAAGGAAGAACTTCCTTCTCAAGAATAATAGGAATATCAAGTTTGGGTGTTCTAGGTTCACTTAGAGATAGGATCATATCTTTTTTCCACTTTTGATAAGATTTGAAAAGATGATCACTTCGCGGAGGAAGAGATTGGAATTGTTTAGGCCAAAAATAATCAATAGGAACGCTAGAAGTTCTTTCAGCTGGTTTAAAGAGACTATGATTGACAGTAACAACTTCACCATTATGGGGAAATTTCAAACACTTGTGAATAGGAGAAGCAATAGCTTTCATGGAAGACAACCAAGGATAGCCTAGCTTCACATGAAATTGTTTGGATGATGGAATAATAGCAAAGTCCACATCAAGGGATTTGTTATGGACCTCAATAGGTAATGTAATAGAACCAATTGCAGGAGAAGAAAATGCATCAAATAATTTCACAACCACATTTGTTTCATCATAGATCACTTGATTCAATTGCAAAGTAAAAAGAAATTCTTCAGTAATGATATTAATCATACAAGAGGGATCAATAAGCACTCCACGACAAGGTGTATTCTTGACTTTTGCAATTATATATAGAGGACCATCAGGTGCCCTGATAGTTTCACTAGAATCAAAGGTGATGGAAAGTTCTTTAGGGATTTTCTGCTGCTCTACAAAGTTAATCACATTCAGAGTCATGGACACAAGATCATCAAGTGAGACAGAGGAATCAGTAGTATCAATCACATTAGAGGTATGAGAAGGCAATGGATCAGTAAAAATCTTAAGATTTTGGTTAGGAGGAGCTACAGATGTGTTGCCTTTATCATTCACTCCAGAAACAGAAATAGTATTATTATCAATCAAATCTTGAATTTTACCCTTTAAAGCAAAACATTTTTCAGTATCATGCCTAGGATGACGATGAAATTGACAAAAAGATTTGCTATCAAAATAGGGTGAATTAATCTTTGTAGGGTCTATTTGCCTTATAGGAGGAAGAGTAAGCACATTTTGTTCCAATAACTTATTCATAATACTATGCAATGATTCATTCAAAGGAGTAAACTTTCTTTCTTTCTTGAAAAACTTAGAAATAGGAGGCACACCTGATGCCGCATTCACATTGTTGTTGATGATGTTTTCATTGAATTTAATGGACTCTCTGTTCGGTTTAAACTTCCCAAATGGTTGTTGACTACTATCACCCTTATCACTCGGAGCCATAGGATTTGCTTGTTCCATTTGACTCACAGTCAGTTGATAATTGTGAAGAGTTGTGCACAACTGTTGGAAAGAAGTAAACTCAGAAAACATAAGTTTTTCTCTAATATCTTTTTGTAAATTAGAAATAAAGATTCTTTGAATATCATTGTCAGGTACTGGAAAGGAGATTTGAGCATACAAATGCTTATATCTACCAATGAAATCAGTCACTTTTTCTTTAACACCTTGTTTACAATGCATTAAATCAATCAAAGTAACCTTAGGACTTATATTGTTTTGAAATTGTTGAATAAAAGCATTTGCAAGTTGTTCGAAAGAAGTAATAGAGTAAGAAGGCAACGAGAAATACCATTGTAGGGCTTTATCTCTTAATGTTCTAGTAAACAGTTTTGCAAGCAACCTTTGATCATAAGCAAAATCAGTACATATTGTTTGAAAGATCTTAACATGTGTTAGAGGATCACCCTTACCATTATAAAGGTCCAAATGCGGAATTTCAACATGTTTAGGGGGGATAGCTCGAACAATGTCAAGAGAAAGTGGGCTCGCAACATCAAATGTGGGCACGCTAAACTTAGATTGATTCATAGAGGCAATTTGTTGCTGTAAAGAAGAGACAGTTTGTGCAAGATTGTTAATGGTCGCTTCAGTCGAAGAGTTCATATTAGACGTGTTAGATTGTGATGGAGGTGTTATGTTATTGAAAGAAGGTAGAGAGTAAGGTGGTGGGACACTATGATAGTTAGTCATAGGAGATGATTGGAAAGGAGGAACACTACAAGGAGGAATAGAAGGGTTAAATGAATTGCCCCCTTGCGTCATGTTTATTTGTGGAGATATAATAGGAACACTCATTGAAGGAATGAATGAAGAAGTCGGATTGAATGAAGGAAAAGGGTTGATTGAAGAAGAGGGATTGCCCCCATGACTGGTGATCATAGGTGGAATGTCTTGTATTGAAGTAGTCATTATGTTTGATGTAAAAGTAGGTATACTAGCAATAGGAGTTGTCAAAGGAATAGAATGATTAACTTGAGTAGGAGGTTGTGTATAACCTAAGGTTTCAGCACAACTCTTCATAGGCATCACATTTGAATCCACAATGTGTGCAATACCACGCAAAATATCAATTCCATTCTTATCACTTTGAACCATACGTTTTAGACCCTCAATTAATGAAAGAGCTTCACTATCGGGGTATTCTTGAGACATCCATTGTCGAAAATCATCAAATTGGTTATCCAATTTTGAAAGTTGTTCTACAGAAACCTCATGGAGAGCTTCTTCATCATTAAGCGGATTAGAGGAATTACCCATGTCCTCGTTAAAAAGGCCATTCAAATTAGGTTCCATCTCCTCAGTAATTAAACCTTGGAAGGACTTAATTCTAAGGCTTCGTCTAACGGGAATAGTGTAAGTAGGGCTTATTGTTGTAAAACTCATGCACTAAAGAGAGAGAGAAGATTTTGAATTTTAGAGGTAGCAAATTTCAATAAAACCAGCCAATCTCCTAGATTTAAGCTGTTAAATGCAATCAGGACAATCTCCCGAAATTTCGGAAAAATTGTCCGGGACCGTGGCGAACGGAGTGCACATGGTCCTCGCAACTTTTTTCGAAATTTTCAAGGATGAAAGTTATGATGATTTTAAAGCTAATCTGAAAAAATTGAGTGATTTTATGATCTGTAGATAGGCCAAATTAAAGTTGCAATCTCAAAATTGAACCCTACCAAGATTGTTGAAAAATGTAAAATTTGAATTTTGGAAAAGAGAGGGAAACTGAAATTTTGAATTTTATGATTTTAGAGGGAATGCTAAAAGCAATGCAGGTTTTGAAATTTAAAAGTTGACTCGATTTCATGCAAAATTTGAATTTGGAAAGTGAAAATCAAGGTTGCTGCAATTAAACACTTAATTTCAAAAGTCACAAATTGCAAAAATTTGAATAAAACACTGAAATTTCGAATGAATGCCAACACACTTTTCAAATTTAGGACTGTAAGAAACACAATTTTGACATGAATTTCAATTTCAACAATTTTTGAATGATTAGAAGCCTCAATCCAAGCAATCGCTAGACCAACTTTGACTTTAATTTTGAAAGTGTTAGAATTGATAAAATCAGCCAAAATTCTGGATTTTAGCAGAAAAATACAGTAAGATCTAGCTCCCGAAATTTCAGAAAAAATGTCGGGGACGAGGGCACTCGGGGTGCACACGGTCCTTGCAACTTTTTTCCAAATTTTCAGGGATGAAAGATATTGTGATTTTATTGCGGAATCCAAAGTTACAGCCGATTTGGAAGTGTTTTGATTAGTGAAATTATCAGTCAAAGGTTGAATCAAGAAGGTTTTAAAAATTAGGGTTTTGTCATTTAACCACTTAATTTTCAGAATTAAAGCACAAATATGAATTGATAATTTACAATAGAAGGGTAGATCTGAAACAAGCATTAACAATTAAACATTTCACAAGTTTAATTACTTAAAAAGAAAATTTTAGGGTTTTTATGCAATCAACCTCTAAAATTTGCAAAAGATCAAACATGGAAATATAATTAGGAAAGCAAAATTTTCAGATCTAACCATGAATAATCAAAATGAGGATGTTCACGTCGGGTTCACCAAAATGTAAAGCGGAAAAATCAAACCCTAGTTGTTCTCCCCTCCCCAACTCCAAGGAGAGAGAAGGGAGAGTCACTAGGGTTGATGGTTTTCACTTAGGGGAGACTTTACATTCAAAAGAGGGGTTGAAACCCACAAGATCCAATCCCACGCAATGCAAGATTAGATTCTAAATGAGTTTCAAGGGTTGTGACATCAAGGATACCCTCTTTTGTAAAGAATGTAGATAGAAAGATTGAACTAGGAATGCATGTAAAGTAAGAAAGATTCACTTATAAATAGAGATAGGGATACGGGATGAAGCTGCGGACTTGGAATTAGCAGTAAAATGTCGAGACGGTGCTGTTCTGCAAATTTGAGCGAAAGTTGATGGGACGATGGTGCCCGGCGTGCACACGGTCCTTCGAAAAATCCGCGAAACAAAGGGGGATCTGTTCGTCTCTGCACAAGGATTCCAGATCTTCAATTACAGCCGTGTACCTGCAACCTACACACAAAAAAGAGAGGACAATTGGGGGGTTAGGGATGAGGGGTTTGCCTTTAGGTCAAACCCCGGTTTTGGAATTAACCAAGAAATGAGAATGTTGTAAATGTAAATGTTTGTAATGTAAACAAGTACTGATACCTTGTTGTAAGAATGTTTGTATTCTTACATGCGAAGGTGTAATGTATGTAGTATGTTGTATGTTGTATGTGATCTCCTCTTCAATGGTTGAATCCTTGTCTTGAATGCAACACTTAGCCTTGAATGGAGACTTAGAATGCTCAATTGCTTGAAGGAATGCTTGAATGCTTGAATGCTTGAATGTTTGAACATTGCTTCCGCGTCTTGCTCTTGCTTATTTTCTTCCCCCTTTCTTTTAGGAGAGGAAAAGTAGTTTATATACTTGTCAATTAGGGTTGATAGACTGATTTTTCCGACCTTAGGCCGACCAGGAAACATTATTTTCCAATTTGCAAACTTAAAGACCCGATGCCCAAAAGAGACCGGGCCCAAAATAGGGCCAGGGACCAGGGCGCTGGGCGCCATGGTCCTGGGGGACCAGGGCACTGGGCACCCTAGTCCTAAAGGACCAGGGCGCTGGGCGCCATGGTCCTGGGGGACCAGGGCACTGGGCACCCTAGTCCTAAAGGACCAGGGCGCTGGGCGCCATGGTCCCACCTCCCGGGACAGCAGGGTGCAAGGAGGGATCTGGCCAGGGTGCAGAAAAATGCAGTTTTTGGTGTTGTAAACAGGTTTCGGGGTCTCCATTTAGGTTCAACATTGCGCTGCCATCGTGAAGACCCAAATGCAGTCAAAATTGCAAGTGTCGCAATTTTAGGATGCTACACTCTGTATCACTATGCATATATCATCACACCAGTAGGCATAGGCTGAATGATAAACAAACTGTCTCAAAATCCAACCAATCAACTATCGCTCAACAATGAAAGGTGTCCGACCAATAAGATATCTACTCTGCATAATAAGCGGTAATGTCTGTGCATCATCCATCCATGGCTCACAATCAACATATGGTCTCCAAGTAATGTTATCTAAAGAATCAAGCACCCAACGCCAATACTCCATCTTACCCAGCTTATGCTGAGTAAGGATACCTGCATAAAAATAAACATATGGCTGCCTCTCTCCACGAACTCTATGATGGATAGGCCGTGTGATAGCAGCGTGCTCCCAACACCAGATCTGTAATAAAGTGCATCCTGTAAATAAACTAGCACTCTCATCATACACAACCTGGTGAAGATCATGATATAAATGTGCCAACATGCAAACACCCCAAGCATATCGCGTCCAATGCTGCATCATGCTCAGAAGAACCTCACCCCATCCAATAGAAAAACCTCACGATCGCCTATCAGGACATATGAATCCTCCAATCAAACCAGCCAGAATAACAGGAAGAGTCTCATAGTACATCACCATATCTACCCATTAGATCTCTCCTCTATCAATGCTCTCATCAGCAAACACGACTCTACAAGCCTTCATCCCAACTCGATCCTGATAATCATACTGCACTAGCTCGCCAGTCACCGGGATGTGTAGAATCCTGTAGACATCCTCAAGAGTCAGACTAATCTCAGCCGTCGGCAGGTGGAAAGTGTTATGCTTGCTGTACCATCTCTCGGCTAATGCAGTCAACAATCCTCTATTATGTGTAATCTCAGGCATAAATAATAAATGGCGTAAACCACATGCATCTATATGTCTAATCTCAGCCTAAAACAACTCTGGAACTAAATGACGTATGGCCGGTAATTTCTCCCGACACTGGAGAACATCAAGTTTCTCCTGTTTTTCAAGAGAAATCAATCAATCAAATCAAACTGAAGCAATTATTATCTATCAATCAATCAAATCAAACTGAAGCAATCATTATCTATCAATCAATCAAATCAAACTGAATCAATCATCAATTATCAATCAATCAAATCAAATTGAAGCAACTTAAGCTATCAAATCATTTTAAACCTATCAATCCTGGTTTACTATCAATCACTGAGTTTAATAAAAAACTCTGCTAAGCTCTTGCATCAGAAACTAAATCGGTTTCACAGAGCTATTCAATCATCAATTTATCAATCAAGCTAATCAGAGCTACTCAATCATCAATCTATCAATCAAGCTAATCAGAGCTACTCAATCATCAATCTATCAATGCTAATCAGAGCTACTCAATCATCAAATCTATCAATCAAGCTAATCAAAGCTACTCAATTATCACATCTATCAATCAAGCTAATCAGAGCTACTTAATCCAGTAATCAAAGCTATCTATCGATCTATCAATCATACAATCACTCAATCATGACTCTATTTCATCATACATGCGTATCAAACATGTTAAATCTAAACATCAAAGTGATTTTTAGCTTTTGTATCAATCAACAATCTCAAATTTAAGCAAAAGTGCTATCTTTTTGATCATATGTGCTAATCAACCATGCATATGCGCTACTTTAAGCAAAAGCGCTATCTTTTAGAGCATATGCGCTAATCGACCATGCATATGCACTACTTTATGCATTTGCGCTATCCTATTGAACATAAGTGCTAACAAACAAAACATAAGCGCTATTCTAAGCGTTTGCGCTAACATTCTATGCAAATGCGCTAACATACAGAGCATATGCGCTAAACAAAATTGTATATGCGCTAAACCAAACTACAAAAGCGCTAATCTAAAATCAAAAAAATCAAAAATTTCAAAAATTAAAAAAAAAAACGACTAAAACATGAAATTTTGAACGAAAAATTGAAAACAAAGCTCAAGATAAGATACATACCGGATAACCATACTCGGCTGGCCGATGATATCGCCGAACTCGCTCAAATCGATGACACTCCACTGGAATCACCATTTTGCCACCTCAGCAAGAATATTCTCTCCAAAAGTTGACAAGGATAACAATGAAGTTAAAATTAGCCTTGGTTAATTTTATATTTACTATTTGAAGAGTAATTAATTTCAAAAATGGGGCAATTTAATTTGTTTTTAACAAATGAATTTAATTGACTAAATTTTTATCACATTATCATGAGATTAATCATTCAAACTAAAATTTTCGACAATTTCATGATTAATCTCCTGAGGGGGCACACAATCAGGATTTTCAATCTCTATCAGGCGCATTATCAAGACTTGATTTAATCTTTGAAACAATGTTATCTCGACATCATTTCAAAGAGGGGCAAAATGTATACACCTAAAAATTGGCTATGGGCAATTAAATAAATATTTTATATTTATTTAATAATTATTCGTCTATTAAATAGTTAATTCGAAAAGATTAATCTGTTTAATTCATTTCATGTCTTTCTATCAATTAATTCATCTATCTTATTCCTCTAATTTAATTAAATATCTAATATTTAATTATTCCTTCTAACCAAGTTAATTAAATATATAATATTTAATTATCTCCTCCAAACAATTAAATATCCAATATTTAATGGTTATTCTCCTATCCTATAGTCTCAAATATTAAATAATTATTAAATAATTTAATCCCTTTTCCAACTCACCCTCCATCTCCACTTCATCTTCCCTTTTTCCAATTCATCCATCATGTGGCTAAGGAAATTAATATTTCTTAAATATTAATTCATGATTTATCTCCAACTTCCAAATTCAATGAAAATTGTGTACGTACACATATTTCATAACCATTTCCTATATTCCCTCCAACACCCTCTACAATTTAGGAAGGACTTGAGTCCACTTGTCCTCTCATGCCTAAATTTCCTCCAACCATCCCTAGATTCTCTCATTTAGCAACCCAGTCAAGGTGAGATGAGTGACACTTGTCTTCTCCTTCCCCCTTTCTCTCAACCTTCACCTTTGTTCACAACCATCCAAATTTGTAGATCTGATCATGACCGTTGATCTAAGCCACATCATATCATCCTCTCAAAGTATATAAAATCAAGAGCTTTAGTTGAGAGAGAGTTAGAAATCAAGAGACTTCAAGTGCATTTTGCAAGCTAATCATATGCATCCGTGAGTTTTTGAAGCAAATAGCAATAGAATTATCATATAGTATTTTAGCATAATCATGTAGCTTCGTATGTCATACTATCAGTTAACTACTAGTTATCAGTATATTCTTCATATTCCATCTTGGAAGCCAATAGTGCATTGTCTGAGAGCACACCATCTGCAACTAGGAACAGTGGAGTTAGGACAGAATGAGACATAAGCCATGAAGGTAAAATAATGTTTTATTTTAGTATGTATTTCATGTAGTTTCATTGGTGGATTTTGGATTTCCTGTATGTATTTCCATTGTATTTTGTGAAACTGACTTATTATAGGTAATATTCTAAGGGTGAAATTCAAGCTCACACAACTACATTTGATGAAATCGTTCTTAGGGTTAATGCTTCACTGGTTGCACCGAACCCTGTCACTCTTCGAATCACCTCCTTTGTAATCTTGATCAATGCATTATCTTCTAACCACAAAAATTTATCATGAACCCTATTTAGCACATATCTAACCCAACCATCTTGAAACTAATCAGGAAAGTCAACAACATTAGCCAAACCCTTGGTCTTCAGAGGTAGAAATTCTGCTTTCAATTTATCATTGTCACAAAACCCATTGAACTCATTTCGAATGAACTTATCTCCAATTTCTTCGAGCTTGCAATGAATGTAGGAGAGAATATCTTCTACCAACAATACACCAGAGGGCATAAATGATAAAGCACCGGTCTTGTCGATATTACTGGCTTTCATCGGGTGCAACTTGAACTTGGGTTGGGGTTCTTTGATAGCTTCAACCAACACATGAGTCGATATCAGCGCTGCTATGATGATCTTCAAACAATCTTTTCTCAGACGAGGATGAAAACCTTTTCCTTGGGAATATCAAACACCACTATCGCTCAACTTGAATTTTCTGCACAAACAAAACTCAGCAAGTTTCAAATCGCCTTTGATTGCACAGGAGCTCAAGACAGTTCACAAGAAGTCAGTGAATGAAAATGTGCTAACATTTTCTTATTTATCCATTGAGATTTATCAGCGCTATAATCCAATGGTTTATTTTGAAACTCGTAACTTAAAGTACACCGATTTGACTTTACCGGTTATTTGTTGCCGATACCGACACACAAATAAATAACTCAAAGGACATACTTCAATAAGAACTTTTAGACCAACTTTTATGCATCACAACTATGCAGATAAATATATCCTTATATTTGTTAAGGTGATTCAAAAGTAATCTTACCATATGTGCTTCCCCCTGGGCATCAGAATGCCTAGTTAGAAGAGGAATTGTCATCACCGATGGTTGATGAATTGGTTTCAGAATGTCCTTCTCCTTCTTTTCCTTCATCCTTATTGATCCATGTTTTTTTCATTTCATTTCTTACTTCTTCAGTTGTCTTCTTTCCTTTTAGGGCTTTTTTCTCTTTCTTCTTGCTAAACTAGTTGTTGTCTGCAGACTGGTTGTAGGATCGGCTCCTACATTCTCTGGATAAGTGACCAATCTTATGGCAGTTAAAGCATGCCATACCAATTGTCCTCCATGGTCCTAAATTGTTTCTCTAACCCATTCTCATTCTATAGTTTTCTGCAACATGACCAAAATTACCGTACGTGGAATATGTAACATTGAACTGATTACTCCTTTTGTTAGGACTGACCGGTTTGAACGATGTTCTTGATAGATTTGTCTTGAACTTGCATTCTTCAGATCTATGTCCAAACTTATTGCATGTGAAGCAATGTCCATTAAATCTTCTTCCATTTGACATACTGCTAGATTGAGATCTACACTCATAAGCAGTATGGCCATACTTATTTCAATTATGGAAATTACTATCAAAGGTGAAAGTCTTCTTTTGACTAACTGGTTTATTTCTACAATCATTGTTCTTATGACCTGATTTACCACAATGATTACAAGAGAATTTGGAAGACTTCATACCTTTTGCTTCTGAATGGTTTCTTTTATTATCCTTCATCTTTTTGGATTTAGACGATTCTCAAGTTTCGATAGGACCTGATCCGGGGTAACCAAGGCCGGTTGTATCCTTTGTTCTTCTCTAAGGTTTCAACTGTTCATCTACCTTCTCATAGCTTTCATTGAATTTTCTCAGCTTCTCATTTCTCTCATTCTTAGATTTCAATAGCTTTCATAATCTTCTCCTTTTCTTCTGCATTGTCATTCAGATGTTTATGTATGTATTCATTGTCCTGAGTGAGAACTCAGATTTCTTCATCTTTCTCAATCATGATTGCATCATTTTCTCTCAGGGCATCTTCAACAAGCCTCCTAGCTCTTTCAGCTTTTGACAGTTCTTCTTCTGCCTCCCTTTTTCTTTCATCAGCACTTCTACTGGCTTCCAATATCTTAGTCATTCTTAGGGCCTAACCTTAATGTTCTCGTTTGGGATGTGTAATATCTTTGGTTAGCTTCTTGTTCTTTTCCATGAGTTCTGAGACTAATTCTTCAGCTTCTTTAGATCCACTCTGTTTAGAGAGTTGATCTATGATACCCTGACTCTCATTTAGCTGTTGAGCTAATTCCTTCCTTTTTGCAAGATATTTTCTCAGTCTCTCTTTCAGCTGAGCAATGATTTTATTGGCTTCATTAATATGCTTTTTATATCGGCACTCTTCCATGATCTTTATCCTCAAGTTATCAAGCTTCACTTTAGAGGAACTAAGCTCTAATACCAATTGGTAGTCACAACTGGTGCTAAGAGGGGAGGGGTGAATCAATACTATACCAGTTTTAACCAATTAAAACTTTTACTTTAAGTTTTAACTAATTTGCCATTCATCAATATAAACATTTACTGCAGAAGATTAAGCATACATGAAAAGATACACAATGAGACACAAATTTATCTTGTGGAAACCCAATAGGGAGAAAACCACGGTTTGAGTAGGAACTCACAAAATTTGTACTCTTCTAGAGTATGCTCAGTTAAGAGCCATCCTTGTTAGGAGATTACAAAGAAACTGTTAGGTGCCACCTAGTTAAGGGATTTTGTTCAAGGCCGATTAGTGCCTTTACCTTGTTAAGAGTAGTCTGGTTAAAGGACTTAAGAAAATCAATTAAGATGTCACCCGGTTAAGGGATTTTTACAATGGGACTTGTTAAAGTCTACCCAGTTAAGGGATTTATGTTGCAGTTGTTAGAAAGAAACAGATGGATGATGTGCTAAAAATGCTACTCATTAGCCTGATCAGATCACATTGAAGAATCACACTAGGTCTGCATCGATTGTGTCTGTTCCACACAACTCTGATTTCCTAAATGTACTTTCAAATATGCCTTATGTCGATTTGTTGATCCTTGGATATCACACTACCGGTCCTCTATCGCTTGAGTCACCACTCTCTGAAACTCCACTCTACCGGTCCTTTTTCACTCGGCTCAACAGTCCCTTGAACTCCCCCTGTCTCCACTTTTACATTATCTTCATTCACTTTGACAATAACAATCTCAAGAATAAGATATGTATATTTATAGACCCTTTAGTCTATTGTCAGTGTATACACCTAAAAATGGCTATGAGTAATTAAATAAATATTTTATACTTATTTAATTATTATTCTTCTATTAAATAGTTAATTTGAAAAGATTAATTTATTTAATTCATTTTATGTCTTTCTATTAATTAATTCATCTATCCTATTCTTCTAAATAATTAAATATCTAATATTTTATTATTCCTCTAACCAAGTTAATTAAATATCTAATATTTAATTATCTCCTCCAAGCAATTAAATATCCAATATTTAATGGTTATTCTCCTATCCTATAGTCTCAAAATATTAAATAATTCTTAAATTATTTAATCCCTTATCCAACTCATTCCTCCATCTCCACTTCATCTTCCCTTTGCCAACTCATCAAACATGTGGCTAAAGAAATTAATATTTCTTAAATATTAATTCATCATTTATCTCCAACTTCCAAAATTAATAAATATTGTGTACGTACACATATTTCATAACCATTTCCTATATTCTC
The DNA here is from genome assembly GCF_030272615.1 of Cryptomeria japonica. NCBI lineage: Eukaryota > Viridiplantae > Streptophyta > Pinopsida > Cupressales > Cupressaceae > Cryptomeria > Cryptomeria japonica. The sequence goes on from NC_081407.1 coordinate 319,445,581, forward strand.
TCCAACACCCTCTACATCTTAGGAAGGACTTGAGTCCACTTGTCCTCTCATGCCTAAATTTCCTCCAACCATCCCTAGATTCTCTCAGTCAGCAACCCAGTCAAGGTGAGATGAGTGACACTTGTCTTCTCCTTCCCCCTTTCTCTCAACCTTCACCTTTGCTCATAGCCATTCAAATCTGTAGATCTGATCGTGACCATTGATCTGAGCCACATCATCTTATCCTCTCAAAGTCTATAAAATCAAGAGCTTCAGTTGAGAGAGTTAATCTTCAAGTTAGACTTCAAGTGCATTTTGCAAGCTAATCATATGCATCTGTGAGTTTTTGAAGCAAATAGCAATAGCAATTATCATATAGCATTTTAGCATAATCATGTAGCTTCGCATGTCATACTATCAGTTAACTACTAGTTATCAGTCCATTCTTCATATGTCATCTTGGAAGCCAACAATGGATTGTCTGAGAGCACACCATCTGCAACTAGGAATAGTGGAGTTAGGACACAATGAGACATAAATCATGAAGGTAAAATAATGTTTTATTTTAGTATGTATTTCATGTAGTTTCATTGGTTGAATTTGGATTTCCTGTACGCATCTCCATTTGTATTTTGTGAAACTAACTTATTGCAGGTAACATTCTAAGGATGAAATTCAAGCTCACACATTTTGGCGCCCATCGTGGGGCTAGACATCGCATATACCTTTAAAAATCTCACAAAAAATTAAATTAATGCATTTTGTAATGCAGATTCACGCATGTGTGAATTCTGACAGCGCTTTTGCTCGACCGGTTAGCGCTTTTGCCTAAAAAACTGCGCATTTGCATCATAGGTTAGCACATATGTCATATAGGTTAGCACTTTTGTCTTAAAGTCTGCGCATTCACATCACAGGTTAGCGCATATGTCAAAGAAATCATGCTTTTGTATCCATAGAGCATCGCTTTTGTAGTCTAAGTTAGCACTTTTGATCCGCAGGTTAGTACTTTTGAACAGAAAGATAGCGCATATGTTAGGTTAACGCTTCTATTTATAAACTGACAAAATTTTCTTGCAGGTCCGAATGTCAAAAAAAAAGAAGATTTTTCAAATTACTAACATGTGTGTGCAAGATGGCATTTAAGGCAAATTTGTGCATTTAATCATCTAGCTAATTAAAAGTCTTCATTTAGGAATTAATATATCATATCTTGTTCACCTAGTTTAACTAAGAGGATGAATTAACAACATGCAACTTGCATTTTGGTATTTTCTCTAAAATCGTTGCAAATAGACTTTTAAAAGGGCTAAAATGAACACCGTGCTTGTTGGAGCAACATCTCCGAATAGGACTTAGCCAACAATTGCTTTGAAAGGATTAAAAAGAACACTTATATTCCGTGTTTCGAAAGTGGTAGGTATATGCTCTCCCCTTAATTGGGTGACCAAAAAGCCAAACCCACTCTTTTACGCTTTCTTTACTTTCAAGCAATTAAATATTTTTAGAGGGCATGCTTTCCTGAGCTGCCTTGAGGGGGCTAGTGAGAGGGGAACGACCTAAAGTGGAAACGGGCTAATACCGAGTCCTTCCAATCCACTATGAATAAATCATGTTTGTGACGAAAGTCCCAAACAACATGTGCTGATAAGTTCATACCGACACTATGTTTCCTCATAAACCCTCTGGAGCGTAACCTCTATAGGCTGGGAACCTTCTGTATTTATAGAGCTGAAAGTGTTGCATGTATGGCCACATGACCGGAAACCTTTACTAAAAACCACTTGTACTAGTTGCCAAAATCCTTCTAGTTGTTGGCGCAAGAGGTCGGACCTCTGAAGCGGCTCACATACATACGGTTCCTAGTAGAGATATAAAGTTTGCCATGGGGAGATTTCATGGAAACTGGTGCTTGGTTGCCCCGAAGAAGTGAGTGCCGAGGGTGGAGCCAGTGGGTTCAAGTATCTAAATATCCACTTTGAATAGCGTAGCCTCGAGGGAAACTCCATGTGAGATTCAACAACTATTGTCTCAGCCCGCCATAGGGATTTGTACTTGCTTGTGCATTTTATTTTATTAAATATTATGTCTTCTATGTCTGTAACTTGTTCTGAATGGTCAAAAAAATTGAAGAAACCTATCATCTATGAGTGAGAAAAAATACAACAAATTGCTGAAAAAGTTTAGACAATACAAAAACTTTCCAACACTTGAAACATCAGATCAAAAGAATTCAAAGTGTCAAAAACATCAATGTCAAAATAATTCTTGAAGTAGGTTTGTCTCTAAACCATCATGTAGTTTCAAACTAGCTCAAACAACTAGGTTGCTAATCCAACATGTTATACTCAAAAGGTTCTATAAACATCAACATTTAACAAGCTATCGATTCAACCATCTTAAGTGCAAAAAAATCAACATCTTTGTCAAGTTTCTCATCAGGATAATCAAATCCTCTATCACGAAGCTTGTTCAAATCTATACTAGGTTCCTAATCTTGGATATATCTTTCCTATTTTGAACCTAGGTTATATCAAAACCAAAATCGCACCAACATTGGAATCAAACAATCTTGTGAATTTTCAAATGCTTATATGACTTTTAAGTATCACCTTAAGAAAATAAAACCCAGTTACAAAGCTACTCAGAAAAGAATAAGATTCTTGTATATAACTCGCAATATGTTATTGAAACATAGGACATTCCTATACCATTTTCGTCACTACTTACCTGGTTGCGGTACAGAATTTGACAGTGAAACTCTACAAAGACGTGCTTTTCAACAAAGAGACGTTTTATCCAAACAAATAAACAATAGTGGTAAGATCAATAAAGCATATCTTCCTAAACCAATAATCACATATTGACCTTGTCCTTTGGAACTTTCAAAAACTTTGAAATAAACACATGCCAGTTTGGACTAGAGCCCAATACGAACAACTTAGAAAACAAAAAATGGAGGAAGAAGATATTCCCATATTCCACACTCTTGGATTTACCGCTGTTGATGAAGAAGCAATTAATAGCACCATTAGGGACCTTGAACAAGATTTCAAATTTGATAGGCTAATGCAAAAATTGTTGGCAAAACAAAAAGAAAAATATCTCTTAATGTTGGCAAAATCTGGAGCTAAACTACCACAAGACTTTAACACAGAAAACTTGAAACAAGATGTAGAGACAAGTAACACCCAAAACACAGATGAGCAAAATAATGAAGATGTGAACAAAGAAAGTAGCAGAAAAGAACATAGTGACAAAAAGACTCATGAAGAAACAAGGATAAACTATGTAGATAATCCCTTATCAAACCTTACTCAACAAGTACAAACTCTTCAACAACAAATACAAGACATGCAAAATGGGACAAGCTCCAAGAAATATTCATTAGAAGATATATGCCCATATCCTTTTGATACAAATTTGAATATGATACCATTTCCACAACATTGTGAGATTCCCAAATATGACAAATATGATGGAAGATCTGATCCTGAAGATCACATTAGGGAGTTTTGTACTATGAGCATGGAATTTGCTCATGATGAAATGTACCTTATGCATCTTTTTCCTAGGAGTTTAAATGGACAATCAATGGGGTGGTTTTCCAGATTACCATCTCGAATCAAATCCTTTGAAGAACTTGTGAATAGGTTTATTTCACAATATTCCTACAATATAAGGAATGAAATAACAATGTTAGATCTTTTCAATGTTCAACAAAAGAATGGTGAATCCTTTATGATTTTCTTACAACGATGGAAACACATGTTTAATAGGTATCCCCAGATGTACCTGATCAAGAAAAAATGGACATATTCATCGATAATCTTATCAGTGAATGAGTTATCAACTAAGGATGCAATGTCCTCCCTCTTTTGCCAAAATGATCGAGAATGGACTAAAAATAGAGAACGCAATGGTAAAGAAAGGAGAACTAAAACTTTACAATAATACAACAACAACAACAACAACAACATCAATGACAAACCCAAGTTCTGGTCAAAGAATAGGAATGTCAACAATGAAGGGAATGACGATAATAGTAATACAAAACAATAACAACCAATTTTCAATCTATCAAGTCAAAAATTAAGCAATAACAATCCAGAAAACAACAAAGCTAAGTCCTTTTTCTCCAATCCTCAAAGAAAATTCACAAACATTGGAGAATCTTTAGAATCGGCTCTAAAAACTTTACTTGCTAATAAATTGATTGTTTTGCCAGAAACAAGAAATTATGAACCACTAGTCAAACCCAATTGGTAGAATGACAATCATTTTTGCAACTATCATCGGAATAAAGGACACCTAACAAATGACTGTCAGAGATTGAAACACCTTATCCAAGATCTAATTGTTAATGGAACCATTACAGTGGATAGCCATAAAATGAATGAATCACATTTGGCTTTCAAAACTCCACTCCCAAATTATGACAAAGGCGAATCATCCCAATTAAAAGATGACAAAGGAAAAACGAAGGTGAATTACACTTATAAATATGATGATGTGGTAAATGTAATCATTGTTAATGAAAATTCATCTTCAGAACCAATCAATGTTATCACGAGAAGCAAAGCAAAGGTTACCTTTCTAGGTGTAGCAAAAGACCCAACACCCAATCCACCACAATACAATTTAGTAGAGCAATTACAATGAATACCCGCTCAAATATCAATTTTGGAACTTCTCAAGATTTCACCTATGCATAAGGAAATTTTGGAGAAAGCTTTAGTGGAAACAACAGTCTCAAAAGATTTGGATATAGATCAGTTCTAAAACATGGTACTGCTTATCATTTTCTAAAAATGATGATGCATCCTTACAACATCCTCACAATGCTCCCTTACATGTTGAAGTCTCCATAAATAAAACTCGTGTCAAACACGTGCTCATAGATGGAGGAGCTGGATTAAACATTTGTGCATTAAGTTTGATAAAAGCTTTGGGATATTCAGAGAATGCAGTAGACCCGAAAAGGAAAATAACCATCAAGGCTTATGATGAAGCAAAACGTTCTTCTAAAGGAACTGTTGTGCTACAAATAAAGATAGGACCTATGGAAAAGGATACAATGTGTCAAGTTTTAGATTTGAACCTCTCCTACAATATTTTGCTAGGAAGACCATGTATTCACAAGATGCAAGCAGTTCCTTCTACATACCATCAATGTGTAAAATTTCCTCATGAAGGAAAAGAAATCACTATAATTGTAGATTCAAGTCAATATTGCAATAATTTGAAGCCAACACAAGATACATGAGTGCCACATAATAGAGAATCAGTATATCCTACTAAATAAATTCAAGCAAAGCTATGGGAAACTTTTGAAGAAAAGATCAAGTTAAATGATGAAGGAATGGGAAAATATTCTTTGCAAAATTTTCCACTTTCCCCCAAGTCACATGGAAAGCCTACAGATATTCAATCAAAGACATCAGGAAAATCAAAACATATGTTTAAAGGAACCTTTGTTAGTGGTGGAACCCTTGAAGAGGAAAATGAAGACAAAGACATTCTTGGTTGGTTATACAAAGATGGAGATAAAACTATAGCAACAACAACATAAGTCAATATTCCAATAAAACAATATGGCAAAGGATATGAAATCATGCAAAAGATGGGATATGAAGGAAAATGACCAATTGGTAAGCAACATCAAGGTATTTTAGAACCCATTTGTCCACACTCACAATCCATAGAAGATAAATCCGGGCTAGGATATTTGAAGTCTAATCAAAAGCAACATAATCATCAAAAGCAAAAATGGAGAAAGAAATCAGTTTCTAAAGAACAAAATTGGCAAGAAAAGCTACATCAAGCGACTGAAATAGAAACCAGTAAACAAAAGAAGCAAGAAGAGCATGAAAAGAAAGAGAAGGAGATCATCATTCAAGGTGAAGAAAAATCTTGTCAACAAGTTTTGAAACTACAAACAAAGGCAAAATCTTCACAAGATATTCCAGAAGCAGTAAAAATAGAGATAACAGAAATCAGAGAACTCTTTAAACCATACGACATTCCCGTATGGTATAGTGGAGTAATCTTGGATCAGGATTCAGAAACAAACTCCAATGAATATGAATGGATTCCAGATGTCTTATCCACTACATCAAGTAAAGAACATAATAAATATCAAACAACTATCACAAAAGAAGACTTGTCTATTGCAGAACAAAAGATGAAGTTAGAAAGAAGGCAAGAAAAACTCATAATTCAGAGAAAAGAGGCGTATAAAAAAAGAAAAGGGGATGACAAAGACAAAGAAGCAATGCCACAAGAAGCACAAAAAAAGATCAGATATGCAAGAACCATAGAAGAACTAAGAGATAGTCAAATTGGAATGACTATTAGTCCAGAAGAAGTTGAGTTTGAAAGGAGACGAAATCTATTTAAAGAATCTACTTCATCATGTGCACAAATATGTCAACTTCTAAATGCAAATGAGGTCAATCAAGAAGGAATTTGTAGTATCAAAGATGTGTGCGTAGTTATAATCCATTCATTTAAGGGACAAACGTCAGTTGAAGGACCACTTGAGTGTGAACTACAAAATGCTAATATTAATCTTGTTAAGACTAATTCAGAAATTCTTGAGAAAGACAATTCTAAAAAACATTTAATCTATGACAATACCTATTCTACGCCAAGCTATGATCATTATGTCATGAACGTTGAAATGTCTAATGATGACAGTGATTATGATTTACCCCTTCTACATTCCAAACTAATTGATTGGGATAATTTAGACAACCCTGAACTAAATGTCTTTTCCAATGATCATGACTTAGCCATGTACCTTAACATTGTTGAACCCATCCATCCTAAGATATCTTCCATTGTAGAATCAAGTGATGTTTCTCATAATCAGGAGAATGCCAAAATTTCCAGTCACAAAAGCGAAATAAAACAAGGAAATAGACCTATTATTGAAAATCATTTCATGGCAACATTAGATCAATCAAAAGAGAAAACAAAGGGCGTATCTGATGGTGAAAACCCCCTAGAAGCGTCAGAAGATGGAAAGTTTGACATTTTTCTTGCATATTTTCAAGAGAGATCTGCTATCCTGATAGAACCAACAGAAGTGGTAAACATTGATACATCAAAAGATCCTAAAATACTTCATTTTGCTGCCTCATTATCAGAAAGAGAGAGGAAAGAGTACATGGAATTCTTTCAGCAAAGACAAATAAATTTTGCTTGGTCTTATGCAGATATGCCAGGACTTAACGCATATCTTATCATGCATCATCTTAATGTGGATTTAAAAGAAAAATCCATTAAGAAAAAGCTAAGAAAGATGCATCCGCATATTGCTCTCCTTGTCAACACCAAGCTCAAGAAACTATTAGAAGTGGGTTTCATAAGACCAATTGCTTATCCAGAATGGGTCTCAAGTATTGTACCAATATCAAAACTAGACAAAAGCATAAGAGTCTATATAGATTTCAGAGATTTGAATAAAGCATTTCCAAAAGATGATTTCCCACTACCAAACATTGATATCATAGTGGACTTATCAGCAGGACATGAGATGTTTTCATTAATGGATGGCTTCTCAGGATATAATCAAATAAGAATCACACCTGAAGATCAAAAGAAGAAAGCTTTCACCTGTGCATGGGGAATGTATTGCTAGAATGTTATGCCATTTGGGCTTAAAAATGCAGGAGCAACTTATCAAAGGGCTATGACAACAATTTTTCATGACATGATGCATACATTCATGGAAGATTATGTCAATGACATACTTGCAAAATATCACACAAGAAAAGAACATTTGAACATTTTAAGCAAGCTTTTTGATAGACTGGAAAGATATCAATTGAGATTAAATCCAAAGAAATGTACATTTGGAGTAACCTCTGGAAAACTCTTTGGATACATTATATCAGCTCGTGGCATTGAAGTAGGTCCTGGAAAAGTTAAATCTATCATGGAGATGGAGTCACCCAAAAACATAAGTCAATTGTGATCTTTGCAAGGTAGGTTGCAATCAATCAGGAGATTTGTTTCTCAATTAGCTGATAGATGTCTTCCATTTACCCATCTTCTACAAAAAATGTTCCATTCAAATGAGATATAAAATATGAAGAACCTTTCTTGCAAATAAAAGAGTATCTTATGAGTCCTCCAGTACTGATATCCCCAGCCAAGGGGAAACCATTGTTACTCTACGTCTCAGCAACAAGTGTATAATTAGGCGCTCTCCTAGCTCAACATGATGATGAAGGAAAAGAAAGAGCAATTTATTATATCAGCAAAACACTTGTTGGCTGAGTTAAATTATTCCTCAATTGAAAAGATATATCTAGCAATTGTATTTGCAACCCAGAAGCTGCGACATTATATGTTGATTCATTATGTAAAATTAATAGCAAAGATAGATTCTCTCAAATATCTATTGAGCAAGTCAACATTGACAAGGAGATTAGCCAAATGGGTTATGATAATGAGTGAATTTGACATAGAATATGTTGACTGGAAAGCTATCAAGGGACAAGTCATCGCTGATCAATTAGCTGATGCACCTCTACACAATAACATGCCTTTGCACATTGAATTTCCTGATGCAGATATCTTGACAATAAGTACAAACTTTTGGGAATTGTATTTTGATGGTTCTTACAACCAATATGGTTCAGGCGCATGAATCTTTTTCATCACACCTCAAGGACACACAATTTTGAAATCCTATAGACTACAATTTCCATGCACCAATAATACTGCAGAGTATGAAGCATTGGCTATAGAGCTTAAAATGGCCATTGAATGAAATATTAAAGAACTATATGTCTATGGTGATTCACAACTTGTCATAAATCAAATAAATGATGAATATCAAATAAAGGATGATAAGCTTATGCCATACAAACAGCTAGTGAAAGAATTTAAAGGACACTTTAAAGAAATCACATTCACTCAGATACTAAGAAATGAGAATAAAGCAGCAGATGCGATGGCTACAATAGCATCTCTCTTGCAAAATAAAGAGAATCAACAACGTTACGAATTTGTCGTGGAAGATATCTTAACCCCTACCATCCAATCCCAGCATACCTATCAAATTTTCCATATATCAGGAACCAGTGAATCCTTATACAGTCAAACCTACCAATATTTGAAAGATCATATCCTTCCTTTGGAATTATCTCATAATCAACAAAGAAACTTTATCTGTCAGTCCTCTCGCTATACCATTATTGCTGATATCCTATATAGGCATGGTCTAGATGGTACATTGTTGAGATGTCTTGAAAAAGATGAATCTGAGAGAGTTCTTAATGACATTCATGCGGGTATTTGCGGTACACACTCAAGTGGTTTAACACTGGCTAAGAAATTTATTCGTATGGGTTACTTTTGGCCTACTATGGAAAGAGATTCATTCACCTATGCTAGAAAATGTAAACAATGTCAGATCCATGGAAATCTAATCCATGCACCAGCACAAGAGTTATATCCTATGACGGGATCATGGCCATTTTCACAGTGGGGCCTTGAATTGGTAGGAAAGATCAATCCCTCATCTTCTAATGGACATAAGTTCATTTTGATTTCTACTGAATATTTTACTAAGTGGATTGAAGCAGTGCCTTTAACAATAGTGACAGGAAAACAAATATCATCATTCATCTTGAATTATATAATTTGTCGCTATGGCATTCCTATGACCATTATCACTGATAATGGTAGACCATTCAAAAATCAAGATGTGAAAGAGCTATGTGAACAGTTTCATATCCAACATAGGTTCTCTACGCCATATTATCCACAAGGAAATGGTCAAGTTGAGGCATCAAACAAAACTATCTTAAAAATCTTGAAGAAAATAGTCAATGAAGCTGGAAAAGACTGGCACATTCAGCTAAATCCTGCTCTTTGGGCATACCGAACTAGCATCTGCACTCCAACAGGGGCAACTCTATATTGTTTGGTCTATGGATCTGAAGCTATATTACCTATAGAAGTATAGATACCTTCTCTACGTGTATCCTTGCACGATCTTATACCAGAAGAAAAACAACGAGTCTCTCAACTCCAGGAACTAGAATTGATCCAAGAACGTCACCAAAATGCAATAGAACATTTGAAAGTATACCAACAAAGAATGGAAAGAAGCTATAACCACATAATCAAGCTGCATATTTTCCAGATTGGAGATATAGTTCTAAGGGAGAATCCAAGAAATCAGCAAGATCGAGAAAAGAAGGGAAAATTTGAACCCAATTGGCTAAGACCTTTTGTTATAGTAGCAACATATGGATCAGGAGCATACAAGTTATCCGCCCCTAAGGGTGATTGGTTTGATGAACCTATCAATTCTATCCATCTCAAGAAATTCTATGCTTGAGATATAAAGTCTTGAAAAAATCAATAAAAAGCATATAAAGTCCTGAAAATAAAAAATAAAAATAAAAATCAATAAAAAAGTATATAAAATCCAAAAAATGCAATAAACTTAGGTGGTGAAAACCTGGTAAACAGGCGCTATCTACAAAGTGAGTTCCTCCATCTATGAGATCACTTTGCGCACCTATCCACTCCATCCTATCACATCTATCGTTGCTATCTATCACTAGCTTATCCATTCTGTTTTTCGCATCCATTGCTCTGAACCATTTAGTAAGAAATATGCAGCTTACCAACAGTTAACCAATCTTTGACATACTCATCGTAGTCACTGTCTTAAAAATCAATCATATCTGCATTTGTATCTCGCCATGGTTTGGATCTTGAACAATTCATACATCCATAATAAATTTTTGCTTCCAACTGGGGGCAAAATCCTAATTCCTTTTGCTAATGTGATCTTTTGAATCTTTAAAAATCCAAAATATTCAAAAAACTTAGAAAAACCAAAAACATCTAGGGTTTTGAAACAGATAAAAATCAACAAAGGAAATGAAAATCAAGGCAATTCATCAACAACTGAATCGTGAAACTCAGAAAATAAAGAATCGATCAACAAGTAATAAAGGATTATCAAAGATCATTCATCAAGATGATTATATCAGTTAATGGCAATAAAAACATGTGAATGACATACAAGATTCAATGTTTATATCTTGATTTTATTACTAATCATTTACTCTATGCAACTCAAGGATGTCCATGACTAGAGAAGCTATGATGAGGCATGATTATTTTCTTTGATTATTGTCTGTGGTTTATCTCTTACTACGGTATTGTTAGTGAATGGATTTTTGCCTTTCTTCAAATTAATTAATTTCACACTTTATCACCTTCTTTAAAAGACAAAGTTCGACTAAACAGTTGGGTAAGTGTAGCATATACTACTTCCCTCTGAATTTTTGATAGGTATAGCTCCCTCCATTAGTTATTCAGGGAATAATCTAATTAATTTTGATTGGTATGCTTTTAACCTGAAAGCACGTAAGGCTACCTACTTCATTCTTAGATGAGAGGCTAATGATTTATACATATTTCAGAGAAAAATTGCTCTTCAAAATGCTTCAACATGAGAAATGGAAATGATCGAAACAAAGTTCAAGTCACCAGTTTAACAGTTCAGCAATAAAAACAGATGAGAGAAATAAAATCTCTTAATAAAAACACATATCTTTTTAAAATCTCACAGGAAGGAGTCCCAGAATAATAATAATATTCTGCATTGGAAAGGCGATCACTGTCATTTGATTAGATCAATACATGCAAAGATATATCACTACATAGATTCAAAACTCAAAGGTTTTCCTTCTTCCAAAAACAACGTGATCTTATATATATATATTATGCGACAAAGACACAACAATACATATCTAAATCCTTTTCAATTTCAGATTTCTTAAGTCTGATGACTTCCTTCAACAAAATAGAACTTCTAAAACCAGAAAGAAAACTAAGTAAACTAACAAAATTCTAACCAAAATCTAACCCTTATTCCGTCTATCTTAATCTAATTTATAGTCTTTCGAACAGAGGAGGTCTCCTTGAAAACTCGACCTCCTCCGAATCAGTTATGAAAACCAACAAAGTATATTTAAGACAGATGTCCCGAAGTCATTTGCATAAGAATGAAAAATGCATAAAAACAAAGCCTTAATCAACATGTTGTGCTACTTTCCCATCGTCATCTTCTCCTCCGCTTTCCTGGGCATCGTGGGCAGTTGCAAGTTCTTGGATTATTGATTGGTTTGGATTCTTCATAGCATTGAGTTTTGCCTTCACATCTTCTTTGTTCCACCTATGCTTCACCATCTTTTCGGTATGCTTTGGTAACTGATCATTATCGACAAATGTCATGGAATCAATTCGGGTGACTTGTGTTATATCTTTAGGGGTGAAATTGCCTTTAGCTTTAATTTTCTCCATGTATAGCCTGAAAGCCTTTATCGCATCCTGCATGTTCAGCCCGCAAATCTGCAATTGCCAATCGTGGTTAGGATTAACCACTTTGTTGTCATTAATTAAACTGCATTGGAGGTCCTGAAGTTCATACACAAAAGTCTTGGCATCGAAAATCATAGATTTGAAGGTGAGTAGCCACCACATTATGGTCTTCTTCAATACGAAGAGTTGGCATTCATCTGTTACCAACTTGATTGAATGGTCTGTCAGGAATCTGGTAGCTCCATATTCCTCTATTTTAGTGAGCATTGGAAAGACATTCTCCCATTTATGTTCCTCTTTCTCCCATGGTGAAATCTGGTTCTGAATTTCTGCAATGAGGTTCTGTATCTCATCACATAACTTCCGGGAGCTTGTGATATATTTTTCTCTGTCTTTAATTACTCCTTCGATCCATCTCTCCATAGCCTCTGCAATGTTTTTAGCTCATTGAACCTGACTCATCAGCTTTTTATTTTCTGGTGTAGTAGGATCAAAGTTCTCTGTAGTGTGGGATATGGGAAGCACCCCGAAGCAACCGATGCTATCAATGAATTGAGCGAGAATGTTTATATGCTGTTTTATCTCTCTCTTCTCCTGTCCATCTTTTTCCGACCTGGTCAGCATTTTCTTGGCCGATACCTGGAAGAAATGATTATCTGAATCCCTACTCATGTTTCCAAGCTCCACCTTGGTAATCTTGAAATCCTCTGCACTGACCTCCTTATTTTCATCCTTGGGCTTGTATGAGGCAATCTCGGCAACCCACTTTCCAGTTCCTTCATCGTTATCCAGTCGAGCAGTTGTTTTGAACCTTTTTGGCTTGGGGCCTTTTTCTGTGTACTTAACTACCATGTCCTGAATTGGAATGGTCACGAGAATGAAACTCCATTTTTTGTTTATCACAGTAGTCAGCCACTTAGGAGTTGCACTTGAACTGGCTATTCCCCCGATCACTTTAGAGGGTGGCGTCATGGCTACGGTAACCAAATGGGAATCCATGGTGTTAACAATGTCACTGTCAAGATCTTCAACTTTAAATATCTGAGCATCAATAATTTTATCCATCACCTCTGAATCCTTGGTTTGATCCATTCTTTTCTGCGCAACACTTTGTGACCTGGTATGTCGAGGAGCAGGGAAGTCTAGAGCTGGATTAGGCTTGTGCTTAATGTGAGATGGCTTTTTATCCTTACTTGCATGAACAAGCATAGAAGCAAGATTAGAAAAACACTTTGGTGAATGCAGAGTGACCTCACTATTTCTCGTAGATTTAGACTTGGCGACTAATTTTGCTGCTCTCTTCCTTCCAACCCATTCTGCAGTTCTCTCCAAAACCCTTTTTTGTTTTTAGCTATATATCATCCTCTTCTTCCCCATCCCAGTTGATACAAGACACTTCGGTTTCAGCTTGGACTAAGTATCCAGGTTCAAACAGTTCTAGATAATCTTCTTCAAGCCCATTTATGTCAAGCTTTACCTACAATGAAATGACTTGTTCCAACACCATTCTCATGTTTTCCCTTTTAAACACCTCGAGTTCATCACTGCAATCCTCCTAGAAGTACTCTAATTGTGGAATTGGGAGATACGACATTAGACCAAGACTTCAGGAGAAACCCTTATTGTCAAAACCTTTTCTTTTGTGGTACAGTGAGAAATTGAAGTTTTTCAAGTCTGCTCCAATGCTCAAAGCATCTGACATTAAACTGCAGGATAAAATCCCCAATTGAATAGGAAAATGATCCTCCGATCTATCCTTGGGTTGAGCCTTCTTAATCATGGTAGCCAGTTGCCTACAGATCTCTGCTAAAACAAAACAATCTGAATGAAAATGAGGAAGCTTGAAGGGCTCTTCCTCGAAACTGCCTACTCTTATGTAGGAAAAGCGAGGGAACTGGATAAAGAAGCTACCAAATCTCTTCACCAATGCCTGTGCATCCTTAGACATCCTCTTGGTTTTCATATTCTTTAATTCGTAACACAAATCTCCCAGGAAGGCATTATGTACCCTCCTAAAGTCTTGCAAGGCATTATCCTTTTGTAACATAGGGTAAAAATCATATACAGAGACCTCTTCCTCAGTGAGCTGCCTAAGTATTCCTACTATCTCCTTAATACATACCAAACAATATATAAGATATGAGGACATGAATAAATTCTGCTTAAACTGTTTGGCCATACTCAGCTGCTCCCTCATGGAATCAGCAATCAACTCTGCCCAATCGAGGTATTGCTTTCCTTCTAATACTAGCTACACATAGCAATAAATCTAGTTGTCGAAACTATAGGCTTGCGTCGAGGCTCTGACTCAGTGCAATAGTAACATGACATCATGAATGTGAGGGAGCATATGGTTCTTGTTGGGATTCTTGGGCAATCTAGAACCACCCCTTTGGGGAACCTTCAACTAATATTTTGCTACATTATTCTGGTGCTCGGTTCTATCTGCATTGAACTCAGTGATTGACTGGGCAGGATAAAAGTTCAAGAATGGGTAATCAGGTAGTTTGAACATAGAGGAAATTACCTCGTGGTTAATGGAAAGGAGGGTTTCACCATTATCTCTCCTGATAGTTTCAGAGACTGGATCGTACCTAGCAATACATTCTCTAACCAGTTCTGGACAAGGGATAGCTGGGGGGAAGGCTGCCGTCTCTATGAGACCACTACTCAGAACTTCCACACCAAAGGAACCTTCAATTCCCTTGAACACCCTTTCCTTTAAAACTTCAAGATTTTCCCCTTTTAAGTTTGTATCACTGACTATGGGCTCTGTGCATGCAAGACTAAAATCGTTCCCAAAAAGGTGCAATGTGGACTTCATAATTCATAAATGACAAGCCTTGTTTTTCTCAGCAAATTCTATTATGAGAGAGGAAAAGCAAGTAAAAATCACTGTAGAGGATAGGAAACAAACTCACCTTCATAGTTGAGAGCAATCTAATGACTACCAGCAAACAAACCTTCTATCCAAGAAAAGTGACTCCGCAGCAATGAAGAACAAATTCTCAAAGGATTAATCCCTTCATACCTTATAGAAAAAGCAATGATACGTACTTATTAAGTGCATTAATTCCAATCATCAGTTTAAATGTGCGGAGCTTGTGGATTGGACATCGTACACATGCATTGAATGCATGGCAGCATTTTTGAAGTAACTGGCAGTTCTCAAAATGATTACTTGCCTTGAAAACTTAAACAATTGACGTCACCCAAGATATGGTTCGCCCTTCCTCATACTTGGCAATAAGTGCACCATCAAATATTTTAACTCATGGGACCCACTGGATTTGAACACGCATGAACATTTTGAATGGAATTCACTGGGGTTCAAGTAGTTCAAGGAGTACAACACACCCAGGAAAACTCTCTTTTGAAAGGATTAACTATGTTAAGTGTTGTTGACCTTTTGAACCGTGTTGAACATGTTGAACACCCCCGAACCCTTTGAACTAGGTTCAAGGAGTTCACCGCCTAGAGAGAGATGATATAACACATCGCCGAACATGATCAGTTAAAGAACCACTACAACACACTTTGAGTGAATGTTAGTATGAAAACCTCCTAGACACCTAAGAACCTATGGAACCAAAATGAACCTTATAAACCTGCTTCAAAATGGTTCAATGAGTTCACGAGGTTCAAACCGATCATTAAAACTTGGCGTTTCAGATTTAAAGATAATCTACAAATAGATAAAGGATTTGAACCGAGGAATTCTAAGGAAGACAAGGACTTCAAATAGAATTTTATAGGGTGATTTACTCCTGTTATGAAAGATAAATGACACAGTAACAAGTATGAACTTGTCTCAGGATATGATCGACAAAAGATCAAGGAGGACGTTCCAAGTCATGCATGAAAGGGGATAATCCTTGTCTGTTCTGCAAGCAATACTCAGGTCAACTTGATCCATTATATCAAGTTGCTTGTATTAACTTGCCATATCAAAATCCATGTAAGCAATACTCAGGTCATCTTGAATCTTTATGTCAAGTTGCTTGTATCTTCTTACAACATTTAAAGCTCAATGATGAAATCAAGCACTGTTACAAGATAGCATATGAAGAATGGCAGTACAATTTATAGTTAGATCATTTCATTTGCTCATTATTCATCTACATTATAAGCATTCATTTGTCAGTTGCATTATAAGCATATCATTTCATTAACATATCAACGGTCATAAATAAAGATTGAGTATACTTGGACAAACAAAAACAATTTGCATTTGATCATTATAGGTGCATTCATTTTTAATCATTATCCATTTCATTTAGTTGCATTTAAATCATTGCATTAGTTTGCATTTAAATAAATACATTTCATTCATCATATAGTGTATCATCATTATTATTTGCATTATCATTCCTTTAACGATCATTTAGTTGCATCTTTGCACTTAGATTCATAAACATTGCTTCATATAAAAATAAAAAATATTTCATGTAGATCATTTGCATTTGCATCCTCATAAGCCTTAAAAGAAACCATTCATTTGCATTTTCATATAAGATCATTGCATTCATATCATTTGAGTTAGAAGTCATTTCCATTTGCATCCAAGATCATCAAAATTGAAAATCAACAAAAGCATTTATCATTTCATCATATAAAGCATCATCATCAAATAAAGTAACATGCATACAGATCATAACATCACCCATCTAATCACTGCATCCATATAATCAAAGCATATAAGCATATAGATCATCATCAAATAGAATAACATAGTAAAAATCATCATCATATAGAATCCATGTCTGCATATAGATCATCATAAAACAATAAAAGTCCAAGTATACAATGATATCATATAAACAATACAAATGCCTCATCAAATATAAATCAAGTCAACGCTGTCCTGTACCACTACCACCTGACTCTATCCATCTCTATGGCTGTAGGCGAGAAGATCCTCCACATTATTGTCTCCCATGATCCCCACTCCTCTAAGGAGGTCCCATAACCCCACCACTGCTAGTATCCATCAACACGGTGGTATGATAACTACCTGCTCTTTGGCTCTCTACAATTGCCTCCTCATATCATTGTCACTAGTAGGAAGTTTCCTTCCCAGCCCAAAATAATGCTCTAACAGTATTCGCTGAGAGAGTACCTGATCCAACCTGTTGAATGTGATCAAGAAGGTCCTGAGTATCCTGTTGTCTCCTAACAGCTCTATCCCGCTCAGTCATAAGAGTCTGCACCTGTGCTCGAAGCTGATCAATATGTGCTCTTAGACTGTCAATAGTATCTTGCTCTGGCACATCATGCTTTGGTCTAATCTGCTATGGCATATCATGCTTTGGTGCAACCTGCTTTGGTACATCCTGTTGTGGCACATGAACCCCAATCCCCTCACCACCAACCTATCCAACTGCTGGAATCTCAGTCCGAGTAACTCTCCGAACCCATTGTCTAATTAGGGGAACATGATCCTCAGGATCCTCATCATCTCCACCATGCGCTGCAATTAACCTAGGATCTGGCTAAATTTGTCTAAAATCAATGCCTCTCCTGCAACCCCCATCCAGTCCAGTCACCCTGCCTCCTATCAATGGCAATCCTCTTGGTGATCTCGTGCCTGCCCTACCAATCTCTCCCAATCTATCCAACATCTCTCCCACCCATAGGACATGCTCTCTCAGTCCTACCAGCCGGTCCAAACGGTCCTCCACAGACTCTCAATCGACCTCCCCTCCATCCAAGTCTCCTCCCATCACCATCCCCACCATCATCTCCACCTCCCCCAGCCTCATGAGTAGCTCTAAGCTCTCGTCTCCGTCTGCGTCTCCTAGACACTGGATCATTTGAGTCATCCTCATCATCTCTTGAGCTAGGAGGAGGATCTGCTGGATCAGTAATACGAGGAAATGGATGAGCTAATATATACTGGGCATAATCTACAGTAACCCTTGGAACAAGAATATGTAATCTCATATCATATGCCACTCTTGGAGTAGCAACAAACTCTGCACAAGCAATCTCAAAAGACAAGGAAGGTCCCTAATCTCGTCTATCTCTATATCGCCGAGCACATATCATCACACCAGTAGGCATAGGTTGGATGATACCAAACTATCTCAAAATATGACCAATCAACTATCGCTCAACAATGAAAGGTGTCCGATTGTTAGTTAAGATGAGAGCGGGGGGGGGGGGGTGTGAATCATAAAAACTTCACAATGCAATGTATTCACCAGATTCAACCTCGGTAGCCTTTACTGATATGCAACTATGACTGTAAATCATTAAATACTCATAAACATATACACTTAAAACATCATAACACATTTAACACCAGATTTAACGTGGAAACCCAAATAGGGAAAAACCACTGTGGGATTTTGGACCCACTAAGAAATATACCCGTCTAGAGTATGCTCGGCTAAAAGCTTAATCCTGTTAAAGATTACAAACACATTACTAGATGTGACCTGGTTAAGGGATTTCCATCAGACTTGTTAGAGTCTTGCACTTTGTTAGAAGTGACTTTGTCAAAGGATTTCAAACACTCATTTAGAATGTTACCTTTCTAGAGGGTTTACAAATAAGACTGTTAGGTCCACTTGGTTAAGAGATTTCCTGTCACTTATAAAATAAATAACAGTAATAAAATATATCTGCAACTTCACATCTGAAATGCTAAAGCAAATTCTATATGCTCAAAACAATCTTGTCATAAGACTTATCTAGTCCCTTTTTAGGCTTGCTGGGCTTCTCAATTTGTTCTTCAATCAGATCTTCAAGCTTCTGTGCTCGATAAACATTACTGCAGCATCATTGTGCATACATTTTCTCGCATCCATTGTTCATCAACAGTTTCTTATTTATAAACAATTTCTAACCTCTTAATCTCCTTGATCACATTTCCCATGATCAATCTTATCCATCAGATCTTCAAACTTGACTAGGTTCAATGTATCCTTCGATCTGAAAAATGTTTTACCTCACCTTGGAACTTGTGCTAGGTTATTGCGGTTCAATCTATGCTGTAGATCTTCCTCTTGATTTTCCATGTCGTAGATCCTTAGCAAACTTCTTACGCAACATACCAATCATTTATTCATCTCCAGCTCATCAGCATCCTTCATTAAATAATGCTTTTATTCATCCAATGCATTATGTTTTTACTCGGTAAATACAGAACTTCACTCGGTAGATATTCTACCTTCTTTAACTGATATCGATAACCTTAGGGTTTACTGACTAGATTCTTTGTTCGGTGACATAGTACAGTATTAAACTTATAATCAACAACATATGTAGGATATCAAAACAATCAAAACAACATGATCTCATCATTGTCTAACTCGGTAATAGTTGCCCATTGAATAACATATTATTCCCCTTCATTATCACATTCTTTTTGTGTCACTTACCGACCTCTTAATGCTCATCAAAACATACTTCTCAAGATATGGCAACATCATAATGAATCAGAAAATCAATTTCTTGACATCAATGACAAAATAATATTATTAAGACAGTAATCATCCTTCTTTAGTTATATCATTAATCTCCAACAACCTTCTCAATATCCTTATTGAAATGCCAACAATCTCCTTTCTATTGTAATGCCAACAGTCTGACCAATGAGATATCTACTCTGCATAATACATGGTAATGTCTGTGTGTCATCCATCCATGGCTCACAATTAATATATGGTCTCCAAGTCACGCTATCCAATGAATCAAGCACCCACCACCAATACTCCATCTTACTCAGCTTATGCTGAGTAAGGATACCTACATAAAAATATACATATGGCTACCTCTCTCCACGAACTCTGTGATGGATAGGCCGAGTAATAGTAATGTGTTCCCAGCACCAGATCTGCAATAAAGTGCATCCAGTAGATAAACTCGCACTCTCATCATACACTACTTGGTGAAGATCATGATATAAATGAGCTAACATGCAAACACCCCAAACATATCGAGTACAATGATGCATCATACTCAGAAGAATCTCACCCCATCCAAAGGAAAAACCTCGTGATCTCCTATTAGGACATATAAATCCTCCAATCAAACCAGCAAGAATCACAGGAAGCGCCTCGTAATACGTCACCATATCAACCCATTTGATCTCTCCTCTCCTGATGCTCTCATCAACAAACACAACCCTACACGCCTCTGTCCCCACTTGATCTTGATAATCATACTGTACAAGCTCGCTAGTCACTGGGATATGCAGAATCCTGTAGACGTCCTCAAGAGTCACACTAATCTCACCGATCAGCAGGTGGAAAGTGTTATGCTCGCTGTGCCATCTCTCGGCCAATGCTATCAACAAACCTTTGTTATACGTAATCTCAAGCATATACAATAAATGACGTAAACCACAGACATCTATATGTCTAATCTCAGCCTAGGTCAACTCCGTAACTAAATTTCGTACTGTTGGTAATTTCTCTTAACACTGGAGAACATCAAGTTTCTCCTATTTTTGTCAAGAGAAAGCAAATTGAAGCAATCAATTATCAATCATCAGATCAAATTGAATCATCAAATCTATCTATCAAATCAAAACCGAATCATCAAATCTATCTATCAAATCAAAACTAAATCATCAAATCTATCTATCTATCAAATAAAATTGAAGCAACTTAAGCTATCAAATCATTTTAAAACTATCAATCATGGTTTTTTATCAATCACTGAGTTTACTCAAAACTCTGCTCAACTCTTACATCAGAAACTAAATCGGTTTCTCAGAGCTATTCAAGCTAATCAAAGCTATCATCAAATCTATCTATCTATCAAATCAAGCTAATCAGAGCTACTCAATCTAATCAATGCTATCTATCCAATCTATCAAATCTATCAAATCAAGCTAATCAGAGCTACTCAAGCTAATCAATACTATCTATCCAATCTACCAAATCTATCAAATCAAGTTAATCAAAGCTATCTATCAAACGATCCAAATCAAGCTAATCAAATCTACTTATCAATTTATCAATCATTGCTAAATCAAGTCCCTATTTCATCATCAATGCGTATTAAACATGTTAAATCTAATCATCAAAGTGATTTTTAGCTTTTGCACTTATCAAAAATATCAAGTTTAAGCAAAAGCGCTGATCTATTGAGCATTTGTGCTAAACCACAACAAAAGCGCTAAATCTCAATGCAAATGTGCTAACTTAGTGCATATACACTTTTTTAACAAAAATGCTAAAAATAAAAGCATAAACGCTAATCCATGCAAAAGTGCTACCTTTCTGGGCATATGCACTAACAAACAACACACTTGCGCTACCCTATGCAAAAGCGCTAGCATCCTAAACATAAGCACTAACATACAGTGAAAATGCACTAAACTAAGCATTTGTGCTAAACCTAATTGCATATGTGCTAAAACAAATTGCAAAAGCGCTAAACTAATGCCGAAAAAATCAAAAAAATTCAAAAATCCAAACAACCGCCTAAAAACATGAAAATTTGAACAAAAAATTAAAAACAAAGCTCAGGATAAGCTACATACTGGATAACCATACTCGGTAGGCCACTGATATCATTGAAATCGTTCAAAACGATGACACTCCATGAGAACCACCATTTTGCCACCTCAGCAAGAATATTTTCAAACAAAAAGCTGACAAGGATAACAATGAAGTTAAAATTAGCCTTGGTTAATTTTATATCTACTATTTTTGACGAGTAATTAATATCAAATGGGGCAATTTAATTTGTTTTTTCAAAATGAATTTAATTGACTAAATTTTAATTAATTATCATGAGATTAATCAGTCAAACAAGACTTTTCAACAATTTCAAGATCAATCTCCCGAGGGGGCACACAATCTGGATTTTCAATTTCTATCAGGCATTATCGAGACTTGATTTAATGTTTGAAACAATGTTGTCTCGACATCATTTCAAAGAGGGGCAAAATGTATACACCTAAAAATGGCTATGAGCAATTAAATAAATATTTTATATTTATTTAATTATTATTCTTCTATTAAATAGTTAATTTGAAAAGATTAATTTATTTAATTCATTTTATGTCTTTCTATTAATTAATTCATCTATCCTATTCTTCTAAATAATTAAATATCTAATATTTAATTATTCCTCTAACCAAGTTAATTAAATATCTAATATTTAATTATCTCCTCCAAGCAATTAAATATCCAATATTTAATGGTTATTCTCCTATCCTATAGTCTCAAAATATTAAATAATTCTTAAATTATTTAATCCCTTATCCAACTCATTCCTCCATCTCCACTTCATCTTCCCTTTGCCAACTCATCAAACATGTGGCTAAAGAAATTAATATTTCTTAAATATTAATTCATCATTTATCTCCAACTTCCAAAATTAATGAATATTGTGTACATACACATATTTCATAACCATTTCCTATATTCTCTCCAACACCCTCTACATCTTAGGAAGGACTTGACTCCACTTGTCCTCTCATGCCTAAATTTCCTCCAACCATCCCTAGATTCTCTCATTCGGCAACCCAGTCAAGGTGAGATGAGTGACACTTGTCTTCTCCTTCCCCCTTTCTCTCAACCTTCACCTTTGCTCATAGCCATTCAAATCTGCAGATCTGATCATGACCGTTGATCTGAGCCACATCATCTTATCCTCTCAAATTCTATAAAATCAAGAGCTTTAGTTGAGAGAGTTAATCTTCAAGTTAGACTTTAAGTGCATTTTGAAAGCTAATCATATGCATATGTGAGTTTTATTTTTGAAGCAAATAGCAATTATCATATAGCATTTTAGCATAACCATGTAGTTTTGCATATCATACTATCAGTTAACTACAAGTTATCAGTCCATTCCTCATATGCCATCTTGGAAGCCAACAATGCATTGTTTGAGAGCACACCATCTGCAACCAGGAACAGTGGAGTTAGGACACAATGAGACATAAATCATGAAGGTAAAATAATGTTTTATTTTAGTATGTATTTCATGTAGTTTCATTGGTTGAATTTGGATTTCCTGTACGCATTTCCATTTGTATTTTGTGAAACTAACTTATTGCAGGTAACATTCTAAGGATGAAATTCAAGCTCACACAACCAGCTTTCCCTCCAAAACATTCCTTTCAAAATTCCTTTATCATGCCTTAAATCACATCTTTAAAAATATTAAAGGAATCTCTATCAATACAGTCGACCATGTTGATAAGTCCACCAGTTGACTAGAGAAGACTCCCGATTTAGTTGAATGTAACTGAACGTTACCAGTATGTCGGTTACAAACTCTTCCGGTGAATGGATGAAAATCCATCTAGGCAGTTTCCTCCTGAATACCAGTCTATTCTTTGCTTAGTTGATGGACCTCTTCTATGCCGATCTACTCACTGCTACCCGGTCTACTTAATACTTGTCGCTCTACTCACTGCTTGCCGATCTACTCACTGCTTGCTGGTCTACTCACTGCTTGTCGATCTACTCACTGCTTGCTGGTTTACTCACTGTTTATCCTGTTTACTTATTACTTAGCCAGTTGACCTCAGTATCCTAGTCTACTTACTGTTGATGTATTGTGAAGACTAAGGAGATGATGTTGCCAATAATGACAACCATATCATTTACCAATCATACAAAACAATATCAGAATGCCAACAGATTGATGTTGCTTTCAAAGCCTCCATGATGCATGCACCAACAAGGAGAAGAAAAGAAACCAGAAGTACCTCTACTACTAGAACTGGTCATTCCCATGAAAGTGACAATCTGTTATCTGAAGAACAGAAGCAAGATGAAATTGAATCTCTACTGGCAAGAAGATTGCCAAGAGGAAAATGAAAGTATAAAGGTAAATTACCCTTAAAGTGTTTCTCCTGTAATAAGATAGGTCATATTGCTTCGAGATGTCCTGAAAATGATAGAGACAAGAAGGATAATTTCAAAAGATACAAGGATAAGAGAAAGGAGTGTTATCTTGCAGAAGAAGGAGTCACTGATGAATAATCAAAAGGATCTGGTGGAGATGGAATTGCATTTGTGGTAGTTAAGGAAGATGACACAAAGGAAGGTGATATGGCACTGATTTCTAGTTCAAACCAGTGTGGAGATTGGGTAATTGATAGTGGTTGCACGCACCACATGACCAATGACAGAAACAAATTATTCAGCATGGAGGATTGCAATGGAGGAACTGTGAGATTCGGAAATGATGGTCCTTGTGTAGTAAAAGGTAAGGGATCTATAGCCCTTAATGATAAAACAAATTGTGAAGATGTCTATTGGGTAGAAGGGTTAAAATATAGTCTATTAAGTGTTGGACAACTCAACAATAAGGGTTACCAGTTAGAATTCAATGAAGGGATATGCAAAATAAATGACAAATCAGGAAGTCTGATTGCTACCGGTAGATAGTCTAGAGGCAATCTATTTCACCTAGACACCACCATAGGTAGTTGTCTAATGGAAAAGGTAGAAGATAGTTGGTTGTGGCACACAAGAGCATGTCATGTTAACTTTGATAGCATAGAAAAAATTAGTAAGATGAAGTTTGTCAGAGGTATGTCTAATATAGTGAAACCTGAAAATGCTATGTGTAAAGAGTGTCAACTAGGAAAGTTGACCGGGTCTAGTTTCAGCAGCAAATCTTTTTCATCTAAAAAATATGCTGGAATTAGTTCACACAGACCTATGCGGTCCTACGAGAACCAAGATTTTCTATGGATACTGGTATTTTATGTTGTTTGTGGATGACTTCTCAAAAATGATGTGGGCTGTATTCTTGAAGGAAAAATCTAAAGCCTTTCACATGTTTAAATTTTTTAAGGCTTGAATAGAGAGAGGAACCGGTAAGAATTTGAAATGTATGAGATCAGATAGAGGAGGAGAGTTCAACTCTTAAGAGTTTATGAGTTATGTGAAGAATAGGGGATCATGAGACAGATGTCTGCACCTAGAACACCTCAACAAAATGGGGTTGCTGAAAGTAGAAACAAAACTCTTATTGATTGTGGAAGGACTCTGATGATAGAGAAGGATATTCCACATATTTTCTAGAGAGAAGCAATAAGCACTGTTGTATACACCTTGAACCAGATATGGGTAAATAAAGGGATAGATAAAATTCCCTATGAATTATGATGTGGATAATCACCTAATGTTTCTTATTTCAAAGTATTTGGAAGAAGGTTCTATATCAAGAGGGATGATTACACTAGAAAATTTGATCCCAAGAGTGATGAAGGAACTTTCTTAGGTTAATCCACAAAGAGTAAGGCATACCAATGTTTGAACAAAAGGACTGACAAGATTGTGGAGAGTGCAAATATCAGAGTAGATGAGTACTCTGAGAAAAATGAACAAGATAGCAAGAGTGAACCAGAGGACTATAAAGGGTTCAAGTACAACGTACCAGTGGAACCTATTGAAGAAGATCCTATTGAAGTGGCAAATGAAGAATCTTGTTAAGTAGAACCTGCACAACCAATAGAACAAGCTCCAAGTAGTGAACCGATATTGTCTAAGTATGTCAAAAACAATCACTCTGCAAAAAATATCATCAGTGACAAAGATGCAGAAGTTCTAACCAGAAGAAGAGCAAGAGAGAATGGTTGTATGCTCTCTATAATTGAGCCCAAAATAACAAAGGAGGCTCTAGAATATGATGACCAGATCAAAGCCATGGAAGAAGAACTAGAGCAGATTGAGAAAAATGAAACATGGACACTAGTGCCTAGATTGGAAAACAAAAATGTAATAGGCACTAAATGGGTGTTTAGAAATAAAATGGATGAAACCGATAAAGTGAAAAGAAAAAAAAAAGATTAGTCTGCAAGGGCTATGCTTAGGAAGAAGGTTTGGACTATGGAGAAACTTTCGCACCGGTGGCCAGGCTAGAAGGGGTCAAAATTTTGCTGACCTATGCTGCTTACAAGAATTTCAAAGTTCAAATGGATGTCAAATCGACATTCTTAAATGGTTTGTTAGAGGAAGAAGTATACATAGAGAAACCAGAAGGTTTTGCATTTGAAGATGGAAGAAATATGGTATGCAGGTTGCATAAGGCTCTATATGGGCTGAAACAACCACCAAGAGCTTGGTATGAGAGGCTGCACTCATATCTACTAAGCATAGAGTTCAATAGAACTAGTGATAATAGTAACCTGTATTTGAAGACTAGAGCTGAAAGAAAACATCTAATTGCTGAGATCTTTGTAGATGGCATCATCTTTGGAGGAGATGATGAGATATGCAGAAGTTTTGTAGAACAAATGAAGCAATAATTTGAGATGTCCATGATTGGCGAGATAATTTTTTTTATTGGCCTGCAAGTCTCACAGCTAAAGAATGACATCTTCATTAGTCAGACTAAGTACATAAGGGAAATTCTAAAAAACTTTTGGAATGGAAGATTGCAAACCTGTTGGAACTCCAATGGTTATAGGTTGCAATCTCTCTTAGTATGATGAGGCTCAAGAAGTGAATGGGACACTTCACTAATCCATGATCGGTAAGTTGTAGTATGCAGTACATAGTAGACCAGACATAGCACAAGCTATTGGCTTGGTTGCCAGATTTTCTGAAAATCTGAAAGAGACTCACATGGTGGCAGTCAAGAGAATATTTAGATACATCAAGGGGACTGATGAGTATGGTCTCTGGTATCCACATAAGGGAGACTTCAGCTTAAGTGTCTTCACTGATTTAGATTGGGCACAAAACATCGATGACAGAAAGAGCACTAGTGGGGGTGCATTCTTTCTTGGAGATAGGATTGTATCTTGGACAAGAAAGAAACAAAATTGCATATCTCAATCCACTACTAAGGCTGAGTATGTAGCTATTGCAATCAACTGCACACATATAGTTTGGATCAAGTAATTGTTGGAAGGTATCCAATAAAAGGTGACTGTACTGGTAGTGATTCATTGTGATAATACCAGTGCCATTGACATATCCAAGAATCCGATGATGCATTCCAAAATGAAGCATATAGCTATCAAATATCACTATCTAAGGGAACAAGTTCAAGAAAAGGTAGTGATGTTGGAGTATATACCAACAAAAGAGCAGGTGGTTGATATCTTCACCAAGCCACTATAGAAGGACACATTTGAATATCTCAGAGGTAAGTTGGGGGTGATGCCCCTACCTGCAATAAAGTAAGCAAAAAGGGCTCTATATCAATCTGGTATGATTTCTTAAAATTGTTTTTCTAAGACCAAATTGATAAGTGTGGACAACTCCGGTTAGGGGGAGTAGTCTTGTAAATGTACTGAAATGAATATTTGGCATTGTTGTCAAAGGGGGAGATATGATTATAGTGTTTGAGCATTGGTAAGCAGTGATTGAGCTGAATTTGCAAGTTGCTGAAATAAAGTATTACCATTATTATGGGGAGATATTCGTTACTCATAACAAAATTAATGACTGGTACAGAAATGAAGAAAGAACATGCAACTGATAAGATAGATTTTGAAGTGTTGCAATCAATGCCAAAGGGGGAGATTGTTGGCATTGACAAAACCGGTCAATCTAGTGAACCAGTATATGAGCTAAGATTTGTCATTGATGTCTAATATTGGCCGGTGAAGTGGTATTGGTACAGTGGTGTATTTCACCAAGTAAAGGTGATGACTTGAAAACACATGGAAACAACATTAGAAACTCATAACCAAAAGTTCAATCAGCTAAAGGGAAGATAGACTAAACCAACCAGTTTACCATGCTAGAAGATTGGTCATTCTGATGATGATGAAATCACAAAAGATGACTCAGGCAAGAAGACTTGAGGTTGTATGCAAACCGAAACCTCATTGGCAAATAGGGTAAGAGATTTGATGCTAGCACATCAAACCAACAATCAAAGGATGAATCGGTAATATAGAAGCGTAATGGTACACTAGTACACTAGTATGACAAAAGGAAGATAGGTGATCACCATAAATCTCAGAGTGGTGATTTGTTATTCAGTTGCGGTGGCAAAAGGTGAGTTGGTGAGCTTGTGTCTACACCAAATCACAAGTTGGTGAGGTCAACTTCAGTTATCATGCAGTCAAGCCATGATTACCTGCAAATTTTTTGGTTCACACTTAAATGATTGAACTCAACCCAAAAGTAACTATTTTTGGGGGATGCGGTGGCATAATTCGTTGAAGACTTGGCATAATTGTTGTAGGGTGCGTAGAGAAATAGTGGGAGATTTTGAATTTGAAATTTTCTGAAATCTGTGATTACTTATTTTGAGGAAAACACCTGAAGGTAACGACCAAAGATGTATAAAGTATTTTTGAGTTCATTCAAAAATTCTTGATCGTAAAATTTACAAAGAGAAGATCTTGTAGAAGGTGATCCTAAGTGAAGAGCAGAGTGAGAGGAAGTGCTAAAAGGATTTAGCAGAGTAGAGAGTGTATGAGGTAGATCAGTAGAGTGTAGAGCCCAAAGTCAGAGGACTGACAGAGTGTAGAGCTGAAGGTCAACAGACCGATACGGTGTAGAGTCGAAGGTCAGAGGACCGATAGAGTGCAGAGTTGAAGGTCAAAGGATCGACTGAGTGTAGAGCCAAAGGTGTAAGAATAAACCAATGTTGTGCAGAGCAAACACAATCGGTGTGGATAGAGTGTGATTCTCTTTGTGATCTGATCAAGCTATTAGTAGCTAATTCAACAGATCATCCATTTGTTGCTTTCTAACCATTGCAACTTAAATCCCTTAACCAAGTGGACTTTAACAGGTCCCTTTTGTAAAATCCCTTAACTAGGTGACATCTTAATTGATGTTCTTAAGTCCTTTAATCAGGGTACCTTTAACAAGGTAAAGGCACTAACAAGCCTTAAACAAAATCCCTTAACCGCGTGGCACCTAACAGTGTTTATGTAATCTCCTAATAGGGATGGTTCCTCATCGGGCATAATCTAGAAGAGTACAAATTTTGTGAGTTTCTACTCACACATGGTTTTCTCTCATTTGGGTTTCCACGAGATAAATCTTGGTGTCATTGTTATCCTTTCATGCATGCATATTCTACTGTAGTGATTAAATATTGTGAGATTTTGCCAAGATCAAGGGCACAATGAAAAGTATAAAAGAGAGACAAAAGAATGACAAGAATAAACTGTATTCTCATCAATATGCAAATGATCAACTCGATTCACCAATACATTGAATATAGGCCTACTTATATAGGCAAGGCCATATGGATGTACAAGCACACAATCATGACATGTGGCTCAATGAGAAACAAGGGTAGGTAAGAAATACTAGGGGTAGGTAGGAGAAATAATATAATATTCCACAAGAGGTGGATGACCCATCGAATGTGGAGTGTAACAACAAAATAAGACCACAAAAGGTGGAATTTCTCCTACAAGCTATATCCCTATGTGCGCACTTCCCTAAGTGTCTCAAATCCAAACTACGAAGAGATACATTATCCTAAGTTAACTTAAGTAAAGTGTAATAATATCCATAATGAATATTTAGTTACACCAACACCCCCCCTTAAGTGCAACTTAGGGGAATGAAGACTCAAGTCAACAACGCAAGATGGGTCCCGACTACTAGGTCATGATAGGTACCCATGTACAATATGCAAGCAAAACTATGCAATGCAATCTCTCACAAATAGAGAAATGGAGAAAACCCAGTGGGAAAAAACTCCCCCCCCACAAAAAAAGAGAGATGAATGTACAAAAGACTCTCAAAGAAGAAGGACAAAACCTCAAAGAGGAAAAAATCCCCCCCATAAGAGAGGAAGGAGAAGTCAGCTGACCC
The DNA here is from genome assembly GCF_030272615.1 of Cryptomeria japonica. NCBI lineage: Eukaryota > Viridiplantae > Streptophyta > Pinopsida > Cupressales > Cupressaceae > Cryptomeria > Cryptomeria japonica. The sequence continues at coordinate 319,475,640 of NC_081407.1, forward strand.
CCCCTAATGCCACATCCTGCTCCGCTGTAGGACAATACTGCAAATCAATGACCTACTCCTGAATCAGCTCTCGAATATAGTGGATATGAATTTCGATGTGTTTAGTTGGCTGGTGCTAGACTGGGTTCTTTGAGATTGCAATAACACTCTGATTGTCGAAATGTATAACTGTTGGTCATGGAGCGGTGAACCTAAACTCTATGAGAATCTGCTGAAGCCAAATGGTCTCAGTCGCTGCATTAACAACTCCTTGATACTCAACCTCAGTCGAAGAGAGGGTAATAAAATGCTGCTTCTTGCTTTGCCAACAAATGGGGCCTGAACCAAGGTGAAAAATGTAACCTGAAGTAGACTTACGATCATCAAGATCACCAGTCCAATCGGAGTCTGTGTAACCAACCAAGCAAAGTCCTATGCTTGCTGCATAGTGAATCCCATAGTGATGTGTACCCTGGATGTAATGAAGGATGCGTTTGGTGGCTTTCCAATGAAGCTCATGTGGTTCCTGCATGAAGCAGGAAACCATATCAACTGCAAATGAAATATCAGGACGTGTATGAGTCAAGTAGATGAGACTACCCACAAGCTGGCGATACAATGTGGCATCAATTGGTGGAGAAGAACACCGAGCCTCAAGCTTGACTCCTGAAAGAAAGGAAGTCGGGGAAGGCTTACAATCAACCATATGAAAGCATGCAAGTAGATCAAGAGCATACTTGGGCTGCGATAGTGTAATCCTAGAAGTTGACTGTGAAATCTCTATCCTAAGAAAGTAGTGCAAAAGACCCAAGTCAATCATAGCAAATCTGTCATGCAAAGAAGATTTGACCCTGCTAATGATGGATGCGGTGCTCCCTGTAATGATCAAATCATCAACATAGAGCACAAGTATCAAATGAGATTCATCCTGTCGCAAAATGTAGACATTCGAATCAGAATGACACCTAGTGAACCCTGCTGAGAGAAAAAAGGAATCCATCTTGGCATACCAAGCCCTAGGGGCCTGCTTAAGGCCATAGAGAGATTTCCTTATTCTGCAAACCAAGGAAGTATCCTGGATGAAACCTTGTGGCTGCTGCATATATATCTCCTCATCAAGATCCCCATGAAGAAAAATACTCTTCACATCCATCTGATGCACAACCCAACCATGAGCTACATCAATGGCAAGTGTCAAGCGAATAGAGTTCATCTTGGCTACGGGCACAAAGGTCGCAGTATAGTCAACACCTAGAACCTGAGAGAAACCTTTCGCAACAAGCCGATCCTTATACTTATACACACTACCATCCGCTGCAAACTTGGTTCGATATATCCACTTACATCAAACCATCTTTCTCCCCTTAGGGAGATGGACTAAATCCCATGTGTTGTTCCTCATTAAGGAACTATACTCTTCCTCTATAGCTTGGTCCCACTCAGGAACCCCTAATGCTTCTCGAAATGTCTATGGATTGGAAGCAGTAGCAATGAATGTATGTGGAAGATCCTGATGATGTGATAAAGTCCTCTGTGTATTTGAAGGATCCCCAACAAGAGAACCCACAGACTCAAGTGTCTGTCGAGCCCAATGAGGTCTAGGTGGAAGTGGAGAATGAGGCCTCTCAACTGCATGTGGACCCTATGGAGGTGTAACCTTGGGAGTCAGAGTTGAAGGAGTTTCATCATCTGAATCACTATCATCACTATCCACAATGGAGGAAGGCGGAGGAGGTAGAGAGGCTAAGCTAGGAGAGCTTTCCTCAAAGTGAACACTCCTCTCAATAAACACCTCATGTGTCTCAGGATCCATCAATCTATATGCCTTAACACCCTCAGGATATCCAACAAATATGCAAGGCCTACTTTGAGGTTCCAATGCCTTGCGTTTTTGTGGAGGTATGCGAGCCCATGCTAGACACCCAAAGACTCTGAAATGTCTCACAATCGGTTTCCTACTAGCCCAAGCCTCAAAAGGAGTAATACCTTGCAAATCTTTGTGAGGAACCCGATTCTAGATGCGTGTGGCACAACTAATAGCCTCTGCCCAAAAGGCGGGATCAAGAGAACGTGCATGTATCATACAACTAGCCATTTCTTTGAGAGTTCTATTCTTGTGCTCTGCAACTCCATTATGTTGTGGAGTGTATGCAACAAAATGCTGAAGATAAATCCCCTCAAATGTACAAAAATCCTCAAGTCTCTTGTTCACATATTCCCTTCCATTATCTGTACGAAGAATCTTGACCACTTTCCTGGATTGTTTCTCCACACGAGTCTTGAAGTCCTGAAATCTATGAAATACTTCACTCTTATGAATGAGAAAGTAGACCCAAGTGAAGTGGGAGTAGTCATCAATGAAGGTGAGGACATAGCGGGCCTTACTAAATGAAGCTGCTGGAAATGGACCCGCTACATCGTTGTGAACAAGTTGAAGAACTTCCAAAGCTCTCCAAGCTTTCCCCTTATCAAACTTATCCTTGGGATGCTTGCCCATGGAACAACCTAAACATACACCCTCTGAAAAAATGATTCGAGGTAGACCCATGACCATGTCTTTTGTGCCGAGCTACTGAAGATAGTGGTAGTTGAGGTGACCAAACTGCTCATGCCATAGCTTACATTCTGAATTTAAATGAGTAAGCAAGGCCCTAGAAGGAGACTTGGCACAAAGTAGGAGAATGAATAAAACCTTGAGTTGTCATTGACTTGTCCCACTGCTACCAAGGCATCATCATCATGTTCCTTTACCACAACTGAATCATGTGTAAAATCAACCTTTTTCCCATTCCCATAGTGAGTGATTTGGTAGATAGAGAGAAGGTTGGTACACAAGTTAGGAACATAAAGAATATTCTCAAATGTTCCATCATCCATGTCAATTGAACCTTTCCCTTCAACCTCTACTTGTGTATCATCACCTATGTAAATGTGAGGTACCTTAGATGGCTCTAGTGAAGAAAACTGCTCCTTTGTAGAACCCATGTGATAAGAGGCACCTGAGTCAAGTATCCACTATTGTGAAGAACCTGGTGTAGCCACAAATGCTTGCCCTTTTCCCTTAGACTGTGAGGAAGAGGAAGGAGATGAATCCTTATTTGTGTAGGTAGATGGCAAGTTGATGTTGTTTTTCTTAAGAAGATTTGTCAACTCATCAACTTGCTTGGTGTGGCATCGATGCTCATCATGACCATACTTCTTGCAATATGCACAAGTTGGTTTATCCTTCTTAGGTGGAGTCCTCTTCTTGGAAGAGGATGAAAAATTGCCTTGTGATGGAGAGTATGATTGTCCTTTTTCTTATTGTGGCTTTGACTTAGATTGTTTCTTCTTCTTGTTGGAATCTTTTCCTTGACTCCCTTGACTCCCTTGATTAGCCACCAAAGCCTTGGACTTTGAAGACTTGAGAAGCCCCATGTTCAACAACTTAGATTGTTCCAATATCAACATTTCTATGAAAGCATCAAATGAAGGCATAACTTAGGAACTCCCCACTGTCAAATGACGAGTTTGGAAAGTAGACACAAATGCTACATATTCTGGTGCAAGCTTGTCCAACAAGTTGAATATCAGCTGAGCATCATTTTTGTCAATTCCACAATCCTTAAGCTTTGCTCTTAGATCATTTGCTTTGGTGACATAATCTTGGATTATATCAAAACTCTTGGGATCCAAGTTGGTGAGCTCATTGTCAATCTTGTAACCTTTGATTTCATCAACTTGACCATACAATTTTTGAAACATATCCCAAACATCTTTGATTGTAGTACACTTCTCAATATGAAAGATGAGGTCATCTGATACATACTTACGCAAAGTTCCAAGAGCCATGCAATTATTAGAGAGCCATTCTAATTGAGCATTAGGATCAAACTTAGGATCAGGTGGTGCTACTATTGTTCCATCTATGTAATTCGTGAGAGTTTTTTTTATTAATTTGCTCCAAACTTTAATTTTCTATGATGCAAAATTATGTGGAGTTAAAGGTTGAAATTTATGAGGTCTCATTGCAACAAAAATGAAAGAGCACAAGGAAAGAGAGGCACAATCATACAAAACACCCCCCCAAATTCACTCAATCAAAGAACCCCCCCAAAAGTGATGATTTGACACTTTATACTTAGTGTGCGTACAATGGGCCACTTGAAAAAATGGCAAAGTGGACTTCTGATTTCAATTTTACAATTTCCTCAATAAGGCCAAAAAAGACTCAAACTAATAGTACAATAGATCTAAACTAAAATCCAAGCAATTTACAAGTACCAAATAGGCCAAATAAGACCAATATCTAAAAGTACAATTTCCACTTAAAATATCTAAAATATAATCATAGATTATGAAAGTCTACAAAAAAAAATGCACTTGAAAAGGAGGTCGTATGAGCTCAAACAAGGTCTTTGAAGTTGCAGAATTGAAGATTGGACAAGTACAACTGAGAGAATCCAAAAATTCCAAAACACCTGTGCATCAAAATTAGAAAATAACCACACCACTGCGAAGAGCATGAAAAATTAGCCCAAATAAAAAAAATTGCACCCAAAAAGGAGCAAAATGGAGCAAGTTACGGGCCTCCAAAGTTGACCCAAAAATCCAAACTGCTCAATGGAGAGGGGTCTAAAAATTTCCAAAGAAAATGCTGACTAGGTGCTGACTGGGCGCTGACTGGGCGCTGACTGGTCAGAAGCCGACATGGCAGAGGGTACGGATCCCAAAAACAATTTTCAATTTTTTTTTTTTTAAAGTTTTCAACTGGAAAATTCATTTTTAGAAAATTTTTTTTGATAAAAAATCCAAAAAATCCATACTGTACCGCCCAAATTGGGCAAAAAATTTCCTCCACACCCCAAAATTGATTTTCGCCAAAATAGGTTGAGTTTATACTTGATTTTAATGGAAACAGCCTCCCAGACGCAATGGTGAGATCGAAAATGCTCTAAGATGCCTCCAAAAAATGCAGTCCCTCAGATCCTAAAATAGAAACCTTCCATGATGTCTCCAAAAACCAATCAATGAAGCCCCAATGGTTCTGATGCCATGTGAGATTTTGCCAAGATCAAGGGCACAATGAAAAGTATAAAAGAGAGACAAAAGAATGACAAGAACAAACTGTATTCTCATCAATATGCAAATGATCAACTGGATTCACCAATACAATGAATATAGGCCTACTTATATAGGCAAGGCCATATGGATGTACGAGCACACAATCATGGCATGCGGCTCAATGAGAAACAAGGGTAGGTAATAAATACTAGGGGTAGGTAGGAGAAATAATATAATATTCCACAAGAGGTGGATGACCCACTGAATGTGGAGTGTAACAACAAAATAAGACCACAAAAGGTGGAATTTCTCCTACAAGCTATATCCCTATGTGCACACTTCCCTAAGTGTCTCAAATCCAAACTACGAAGAGATGCATTATCCTAAGTTAACTTAAGTAAAGTGTAATAATATCCATAATAAATATTTATTTACACCAACAAATATATTGATGAATATTAAATAAGTGCAGAGTAGAGTTAAAAGTATTAACTGTGAAAAATTGATAAAAGTGTTGATTCACCCCTCCCCTCTCAGCATCGGTTAGGACCAACACTTACTACATAGATCATCACAGATCTTTATAAATCATTATAGATCATCATGTGGATCATTACAATCAATTAAAAATTAATATCAGTCGTTGAATGATCATAAATCATCACAACAAGTCAATTTGGTACAAAGTCAAACCCTTAGCTCATTCTGCTAAGCACTTTGCACATTCCCAAGAAAGTCACTCTCTAAATGTGTCAAAACATCTTTCAAACATATCATGCGATTTGTGCCGCATTATCATCAACATTTGAACTTGATGTAGGTCACCGCTAAACCAAAAATCATTACCGATCAAGAGAATTCTTTACCGGTCCTTAAACCCTTCTTAAACCCTAGTAAAACTTCATCAGAAATTCAAAACATGCTTCCGGTAATCATCATAGGATGCGGTTCTGGTTACATACTCAAATCCATCATAAAAGCTTATGTTTCAAACTACAAGTCACCAAACATTGCCCATCACCCAATTCCATGAAAACTTATCTGCTTTACCAGTTAAGGTCCTAATTCCCAATCTTGCCAGTAAACCTTGTCAAACTGTCAAACTCTAAGTTCGGTAGACCAAATCACTTAGCCTACAAATCAATCATCGAAAACCATCTATAAACATCATCAAACATTAGTTGACTCTGGTTGTCATCAATGACAACACAAATAACTGATCAAAGTCATCCATCATGCAATCTCGATCTCTTCATCACAATGTCATCTCAAATAGTCTTGTACTGGTTTAGTCATCATTCTCCATCTATATCATTTATGCCAAACATGCGAACAATGAGGTCTTATCACACTCTAGGCTTGGTGGTGTATGCCAGCCCTAGTGTTTTGGCTAGAGTTGCCTTGTTAGGTGTTATATGGTATTTTATTTAGTTTCATGTTGGGTTGATTTTATGAGTTGTGGTTATTTATCAATTAATTAATTGATATATCTATATAGTTCATTTGTGTAAAATTAATAATGATGGTTGGTACAGATATAAATATTTATTTATTGGAGTTTATAATAAAATTAATGTTTATTTGTTGAAGTTATGTTTGTTGAGCATTTATATTTATTTGTGCATTGAATTATTTAATTATTTGTTATTGTTTATTTATTTATTGATTTATTTGTTTACTTACTTATTGTTTATTTATTAATTTGTTTATTCTTTGTTTACTTACCCCCTTTGTATGATTGGTCTCTTGGGAGTTGTAATTGGAGGTTATTATTTAATTTATTTATTTTCTCTTGACTTTTGTGAGGGGTTAATAAATACTATTATTATTTTTTATTATTTTGATTTTTGTTGTGACAAGGTATCATTATTATGATTATTAAAAATAATTTGGAAGGAGGATTTTTGTTGTCAAGTTTGTTGGGTGAGTTCTTGGAGTTTTACTGTGGTTCATAGGGATGATTTTTGCGTATGTTTGAGGATTGAAGTTGTTTATTTTTGAATCCAGAATGTTGTTGCATTTGCATTGAGGGAGTTCGTTGGATTGTGGATTGTTTGGTGTTTCAGACTTGTAGTATTTTATCTTCTTCAAGTTTCATTGTCCATTCTTCATATTTCTAGGTTGGTGATTTTGGATCCTATATTATGCATTTTGTTTTAAAGAAAGATTGTTTGCAAAGTGTTTGGAAATGTCTTTGGTGTATTCTAGGAATTTTGTGTTCTACTTTGATTGTATAATTGGATGAAGGGCTTCCGTTGTCACATTCTTTGGAGGTTGTGTTTTTATTTACACTTTTGTGTTTTACCCTTCTGTGTATCTGCCATTTGGATGGAAGGATTTTGTTGTTATTTCCTTTGAAGGCTATTTTAGTGGTTGCATTTTTGTGTTTTAATTTTCAATATTTGGGTTTATCGAAAATGGAGTTGTAAGATTTCAAGTTGCCATTTTATAATTGGATTATGAACTTTGGGAATTATGTTCTTTGTGTTGGCAGTGGGCCAGTGTCCCTCGTGTGGATTCACAACATGGTTTAACAACCTCCTGTAGATTCTATAAGTCTAGTGGTTGTATTGGGCATTGACAGGCCGATCTTTTGGTGCAACAGTAACCCTAGCTTGTAACAAGTGGTATTAGAGCTTGGTCATAGGTTCGAATCATGCACGCCGCAACGAGTGATGCTGGGAGGGGGATTGTTGGCAGTGGGCCAGTGTCCCTTGCATGGATTCACGACATGGTTTAACAGCCTCATGTGGATTCTATAAGTCTAGTGGTTGTATCGAGCATTGACAGGTTGATCTTTTGGTGCAACGACAACCCTAGCTTGTAACACTTCATTTTTGATTGATTGGAACATGACTATGGTTGTCAAACCCTTTTTCGTTTCTTATTTAAGTCGTATTTCATCCGAAAATTTGTTCATAGTTAGTTGGTAAATTTTTACTTCTTTCTGAGTCATATTTAGCTTCTATGGTAAATGCACTAAATCGGGGGTTGAATGCTCTACATCATCTATTGTATGCGCTAGACTATTTTATGTATGTGCTACTCTATTTGATAGAGGCACCATTCTGAAATAATATATGCACTATTTTATGTTGTAAATGCATTGTTCTAAGTCACAAATGTGCCATAATAGGTTGTAAAGGTGCCAACAAATTTGGTGAATGCACCAGATAATTCCATAAACCGTTGTTCTATTGTTTTGACTTTTGCAACTGATTTTTGTAGTCTAAGTTGAGCTAAGTCAAACCAAAGGCTCATTTTTGAGATTTTGTGACTCCTTGTGGTGTCTTGTCCAATTTTGATTTATTGGATCTGAGGATTTTGGCATATGTTGTATATTGGCTTTTGGGAGAAAATGATATACTTTTCCATTGATTTGTTGCATGAGATTAATGGATTGTGGCATTATGGTTCAGATTGATATGGAATTAAATTTTGATAAGATGTATCATGTTATTCTCTTGATTTATTTATATTGTTGCTCATACCCTAGGTTTTAGGAACATGATAGAGGTAGTGGCTTCCAAGTGGATGTCGGGGCCCCCAAGTGGCTGTTGGGGTCTCCAAGTGGCTGCCAAGGAATCTCATTGGAAGTTTTCTGTTATCAAGTGATAATCTTAATAAATTAGTTTATGGGTTTGGGTAGTTATCACATTAAACAAGATAATTTGTGGTTCCCCACGCATGGCCCAGAGTGCCAGTTCAAGCTCAGGATGAGTTTGGGAAGGCCTTGTTTGGCATGACTACACTCCCTTGCCTTCACAAAAGCTTGAGTTGGTTTCGCATGGGTATCACTTGGGCGTAGGGTCTAGATAAAGAATACTAATGAAACCCTTGTTTATGGGCACCAGGGTCTAGAAAATACCAAGAAAATGCTTGTTGATAGCATGTGATGAAACTCTTCCCTATATGTGTCCTAATACCTTAGCCTTTGTGTTTGATGGTGGCCTCTGGTAAGTCATGCTTTGTGATTAAGCCTTTCTTGGTGTATTTGTTTATTTTTTATGTGGCTAGTCTTCAATTGTGGTTGTCCATGTTTTACGTTCCTTGGATGTTAGGTGTTAGCCTAGGTTTAGAGTGTGTGTGGGATTTTATGTCATTCTCCAGAGCCTGGGGGGTGGACCTTTTTAGTTCCACATGGTGGGGTGGTTTGATGCTTTCTTTCATTGGGATTTTATTTGTTAGATGTGAATGTGTGTGATTGAGGATTCTATATATCTCTTCAATTCATGTGCTATAGATTTTTGGAGTAGTTATGATCAATTCACTATGGTTAAGAGATACCATTGCAATATTTAACTTTGATAATTATTCATGTAGTTAGAGTTTATGATTCCTTATTGAAGCATATATGTATACTTGTATTGACCATCTTTGTATGAGATGCAATGTGTAATATGTAACGATGTCTTATGTGATTTCTTCTATTTAGAAATGGTTTTGATTATATTATATGAGTTGTACAAAATATCTAGTTGTTGGAGAAATATCAATTTAGGAACATTTGGCTTTGGTGCATTAAAAAAAGCCTATTGGTTAGAAATGTTAAGTATGTTATAATTCACGATAAAGTAATGGTTTGGTTAAATGGTTACTTTCTTATGTTTATGAGATGAATGAACATTAGGCTAAGGGAAAATCATGTATTAATGTTATTTGATGTTGTTCGTCGCATTATGTTGTGTTTAAGTAATGATGTTGAGTTACACTAGGGAATGCAATTTGTATGATATAAGTTAATTCCGCTTGTGCATTTATGCTTTATGAGATCGTGTTTAGCTAATGTATGTGTTTACTTTAAGCTTTATGGGTTATAGTAATCTTTTAAAAAAAAAACCTTAATTTTTTGTTTAGTTGATTGGTTTCTCTAGGGTATTCTTGGTGGGCATTACACCATATGTTTGACTAAAAATATTTTTTAGTTGCAAATACTTAAATTCACTTATGTTGATAAGTTGGCATAAAGTGTAACACAACTTTGTAATTTTACCCTATGATTATTGGGATGATCATTCTCCTATTATGTGAATGTTTCCTCATTTACAATCACTCTATAACAGTTTGCTTGAAGTTGGTTGGAGTAAGGTGGGGGAGTTTAAAATTGTTTAGGTTATGGGTCAAATAGAGATGACTTGTTGGAAGGATCCTCAAGAATGGCCGTCAAGAGGTACTAAGGAGGATTGACAAGAGCTAGCTAGGATATTGGCTAGTAAAATGTGCAACTCCCTTTAAGGGAGGGATACTCTAGCATGGGGTCCTAATCTAAAGGAAAATTTTTGTTTTCCTCGGGTTAACTAGAGATAGATAGAAATTTGCATGGAAAGGTTGGCATTCCTTAGTGGAAGCAAGTGTGGAATAAATTTTCTTGGCCCAAGTGTAAATTCTTTGTATGGGTGGTGGTTCAAAATAGGTGCCTTACCTAGGAGAATTTGTAGAAGAGAGGCTTTAGGGTCCTATTTGTGTTCTTTGTACAACAATAGTGAAGAGTGTACTTCAGATGTCTTCTTTTAGTCTCCTTTCTCTAGGGTATTTGACACTTGTGGTGGGGGACATGGAATGCTTGTGCTCATGCCATGTCTTTGGTTGAGTTTTCGGAAAGTTTGGGTACACCTCTAACCAAAAACCCTTTTATTGAGGTTGTTTGGGTTATTGCCCCTAGTTTCATTACCTAAAATATTTCATTGGAAAGGAATCAAAGGATTTTTCAGGATTTGAAAATAGTGGGGGCTCATTTATGGTGAAAGATCATCAACATGATCTAGAAGACTATTTAATCAAGATGTGATCTTTGTTTACAATTGATTCTAGTGATTTGGCTATTATAAGGAATTTGAATATGGTTGATAATAGTTTTGGCTCTTATGTAGGTAAAAGATGTTGTCAATACAAAAAAAAGATTCATTGAGAGGGTTGATGACTTTCTCTTCCTCAAGCCTCAAGGATGATAAATTGCTTGCTTATATAATGGTCTTACAAATTTTGTAGACTTAATCTACTTGATACACCAACCCCTCATTAAATTCATGATAACTTTCCCACCTTTCTCTTTACCAATGAATAATATATCATCAACATATAATGCAATGTATAGAAAGTGATCACCATTAGATTTATAATAAACACATCGATCTAATTTGGAATGCTCAAATCCCAAACTCAACACATATATATCAAATTTGTGGTACCACATCCTAGGACTCTATTTGAGGTCATACAAATATTTCTTCAATTTATAAACCAAATTAATTTTACATTTTATCGTGTAGTTCTCCTACTATGTCATATGAATATCCTCCTCTAAATCACCATGGAGGAAAGTAGATTTCACATCCATTTTCTCAACCTCTAAATCATAAGCAACAACAAAGGAAAGAAAAAATCTAATGAACATGTCATTTTTTCAACATGAGAAAATATCTCACCATAATCAACACCCTCAACTGAAGAGTAGCCTTTTGCAACTAACCTTACATTATACTTTTCAAAGATGTCATTTCTTAAACCATATAAATTTTTTAAGACTCTCCATAATTCATGCCTAATGCCTCTTCTATAGATCTAGGTTCATCTATGTTAGTAATCAAAGAAAAAATACATCTCCAATCATTAGGTGAAATACTTTTAGATGGTTGTCCATGCCTTGTAGACCTTTGAACAAGCTAAATTAAAGGTTATTCCCCCTCTATTGAAGATTTAGAGCTAGATGAGGTGTCCCCAACTTCTTATCTATCTAGGGATCTTGATTAAACTTTCTCAAGCATAGAAAAAGTTGAATCATATGTTTTGGTTGTAAGGACCCGCTAGTCCTAACCTTAGACTAACTAAAATAATTAAATCCTAATAAAGTCTACATACAATTATATAAATGAATATAAATTTATCATTAATAAAAATGTGAGATTTAACGTTCATACATAAGGAATGGAGTATGGTAAGAGCTAGATGTATGAGATAACATTGCCAAAATAGATAAATATTGCAACCTATAGCTAGTGTGCATATGGAATAAGATAAATTAAAGATAACTCAAAGTTACGAAATGCTATGTCATTTTTAACAACTATTACAAACTTAAGTAAATATGCGTACAAATAAAGACAACTCATCAAACTTTAATTAGCATCAATATTACCATCCATCCCAAGCATTAAGCATTCATAAAGGAAATAAAAAGAAAACTCATCAAGAAACACAAGCAATTAGTCATGCACATGATTGACACTTGTTAATAGGTTGTGGGTTAGTGATTTTCCTTACTTTATGTTAGTTACATTTAATTGGCAAACTCTTGTCGCTTTTACCACAATAGATCTCATAGGTCATTGTACATAGCTTATATCTATCTTAATCATGATACCACATAGGCCATTTCAATAATAAAAAAAAAACTAATATACATTAGTTCATTATGAATCTCTGTTTTCGGATGTCGCATCTCCATTACCATCAGACTCACCTCCATCTGCAACTGGAAGATGGACATATAACCCAGGCATTTTATCTACCTTGCCAAATGAAACTTTTGCTTCCCGGTGCTCATGATAAGCTCTCATCCATCAAGACAGAGTATCCTATCAAACCAAAATATATTATCAAGAATGGAACCTATGGATGCATGTAGTATCTAACAACCAATTGTTGAACTTAGCTACATGTGTTATGGCAGGGAGAAAATTAGTTATTGACCAATTAAACCTATTAGGGTAGGTGAAAACACCCTTCCTTGGTTTATCCCATTAAAAAACATATCTTTCCAAAATATATCCATCATAGATAGATAAAATAAAATTACCCTCCTCGGTTTGTTTTTGATTAAGGTAAAAATGGGTTTTGAAGGGGCCCCGAAACCCTTTAACAAACAGGGCTTAATAGAAAAATCACCATGAAACAAAAAGGAACAGGCCAACTAAAAGCTAGCAGAAAACCAGAAAAAACTGACAAAAGCCCCACAAAGCCAGCAACACCAACCAAACTCAAAAAGAGAGACTAATTGATTTTTTCCAGGGCATTAGCCAAGGAGATGCTAATCCCATGCAGATATTTGATGTTATCCCTGAGATTTTGGAGATCCTTAGCTGAAGCAGCCACGACTTTCTTGACACTCACCCTGGTCCTCTTAGCAGCACCACCTGCCAGAGTAGCTTCACTGCTACTAATAAGGATAGTCTCATCATCCATGTCAAGATCCACCACTGGTTTGGGAGAGTTGGTATGATCAAAGACCTTAGAAATATCCTCCAAAATTTTTGTGACAGCTGATAGGATATTCGGGATAAAGCCCAACAGATTTTTCATTACTTCTCTCCTTTCTTCCAGCGATTTGTTCTTCTCCTCCATATCCTACTTCCATTTTATCTGCTCCCTGTCTTCATTCTCCCTCTTCTCATCCGTATTTTTCCCCTTTTTTTCCAGGTTCTTCAGGAGTTCATAGGTCCACCTGTCATAATTTAGTCTTGCATCAGTGAGTTTTTTGAGGTTATCCAGGAATAACCCTTTTTCCGCACTTTCCTTGTCCTCACTTAAGCTGTCCTTAGTCATATCCTTCTCAGGATCTTTGTTCCTTTCCCTCTCAGGATTCACATCCGTTTCCTCATTATCCTTGTGTTCCACATCCTCCATAGGATGGCTGTAGTCCTTGCCAGGATAGTCACTGTGGATAGAGCTTTTGTTGGCAGACTCATTATCACCACTTTCTTCCTCAATACCCACCTCCTCGTCTTTCCAGCTGTCTTCACCATCAGAATCATTCGTCTCCATTTCGTTGCCTTCTTTTTCAATTTCCTCTGTTTCCATCCCAGGGGTACTCTTTCTTTTTTTGCTAGAAGACGCCTTCTCCTTGCCAGAATCTCCTCCCTCCATATTTCTCTTCCCCAGAGAGGCGGATAACCTCTTATTTTCCAGCAAGGTGAGGGTTTTACAATGTTCATAAATGAGCAGGAAAAGCCCATAGTGGAGAACTGGGCTTGAGGGATTCTTACTATGTTTATTGAGGGACCTGGAAAGGTAGTAGGGCAAAGATACCTTTTTCTCATGTCTAAAATGGTTTAAAAGAATGAAGTGGTAGGTGTGGGCCCTAGAAAATTAGCCCTCAATCATGATATATTCCATTATAGCATTCAAAACCCACCCCCAGATTTTCTTGATATTAGCTGCTTCATAGTACCCCCTTGTGGCTTTGCCAATTCTTTCCCTCTCTTTTTCCTTCCGTGGGAACAGGTTAACCTCATTGTTAGAGAATTTAAGGTCTCTAAAAAAATTAAGCCCAGAATGGGGCATGCCAGTCATAGTAGCTATAAGGCCAGCATCCAACTTAAACTTAACCCCATAGATTTTAAAAGAACCTTTACACCAATTTTCAGAGATTTTGGAAACAACGAGATTAACCCTACCTTTGTCATAATCCACAAGCTTCTCCTTAAAGCTTGTGAGGGACCCTTTCTCCAGCTTTTCCCACACTTTCGACATCGCTTTCCATGTTGACGTATTGTCTGGTTCCTCCCTCCTAAGATCTCCTCCCATCTTCAAATTCAGATTTTTGGCACTGTTCTTCTGCAAACTCAGCGCTTCTTTCATGTTGATGCTTAAGATTTTGAACTGGGTGACCCACAAAGCATGTAGCGTATTATAAGAAATGGTTGAGGATCTGCCGCTTTGCCAGGTAATGATTACCTTACCATCAAGGCATAAATTAATCATAAACTCTATCATGATTGAGCTGTCCCTCCCTCCCCGTATATCTGTCCTTTCTAAGGAGCTCTTTTATGTTTGAGTTGACATCTTCCTCGTGCCAGATTATTTGGGAATCAAAGTTAACTCCAAGGTTCGCCAAATAGTCCGCCACCACATTTTTTCTCTAAAGGCATGTTGAATTATAATATCTTTAAAACTGGCAATAATTTCCCTAGCTTTCATGATAATATTTTCAATTGACCATGATGGCTCCGACTCCCCCTTCAAACACTTCATAATATTAAGTGAATCTCCATCGAGCCATAATTTCTCATGATTAAAATTCTTAGCTATAATTAAGGTATTCAGGGCAGCAGAGGCTTTGGCAAAGTGACTAGTTTGACTCCCCAAAGGACCAGCCACCACCATTAAGCAACTTCTAGCAAAATTCCTGACAATGCCCCCATATCCAGCTTTACCTGGATTCCCCTTAGAGGCCCCATCAAAGTTAGCCTTAATCCACCCCTGAGGAGGAAAACACCAGACAAGTCCTTCTCTTCCCTTCTCTTTGCTAGTAGTAGTAGTAGAGATGTTCCACCTGTCAGTGAAGTCTTCTTTAGCAGCTGGTCCATAATCAATACCATAGATACATTCAAATATACTCCTGTAAATTTTATCCACCACCACTTCAGGGATGCAACTTTTATCCCTAAAAATCCTATTATTGTGCTCTTTCCAAATATTCCAGATAACATTCGGAAGAGTGAGTCTCCAAGTTTCCACAATCTTAGGATTAGAACTGGGGCAGTGCCATTGCTGCCAAGAGTCCCCTAGGGAGTTCGGAAAAACCTAGCTCAAGTTCCACCTACTTAAGATGATTTTCCAGATTTCTTGGCTAAAAGAGCATTGATTAAGAATATGGCAGGCAATCTCTTCTTCTCTGCAACAAAGAGAACATCTGTTAGGAAATACAAAACCTCTCTTTTGAAGGTTGTCTAGGGTTAAAACCTTATTTTGGATAAAAATCCAAAAAAAGATATTAACCTTAGGAACTAACTTCTTGTTCCAGACTTTAGCCCAAATAGGTATTTCTTCTACAGACTCATTATGGATAGCCACTACTGAGGAAACAGAGTAATTCCCATCTGGGGTTTCCCTCCATATCAATCTGTCATCTTTGTTGTCTCTAGGAACTTTAGCAGAGAGAGCAATCTGAAGGAACTTAAGCCCCAGACTCTGCTGGCTAAAATCAATCCAATTCCCATTTCTCCAGTAGTCTCTGACCCGCTCCCTAAACCTGCTTTTGAACCAGTCTTTCCATTCATGAAGGATAGGAACTACCTCTAGAGGTTTGTCCAGAATCCACCTATCTTCCCAGAATCTTATTTTCCTACCATCCCCAAGGTTCCAAATTCATCCAGCAGCAGCCCATCTTTTGGAAGATTGAACAACATTCCATATAGCTGAACCTTCAACAATAAAAGAATCATCCAAGAATTCTTCCTCGAAAGGTTGCATATAGAGATATTTATTTTTCTAGATAGAGTTCCATTTTCTTTCCTCCCCTTTCATTCGCCAGATTTGTTTAGCTAATAAAGCCTTATTCATGGACCTAATATTCCTTAAACCCAACCCACCTAAGGCCTTAGGAGAGCAGATTTTATCCCAGGTTATTAGGGGAATTCTTTTTTTGACTTCCACCCCCAACCAAAGAAACTTTTTTTGGATTCTTTCAATAGCTTCTGCAAATTTTCTGGGGATTTTGAACAAACTAAGAGCATAAACAAGTAGATTTTGGAGGGTAGCTTTAAGCAAAGTAACTTTGCCCGCTTGACTAAGAACAACCCCTTTCCATCCAGCAAGTTTTGAGTTAAATCTATCCACCAGCTTATTCTAGAAAGAATCCTCAGGCTTAATACACAGAGGAAGCCCCAAATAAGAAGAGGGAAGCTCAGAGATTTTGCATCCAAGAATTATTTCAATCCTTAGTTGCCTTTGAACATGGGTGTTGATGAAGAATAAAGAACTTTTATCCCAATTAATTTTTTGACCAGAGGCAGATTCATAAGTATTCAACACCTTCTTCATATTTTTAGCTTCCAAGATGGAAGCTTCCCCCATGGTAATTGAATCATCAACAAACTATTCGTGAGAACAAGTGACATTGGATGAAGATGGTTTTAGACCCCTAAGATTGTCATCTTCCACATTTTTAAGAATAAATCTACCCGGGCATTCAACTAAAATAGTAAACAAGATAGGGGATATGGGGTCCCCCCGTCTAAGACCTCTAGAGCTTTTGAAGAAACTAGACGGGGATCCATTGACAATAACAACAAAAGAGGAAGTTTCCATAAGTTGAGAACAAAGCTAAATAAATTTTTCTCCAAAACCAAACGCTTTCATTATCCTAAGGAGAAACTACTAGTTCACTCTATCAAAAGCTTTATCCATGTCTAACTTCAGGAAGAGACCCTGGTTATTCGCAGCTTTCAAGGAGTGGATATTTTCATGAACTAAGATGATGGAATGCAGAATCTGTTTGCTAGGGACAAAGCCATTCTGCTGGACGGAATAAATTCTAGGAAGAATTTCCAGCATCCTGGTAGTAAGAACCTTAGATAAAATCTTGTACACAGAATTACACAGGCTAATAGGTTTAAACTTATTGAGAGAGTCAGCACTAGGGATCTTCGAAATGAGGACAATGAAGGTAGCATTTAGTTCCTTTAGGAGCCTTCTAGAGCCAAAGAATTCTTTTACACCATTGCTAATGTCAGCCTCCACAATGTGCTAGAAATTTTGGAAGAAAAACATTGGAAAATCCCTCCCCGGTTTGTTATATTTATAGGAAATTACTATTTTGCATTCAATATTTCTTCCTTAATCATATTTACGTAATTCCATTTCGTGATACAATTTATCTTTTACCTTGATTATTTATTCTTAATTCTTTCCCATTTATTAATCATAATATTAAATATCCTTTTTGAAACATACTTTAAATAAGATCTTCTACAGATACATTTGTTAACAAAAATTATAATCTTTTTCTTTTTCTTTTTATTTAAGCTATTCTACATTGACATTTATTGACACAAAACTAAATAAATAAATAAATAAATAAATAAATAAATAAAGAAAGAAAGAAACTAGTGGGTTTTGAACTCACAACCTAAAGTGCCCAACTAAAAGCTTTTACCGCTACACCAATGGTTTGCATGTGAAATAAAGCAAGAGAAAACATTTATTAATTATGATATTGCCAGATACATTAACTTTATGCTACATTATTTTGTGGGAGAATACAACAAGTTAGTCAAAAGTTATGGTCTCTGTGGACACTCAAAATTGGTCATCACTCCTACGTCGCTAACCTAATTTTTAACATGTCTTTTATGTCGCATTTGATTTTTATCATATGTTGACATTGTGTCATTCTTCAGGTTTTGATTCATTTCAAATCCAACCCTAATTGATCTTGTTCATTTGCATTTGGTTCTAAATCATTATGATTGGCATTTTATCATTTTTAAATCATTCGAATTGGTCTCATCTTGACAATTAGACTTAATTCCCTCTTTGTTGATAATTAATCAATAATTAATTATCAACCTCATTATCAATCAATTTCAATCGGTTCTCTGTGACACTCTATCAACTTTTCATGTTATCAATCAATCTTATCAATCTCTTATCAAAATCATTATCAATCTTGGGTCTTTTTCGATATTTATCGTATTTTGTTGTCAACCTCAATTGTCATTAATTTTAAAACAATTAGCCAATCAATCATCACTATTAGGACCTAATTCAGTAATCGGGTTGGTATCTTAAATTATTCAAATCATTTCCCATAGGTTGATTAATTAAATAATTATTCAACTCTTTTGTTAATGTGTCCTTTTTTGAATAAATAAATTTATATTTATTTATTCACCCTCTTTGTCCATGTCACAATTAATATTTTTATATATTAATTGGCTATTTTGAGCTATGATTGGAATTAATAATTTTAAATTATTAATTCCACCTCATTCAAGTTTAAATGGAATATTTGGAGTGCAAATAGAAACTTCCATTTTCTTTTTGATTTAACTCCTTTTTCTCTTCACTTCTATTGGCAATTTCCCTTTTTACTCATTCTAATGGAAATTTCCCTTTTAACTCATTCTTGCACGAAATCTCAACCGTTGGATTGAGTTGATCTTGTCTGTTCAATGTAATTTCAAAAGTTTAAATTGAGCTCTCATTGCTCATTTTCAACAACCATGCTTCCAGTATCCTTATGCTGCCTAAATCATTTTGCTATCATCTCATCATCTTGCTTTCAATATGTTAGCACATATTTTTGAAAAATATTATGTGCTATTTATTTGATGTTTTATATGTACATTTTCATCATAAGAGCATTTATTGCTAGATTATATGTGCAGGAGGCATGTTGCAGTATTAGAAAGATCCTAATATGACCTATTTTCAAAATTGGACAAGTACTTCTAGGGCATGCTAAGGGTTGGCACTGAATAAGGACTACATGAGGAAATTTCATCATAATAGTATTGGGATCCTTATAAGGCATTCTTTGGGCCTATGTGATAGACTTTTTCATTTATCAGCACATATGAAGTTTCCATGAAAGGTTGCAAGTGCAAATGATATATGAAGACGAGCTTGATTAGCATAATTGTCAAATTTGAGCTATCGACATAAGTTACCCTGACAAGACCGACTAGCATAAACAATGAAAGAACCTATCGACATGACCTAGACAGACCACTTTGAATGAGAACCAAAAGAAAGTTCAAAAGGAGGGTTTCATCGGCGTAACATTCACTATCGGGGGAATGAGAAAAATGTTATGTCGATAGCCGATGAGGTTATCGGTATAACTTACACCGATGAAGGAGAATGCAAAGTAGAGATCGATAATGTCATTAGGTCATCGAAAAATATCATTTCATGCTACCTCGATACCTGATGGGCTAGGTGGAAAAGGTGGTGTCATCGACATGACTTACTCTGATGAGGCAATACCAAAAGGTGGAAAATACTAAGTTATCAGGATAACTTAAACCATCGGTGAAAGGTGTTTTAGGTTACGCCAATACCTGATGAAGAGGAAAAATTGGGCACGGAGAAGGAGAGTTGATCGGGATGAGTTACATCGATTGAAGACCAAGTCATCGGGATATCATCGCCTCATCGGGAGAAGACACTTTTTGTTACACCAACACCTAATGAAAAAGCAAAGATAGGTGTGATCAAGGACATCTCATCAGGGAGACGTATGCCGATAGACCAGAGCAATAAAAGATACATAAGTGCGAAGGTGATGACATCGCGTCATCAGAGAAACATAAAGTGATTTGTTTCGATGCCCGATAAGATGACCCAATGTAACAAATTAGATGCAGACCATGAACGAGGACTGATCAGGATAACTTAAACCATCAGAGGAGTGTATTTAGAGTTATGTCGATACCCGATGGGCAAAATTCCACAAAGGAAAAGGAGGGTATATCGGAATGACCTATGCCAATGAGATATAAAGGTAAAGATAAAGCCTAGCTAGAAGGCAAAGCCATTGGGGAAGTTATAACCATCAGAATTATAACAAATGAGCTAAGCCGATACCCGATGGAGTGATCAGTGAGACCTATTCCGATGAAAAGGATGGGTGGGGCCAAGTGATTGAATTATCGGGAGGAGTTATGACGAATAGCCATTGAAAAATCAGATCTTAACTAATCCACTCGCCATTATTAATATAGGCAATAGATAGCTCTGTGCTTACATGAGGTGAATCACAACACCATTTCAATTGAGTAAATGCTCCTGAAGTATCAAATTTATATATAGAAGCTTGTATAAGGCATTGGCATAGAAAACTAAAGCAAACAAAGAGATTGGAATGAAATTAAGCTACAAAAATTTGAATTTCAGTAAAGATTGAGGTATTCAGACATGGAGGGTTCTTGTTCAAAAGGAAAGAGAAAGGTCACCGAGGTTTCTGGGAGCGCGTCAAAGAGGTCTAAAGGTGGAGAGGGTGCACAGAGGCAAAAATTAAATCAAGACATGATTGATCAAATGAGCTCATCATTAGACAAATCCCGGAGATCTAAGGCTAACCTGCCCATCCGTGACCAGTTAGAAGATGATTTCAAGGAAATTGGTGATGACTGGACCAAGATTAGAAATCACGAGTTGTTCTTGTATCATTATTTGAGGAGGAGTAAGCCGACCCCAATCTTAAACCCATGAACAACTTGATTGGGTAAACTTGTGGTTCCTAACGTCTTTGTGAATGTCCAATTGATGAAAACATTGGCTAGGGCTTGCAATGCCACAAAAAGATGTATTCAATTGCCTAATGGCAATGCATTCATCTGTCTCTTAGTAGCCATCATTCAGGAGGTTTTTTTATCTTGGTCTGGAATCTGATGTACCTCTGTCTTTTGAAAAATTAGAAGAAGAGTATACAAAGATGGACACTGTGTACAATGGGTGGAATTTGGCCATGCATAAGGTTGAGAAAGGAAAGTTGACAAATGAAGACGGGCCCCCATTTGACATCATCATTTTCAAACAATATCTACAATATACATATATGACGTGCAACCAAGTGGGAGGAGTTGAGGTTCCAGATGTAGCTTGGGTAGGACCTTTGGTTCTTGTTGCTGATACACAAATGCATGAGCCGAGACAATTTGACTATGCTACTTACATTGTTGAGAAGATGCATGAGGGTTTATTAAGCCTTCATAACAACCCTGACAAATCTTTTAAGTTTTACTCTTTATTAATGCATATTGTCTTGTTTTATGGACGATTCAGGGGGCTTTGGCCTGAGGAATTAAAGCTAAATATTCACGGCAAGGATGGACAAGAGCATCTTGTACAATTATGGGTGTCACTGTGGGATTCTCGGTTCATGAGATCTCACTATGTCAAATTTGAAGAATTATTTGTGCAACCATTATACAGAGCTTTTGGGGTTTTTTTTGATGGGTCATTTTCAAAAGAAATCAAAAGATTTCTTAGACCCCATGAGCATGGGGATATCAGGCTTAATCACAATTGGGGCGACTAGTATGTATGCCAGGACTTCACATATGTTAGAGTGTTTTGATTTGAAGGTGCACCTTATGTACTACCAAAGTCTATACCTGATAGAATTTCCTACCTGGAGATTGTGAGACAAATGAGTGTCTCTAATGCACAACATTTTGGGGGTGCCCACAAGCAAGTTTTCTTGCCCGAGATTTTACATTTTGGTGATTTCACTATTATATCTACAAAGGCATATGAAATCATTGAAAAGAAGTTAATAGAAGATTATAACCTCTATGAGTACACAAGCCGAAGGAATTATGACCTGGAGGGGTATATCCACTAGAGTAGAAAGGGCAAAATCTGGGCGATTATTTTCATGAGCACGTTGAAGCCTTGGATATCTTTAGAAACAAGAAATATGAGGAGGCTATGCAGATCTTTCAAGATTTGGACCAGAGACTTGAAGAAAAAAGACAAAAACCGCAAGAGATGAAAGAAGAAGAAGAAGCCGAGAGTGAGTCAGGAGAGAATGAGGCTATTTCAAGATTTAGGATGCCTGAAAGGGAGGAGGAGCCTGAAGCACAGGACCTAACTATTGTGAGGATAAATGCTGATGTTGATGTTAGGTTATAAGAGAACACTTCTTTTGTGTCTAATGATGAATTCATCAAATCAAAGGAGTTTAAATCATTCTTATATCACTTCAAAGGAAAGAAGCTAAGAGAAGCCATGCCTGATGTAACACCAGAAAATGAGGCAGAGATGCTTCGAAAACTGAAGGCAGAAATAAATGCAGAGTTGGAAGGCATGACCCCTCAAAGGGGAAGGCAACTCCTTACAAAAGCATGAATAATTCTTTTCCCAGGCTGGGACCTTAGTGTGTCCTTCATTTTTGACAGCTTATTACATTTGGATAAGAAGGATTTCAAATTAGATATCCAAGGTGTAGATGAAATTTTTTATTGGATCAAGATATGATCTAGATAATGAGGCCATGATTTTATGGGTACTTTATCCCCCAAATAAGAGGCCGAAGATCATAGATGTGGACAAAGCTTTTGGACACATGATGAAGTTGAAGGTCAGTGAAGTGGATCCCATGATCACATCAGATATGGGAGTTGATATTTCAAAGTTGAATAAAGCACAAATGAAAATGTTGGTAAAAGAAGAAGGAAAGTACAAATCATTGAATGAGGAGCTTTTGAGAAGTAGGGGCCAACCTATACCCCAAATAGCATATGAGTCCAAACTGAAAAAGAAGTGCGAAGAATTGCACAAAGAAAATAAAAAGTTGAAGGAAAGAATGTAGAGCATAAGAAAAGACACAACATGTGTCCTACTGTCTAAACGATTCAATAATCTGCAAAAAATTCTGGATTGTTTACCAGAGAAACATGGAAATCATAGTGTCACACCAAAGGATCTTTGATAGGTTAAACATGTTACTATAGGACTAGAAACTGAGTGACAAAATAATCAATAAGGTAAAAAAATTGATTGACACTCATCAAGGATTCACAGTAGAGTTGAATATTGAATATGAGGAATGTAAAGGGATTGTTAATCATGGATTTCCAAGCGTGGTAGATGATACAGGGGTTATAAAGGATAAACACCAGTGGATTACTGAATGCAGATCTCTACTCAGTTCAGCCCTTAGTGTTGCCCGTGCAGATACGTTGGATATGAATGAAACTGGGGAACAAGTTGTGAGTTTTGTTACAACAAAGATAGCGGTCAGAGACATTATCTTCAACGCTTGCACATATAAAGATGAAGGATATCTTCGACATATCCAGAAATGTGGTCAGCAGTTGGATGAAAAGAATTAGTCTATGTCATTGTAATTTATTTTGTTTATAGCAATTTGGGAGTCAATTAGGTTTCTGTTAGTTTTAGTTTGTACTAATGAAAGGGTGTGTCCTTTCATTCATATCTTTTGAGTCATATATATAGAGAGAGTCATTTTGTATTCTAGGGGGAGGACGTAATAAAATTGTTATCTTTTAGATGGTTTGTTGGAACCACTGGTGTTATGTAAAGCAGGTCTATAGAAATGAAAATCCATTTTGTGCAAGCAAGTGTATCATGAAGTATCTGTGAGTCTGCAGTTTTTGTACACCCATTATTCCAAGAAATTAATATACAGGATTCATTGTTTCTATCTTCAAACCGTTTTATGTTATATGATATTTATGAGTTAAAATCCTTTGGATAAATCTGAATAAGGTTTGTTGTAGTGTTCTGTCACTTGTTGTTATATAAATAACATAATTATTTTTGTTCTTATAACATACATTGAAGATATCGTAGTGATAATCTTGCATACTTGTGAGTTTTCTCAAACTGTCTCCAAGGACCAAAAATATTTGTCCATTAAGTAACATGTAAATTGTCAGATAAGGCACTAGTTTGTTATTAGTTTCCTATGAGTAAATTTGGTGTGCACAAAGTCCTCACCAAAGAAAAATATTAATAGTTTCTACTAGCATTGTTCTTTCATAATCACTCAAGGTTTCAACAACATTCTTTTATAAGCTTTGTTCATATTCAATTATACTCAAGTTTTTTATATTAAAACAAGTTAAAAGCATATCATAAAACACAGTTGCGGGAAACAGTTTGCCATTTCTGTAAATAGTTAGATTCAATAAATTCACTATAAAGAAATCTCTTTATGATTTGGAGATTGGGGTATACCCACCTAGGTCTAGTGGAGCCTAAAGTGCAGAGGAATTTGGTCTTTGACCATTCTTGTTCATTGGCCAAGGCTAATTGGATCAGTTAGGGATTTGACAAGTCCCTTTGATTTCCAATCTGTGGTTTTGGGAGCCAACACAATACACTTGCTTTGTAGGTGAGACCCACAACAATATGAAAGGAGAAAGATGAACAATGGAGGTCAATGAAGGGAACATCTGGTTTGTGTTATTTTGAATGTTTTATCTTTATTCCTTTATTGAGTGTATTAGGATTTGATTTCATTGCAATTTAGGTTTGTGGTTTCCTAATCTATTGCTTTGATGCTTATTCTAAATTTCCTAGTTACAGTCTCTAATACAGATAAAAAAATCATGACTGGTACATAATAGACCATTCCTAGATAAGATTGAATATAGAGAAGGCAGCGATAAACTATCTATTGGAGGTAATTAATTTATGAGATAATGCTGCCAAATAGTCATGGTATCACAAAACCAGAAACACAGGTTCATGTAAATCAACACTTCATGTCTATATAACAATCAATCACAATAATCTCATGGAAGGAAAAAGAGTTACATAGAGGTGTCAATACCATGGGAAAATATATTTAATACTCAACAAATAGATTCAATAATGGGTTTTCAATGCTATCACAAAGAGATTGATTCATTGTTATACAGAGGAGCAAAAATGATAGAATTTCTAATGTTTTTATCAAATCTATAAATTTGGCATTCTGAATTGAAACAAAATAATTACCAACCCCTAGAGTCGACTAGAGTAAAATATATCAAAAAACAAATCAATCACCTACTAAAACTGAAATATGTTTCTTTTTAAATCAATAAGATTTGTGAGCCAAAAATCAATTCATAGAAACTAATTCATAGAGTGCGATTTTGTGCAGGAAAAAACTCTTCAAGAAAAATCGCTAATGAGAAAAAAGAAGAGTGAGGGGGGGATTAACAATAACCCAATTTTTTTTACCTTGCAACCACGTGGGAAGGAGAGGGATGAAACTAAAATATTTGACCCAAGAAGTAAGTTGCATAAATAATCGACAGTCATAGAGTGTTTTCAAGGAAAGATCTTCAACAAAGTCAAGTAATCAAAATCGATGCAGAGATAAACCTTGCAAAATTGATACTGATGAGAGGAGAGGAGGTGTGGTCTTCTCTGTGCCACAAGAGTCGAACTATCCAAATCACCCTTGGTAGCCAATAAAACAAATTCCCGAATAGAAATAATTGCCAACTCCCAGCAAAACACAGTAAAGAATGATACTTTGTGCCAAAAAAATCAATTTGGCTAATTTATCTAGAATTGACTAGCAGAAAGTAGTCCTCAACAATGAAAGTGGTGGGGCGGGGGGGCATCCATTTTCTCCTACTACCAGGAATGGGGGAAAGGAGGCACATCTCCACTTCGGGTCTTAAGAGTTATCTATGGGGGTATCGACCCACCCAATCTATCACATCCAAAGCAACCTCTCGTAGCTGCGCTCACCTAGGTTATTCTCTTCGGATGCAGGAGTGAAGCCATCTTTGGAAGTGGCCAACGTTGGGTCGAAATGGATTTCCAATCTTGGATTTTTCTCTCTACAATGGTATCTCCCCTTTGTTTAAAACTTCCCTAGGCTTAAAAAAAATCGCTCCATGAAGTATGGATCTCAATGGATAGAGACATGAGAGAATGGGGAGTTGAAGTGAGGAAAACTGAATTATATTAGCCAGTTATGAATGCAAATTGAGAGTTGGACTGGATTCATGAAGTTCATCTCCATTTTTTAACTCGTGTTAAATTTACAAACATGTTTAATTTCAAATTTTAATAATTTTAACTGTTGAAAATCTTAAATTCAAATTTATTTAATATTTTTTTCAATAAAAGTGGATTATTCCACTAAACTTTTTTATTAATATTTTTTTATTTTTTACACAGGATTCAAAGACCATACTAGAGGAAAGAACCCTGGGAAGAAAACCTCCGGTCATAGCTCATAAAATAAACCTATAGTATCTAACGGATTAGTTTATACACCCCGCCCAAAACCACATACAAAATGCGGTCACAACACATATAATATCAGTTTTGCATAGAGCCCATATGACAATTTGCCAAAAAAACCCATCGGATAATTTTCAAATGTAGACTCCACAGCTGCTATCAATGGAAGAAGACAAAATTTTCCAAAGCCCTGTGCCACATCCCATGAGCCAAAAACCTTCCTGCCAAAAAAGAAAGTATCAAAAAACCTTTGGAAAAACACTATTGTATCAAATACCATGAGCTTGAACTTTCCTCCAGACAACGAACATGAATACTTGAAATGAAAGGGGAAAGCGTGAATAATTATCATCATAAAATTTTACATTGTTACTCAAGAAAATCATATGACTATTGCTGCAAACCTTCCCATACCCTAGACGGAATTTCCTCAAAACCCACCTCTCGCTGATTAGCATTGCTATCAATGGCTAAATTTGCCAAATAATCTGCAATATTATTAACTTCTCTGTAACAATGGGATACCAAGAAAGATTCAAACAATTCTAATATTTATAAAATGGGATCAAGTATATACTGCAAATTCCAACAATTCTATTTCTTTTTCATAACACATTGAATAATCACCATAGAATCACCGTCAATTATTAAGTCCTTAATTCCCAAAGAGATTGCCATATCCAATCCAAAAGACAAAGCATGAAATTTTGCATAATTGTTAGTTTTAAAACCAATAGCATGACACTTAGCTTGAATAACATTTGCATTGTGATCATAAATTACCATGCCTACCCCAGCCGACCTAGGGTTACCATGGGAGGCCCCATCAAAATTCAGTTTAAAGTGCCCCTGTGGACAAGGTTTCTATCTAGCAGAGTATCTCTTACCTATTGCATCATTCTTTTTTAAAATTGAACCATGAGAGGGTAAAACTGATAGTAGCTTCCAAACTCTAGTATCTCTACTATCCCAATGCGAAAAAGAAGTAAGATTTTCCAAATTCTTATAATAACCGACAAAGCAACCTCAGAGATTGAAGACTCAATTTTTAATAGAACCTCAGACACAGGAGACCTTGTTTTTTTAAATATCTTTTTATTTCTCGCTAGCCAAACATTTCAAATCACAATAGATGGAGATATGATCCAAAGGCATGCATAAAAAGATGAGGCAAACATAAAGGGCCAAGATCTAAAATGGGAAATAAGATCCTTACTAATAACAAAGGATACATTAAACTTCTCAAACAACCACTGCCAACATTCATAAGCATAATCACAATGTAGGAACAGGTGTGAAGAAGATTCCAATTTTTTGTTACAAAGGACACATGGGAAAACAACAGTAATACCAAGCCTATCTAGTCTCATACCTGTAAGGACTCTGTCTTGAATTGCCAACCAAGCAAAGGCTCCAGCTTTAGGAAGACAAGCCGGATGCCAAAACAACTTATAAGGCCAAGAAGATAAATCTTTAGCAACCATAAGAGAGTTGTAATCATCTTTAACAATGTACTTACCAGAAATATTCTTTGTCCAAATAAGTTCATCCTCAAAATCAGAAAGAAATACAATTCTATCCCCCAAAATCTTCACAAAACCTAATTTCATGCTTTGATCAACATCTAAGAAATCATTCGACTTCCATCTAGCTAGCTTAAGGGGTCCACTAGTCACAATTTCAAAATAATCTGCTACAAAAACACCCCAAAGGGAGGAAAGAATAGTAATTAGAGGAGACCAATCCCTAATATTCACCAAAGGTGTGTGTCCATTCCATACTTCATCTCAGAATCTGACCTTTCTACCATTATGAACAATCCATGAGAGATGAGGCAAAATAACTGATCTACATTTACAAAGGAAATTCTAAATAGCAGAACCCAAAGGCAAATTTGAGACTTTAAAAATGTACTCTCTCGGTCCATTATTTAAATATTTGGCAAACATAATCTGTGCCCATAAGGAGCTAGGCTTGTCATATAATTTCCAAACCAACTTAGCACCTAAGGCTAAA
The DNA here is from genome assembly GCF_030272615.1 of Cryptomeria japonica. Taxonomy (NCBI): domain Eukaryota; kingdom Viridiplantae; phylum Streptophyta; class Pinopsida; order Cupressales; family Cupressaceae; genus Cryptomeria; species Cryptomeria japonica. The sequence continues at coordinate 319,504,122 of NC_081407.1, forward strand.
TTCTGATTCTCCAGACTTTGAATTCCTGTTCCCCCAAGTTTCTTAGGCAAACATAGCTTATCCCATGCAAGTAAATTGATTTTAATATGTAATTAATCTTATTTAATCATTATTATTTGTGTGTGTTGTGCACATGTTACATCCTGTAAGTTACTGTTGATGAACTAGGAGACCCCTCCTCGATCATATGTCTGCCTTCGACGGTTGATCTTGCATCCACTTCACAATCGATGAAATTGTCAAATCATCATATATAAAAGTTCATAACATAATTAACATTATATTAAAAATGTCATCAATAGCATTAAACAACATCATCACATTAATAATTTATCACACAAAAATAATAGAATTGTCAAGTATCATCATTATTTCAATGTCTAATGAAATAAATTAATGTAAAAATTAATAGCCTAGAGGGGTTGTGACATTGGTTTAGTTTATTCTAGCTGCAATGTAACAAAATAAATCTTAGTTTCTCTTAAAATAAAACTTCTACTATATATTACCTTTCGTGCAACAAGATCCCAAAGCTTGTATCCATTCACACCATAATTGTACTTGATGAATATACATTTTATAGCCTTGTCCTCCAACTTTGTTCACTTCTCCTTTGACACATGTGCATATGCCTCACAATTGTTAGGATTCCCAAAGATACTGAGAGGGGGGGGGGGTGTGTGGGTGAATCAGTATCTAACCGGTTGTGAGATTTTTTGAACTTATTTAGTATTTTGCATTCCAAAACAATGTACCGGTAAACAAGAATTAATGCAGTAAATATGAACAATAAAGACAAAATAGAAAGTACACCATAACACAAGATTTTTGGCGAGGAAACCTGGTGTGGGAAAAACCTCGGTGGGATTTGTGACCCACAATATTCACTCACCGGCCAATGAATGTATATTACTTAATGAGGTGCCTACACATGCAGGAAGGCCAACTGCCTAGAGCTCACTGCTCAAATACAAAAGGAAGTCTCACTGACTTACAAAATGGATTATGAGAATCCAATATAATGTACTGCTATAAAAGGCATTTGCTATGCCAGGTTCAGTACCGGTTTAAGCTAATACAATAACCATAAACCTTACTACAGAATCTGCCTTTATATTCTCTCTACATATCTATCTTATCATATATATCTCACACACAATGATCTACAAGATCTCATACTTATATATGAGTCTTATTACAATATTCCATGTCAGCTTACAAAAGATATTACAATTAAATACAAAATACAATAATCAGAATATTGTTGGTTAGGGTGTCGGTAAACATTATTGTTGCTGTCGATGTACTATCTGTCGGTGTAGAGTCTATTGATGTCGGTGCTTGCCGGTGCCATAATATTGCAAGGTTGCCATCAATGACAACACCTTCAATCACCTACAATTTGGAGTGTGTAATACCAACAACAACAAAAAACTCTAAGATGTTTCAATGAAGGTTTATGAATCGACCATGCCTCCATAGGCATTTTATCAATAAGAGAAGATGTAGGAAACCTATTAGTTAGTAGAAAGCAATGACAATAGCTTCAGTGAAATTATTTTTATTTTAGATCAACACCATTTACCATACTCCTAGCCTTCTTTATCAGTGCCTTATTCATTATTTCTACAACTCTATTCTACTATGGAGAATATAAAGTTGTCTTATGTCTATGAATGCCACAATCTTGATATAACCTATCAAAATAATTTGATAAAAAACCACTACCATTAACAACCTCAAACATTTCATTTTCTTTCCATTCTGCAACTCAACAATTTCTTTAATTTTTTTAAATCGACTGAAAACTTTAAATTTACTCTTTAAATAATAGACACATGTCCTTTTGCTATAATCACCAATAAATTAAATATAATATGTTGAATTTACAATAGAAGGAACATCTAAAAGACCAAACACATTAGAATGAATACGATTTAACATACCCAAAAAAATTATGAGAAGAACTAAAAAATCAAGATTACAATCATTCAAACCTTCAACAAGGTTTTCATTTTTCAAGGTTCTTAGATCCTTTTCTCCAATGTGACAAGTATTCGGTGTCATAACATAGTCTTATCTATAGGTAACTTTAATCTAGAAGAAATAGAACCTATAGGTACCCAAAATCCTTGACCATCTATTAAAGGTGAAACCCTCACCTCTTCCAATAAATTATTTGCATATTTAATTTTCATAGAAGCAATATTACACTCAACAGTGTATTTGTCTAGCTTATACAAAGTGGAAAAGTTGACGCCTATGACAATCACAATATGCATCTCTAATAATTTTGCATTCTTCATCAGAAAAGACTACTTGCACACCCGCATCTATTAGCTTGCTCATAGATAACAAATTTTGTGCTAGTCCAGGGATATGCAACACACCATTAGTCTTTTTTATTCTACCATTAGGAAACCTAATTCTAAATTTACCACAATAAACAATATTTAAATGAGAATCATCACCCAATTACACCTTACCTCCATCAAATTTTTCATATTTAGGAAAATCAATCTCTATTAGAGGCCACATGAAAAGATGCACTTGATTCAATTGACCATGCATTATTACTTGCATAAGTGGCCAAAGTTGCAATGAATGAATCACCATCTTCCTTCTTGAACTTATAATCAAAACCAAAATTCTTATTTTTCTTCTTCTTTTCTTCTTTGCACTCCTTACAAAAGTGTCTAGGCATACCACAAGTCCAACAAAAAAACCTTGGACTTTCTAGGATATTTGGATCTCCCATGGACTTGGATTTATTACACTTCTCATTCTTCTTTCCTTTTTTCCTTAGGTTTTCCATGAACATTTAGGGTCTCCTTAGCATTGATGGATACCTCCCTCCTCATCTCTTTAGAAAGAAACAAACCCACCACATCTTTAGTATTCAAAGAATAGAATTATTGACAATAGCTATACAAAGAGAATCCCACAAATCAGGAAAATAAAAAACCAAGATTTGATGCTTATCCTCCTCATCCATCTTGAAACTAAAAAATTCCAATTGAGCCACCAACATATTGAATGTTTCCAGGTGGTCTATAATTCATCCACCCTCTTCCATTCTCAAGGACTATAATTTATCCACCCTCTTCCATTCTCGATCTATTGATAGATTCTCCATCTTTAGCTTCCACATCTCAAAATTATTTCCAAAACATTTCTCCACTTATATTCTCCCTGATGAACTTGCCATCTAAAAATTCTTGTAGCATGATCACAAAGTATCTTTTGCACAAGCTCCCACTCAAATTTGGATTAGTTTAAAAATCCAATGTCTATAACTAAAACCAAAGGTGATCAAGCTCTTATACCACTTAAAAGGAAGTTAAGGTAGCGAAACAAATTCCTACACTAACCTTGAGAGGAGGGTTATGAATTTTTTTTAGAACTTTAGAACAATTTCAAAAGCTTTTAAAAAATAAACATAAATAGCATGCATACCACAACACAAAGATTTACATGGGAAAAACCCTTTCGAAAAAACCCTGAACACCAAAAGCCGCCCAATATATTATTCAAGAATTAACAATAGAATACAATATATTTGTAAATAATTCTTCTCAGAAAAGTATCACCATCAATAATATAGAGGTAGCTCAACATCTATAACACTCTTACACACAACCTCCATCTTGAGCACCTAATAAATAGGAGATACTATATATAAAAACGTGAAACGGTATTACAAAGTCATGAGCTAAAACCACCCAAAAATTGACACCTAGCTTATCTCCAATCCAATATGCCCTATGATGTGTCAAAACAAACACCAACATGTGTAACTCCCTTTTATAGCTCATTTATGTGTTCAATGCATTTTAATATTTTCCAATTCACAAGACCAAAATTTTAGAGGCCATAAATTTTGATCTAAGAGTTTGATTGATGAACCATTTGAAGTGTCAAAAAGATTGCAAAGCTCTCTATCAAGTTACAACCAACAATGCCAATTATGACCACATTTGGGCCCAAAAAATACCTCTAAGGCCTTAAAAGTTGACATAAATTTTAAATAAAATTTTCCAATACAAAAAACTTTACTATCTTTAAATCTAGACATGATCTTGCAACGAAATTTACCAACATGCTTATTTAAGCAATTCGTAACTTTGAGAACCTTTTTGGACCGATCCAGCTTAAATGTAAAATTACTATAAATAGCACCTTATGTAAATGCAAGGTTGAGACATCATTTTCCTAATACATAATAGGTACAAAATTCCTCAAGATTTTGATTTTTGTATACTATGTTTCATTATCTATTTTTTGATTATTTTATTTAAGTTGGAATGATTTTCAATTAGGGCTTTAAATTCACTTAAATTAGAGTAAACTTCACTTTTTTTTATTCTTCCATTAGGAAACCTAATTCTAAATTTACCACAATAAACAATGTTTAAATGAGAATCATCACCCAATTACACCTTACCTCCATCAAATTTTTCATATTCAGGAAAATCAATCTCTGTTAGAGGCCACATAAAAAGATGCACTTGATTCAATTGACCATGCATTATTACTTGCATGAGTGGCCAAAGTTGCAATGAATGAATCACCATCTTCCTTCTTGAACTTATAATCAAAACCAAAATTCTTATTTTTCTTCTTCTTTTCTTCTTTGCACTCCTTACAAAAGTGTCTAGGCATACTACAAGTCCAACAAAAAAACCTTGGACTTTCTAAGATATTTGGATCTCCCATGGACTTGGATTTATTACACTTCTCATTCTTCTTTCCTTTTTTCCTTAGGTTTTCCATGAACATTTAGGGTCTCCTTAGCATTGATGGATACCTCCTTCCTCATCTCTTTAGAAAGAAACAAACCCACCACATCTTTAGTATTCAAAAGAATAGAATTATTGACAATAGCTATACAAAGAGAATCCCACAAATCAGGAAAATAAAAAACCAAGATTTGATGCTTATCCTCCTCATCCATCTTGAAACTAACAAATGCCAATTAAGCCACCAACATATTGAATGTTTCCAGGTGGTCTATAATTCATCCACCTTCTTCCATTCTCAAGGACTATAATTTATCCACCCTCTTCCATTCTTGATCTATTGATAGATTCTCCATCTTTAGCTTCCACATCTCAAAATTATTTCCAAAAAATTTCTCCACTTATATTCTCCCTGATGAACTTTCCATCTAAAAATTCTTGCAGCATGACAAAATATCTTTTGCACAAGTTCCCACTCAAATTTGGATTAGTTAAAAAATCCAACGTCTATAACTAAAACCAAAGGTGATCAAGCTCTGATACCACTTAAAAGGAAGTTAAGGTAGTGAAACAAATTCCTACACTAACCTTGAGAGGAGGGTTATGAATTTTTTTAGAACTTTAGAACAATTTCAAAAGCTTTTAAAAAATAAACATAAATAGAATGCATACCACAACACAATGATTTACATGGGAAAAACCCTTTCAAAAAAACCCCGAACACCAAAAGCCGCCTAATATATTATTCAAGAATTAACAATAGAATATAATATATTTGTAAATAAATCTTCTAGAAAAGTATCACCATCAATAATATAGAGGTAGCTCAACATCTATAACACTCTTACACACAACCTCCATCTCAAGCACCTAATAAATAGGAGATACTATATATGAAAACGTGAAACAGTATTACAAAGTCATGAGCTAAAACCACCCAAAAAGTGACACCTAGCTTATCTCCAATCCAAGATGCCCTATGATGTGTCAAAACAAACACCAACACATGTAACTCCCTTTTATAGCTCATTTATGTGTTCAATGCATTTTAATATTTTCCAATTCACGAGACCAAACTTTTGGAGGCCATAAATTTTGATCTAAGAGTTTGATTGACGAACCATTTGAAGTGTCAAAAAGATTCCAAATCTCTCTATCAAGTTACAACCAGCTATGCCAATTATGACCACATTTGGGCCCAAAAAATACCTCTAAGGCCTTAAAAGTTGATATAAGTTTTAAATAAAATTTTCAAATACGAAAAACTTTACTATCTTCAAATCTAGACATGATCTTGCAACAAAATTTACCAACATGCTTATTTAAGCAATTCGTAACTTTGAGAACCTTTTTGGACCGATCCATGCTTAAATGTAAAATAACTATAAATAGTAACCTTATGTAAATGCAAGGTTGAGACATCATTTTCCTAATACATAATAGGTACAAAATTCCTCAAGATTTTGATTTTTGCATACTATGTTTCATTATCTATTTTTTGATTATTTTATTTAAGTTGGAATGATTTTCAATTAGGGCTTTAAATTCACTTAAATTAGAGTAAACTTCACTTTTTTTTAAGATAGTATGTGATGAGTGTTTAATCATGATACATTTTAATCATACTTTATGCTTTAAACTTCTAATATTGTGTGAACTAATATGCCTGGCGGCATACTTAAAACATGCATATTTACTCTTTTTTTCTATTATAGTCTGCTTATTAGGAGGAATATTAGAAATGGTATCTTCTAATTAAATATTTTACTTTTTGCTTATTTGCACGTATGGATGGTTAGTAATTAGAATAGTATTACTATGTTCTATTTTATCTTCATAAATGCATTTTAAAATGCGTTTTGAGTTAATAAGTAGATAAAGTTGAAAAGTCTAGTTTTGTTGCCACACTGAACATGACCACTCTTGATTGTTCCAAATAGAGAGATCCCCTTGATCTTCTCTAAATCTATTCTATCGAGGCTGTCTATGAGAGCTTCAACTTATATCTTAAGTTATTTAATTTCATGTTAAATCTTCTTCAGTTTGGTTTTGTAGTTGTTACTCTGTTTTAAGTGGGTAACTCTATTTTAAATTTGAATAAAGGATGTATAAATATTATGTAGTTCTCAGTGGAAAGTAGTAGAAAATATCAGTAAGTTAGCCAACAATAGAGTCTCATACTTTGTAATCAACAAGTTTGTTTCACTTCCTTTTGGAGGTAAATCTCAATGAAAATTCAAAGTTAATCCAAGAATCTTTGTCTTTCGGATCCCACCATTACAAGTGTGGTTGTCATTGGACTAAAAGATCGACCTATTAATGCCCGATACAACCACTATATTTATAGAATCTATAGGAGGCGGTTGAGCCATGTCACAAACCCGAGTGTTGTGCTGCACAACATAAGGAGACCAAGGGCACACACCTTGCAACACCCACCAGAGGAAGAGCACGGCCCGCTCGACTGAAGGGAGGTGATCCTTGTGTTGTTTCACTTTCATTTGAGTTTTGTACATTGAAATTTATTTTGTTCTATACAATTTAATGATGATAAGTTTTGAATAAATAGGAAGTTGATTACAGAAGTTGTAGTTATTCATTTTTTTATGCAGATAGTGTTTTGGTAGATGAATGTTAAAAAAATTCCAGTTTCACAACTTTGTTTGAATCCATTCAGTACATGCATTTCATTTTTACAATACTTGTTAAGGTGATGGATTTAAAATTAGGACAAGAACAAGAACATTGTTAAATTAACCCATGGAATTTAGTTGGTTTTATGTTTGTTAAATTAGACTTTATTTTTTGCAATCATAAGATAGATTTCATTTCACACAAGCTTAAAATAGATTTATTTCTCAGCACTTAGTTTAAGATTTGAATTCATAACAAGTTAGAAGTCATTTTAAGTTTCGATTAGATAATTCCATGGATAAATTTTGATTCTGTCCTATTCAAACTCTCGATATATGATCTGAAATCTTCTTTAAGATAGTTTAGTTTCATTAATTTAAATTTGCAAAGTGTCTTTGAGTCTTAAAACTCAGTCGAAAGAAAGAGCTCCTCATAGCTCCTGACAGAGCATGATCAAACCTAAGTCACTGTCTTACGATGGAAAACCCCCCAAAATTAAACATTTCCTTATCACAAACAATTTTTAGACACACCCCAGTTCGATATTAAAAATAATTTAAATTATGCAAGTTGTGACATCAACGACCTTTCTCACCAGTATGCCCATTTTAACTTGGTATTATCATCAACAAAGATTAGGGAATATATAAATCTACTAATAGATGAGATTTGTGAAGGTCCCATTAAGTAATTATTAATCAATTTTAGGATAAAGTATATCAAATCCATTGAATTCAAGATAAAATAGGAAAACTTTATATTTCTCATGAATATTCCTTTAACAAATAAGAAAATAATAATGTTTCTTAAATCAAAATATTATCGTAACTATTTAATTAATAATTGATATTTTCATTTGACTAAATAATTTATAGTTTGATATCTCTCTTGATGGAAGAATGGACTAAATCAAGCATGAACTTAGTAGTTTTCAAGAATTTTGAATTCTCATGCATAGATTCCAAGGGGTCATAATTCCCAATGTAAGAGAGAAATGCATCTCCAACTCTTCGTAAAATAATGAGAAATGCTTTTTATTTTTCTTGCAAAAAGAACTCCCTTGATTTGTATTAACACTTCTTCTAGTGGGAAATGTTAGTGCTCTATTCACAATAGATCATGAGCTTTTGATTACAGATTCAACCTCTAACTTAATTTTAAAAATATTATGATTAGTCTTGTTTAGCATATCTAATATATTAATTGTAATATTCTCTTGGAAACTCATTATAAATTCAATCAAAATTTAGATTGAAAACAAAATTTGAAATAATTTGAAGCCAAGGAAGCACAATATGAGTTATATATATATATATATATATATATCAATTTCTAGTTTTTCTCTGCCTATTGAATTCTATAAGGGTTCTTCTTCACCCCCTGCTTATGTCATTTATGTCTATCCTTCATGCCCCTATTATTTGGGGGTTGATTATGCCACCATGAACATTTAGGTCCCCTTTTAAGTGACTAGGAATACTTTTGGTAACATGTTACAAGTGGTGTGAAGTTTACAAGTTTGAGTTTAAAACATCAATGTTCCTATGCAACGATAATGGATTTTGGGTGCGTTTCATGCCCTCTACGGGATGAAATATGATCTCTCCTCAATGTAAAATCTTTTCCTATGGTTGTTTTTTGATAAGATGTTCTTGAAAATGAATATTTGAATTTGCATAGGATCTTATTTTATAGATTTCTTCCCTTATTAATACACACAACTAGAACTTGGATTCCTAGAAGCCTCTAATTGAAGAAAAGATTGAGTTGTCTCTTATGCCAAGAGATTTTTCATTGTATCTTTTGAATCTTCAAAGGACAAGTGTTTGGTCCTTATGGATATCAAGAGAGAATTCTCTCTTTGTATCTTTGAGTCAATCTTTAATCACCTCCTTCAACCCCCTCTTTGAACCTTTCAATATTAGAACTATGTGACTTTGGCTTCTAATTTCTATTCAATTCTAGGAAGATTCCTAATATAAGGTAATTGTCAATGCTATTGGTTGTTTCTTGAAGGTATAATCTACTAGTTTCTATATCTATCTCTACATTTGTCTATATTCTAGTGGATATTATTATCTCCAAGCCTCTTCACAAGGATATTGTTTTGATGGTAGTAGATAAGCCTTCGAATCAACCGATTAACTATCGAGGTCTCCCTTTTAGATGCAGATGATGATTTTACATTGGTCACTAAAGTTCTAATTTTTTATTCTCTTGGCACATAGGAATGATGAAGTGATGAAGGGATGCTCACAAAGGTAATTTGATCCTTTATTCTTTTGTTTCTCTATTTGATGTTTCTTCTTAGGGTAATGAGTCTTCTCAAGATGTTGGATATTCTATTCTCATTCCCCTTTTGATTATCAAGGGTCTTTGTTAGGAAATTGGTGTGACTCTAACAATTCCAACTCTTATTAGTGTGTCCCACTCACCTTACACTACAATTATTCAATATAAAGTCTCATCAACTTGAGCCTACATCTAATGCAATTATTTGACAGTCAGATACTATAGCTTGAGATATTCCACTTTGTTGTTACATTCATGGATGGGCCTTTCTTAGATTTGAAATATAAGGACTTTGAAAATAACATTTCTTAGAGAATTATTAAAATATGAAAGAAAGTTCTTCCAAAATTTCTCTCAATTTCATACTAGAATGAAGAGCATGAGATTGAATAGGGGTAAGTTCAAATTATTTTAGGCTAGATACTTGGATGCTCTTTTGTTTCATATAATTTGGATGTTGTGTTAGTTTATGCTGGGTATCTTGATTCTAGTTATGTCTTACTTCCATTTAGGAGGTCATTGTGTTAGTATTAGCTTATGAACTACTTTGTAATAAGATAAAGATCCTTATTTCATAATTTATCTAATAAAAATATTTCCTTCTAAAATCCGGTACCTTTTTTTTATAAAAATGATAATATAACCTAGAGCATATATATGTGCGCTACTTGGGGTGCATTCTTTTTCATCGTGCAAGTTCCAAGTGGGGTTTCTGGAATGACCCTTGGGCCACCATTTCGTCTATTGGGTAAAAAAATTTTAAACTGGTGAAGGTTCACAAAATATGTGTTTCATCGATAGCACTTGGGATAATATCTCTCAGAAGGAAAGATATGCTCCCTCCTAATTATAAGGGAAGAATCCCCCTTTATACAACAATTACTTTGTATTCTATCTACTTGATAACTTTACATTAATCCAAGGTACAATAACAACTGAGCTCTCTTTCTTCAAAACCATTTCTATCCAATTCTCTTTTAAGAATAGATTTCCCTTTACTAATTTGACTCAAAACTTGCAGTAATATTTTAAACTAATTTAACTAGGAAGTAAAGTGTCTGTGAAAGAACAAAGTCTTCTGTTACTTCCTCTTTTCTGAAAAGTGACCTAGGGACGGGAATTATGTACACTTAAGAACTCAAAGATTCTCTTATATACCGAACTCCTATCAACCACCATAACCCAAATATATTTTCAACTCAAAGACTTACAATATATTAAAAGATCTTCTACTCTAACCAGATAATTTGTATAGCACAAGGACTCTAGTTTTTACCTTTTCAATACAAATTCCTAGAGATAATTTTTAAAATCTTAAAGACTTAAAGCAACTTTCTCTCAACTAATTTCCAATTTTTGAATTTCCAAAGTAATATTTTTAAAGACTCAAAATCTCTTCAATGTTCAACACCAATAATTATATCCAACTTTAATCATTCAAGAACATATGATACTAATGACATAAGAACATTTATACGACATAAAAGATTGTACTCAAAACAAAGTTTGAATGCCAAGCTCTTCTCTTTCTTGATTAAATTGAAAATTTACAAAAATGAACACCAAGTTTCAATTTTCTCTTCGCTTTGGAAAAGTTTTGTTGCATAAACAAAGATGGAAAAAGACCCTTATTACAACAATAACCCTCATATATATAAAAGAGGGGTGCAACATGAAAATAGGAAATTATAACTAATTCTAAGACAAAGTCAAAAGAAGAGTTCAATTTGACTTAGGACTTGTGCACTCAACATGTGCACACGAGGAATTACAAAATTACACCTGTGGTGTCGATGGATAAAATGAAATGCCATTGGTAAAAAACATGAAAATGACTAAGTGTCATTTCCCTCAAGCCGAATCTCATTTTTGGAATTCCTCAAACTTCTACAAAGCATTCTTCATTTGAACTCCATGAGGTTCTTGAGTATTGTCGATGATGACTTTAACCTTGGTGATGGAATCTTCTAAGTTCTTGCAACACTTCTTATGTTTCTTTAGAAGTGAATCCAGAAAATCCAAGATGAACTGAAGATCCAACAACCCGTCCATTGAGAACAAAGATAAATCCTCCCTATTAACTTTGGTAGTCATGAGAAAGCTAAACTCTTTGATGATTTCATCCATATCAAACACCTTTTCATTCTCATCGAGGAAAGTACATGAAATATTGGAGATCTTATCAATGATCTCTTTCTTATTATTTGCACATTCTTTTAGGGCTTTCCTCATATCCTTGATTGGGCGCTCTAGAATATTCAATAGATACTAAAATGCCTCTTGTTGTTAAATGCACATGTGTCATGAAGGGATAACACTATTTTGAATGAGATCATTAGGATCATAGTCTTCAAACTTCAACCATGATACAAAATCTTTATCTCGTGTTTCAAGTTCTTGGGAGAAGACCTCTATGGTGTTATCTACACATGTCCTTACAACATCAAGATTGTTGGAAATGGTGTAGGCTGAACTTATGAGTCATGTTCCTTGGCTAACATTCGATCCATCCATTCTCCCATAGCTTTTCTACAAGATGCTACTTGTTCACCTCTTTTGTCTTGACCGGTTCATCTAAAGATGAGGTTATTGGTTCAACAACCTTTGAGGACTTAGTTACCTTGATCATAATTGAGGTGAGCTGCTCAATTCATTCCTTGAGTTGATCTTTTTTGGCCATGTATTCATCATATCTAGAGACTAGGGCCACCAAAGCCGTTTGAGTATCCTGCACCACAAAATCATGAGTTTTCTTTCCTAGCTCAATCCTACAAATCACGTGATTTGAATCTTGAGCCTAGACAATAAATACATATGGAGGAGGAACAACAACCTTGACATAATTTTTCTTATTGTTGTCAACCTTTACCATGTGAATGTTTTAGCTTTTTTGACAATTTTGGTTTTGGTAGGAACAAGTTGGCTAAAATCAAAGCCTTTAGGAGAGACGACTTGTTTCTTTCTCTTTGGCGCATTGGACATCATCCAAGGTGATAAAGTTGAATCATCATTATCACCTACAACCACATCCTAAGAGGGATTGATAGAGTCCTGAATGGTGGTGGTTACAATAGGAGAGGTCATGATAACTACATTAGTGGGATTTTCAAGAGATGATTCATTTGACCCAGGGGCCGAATCATTCATGGATTTGTCAAAATCATCTAGCATGGTTGTAGACACTTCAGACAATGTGAGAAAAGCTGAGAAGACATCCTCAATGTTGGCATGAGGTGTATCTAGAGCAAACTCACTAGCACTAGTGGAAGATACATGAATAGCACTTGAAGGGAAAATACATGTAACCACTGGAGGTTTAGACTCAGAAGTAGGAATAGGAGCTTGCAATGTAGATGAAGAAAGAGGTACTTGCGGTAAGGACTTATTTGCTTGTGGCAATTCTTCTTCATCAAATTCACCATGTTCCTAATCACCTTCTCCTTGAACTTCTTCCAATTGATCAACATCAATTTTTTCTTCATCAAGATGTTCACCTTCCACTTGTTCAATTGATAAATTTGACTCTCGCGTCTCATTAACATTAGAACTTGAAGGTTCTCCTTGGTCTTTCCCTTTCTTAGTTCCAACTATGAACTTTAGTTTGTGAGCCTTGGCTAGAGTAGTGGGATCCTATTTGTTCTTGGTTCTAATTTTTGATCTCCTTCCCATTGGGTCAACAATGTCATCATCAAAATCAAAAGAAAAGGGTTTCATTGGAACACCATGCAGAGTCAACCAAATATTGGTATTTGTACGAATACTTTGAAACCACTCCTTAATGGAAGTACATTCCTATTGTGACCATTGGATGAGAAACAAAGGAGTAGAGGAAACTATGTTCTTCTCATACATAGGATTTAAGATGTCCCCATCTTCCTCAAGATCATTGGGAACATCAACAAAACCAAAGTTTTTGATTTTCTCAATTATCAACCGACAATAGCTGGTCAAGTTTTCTTACATCATGCTCAGACCTACAATCAACCCAAACATCTTCAATTTGGTGCACAAGAACATATGCCTTTTTCAACTTATTTCTCATCCCCTTATTGTCCCAGCTTGTCGTTGTGTCAAAATATCGATCTATCAACATCTGATACAAACTGTAGAGATATGGATCACATGGGAGGCAATTAGTCCCTTTTCATGAATCCCAGAGGGAGCACAAACCATTTTATGAACAATCTCCCCCTTAGGATTATCCGAGGGGATTCAAACCCATGACCCAACACTCTGATACCATTTGTTGGCCCAACTTTTTGTTGCATCAAAAGACCGATCTATCAATGTCTGATACAAATTGTAGAGATATGGATCGCACGGGAGGTGGTTAGTCCCTTGTTACAAATCCCAAGGGGAGCGCTGACCATTTTGGCAACACTGTCTGTAGTCAAAGTCCTTTCTAACCTTAAAGAACCTCATGATGAATCTTCTCATCTCCTCTTCCATTGCTTTGGCTTTGTACATGGAGTTGATGGAATATCTACCAATGGTAAGAGAAAAATTTAGACCTATTTTTTGAGAACCTGATTCTGCCTCATGTAATGCATTCATTTGATGAGCTAGCTCCATCAATACAATCTATTAGAAGGATACCTAGGGAGCATGAAAGTCTCACTAGAAAAACAACCAACCCTGAGGTATGTCAAGATTGAGAATTGTAGGAACATGCATCCATATAGGTTCACCACCTCCCAAGCATGATCAAATACTCTTTTATTGTACAAATTCTTGCTCAACATAATCATATAATAATTGAAAATGCATCATTTACTCTTTGGAAATGACTATGACTATTCTGAAGAACCAACTAGGAATAGTATTTATGTACCTCAATTTGTCGCCTGTCGCTAGTTGTAGACAAACTAGGAAAATGTCTCATTGAAGCCGTAGTGTAGACCAAGTATGAAGTCATATAGAACTTGAGTGTGGTAGGTAACTTGGTGAGTTTCTCATAGATAACATCACTGGTTTGTTTTCCCCAAAATATCTTTTCTTTATTTTGTCTGATCACATGGATGTATTGATGCATCCATTTATAAAAAGTGTTGGAGGTGGGAAGACCTTTCAACCTGCTCAAAATAACTATCAAATCATTGACTTCTTCAATGAAGTCACATTTAAGAAGAGTCTTTGGCCATCTTGCAATGGTAGGTCTTGGGGTCTTGAGCCAGTTATCATTCATGTTCTTTTAGCACTTGTCACAATTTCTATCAAAATAGGCTATGGTCGATTGTATTGTGATATCAGTATATTTATCAATATCGGGACACTTAAAGATAAAACTGAAGAATTCCTCATCAAGCTTGATTAATTTTTTTCTGGCTTCATCCTTTACACTTCTACTGAATGGATCAAAGTGATTCACAACTACCATTACAAACTTAGGGTCCTGAGAAGACATGGGGAAAGCCGCTACCAAATGGATACTATTATTGATGATAGATTCCATCTAATGGTAGGAGGAAGGCTACTTAACTCTCTTTAAAAAATCAGATAAGTCAACATGACCTATTTCTGTATCTCTTATATGATCAATATTTGATGTGACTGAAAAAGGTGGAAAGACTAGATGAGGGTCTTTCTTTTTGAACTTCATCGCCCTCTTTCTTGGAGAATCTTATGTCATTGATATAACAATAACATTGAGAAAAAGGAAAATCATCAATATTATAATGATACAATTGATCACTCATTTTTTTCATTTGAATTGATCAATCTTTAAAAAAATGATGTATTTTAGGCCATTAGGGTTTCCAAAACCCTCTTTGATAACTTGATCTCCAAGGTAAATTGGATGCAAAATTTCAATTTACATGTGTGTGATAAGTGAATTTCAAGTTTATATGTTTAAAAAATTCACTGATGAAAAAGTGTGGATTAAGGTGTAATTCAGGTTTCTAAACCCTAATTGCACTTGGGAAGAACAAACTCAGGTGTAATTTAGGTTTAGAAACCCAAATTACGCTTGAAAAAGTGCAAATACAAAGTAGGTGTTGGGCAGGGTTGTAAACTTGCCAAACACCTAAGAGAACAAAAATGGTGTAGGTTAGGCTTCCAATCCCACATTACACCTTGGAAAAAAAGGCATCACGTTGGTGGAGGGAAGGCTTGAAAATTAGTCTTACACCTAGAAAAAAAAGAAGGGTGTCAGTGCTTGGCAGGGTTATAGACCTTCCATACATTGTGTATGGTGTATAATAGGCCTATGGCCCCATCAAACACCATGTATATGATATGAATAGCAATTAAGTATTCAATGAACAATGGTGGTGATGGTTGGGGTCGTAGATCTGCCACGCACCACAATGTGGTGTGTTGTGGGCCTACGACCCCGCCTAATACCATAATGGTTTGACAACAAAAGTGAATAAAGTATGGTGTGCGATGAAGTCATAGACCCATCAAACACCACAATATATGATGTGTGGCGGGCCTACGACCCCACCAAACACCAAAAAAAAAGAGTAGTACAGTGCGAAGCATACCGTATAGTGCAAAGCATATAACATAGGTGTGGGTCGGGATGGTAAACCCATCGAACACCATGATGAAATGTGGTGTTTGGTGGGTTTATAACCCCACCAGTACCACTGGTAAAAGATAGTGATAAGAAGGAAATACAAAATGTTGCTAGGGTTTGTTGACCCGAACGACATCACAATATATGATGTCATTCAATCCAGTAAACTCGAGCAATGCCATGATAAATGGACTGCAAAACATACAATACAAAAATCATTCAAAACAAGAAGGGTTTCGAAAACCCTAAAAAGAGGAATAATGGTAAATAAAACTCACCCGAGAAAAACAAGACAATTTGAGATGGTAAATCTTCCTCCATGCCCTCCAAGAAAATAGAGATAAAAAATAAGGGTAAAAGAATGAAGGATAAAATATTTATAATCAAGAAATAGACTCCTAAATGAAATCTACAAATGGGCATTTAACAACTCAAGTGTAATAAATAAGTACAAATCAGGTTTGTAAACCCGATTTGCACCTACAAGGTGTAAATTAGGTTTACAAACCCAATTTGTACCTAAAGGGGCAAAACAAATTAAAAGAGGTTTAAACCTGATTTACACCTGAAAGACACACTTGGTGTAAATTGGGTTTGTAAGCCCAATTTGCACCAAAATTTCACACTTAAGTGAAAAAGGATAAATAAGTAAAAAAAACACACTCATGATGATAAAACACCTCATAAAATGTGCATAGAGCATTACAATAAAAAATGAGCACAAAAATATGTGAGGCACCATGAAAATCGAGGATAACATCATCCAAGTGTTTAGTAGGGTTTTTAAGCGTTGGGGCTCCCCAGGTACGAAGTGTGGTTTTTTGAGTAGGGGCTTCGGGTGCATATTACTTTTTTGCGCAAGTGTCCAGTGGGGTTTTCTGGCACGACCCTCAAACTGCCTTTTCACCGAAGTGTTTGGTGGGGTTTTATGCATTAGGACTTCTCAGGTCCGAAGTGGGGTTTTTGGTGCACCCCTTGGGGCGCCTTTCTCTGTCCAAGTTTTGAGTCACTAACTCATTTGAGGTCAAAATCTAACGAAAGTAAAATAATTTAATGTGAGATTTTCATTTTTTTTAAATTGGTCCCGATGTTCGAAGAAATTTCAACGAATAATAATGTTTGTTGCTAGTTCGACGATATTTCGTCGAACACTTAAAGTCAACATGTTTCCAACGACTAGTATATGGTTGGTGCCACATTAATTTGTGGTTGACTGACGAGTATATGGTTTGATGCCCTAACCGGCTTTTCCAATATGTTTAATTACAGACCTATTTGATGATTCCAATTGGCACTTGAGGTTGACATAATATTGCGAGTAATCCAAACATTCCTCTACAGTCACTTGACAAGGAATTTTTATGTTGTTTTAGTCTTTGATTTGAAGGCCACTGCCAAACTGTCCCAAAAACAATGATAGTTACAATTTGGAAGTTTTCTTTTGTTAAGTGCAGTTGTCTCTCACTTTGTATTCATTTTAGAGAACCATGATTGTTATCACAAATGTACTATTACTTACTATATAGAGTTGTTTGATAATGACGAACACATGATGACTATTTAGGTTTGTCCTCATAGTAAAGTTTAAAAGTCTGACTTCTTCCAAATTTTGGAGTCTTCCATTGTTTATAGGCCTTAAGGACCTTTTGATCGTTGCCTCAAGTGCATTTAGACATCCATGAAAGTACCTTGACTCCCCTTGTGATCCATGTGGAAGGTGAACAATTGTAATGAGCATACAAAAGTTTGTAACTCTAATCCTTGACAGTATGTTCACAAACTTGATGGGGTGTTGTTACAAAACAAAAGCATATTGGAAAAGGTTGCATTGCAAGGTTTAATGTCTATGTTCCTAGAGTTTGATCCATGTGGAAAAATTCTGAATCCAAAGTTCATAGTCCTTGTCAAGGTGCATTGACATCATGAATGGATGTGTAAAGCAACATGTTTGAAGCATGGTTTCATTGTTCCCTATTGTCCTATTGATCAAGAGTATTGTTCCTTTGAAGAACATTTTGTTCATTTGTTCAAGCCTTGTATCCATGAAGTGGGCCTTGTTGTGTTAAATCCTGATGAGACATTGTGCCAAGAAGGCCTTGTGGGTGAGTTTGCTGATTGGAGCATTGTTTTGACAATTTATTTAAATATTCAAGCTTGGTAAAGAAAAATCATGTTAGATATGATTAGTACAGAACAAATGAAGAAACACTTTCTAGATTGTGGGCTACATTGAAAAGAAAGGGAGATGGGAAATATTATTGTCATTGCAATAAGTGCAAGGTCTTAAAAATGAGAAGACTTTAAATCACAACAACTGAGAAACATTGTAGGCATCATGGTCATGTTGAAGGCGAGCGTGATTATCATCCATTGGTAAGTTATTCATTGTATGTCTTTATATTGATTGAATTTGTAAATGTTTATATCATTTTAATATGATTATATATATATATATATATATAATTACTTGATCATGTTTTATTTGTGTCGATCATTATTATAAAGGTGGGGTGCCCTGGGGCAAATGATATGGATTATCATGGCCTGGAGAATGTGGATTTGCAAGTGCAGGAACATGGAGATGTGAATATTGAAGATGAAGTTAATAATCCTATAGAAGAAGATGATCATGTGCCAGAAAACACAATTGAAGATGATGGTATAAATACATTGATCCATGACACATTTAGTGGCGTAGTTGATCAAGATGATGATCGAGATGACTTTGATGATGTTCATGATTTACCTGTATGTGAGAAGGCATACGAGCTCCTTTATGAAGGCTCCCAAACAACTCTTCTCTTTGTTGTATTTTTGCTAGTGAATTTGAAGGTTATGAATGGTTTATCCAACATAGAAATCTCATAGATGTTAAGGTATGTTATATATGTCATCTTTTTTTCATCTATTATGTTGTTAGTTCATCACTAGTAAATAAAGGATAAAATATGTACCATTAATGTTCGTTATATTAATTAACAAATTATTATTTTTGTTGTAGATTGAAAGGTGAATTTTTATTACCACCATCAAATATTTTACCTTGCTCATACCAAGATTTATCTGCCATTATGAAAGATATTGGAATGGAGTATCAAGCAATAGATGCATGTCCCAGTGATCATATTATATATCATAAACAACATGAATTTGCAATAGAATTCCCAGAATGTCATATTAGTAGATATCAAACAGATCAACTAACAAAAAAGGTGGCTCGCAAGGTTCTTCGTTATATTCCCATTATTCCACGCATGCAATGGTTATTAAGGTGCGAAAGCTTAGTGCAATTTATGGATTACCATGCATGAAATACAAGTGGAGGTGACATTCTTCGAATGCCTGTAGATGGTTCTGCATTTAAGGATATGGAGGAAAAATGACCACACCTAACCTCATAATCTCAGGATTTCATTGGCAAGAGACGGTGTCAATCCATTTGGAGAGATGATATCTATTTAATCGGTGTGGCCTATTTTTGTTATCAACAATAACATTCCTCCATCGATGTCAACAAAAGATGGAGCACATAATGTTGACAATGATTGTTCCAAGTATTTTTTTACATCAATTTTCTTTAACATAGTAGCATGTCATTTGTCTTATTTGTTGCATAATGACATATATTTTTCATTTAATAGTCATGTAGATTAATTTATATATATATTGCAGTAAAATGGTTATAATAATTATGTAATGTTTATGTTCATTCAACTAGGTAAGTGACAAGTTAAAGATATGAATATATATATCGAGCATGTTATTGACGAGGTAATAAAGTTGTGGAATGGTGTCACTATTTATGACGTCTCTAGACCAATAGGACAAAGACAATTTCAATTCCATGCAATGCTTTTATGGACAATTCATGATGCCCCAGGGCTAACACATTTTTATGGTATGTCATAACGTTTGACTGCACTTTAATGATATTTAATTTTATAAAGTAGATTTCATGCATGTTTTTTAAATAATTTATTATTTATATATAGTTATAAAAATTGACATATTTAATCCAATTATATATGATATTGTAGGTCTTCAAACAAAGGGAAACTTTGCATGTCCAGTTTGTGGTCCAAAGAAGAAATCTCGTCATTTAGTAAGTTTAGGAAAGCATGTGTTTGATGAGTATAGGCATTTCCTCCACAAAAATCATAAGTATCAAACTACTGAAAAACATCTTTTTCTTTTCAATGGGAAAGAAGAGACTACATCAAAACCATGAAGAATGACACTTCGTCTATGGAAGTTGGAATATAATAAAATTAATCATCAAGGTTATACATTGGATCAAATTATTTATCTATCATATATGATATGTTTGGAATTGATATTTTTATATTGTGTTTTGCTGACTCATGTTGTAATTGAAAATGATTGTTGTTAATTTGTTTAGCTTATATGCTTCATGACGGTCGTCAAGGCATTAATGGTTGACTTCCTCAGGGACTGAAAAGTTGTCCCCGATAATTTAGTAGGTTACCCTACAATGAGTAGCTGCAAATTATGCATTTGTTTGATACAATGTATATCAAAAATAATTTAATAGAAACGTTATGGAACATATTGGATGGAAGGCATATAAAAGAAAAAAATGTCAAAATTTGTAGTGACATTCAGGAAGCCAATCATGCAATGAAAAATGTCATTCAATTAAATAGCGATGGAGACCAAATTAATATAAGCACCCTTCATTGGTTATTAACAGAGCACAAAGCAATGCTATAAAAGAAGTCATATGAAAAATTCGATTTCCCATAGGATTTGCTGCGAACATACAATGTCATAACAAAGAAAGGTGAATTTCGGCCAGGGATGAAAATACATGATTGACATACCTTCATTAAGGCAATTATTCTGGTATATATATATATATATATATATATATATATATTTGTATACTGCATGTACTTTTCAGTGTCTTATGTTTACTACTTTTGGAAAAATAATGAAAAGATTATTTTATAATTGTTGCAATACATTCTACCTCTATCTCTCCCAAACAACTTCGACAACAATGTCAAGCAAGTTATATATGATCTTGGAAAATACATGAGGTAAGTAGCAATATTTGTTCATTTCGTTGTATAAATCTTATATTTACCATTTGTTTTAATTGTTATGTAATATATTGTATGTGTTTGTTAAATCTCATTAATATATCTGTGTCTTGAATCACTTGTAGATAGTTGTCACCTAAAGAAATCCATAAAGAAGATATAAATTATTGGAACATAAAAATTCCTCGTCTAATGTGTGAAATGCAAAAGTGTCTACCTTCGACATTTTTCAATGCACAAGAATACTACCTCATACACCAAGTTGAGGAGATTGAATTGTGTGGACCTGTACACACAAGGTCAATGTGGATAGTTGAGAGGCACTTGAGATTTTTGAAGGCTTTGGTTAGACAAAGAGCACATCCTAAGGGTTCTATGGTGGAGGGATATATAGTATAGCAAGCCATGGTGTACATTACTAAATATCTTCCTAAGTTTTCATCAAAGTTCCATGTAGATTGCATTTGGGATCCCAAGTCCATTAACAAATTCGAAGGGAAGTACCTAATGGGGAAAGGTAGAATGAGGAAAGTGAGAGGTAATTATAAGATGGTCATGGAGATTAATTAGAATACATTTTACATTTGGTTTTTATGTATATTGTACTTATTTAATTATTAATCTTCAATATACATCAATTATAATTTAAGGTCTTATACCATGGTAATTAACTAATTATACGTCGTTTGTGAATTTCAATATTTTTTGATAAAGTTGATCGAGAGTGGATGAAATACATTTGTATGTCGCAAACAATCTTGATTGGATGACAATATGGATTGAATGATGTCAACAATCTTCTCATGCATTAACATGGGAAGGTGTGGCTTCATTGGTTAAAGAAGCTCATTGTAATGGAGATTCAAATGTTACACCAAGGGAAATTGATTTAGCATATGGTTTAAGAGATAAACATGTACGTATAAATATATTAAGTACCCATATTATTTAATTATTTTCAATTATATTATTGATGTATATATATGTTGGGTTTTTTTATTTGCATACATTCGATCAAGAATAAATATGTTTATCAACTGAAGATGCAATAATTTTTACATGTTTGACATATTGCAGGTGAAACACCACAAGGCTATGTGGTGCAATGGTTATAAATTTTGAACTAAAAAGTTGGATGACACGAAGAAAACTTGTGAATCTAGGATAACTATAGTCTTTTAGGTGACTAATGTTTCATCAAAAGCGACATACACCTAGAAGTCTAAGAAAATCGATACTATGAGATTTTGGATGATATACTTGAGTGTGACTTTAAGTCCTTCAAATTAGATTTGTTCATCGTCCAATGGTACAAGCTATGATTGAATGAAAATGATCCCGGGAGAACTGTTATTGAACATGATAATGGATTTACCATAGTTAATACAAGGTTGTTTGAGCGAGATGGAAATGAGCCCTATGTTCTTCCAAACCAACGTGAGTAGGTATTTTACTCAGAGGTTCTAGATAAACTAGGTTGGTCATTTGTTGTTAGACATGATCCAAGAGGAAGGTCGGTAAAGTATAATTTGGTGGAAGAAGAAGATACAAAATAACTTGAAGATGATATAGATGATGACCAGGATCAACAATTACTTGATGATGTGCCTGACAAAGATGTCAAAGAAGATGAACTAGATCATGATGATGTAGGAGTTAATTTTCATGAAGATGATATTCATGTGGATAATGACATTATTGAAACTGATATCAATGACAATGATGATGATATGACCGATCCTTACAGTGTCGAATCTGGATTGGATGATACAGACAAAGAGTTGGATGAAGAAGAAGATCAATGACATTGAAATGTATGAGCTATGCAATTATATTATCTATTTGATATTTATTTACTGATAGAATTATATTTGACTTATATGGTTACATAATTAATTCATGATGTTTTTAATTTTTATGCCATTACATAATTAATTAACTCATAATGTACTTTTTAATGTTTTTAATTCATGATCATAATGAATAGTGTTTTGGAAAATTTCATGAAAGATGACATATTGATCATAGTAGTGAAATAATTGCAAAGTCATTTAGATGTTTTAGACCAATCACCCTTCACAATGTCATTTTTAGGATCATCTCCAATTTGATTACTATGAACTTTGGGACTCATTCGCCCTTTTGCATATAATTAGTACCTTAGAATAATGTATTAATGAGATGTTTTCCTTACTCCATGATGGTGACATGTTACCAAATTTAGACTTCATCCTTCAATCCTTTTTTTTTTTCTTAATCTCTATTGCAGGATTAATTTCTTGTTACACGAAAATTCAGGATAAGCTTGCTTGCACATGATTTTTTGTAATTTGCTATATTTACTCCATGATTCTTTTGGTGTTATATCCTGAGTGTTGAATGATGATATGATGAATTAATAAGGATCCAGACAACTACTAAGAGGAGGGGGGCTGAATCAATAGATAGAAAATAGACTAAAATTTCACCAAACTCAAAGCCCAACTCATAAATCAATTACCAAACTAACGGGTTGAAACAATGAACAATAAACTGTAACCACACTGTCAAGTTTACCGGTTGACCAGAATACCAAAATAACAATTTAACAAATCTGAAACTATCAAACCATTTAACCAAAACATGAAAGCACTTTACCAGCATATGTAATAGCACATTTTAGATTAATTCCTGTCATCTTAACATATCTAAGTGGCTTTACTAGTTAAACAAATTAACCATATCAAAACATAACTACAAAAACCATTCATCACTTGACACAATATTTTTTGATGTGGAAACCCAAATGGGAAAAACCACGACGGGGATGAATACCCACAAGTATTTTAGAACTCTTCTGAAGTTTGCCCTGTTAGGAACCAAGCTTGTTAAAGCTTTACAAAATGTCTTGTTAGGAACATATCCAGTTAAGGACCACCCGATTAAAGGATTGACTATAATACCCTGTTAAAGGCAATACCCTATTAGGATTAACCTCGATAGAGGATTTGATAAATCCAAGATAATGGATCAACTGGTTAGAGGATTTAGAAAACACCAAGCCTGTTAAAGCTTACCCAGTTAAGGGATTTAACTTTTGTAATTGTTAGAGAACAACAGGGCTTATGCTGATATGGTAATAGCACTATCTACTTGATCAGATCATTTTCATGCTCCTATCAGCCTTCAAACATTCTGCAGATACTCCTTTTGGTTCGACAATCAATCACACTGACACTTAATCAAAAATTGCCAACACTACTACAAAACAACTCATCGACCTTATAAGCAAAACAATAGGTTGGTAACACATTACAAAACCTAAGATCTCATAGAGATTACAAACAAAAATTAGTTCAAACATGACTGTTGGATTAAATAGCAATGATTGCACATTGTCCAAGACAACCTCAACCGCTCCTTGATCACTGCTCATCGAATCCTATAACACATCACGCGGTTTACACTTCATGCAATGCATTCACTGTAAGTTCTGATACTAAATGTAAAGTACTAATGACAATAGCTAACTAGATGAGGGGGGGGGGGTGAATCATACAAACTTAATCTTCCATAAAATCAACAGATTCAACCTCGGTAACCTATACTTCAGCAATATAACCAAAAACTGCTAAACATGCAAACTCATAAACACATAATCATCATAACACATATAACACAAGATTTAACGTGGAAACCCAAATAGGGAAAAACCACTGTGAGATTTCGGACCCACTAAGAAATATACTCTTCTAGAGTATGCTCGGTTAAAAGCAAATCCTGTTAAAGATTACAAACACATTGCTAGATGTGACCTGGTTAAGGGATTTCCCTCAGACCTGTTAGGATCTTCACTTTGTTAGAAGTGACCTTGTCAAAGGATTTCAAACACTCATTTAGAATGTTACCTTGCTAGAGGGTTTACAAATAAGACTGTTAGGTCCACTCGGTTAAGAGATTTCCCGTCACTTACATGATAACAGTAATAAAAATATATCTGCAACTTCACATCTAAAATGATAAAGGAGATTCTTATTTGCTCAAAACAATCTTGTCATAGGACTTATCTTGTCCCTCTGCTGGGCTCTCTACTCTGTTATTCAAACAGGTCTTCAATCTTCTATGCTTACACTTGCCCGCATTCATTGTTCATCAACAATTCCTTATTTATAAACAATTGCTAACCGCTTAATCTCCTTGATCACATTTCCCATGATCAATCTTAGTCGTCAGATCTTCAATCTTGACTAGGTTCAATGCATCCTTCGATCTGAAAATGTTTTACCTCACTTAGGGACTTGCATTCCTTTCTTGGAACTTGCACAAGGTTATTGTGGTTCAATCTGAGCTGTAGATCTTCCTGCCAATCTTCCATTGCCATAGATCCTTAACAAACTTCATGCGCAGCATACCAATCATTTATACATCTCCAGCTCATCATTGTCCTTCATTAAATAATGCTTTTATCCATCCAATGCGATCTGTCATAACTCGATTGCAACTCGGTAAATACTAAACTTTACTCGGTAGACATTCCGCCTTCATTAACCGATATCGACAACCTTAGGGTTTACCGACTAGGTTCTTTTCTAGGTGACATAGTATAGTATTAACCTTACAATCAACAACATATGTAGGATATCAAAACAATCTAAACATCAAGATCTCATCATTGTCTAACTCGGTAATAGTTGTCCATTGAATATCTTATTTCTCTCCTTATTCATCACATACTTTCTATGTCTTTTACCGACATCACAATTCTCTTCAAATCAATCTTCTCAAGATATGGCAACATCATACTGAATCAAAAAATCAATTTCTTGACATCAATGACAAAATAATGTTATACAGATAGTTATCATCCTTTTTCAGTTATATCAAATAATCTCCAACAACCTTCTCAATATCCTTAATGAATATCAACAATCTCCTTTCTATTGAAATGCCAACAATCTCCCCCTTTGGCATTGATGGCAAAACCAACTTTTAAATGGTAATACCAACAAGATATTCAAATTGATTTGGATTTAGATTGATGTTAGACTTCTCCTGTTATCCTTGAGTTGTTTAAAATCTTCTGAAGTCTTCTCCCTTTTGTAGTCTTCTCCCCCTGTCATTAGTCTTCTATTATCTTCTTTATTTAGGGCTTTACCATTCAGTCAACCATTTAGTCTTCTCCTTCTTTGACAACAATGCCAAAAAGTAAAAGAACTAAATCATGATTTCTTCCTTTGTGAAGTGATTTGCCTTGCTGTGTATCATCTTAGTCTTGGTCAGAGCAACTTGTCTCTATTCACTATTTCCTGCACACCTTTAGAAAACCTTCTAAAGTGCGTAAATCAACATCAATCCACAAATAATATTACGTAGATTCATCGAATTGATGATTTCACTGAACTCTGTCAGTGAGTAGAAGATAGGGGTAGGACCCCTAACTTGCTTCTGAGATATTCAAAAGTGTCCCTTGGCAGTGGCTTTGTGAAGATGTCTGCTAATTGCTCCTTTGAACTGATATATTCTAGCACAACTTTCTTCTCTTGAACTTCTTCTCTGAGATAATGATACTTTATAGAGATATGTTTTGTCTTAGAGTGCATTACCGGATTCTTTGAAATGTTAATGGCAGTAGTATTATCATAGAATATAGTTACTATCTCAGTAACTTTCTCATTGATACCTTCCAATAGTTGTTTGATCCATGCTATATTGGTACAATTCAATGTTGTAGCAACATATTCAGCTTCTACTGTTGACTGTGAAATACATCCTTGTTTCTTACTAAGCCAACTTACTAGTCTTTCTCCTAAAAAGAAAGCTCCACCACTTGTGCTTTTCCTATCATCAATGTTGCCTACCCAATTAGCATCAGTATAAACTTTTAAATCAAAATCATTCTTCTTTTCATATACTAAGCCATAATCTTTTGTGCCTCTCAGGTCTCTAAAAATTCTCTTGATTGTTGTCATATGGGTTTCCTTGGGATCTGCAGAGAATCTTGCAACAATACCTACTGCATTTGCTATATCCAGTCTATTGTGCACAATATATTGCAACTTTCCAATCATAGATCGGTAAAGTGTCTCATCAACAGATGTAGATTCTTCATTCTTTGATAGTTTATAGTAAGTAGTCATAGGAATACTTACATGTTTAGAATCCTCCATTCCAAATTTCTTCAAGATTTCCTTTATGTACTTGGATTGAGTAATGAAAATCTCATCTTTCATTTGCAGTATCTGTAAACCTATAAAATACTTTATCTCACCAATTAATGACATCTCAAATTCTTTGCACATTTCATTCCAAATTTTTTGTATAAGGAGTCATTACCACAAAAAATAATATCATTAACAAATATGGTTGAGATCAGTATTCCATTGTCCTCATCATTCTTCATGTACATATTGTTGTTTTCACTTGTCCTTATAAAACCAATCTTGATCAAATAAGAGTGCAGTCTCTCATACCATGCTCTAGGTGCTTGTTTCAGACCATATAAAGCTTTGTTCAATTTTCATATTTGATCTTTACTCTTGTCTTCAACAAATCCTTCAGGTTGTTCAATGTAAACTTCTTCTTCTAGTATACCATTCAAAAATGCAGATTTAACATCCATTTGATATACCTTGAAAATTTTGAAAGCAGCATATGCCAACAATGTTCCTACTCCCTCAAGTCTAGCCATAGGTGAAAAAGTCTCACCATAATCTATTCCTTCTTCTTGAGCATAACCTTTGCAAACTAGTCTTGCTTTGTTTCGAATGACCTCACCTTTTTCATTTAGCTTGTTTCTGAAAATCCACTTTGTACTGATTACATTTTTGTCCTTCGGTCTTGGGATCAGTGTCCATGTGTCATTCTTCTTGATTTGATCAATCTCTTATGTCATAGCATTTATCCAATCTTCACTATTAAATGCCTCTTTTACTATTCTCGGTTCAAATTTAGATATCAGACATGTGTTTTGTCTCAGTTTGTTCCTTGTCATCACTGGATCATCCTTATCTCCTATAATCTGACTTGATGCATGATGTCTTCTGACATATTTGTCTAATATAGGCTCGGTAGGTTGTGTATGATCTTCTTCATCACTCGGTAACTAGACATTATCTTCATTTTCTTTAGCAACTTTCTCGGTAGGACTTCTCGGTTGAACATAAACAAATTCTTCATAATGTTCTGGTTCTTTGGAATTTCCTTCATCATTTCTTTCTGCAAATTCATCAATTTTCACATTTGCACTTTCTACTATTTTGTTAGATGATTTGATCAGACATTTAAATGCTTTACTTCTAGAAGAATAACCAAGAAATGTTCCTTCTTCACTTTTCTGATCAAACTTTCCATTTCTGTCATCTTTGTGAACATAGCATCTACTTCCAAAGATTTTAAAATAACTTACATTAGGTTTCTTGTCATAGTAGAGTTCATATGGTGTCTTCATAGTTCCTTTCTTCAGTTGAACTCGGTTCAGGGTGTAAACTGCAGTGTTGATTGCTTCTCTCCAAAATGTTTGAGGCACCCTCTTTTCTATCATCTGGGTTCTGGCACAATCCACAATTGATCTGTTTCTTCTCTCGGCTATCCCATTTTGCTGAGGTGTTCTCAGTGCAGACACTTGCCTTTTTATACCATGATCATTGCAGAATAAGTTAAATTCATCAAAAGTGAACTCTCCTCCTCTATCAGATCTAAGACATTTCAGTTGTCTTCCTGTTTCATTTTCAACTCTTGCCTTGTACCATTTGAACATTTGAAAAGCTTATGATTTTTCTTTTAAAAACATAACTGACATAATCCTTGAGTAATCATCCACAAATAATATGAAATATTTATCACCATAATAACTTTGAACTTTCATGGGACCACAAAGATCAGTGTGTACTAGATCTAAAATTCCTTTGGAAGTGTAGGACATACTTGTAAAGTTTGATCTTGTCATCTTACCCATCTGGCATCCTCGACACATAGCATTCTCAGGTTTTTCTAGACTCGGTAGACCTCTTACTCGGTGCTTCTTACTTATTTTGATTAGATTATCAAAATTTACATGACAAAACCTCTTATGCCATAACTAGGTATCATCTATCTTTGCATAAAGACACTTGTTCCAAGTTGAGTCAAGATGAAATGTATTACCTTTTGTTTGTGTTCCGATAGCAGCTAACTTTCCATGCTTGTCATGAACTTTGACAATTCCTTTCTGAAATTTTGTTCGGTATCCTGTATTGTTTAGCTGTGCTACACTCAACAAATTGTATTTCAAACCTTCAACCCAAAGTACATCATCACATTTAGCATTGTCAAGAAGTGTGATAGAGCCTTTACCTTTCACCGGACATGGTGCATCATTACCAAATCTTACATAGCCTCCATCATAGTCTTCTAATTTAACAAACTTGTGTTTATCACCTATCATGTGATGTGAGCATCCACTATCTATGATCCAAGAATAATTATTATTTATGTGAGATATTAGGGATTTTTCTTCATACCTTTCTTCATTTGATCCATCTTTAATAGCAACATAAACAACTTCCTCTATATCAGTTTCATTAGATTTATCATCGTTGGATTCTTCATCAGCTACTAGACATGTCTTTTTGTCTCTCCTTCTGAAGCCTTGGTGTCCTCTGTATTGGTTGTCTTTCTACCTATTATCTCGGTATTCTCTCTTTTCACTAGATTCTTTGTCAGGGCAGTTAGAAGCCATATGTCCTATTTTATCACAATTGAAACATTTTAAAGGTAGCTTTCCTTTATACTTACCTTTTCCTCTCAGTAACCTTATGGCTAATAGTGCTTCAAACTCTTCTTACTTCTTGATTTCCTCATACAATTTGTGCACTTCTTCCATGTTCTTGCAAAATCTTTCACTTGCTCCACTATGATTCCCTTGAGATTACTTACTCATTCTATCATTGTAGTCATCATATTCACCAATATGAAAAGAACTGAATGCATATTCTACTTTATTTACCAAAGACCCACTATTATCAAAATTACTTAAATCAAATGCATGTAGCTTACCAATAGTAGCATCCAAAGAAACTGGCATGTTAGGTACAGACCTTAGTTCATTGATTGCAGAGACTCGAATAGCATAAGCAGGTAGAAGGGTTCTCAACAACTTACTTGTTACATCCTTTTCTTCAATAGTTCCTCTTGCTCCTTTGATTTGATTGACAGTCTCCTTTAACCTTGTACTGTATTGGGTTATGTTCTCACCTTCATTCATTCTCATGGATTCAAGTTGTCCTCTTAGACTATCTACTTTTTCTCTTTGAACATGTTCATCACTGCCATACACAGATATGAGCTTGGTCCACATTGCTTTTGCATCATTACAGCCTTCTAGGTCATTAAACTCTGAGTCGGTCAATGCTGATGTTATTTCAATCATAGCTTGAATATGTTCTTGCTTTGCATTTATCTCTTCCAAGGTCATCGGGTTGGTTCTTGGTGGTATGTAATCATTCTCCAAATAATATGTTGCATATTCTCCAATTGCTGATAAATGCAGCTTCATCCTTTTCTGCCATGTGGAGAAACTTGACTTGTTCAGCTTTGGTGCATCCCTTTTATACATCTTCGGATCTTTGCCTCAAGTACCTTTAAACTTTTCTTTCAGAGTCCAAAGCTCTAATAGCAATAGTAAGTTCTAATACTAAATGTAAAGTACTGATGCCAATAGCTAACAAGATGAGAGGGGGGGGGTGAATCATACAAACTTAATCTTCCATAAAATCAACAGATTCAACTTCGGTAACCTATACTTCAGCAATATAACCAAAAACTACTAAACATGCAAACTCATCAACACATATAACACCAGATTTAACGTGGAAACCCAAATAGGAAAAACCACTGTGGGATTTTGGACCCACTAAGAAATATACTCTTCTAGAGTATGCTCAGTTAAAAGAAAATCCTATTAAATTACAAACACATTGCTAGATGTGACCCGGTTAAGGGATTTCCCTCAGATCTGTTAGGATCTTCACTTTGTTAGAAGTGACCTTGTCAAAGGATTTCAAACACTCATTTAGAATGTTACCTTGCTAAAGGGTTTACAAATAAGACTGTTAGGTCCACTCGGTTAAGAGATTTCCTATCACTTACAAAATAACAGTAATACAAATATATCTGCAACTTCACATCTAAAATGCTAAAGCATATTCTTATTTGCTCAAAACAATCTTGTCAGAGGACTTATCTTGTCCCTCTGCTGGGCTCTCTACTCTGTTATTCAAACAGATCTTCAAGCTTCTGTGCTCGGTAATCACTATGTAGCATCTCTGTGCTTACACTTGCCCACATTCATTGTTCATCAACAATTCCTTATTTATAAACAATTGCTAACTGCTTAATCTACTTGATCACATTTCCCATGATCAATCTTAGCCGTCAGATCTTCAATCTTGACTAGGTTCAATGTATCCTTCGATTTGAAAATGTTTTACCTCGCCTAGGGACTTGCATTCCTTTCTTGGAACTTGCACAAGGCTATTGCGGTTCAATCTGAGTTGTAGATCTTCCTACCAATCTTCCATTTCCATAGATCCTTAACAAACTTCATGCGTGGCATACCAATCATTTATACATCTCCAACTCATCATTGTCCTTCATTAAATAATGCTTTTATCCATCCAATGTGATCTGTCATAACTCGGTTGCAACTCGGTAAATACTAAACTTTACTCGGTAGACATTCCGCCTTCATTAACCGATATCGATAACCTTAAGGTTTATCGACTAGGTTCTTTGCTCGGTGACATAGTATAGTATTAACCTTACAATCAACAACATATGTAGAATATCAAAACAATCTAAACATCATGATCTTATCATTGTCTAACTCGGTAATAGTTGCCCATTGAATATCTTATTTCTCCCCTTATTCACTACATACTTTCTGTGTCTTTTACCGGCACCACAATTCTCTTCAAATCAATCTTCTCAAGATATGGCAACATCATATTGAATCAAAAAATCAATTTCTTGACATCAATGAAAAAATAATGTTATACAGATAGTTATCATCCTTTTTCAGTTATATCAAATAATCTCCAACAACCTTCTCAATATCCTTAATGAATATCAACAATCTCCTTTCTATTGAAATGTCAACATTCGCTTATTCCCAATATAAAACAATTATCTCTACATGCCAAAAACCACTTTGAAACTCATCACATGCAACATGCATACTTGGCATAAGCATCTCTGATCACCATTTGATCATAGATCAACACAAATCAACACAATCGATTCACCAAGATCCATCGGTTAGGGTTTGGCATATCAATAGGTAGGGTTATCAGTTGATATCACTACTATAATAGTAATATTGGTTTCCCTCACTGCTCAACTACCGGTTGCATTACTCCATCACTACAAGTTGCAATACAACTCTATTACCAGTTGTAATTGACATCAATGGCAACACTTCAACTTCATTAATGCAATATTCATGAAATGCCAACAATTTCCCCCTTTGGTATTGATGGCAATACAAATATCAAATATCAATGCCCTATGAATGTGATGATTGAGATTAATGCACATACACAGGTATAGGAATACTGGTTTACATTTTCCATGTACTCTCCTTCGACTGAATCTCCATGTCTTCAACTGGTAATTGGCTATAATTCTTCTCTCTATCAATCATATAGTTCTTCTCCCCCTTTGAAAACAATGCCAAAGTGAAAGTAAAACATACAGTGTCATACTTCACTGTTCTACAAAAAAATCTTCAACAAGTTGCTCCCCATGTGGAATAGCTCCACTCTACACCAATCCTGCTTCAAGATTCTTCAATTAGCTCTGGGACTGATGTCTTCTGCATCTGCTCAACTGACCTCATGTAGGGGCACAACCCCTAGCTGAATTCTAAGATACTCAAAAGTAGCCTTAGGTAGAGGTTTAGTAAATATATCTGCAAGTTGTTCCTTTGTAGATACATGCTCTAGTATTGCATCTTTACTCTACACTTTCTCTCTCAAGAAATGATATTTCATCTCAATATGCTTGGTTCTAGCATGAAACACCGGGTTTTTAAAATATTTATTGCACTGGTGTTATCACATAAAATCCTTACCGGTTCTGTGATCTTCAACTTAAAACCTTCCAGAATGTATTTCATCCAGATTGCCTGGGACAGTGCATATATGATGCAACATATTTCACTTCAGCATTTGACTGTGATGTACAACTTTGCTTCTTGCTACTCCAAGATACAAGCCTTCCTCAAAGAAATATTGCACCTCCAGTTGTACTCTTTCTGCCATCAACATTTCCTGCCCAGTCTGCATCTGTATACACTTTCAAATCAAAGTTACCTACATATGGATACCATAATCCATAATCAATAGTAACTTTCAACTATCTGAATATCTTTTAAGTTGCTACCATGTGTGTTTCCTTTGGGTTTTTTCTGAAATCTGGCAACTAATCCAACTGGATGAGCAATATCTGGTCTGTTGTGAACAACATAATGCAGTTTTCCTATCATTGACCTGAACTCCTTTTGATCAATGGATGCAAAATCATCCTCTTTAGACAGTTTACAGCCTGTAACCATTGGTGTCCTAACTGGTTTACAGTCTCCCATTCCAGATGTCTTCAATACCTCTTTCACATATTTGGACTGTGTGATAAAGATACCATTCTTCATATGTTGAATTTGCAAACCTATAAAGAATTTTATCTCTCCCACTAGAGACATCTCAAATTCACTTTTCATCTCATATGTAAAGTCATCATGCATGTCATCATTGCCTCCAAAATAATATCATCCACAAACACCTCACTAACCAATATCTTATCTCCTTTAGTCTTGAGATATATTGTTGTCTTCACTGGGTCTCTGAAAACCTATCTTCACCAAGTGTGAATGTAGTCTTTCATACCATGCTCTTGGTGCTTGCTTTAGTCCATATAGTGCCTTGTGAAGTGTGCACACCATATCCTTTGCATCAGTCAAAGAATAACCATTTGGTTGTTTGATGTAGACTTCCTCTTCTAGTATTCCATTTAGAAATGTTGACTTCACATATATCTATTATACTTTGAATCCCCTATATGCTGCAAATGCAAGTAGAGTCCTAACACCTTCCAATCTACCAACTGGTACAAATGTCTCACCATAGTATTCTTTGTCTTTCTATGCATAACCTTTGCATACCAGTCTGGCTTTGTTTCTAACTACTACTCCATCTTCATTCAGTTTATTTCTAAAAATCCACTTAGTACCTATTACATTTTTGTTCACCAGTCTGGGTACTATGGTCTATGTCTTTTTCTTCTCAATTTGGTCAAGCTCTTCTTCCATCGCTTTGATCCAGTGATCATCTCCAAAAGCTTTCTTTTTGTATTATGGGCTCTATAGGTGAGATCATACAAGAACTCTCCCTTATTTTTCTTTTGGTTAACACTTTAACATCTTTATCTCCAATAATATGCTCAGAATTATGATTCTTACATACCTTGGAATAACATGATCATGATCACTAGGTTCTTCTTGATGCTCACTATCTTCATCTTCTGCAAAATCTACCTATTCTGGTTGAGCTAATACTGCAACATTCATTTCACCAACTTCTGGCTTCACCAGTTCTGGCTCTAAGATCAATATGTAAGGTTCATCTTCCTTCTTCTCCTCAGAAGCTTCTCTTGTATCTTCAAGACACTCATCCACTCAGACATTATCACTTTCAATAATCTTTTGTGTCTGGTTGTTTTAACATTTGTAGGATTTGCTCTTGGTGGAGTAACCAAGAAATATGCCTTCACCACTCTTAGCATCAAACTTACTAACATAGTCACCTCTCTTGATAAAAAAATTAATGCCAAAAACCTTAAAGTAACTGATATTAGGTGATCTACCATATCGGTATTCATAAGGAGTTTTATCCTTACCTCTTTTAACCAGTATCTGGTTCATTGTGTAGACAGTTGTACTGCCAGCTTCTCTCCAAAAAGTCTTAGAAACGCCTCCGTGTATTAGCATAGTTCTAGCAACTTCAACAACCGACTGGTTGTTCCTCTCCGCAATACCATTCTGTTGTGGTGTCCTAGGTGCAGAAAGTTGCCTCTTAATTCCACTATCTTCATAATATTTAGTGAATTCCTCATAAGCAAATTCACCACCTTGATCAGTTCTAAGACACTTTATCTTCTTTCCACTTTCCTTTTCAACTAAGGC
This sequence comes from Cryptomeria japonica, assembly GCF_030272615.1. NCBI lineage: Eukaryota > Viridiplantae > Streptophyta > Pinopsida > Cupressales > Cupressaceae > Cryptomeria > Cryptomeria japonica. Next base: position 319,539,564 of record NC_081407.1, read on the forward strand.
CCTGAATGCCTTGAACTTGCTAAAGGCTTATGTTTTGTCCTTCAAGAATCTGACCCACATCATTCTTAAGAAATCATCAGTGAAGATCATAAAGTACTGATCACCTTGAATGCTTCTAGTCCTTATTGGTCCACAGAGTTTTGTACGAACCAAATCTAGCAAATGTTTTGTTGAAAAAGATTTGCTCTTAAATTTGAGGATGCCATCTTCCCTAACTGACATTCCTTACATAGAGCACTCACCGATTTTTCCAACTAAGGCAAACCTCTTACCATTTTGGACTTACTGACTTTGACAATGTTATCAAAGTTTACATGACAAAATCTTTGATGCCAAAGTCAACTATCTTCTACCTTAGAAATTAAACAATTGTTTACTTTAGGATTTAGGTGAAATAGGTTACCTTTTGTCTGCTTGCCGGTTCTAATTAATTCACCTTTGCTTCCATATATTTTTCACATTCCATTCTTGAATTCCAGTGGATAACCTTTGTCATTGATTTGAGTAACACTCAAAAGATTGTGTTTCAATCCTTCAACCTAGTAGACATCATCTACACTACTCTTTCCATTAAGAGAAATGGTTCCTTTTCCTTTTACCATGTAGGGTGAGTCATTTCCAAATCTCATTACACCTCCATCAAATTCCTTCAAAGTAAGAAATTTACTTCCGTCACTGGTCATGTGGTGTGAACAACCACTGTCAATAATCCAATCATCAGAACTATCCATGTGAGAGACTAATGCCTTCTGATCAGATGTCTCCTCTTTAATGGCAATAAAGAAAATGTCCTTATTTCCATCATCTTCAGACTCCTCATCTGTGATTCCTCCATCAACAACAATAAGGCAATCTCTTTTGCCTTTGCCTTTGTACTTCTTATACTTCTCACGTTTATGCTCATTGTCTCCATTTGGACAATTAGCTGCAATGTGTCCCATCCGGTTACATGTAAAACACTTCAAAGGTAATAATTTGCCTCTATACTTATCAATACCTCTGGGTAGCCAGTTGGCCAACAGTGCTTCAAGCTCAACCAAACTATCTCCGTCATCAACTTCTCTGTTGGATTTAGACTCATGATTGTGAATGGCTTCTCTGATTTTCCTTACCGGTGGCTTAGAAACTGAAGCTTTAAATGAAGACTCTGATTTCTGAATACTTCCATCATAACCATTTAGCTCAGAAGCAGTCAGTTTGCCAATGATGAAGTCAAGAATTACATTTGATTTATCAATAGACTTTAGCTCTTGAATGGTTGCAACTCAGATAGTGTATACCGATAGAAGGGTTCTCAACACCTTGCTAACCACTATGGCATCATCCACTTCACCACCAACACTCTTGATCAACAAGGTTTATGTTGATCTGGTAATAGCACTATCTTCTTGATCATATCCTTTTCATGCTCCTATCTTATTTCAAACATTATGCAGATACTCCTTCTAGTTCGGCAATCAATCACACTGACACTTAACAAAAAATTGCCAACACTACTACAAAATAACTCATCGACCTTATAAGCAAAATAATAGATCGGTAACACATTACAAAACCTAATATCTCATAGAGATTACAAACAAAAATTGGTTCAAACATGACCGTTGGATTACATAGCAATCATTGCACATTGTCCAAGACAACCTCGATCGCTCCTTGATCACCGCTCATCGAATCCTATAACACATCATGTGGTTTCCACTTCATGCAATGCATTCGCTCATTCCCAAGATAAAATAGTTATCTCTACATGCCAAAAAACACTTTGAAACTCATCACATGCAACATGCATACATGGCATAATCATCTTTGATCACCATTTGATCATAGATCAACACAAATCAACACAACCAATTCACCAAGCTCCATCGATTGGGGTTTGGCATATCAATGGGTAGGGTTACCGGTTGATCTCACTACTACAATAGTAATACCAGGTTCCTTCACTGCTCAACTACTGGTTGCATTACTGCATGACTACCAGTTGCAATACAACTCCATTACCGGTTATAATTAACATCAATGACAACACTTAAACTTCATTAATGCAATCTTCATGAAATGCCAACATTGAACTACTTGTTAAATTGTTTATTATATTATCCTAAAGTAATCTGAGTTGTTGTGCATTCTATTTGTCATTATCTGCTAAGTTGACATCATGTTCCATCTTCTTGTGTAGATTTTAGTGTCATGTCGTATTTGAAATCAATTCTCTCTTTCTCCTTCTTTATCTCTTGACATGTGGATGAAAATATTGGTAAAATGAATCTTTATGTGTCAAAACATGTTTGGAAAGCTAACAAAACTTTTATGCCTTGATGTATGAGAAATTAGAAACTTATGAGTAAATAAAGTAATTTATAAGTGTTCTATGAAATATGCATGTTTGAAATCTCAAATGTATCTTGATGATCCAACTATGTAACAACATGCAATTTCTTCACACTGTGACTTAGAGTAGCAATTATCAACCATAGATAATTATAATAGAGAATTGATTTGGAAATTAAAAAATCCACTGTACATTTGAAAATAAGACATTTGGCTTTTGTATTGCTTGAAAATAAGAGTCTTTACAACTGATTAATTATCATGTATCTGTTTTGTTTATCTTAATATTATAAAATGATTTCCCATATATAGGGAAAATAAGAGTTCTTTCAATGAAAATACATGTCTTTCTAAAAGAGAATAATTTAACAACAACTAATTATCTCTAGTGAAGATATTAATAGACCCCAAGTGGTCAACATATTCCTGAGCCTGGTAGACATTAGTGATGCTCTGCAAAAAGGATTAGAAAATCTGTTTGATGGCAACACACACAAGAGCACAAGAAACAAACGTTAGTGTTAGCAGCAAAAGATTATCCTAAACAGGCATATCAAGAGAGATATTAAGCATGAAATAGAAAGCATATAAACATAGAATAAAATAGCTAATCAAGATGCTCATAGTTGCTCCTCCCTTGTTCCTCTCCTCTCCAAGTCCCAAATGAGTGTAGCTCTTAGCTTTTAGCACTAGCCATGGATGCCATATGGAGATTCAAGATAGTTCAATATGATAAGCAAATGCTATGCAAGTGTAGACAGTGATGCTATGAGAAAGCTCTATGCTAATGCCAGTATAACAACAATACTCTAATGCTTCCTTTTTTGCTTGAGGATAAGGGTTCTATTTATAGAAGAAATGGGGAAATGAAGGGTTAAGATTGAGTAATCTTAACAAGGGTTAGGATTGAAAGATATTCAATCCATGTGAGACTTTCAACCCAATCCCATGTTGACAAGTGTCACCATGAGGAGGCTTGAGAGGAGAGATAAGGAGCATTAAATGCTTGAGGGGACATGATCGTTACCCTAGTCAAAGAAATAAATGCTTTGAAGAGACACATGGGTTACATGAGGGTTAAGTTAGGGGTCAAAGTCCTTAACCATGGGTGCAAGTGGAATTAACCATTAATGGTCATGTAAGAGCCATAAGTGGTTTGGAAGACTTTAGAGGTTAATTTGTTGAACACACAAAGCATTAATTGCTTTTCAAAGACTTTGGAGTCTTTGAGAAGTGACTCCAATTTGCTTAGGAATGTGACAATATTTAGGGGATGGATTAGGTTAATTAGGAAAGGGTTTAGAAGAATCTAGAAGGGGTTTAGGCATGCAAGTGGATTTTGTAGGAAAATGCAAGTGGGAGGAATTTTGGTATTTTCAATTAAAATAAAATCATTTATTTCAATTAAATGGTGTAATTTGCATTTGGATAAATATTCAAATAAATATTAATTTATTTAAATGAGAAAAAGGAAGATAAAGCATTAAAATGCTTGAAGACTTTGAGGGAAACCATTAAAGGTTTGAAGACTTTAAGGGAAGCAATTAAAGTCTTAGCCATTAAGTTTGAAGACTTTAAGGGAAACCATTAAAGGCTTAAGAAGACTATAGAAGGAAGCCATCAAGTTTGAAGACTTTAAAGCCATTAAGTTTTGAAGACTTTAAGGGAAACCATTAAAGGTTTCAAGTGGGTGAGGATAAATAGGATTTTAAATAAATAATTTATTTAAAATAGTTGTGCAACTTGCATTTGTAGGAAAATACAAGTGGGTGGAGGATAAAGGTGATTAAAATAAATGTTAATTTATTTAAATGTGAGAGGTGGGATTTTGGGGGTATTTAAATAGATATTAATTTATTTAAATGTGAGAGAAGATTTAATTAAATAAATATGATTTATTTATTTAATTAATGGTCTGAATTTGGTTAAGTGAATTAAATCAAATAAACTGAATAATTTATTTAATTAATAGGAGAAGAGGGTTAAGATGAATTAATTAAATATATTAACTTAATTAATTATTGATTGATGGTTAAATAATCAAATAAATACTAAATATTCATTTTAATTAAGTGGACAGATTTATGTGAATACAATTAGTATTTGCAAAGAGATGGCCCATCATGTATTAATAATCACAAAGGAATTCCTTTGCACAAGTTTTAAAAATGGAAATTAATTCCTTGAATTAATAATCACAAAGGACCAATTTGACAAGAAGATAATTCCACACCACAATTGGAGAGAAAAGAAATTGGATCTTTATATTAATCTTCAAAGTATGAGTACATGGTGTATTGCTTCCTGTAATCTAGCTCCTATTCTATTTTCTAATGTCTTTTAGAATTCGGTCTTGGTTTCTCCTTTATACAAAATGAGGAGAAGCAACAAGCTTCAGACCGTTTACAATTGCATCCTTTCATAACTAGCAACTTAAGATGAAACATAATAAACTAACACATCAGGAAGATCATTTTTTTTTTGGAGAATATCATGCTTGAAACAAGGAATAAATAACCCCAAGGTTTAATTCATCATGTGATTTTTTGCCAGTTTGCTCCTTTCCTTCTTGCACATGTTTCTTCTTCTGAGAAGACATCTTGGTGGGTCTTAAGTACTCCTCTACCCATTCTAATATTTGAACATGAGTAGGCCATTGGTAATGGAGAATATTTGGCATACTAAGCAAATGGTCTTTCCATTTCTTGCTAGTAATTGCTCGAACTTCGACCACAAACTTTGGGAATATATTTTCTAATACAACAACCCTATCTAGGAACATGTTAAATTTTTTAAAATTGAAGTCTTTATCTTCCTTCAAAAGGGAAATGATCTGTGAAACCATGTCTTTATACTATATTTTCCATTCTTCCAAACTCTTTACACGATCCTCTTTATCAATGAATTTAGGGATCGCCCAATGCTTAATAGTATGAAAGGAGGATAATTTTTCTTTTATTCTTCCTTCTTCTTGTTCTATGCAATCTATTTCTTTAATAATAGTATCGATCATTTCCTCTGTTTCTTTGATTTCACCAGGTGCATCTAGATCCCTTTGAGTAACCTCATGAAGCCAGATCAAATTATAATGAGAGGGATTCCACCTCTTGGGGAGATCATCTAATTATGGCTTATGTTTAGAAAATATTTCTAACATATCCAATATATTTTGGTATCCAACATATACTTCATCACATTTACTAATCACCAAATCAACACTATATGTGAGTACTTGCTCTAAAGCATTTAACACCTGCTTAGGGATTTCCTGTAAAAACATTTCTTTCATACTTCTTAATTAGTGATTTTCCTTTGCATATTTATCCATTTTTTCTTTTGACACTTCATCATCCTTTACATCAATTGGTATAGAGGAGACATCCTTGTGTAGTACTAGTGCCTTGCTCTGGTTACTTCTCTTTAATCTTTGCAGTTCTTTCTTCAAAGGAACATTCTCAAGGCACAATTGATTGATGGCTTTATTCATTTGTGTCTCCCTAGTCCGTGCCTCCTCTAATTTCTCTTGCATATGTTTGATCTGGTCTTTATTAAATGTTTCTCTATGCATAATAAGTGTTTTCCATTGTTTGCATCGATGCCATTCCATCATTTCCTTTGACAATGTCAAGTAATTTGGTCTTATGAGGGCTCTTAAAACTCACCCATGTGTCCAAAACTTTAGTTTTGGGATTGTACCCTGATCCAATTATCTTCTCATTAGTATCAAACTCAGGAACAAATGTAGGGTCAAGCAAGAACAAATGTCTGACTTGGTCAAGCAAGAACAAATGTTTGAGAGTTAGCCTTGGAACAATGAGCATATCACTTTTCTGCACCATCTCTCTAGCCTCTTCCAAGGTATAATTGACCTCATCAAGATGCAACTCCTTGAGTGTTTGTTAAATAACCTCCTCATGTCTAGATTCTTCAGTCCCCATCAATTCCAATCACTTTTTCTCCTCAAAATATTTAATTTTCATTTTAATCCAAAATTCCTTGAATTCTTGTGTTTTGATAAGGTCTTCATCTTCAACAAATCTAGTTGATATGGCTTCCCTTTCATCCATAAAATCAATAGGCTCTTCACCTTCCGGAAGCTAAGCCTTATGGCCATGGCCTTCCTCTTGAAATATTGATGTTGAACCAGGTGATCTATCAACCTCTTCACCTTTACCAAGCGATTTGAGTGCACTAGCAACTTCTTCAGTATCCCCCTCTCCTTCAGAATCATCATTAGGGACTATGTTTAGCGTATCATCTTTTTGTTGTCTCTTTAGAGGGGAAGAATTTGATGCATTCTTTGAATCTGAATCATGGATAATAAATTTTCTATGCCTTTTTGGAGGATCAGGCTTAACCTCTTGCGATACATTGCTTGTAGCTTTTCCATATAGCTTCTCAAAATCTTTCAAGCACAACTCCATCATCAGTATTTCATGGGTTTGATCATGATGAAAACATGGTTGCCCCTTCTTATGTCTATCCTCTTCCAATTTATTTAATAAGTTTGACTTTTTCCACCTTTGCATAACATCTTGAGGAGTCATGCAATTACGAGCAATATCTTCCACCATGTCAATTTGATGTTTAAATTCTTTTATAAAAGAATTAATATAACCTTCAGGTTCATAGACCCTCTCACTTCCATCTTTCAGATAATATGCTTTCTTTAAATAATCCTGAACTTGTTCAAGGGAACCAGAACCAATAGACAATCCAACATACCTAACTACATGAGGCAAGAAAGTCCCCTTCTTCCTTGGTCCATTCACTTCCTTCTCAAACCACATCATCTACCAAATAAATTATAAAAAGGCAACCCTTTCTGATACAAAGACTGACAACTGGTGGGGGTTCTACTTGCATCCATATACCCTAATGAGAGTATGATCATTCTTAAAGATCCAATCAATGAAATTATGAGTGTGACCATTTTCTAGGTTGTATTCCAATGGCCCGAGAACTTTTCTTATCTTAGAAATAATCCTTTCGACCTGAACCCCAAGTGCCCTAAATATCCACACAACAAAGGCCTCATGAAATTCCTTGTAATCACAGTCTATATTTTTCTTGTCCCATATCCTACACCATAATTGAACTAGGAGTCCTTTTCCCTGACAATCCACAATAGTTAACTTCATCGTGTCTCTAAACACATTTTTGTTTTGGAAGAGTATTAAATGACACCATAGAGAATAATTCTTAAAAGTTCTACTAGTATTCTAGTAAACCAGTTGATTGTGCATAATTCTTTCAAGCTCACTGGCAATATAAAATTCCAAGTTAATGTTAGGGTTCTATATCCTCATGGATATATACATTAAATCCACTGGCATTCTACTTCTATGATTATCACCATAAAATTGACACCAACCATGATACGTTTTTTGAAAGAAATCCATAAATCGGAGTGTAGGAAATGGAGCCTTATCATTCAAAGCCATTGGTCTATTGTCCTTGCCTCTTTTCTTGAAATAAACTACCTCTCGCAGTCCAAAAATATTTACCATCCTTTCATAGTTCATTGGATATCCTTCCCTGTCAATCTTGGTAAGGTCTTGCCTATTCAGACCAAAGCATTCTCCAATGCATGATCTTGTGATGACCAAAATAAGATTTTCATCGATTCCCCCAACTGTTTTGGTTTCTTTTTTATAACTATGAGCTAAGACCTCAATAAGTTTGACATCTATAAACACATTTGGCACTATGACCTTCGCTAAGTCAAGATTCTAGCGCTTGGACCAAGACACTTTCTCATCTCTATTGTTGTAAAAATCCCAGAAAATTATTCTACCAGTGTGAGGAATGTTAGCATCTCTACATTCTCCTCAGGCAACCTGAAACATTATTTTAGTTCTGGCATCTACGAACCTTGGTAATGCATCTAGAAGGGCTATCTGTAAAGGGACCTTGGGTTGTTCATTTTTTCCTACATCCCGCTTCTTCTTCCTAGGCATTTTTCTTTTAAATTCAATTCGAGCAGTGGAGAAGAAGATGGACTTACTTGTTCATCTCTATCTGCAGCGCCCAGCTCCCTACAACTTCTTCGATGCTCAATTTGCACTTTTGATGTGATTTAAATAGAATGCTAGTTCCTTTAATTCAAGTTCACAACATTTAATTCTTTTCGGGCCTCCACATGTGTGTAATATCTTCTTAAATACTATCGATGCCATTTCGCAAACCCATTTTATTCATCCTTGCGAAATGGTGACCTTTTCACCAATTCGCAAGTGGTAGTTGATGCCCTTCGTTAAATAGCATTGAGTTCTCTATTTCACAATCCTCACTTTTGTCTTTCACAAAATGGTGATGTCTTCACTATTTCGCAATCCTCACTTTTGTCTTTCGCAAAATGGCGATATCTTCGCTATTTCGCAATCCTCACTTTTGTCTTTTGTGAAATGGTGATGTCTTCGCTATTTTACAAATTGTTATTTTAGCTCCTGTGAAATAGCGATAGCTTCGCTATTTCGCATCCTTCATTTTTAAACTTCGTGAAACAGTGAAAGTGTAGCATCCTAAAATTGTGACACTTGCAATTTCGACTGCATTTCGGTCTTCACGATGGCGACGCAACACGGAACCTGAATGGAGACCCCGAAACTTGCTCATGACACCAAAAACTGCATTTTCTTGCACCCTGGCCTGAACCTCCTTTGCACCCTGCTGTCCCGGGAGGTGGGACCAGAGCGCCCAGTGCCCTGGTCCTTTAGGACCAGGGCACCCAGCGCCCTGGTCCCCCAGGACCATGGCGCCCAGCACCCTGGTCCCTGGGTCCTATTTTGGGCCCGGTCTCTTTTGGACTTCGGGTCTTTATGTTTGCAAATTGGAAAATTGTCTTTCCTGGTCGGCCTAAGGTCGGGAAAATCAGTCTATCAGCCCTAATTGACAAGTATATAAACTACATTTTCCTCTTTCATTCGACATGATGGAAAAAGCGTGGAAATGATACTCAAGCATTCAAGCATTCAAGCATTCAAGCATTCCTTCAAGCAATTGATCATTTCAAGTCTCCATTCAAGGCTAAGTGTTGCATTCAAGACAAGGATTCAACCATTGAAGAGGAGATCACTTACAACATACAACATCTATACCTTCGCACATAAGGATACAAACATCCTTACAACAAGGTATTAGTACTTGTTTTACATTACAGACATTTACATTTACAGCATTGCTCATTTCTTGGTTAATTCCAAAACCGAGGTTTGACCTAAAGGCAAACCCCTAATCCCTAACTCCCCAATCGTCTTCGCTTTTCTGTGTGTAGGTTGCAGGTACGCGGTTGAAATTGAAGATCTGGAATCCTTGTGCAGAGACGAACAGATCCCCCTTCGTTTCGCGGATTTTTCGGAGGACCGTGGCGCTCGGGCGCCATCGTCCTGGCAACTTTTGCTCAAATTTGCAGGACAGCGCCGTATCAACATTTTACTGCTAATTCCAGGTCCGCAGCTTCATATTGTATTCCTATCTCAGTTTATAAGCGAATCTTTCTCACTTTCTATGCATTCCTAGCTTAATTCTCCTATCAACATTCTTTACAAAAGAGGGTAGCCTTGCTGTCATAACCCTTGAAACTCATTTAGCATCCAATCTTGCATTGCGTGGGATTGGATCTTGTGGGTTTCAACCCCTCTTTTGAATGTAAAGTCTCTCCCCTAAGTGAAAACCATCAACCCTAGTGAATCTCCCTTCTCTCTCCTTGGAGTTGGAAGAGGGGAGAGCAACTAGGGTTCGATTGCAATTTTCCGCTTTACATTTTGGTGAACCCGACGTGAACATCCTTTCTCATTATTCATGGTTAGATCTGAAAATTGGATTCCTTGATTACATTTCCATGTTGATCTTTTGCAAAATTTTAGAGGTTAATTGCATAAAAACCCTAAATTTTCTTTTTAGTAATTAAGCTTGTGAAATGTCTAAATGTTAATGCTTGTTTCAGATCTGCCCTTCTATTACAAATTATCAATTCATATTTGTGCTTTAATTCTGAAAATTCAGTGGTTAAGTGTCAAAACCCTAATTTTTGAAACCCTCTTGATTCAACCTTTGTCCCACAATTTCACTGATCAAAACATCTCCAAATTAGCTGTAACTTTGGATTCCGCAATAAAATCACAATATCTTTCATCCCTGAAAATTTGGAAAAAAGTTGCGAGGACCGTGTGCACTCCGAGCGCCATCGTCCCCGACATTTTTTCCGAAATTTCGGGAGCTAGATCTTACTGTATTTTCCTGCTAAAATCCAGAATTTTGGCTGATTTTATCAAATCTAACACTTTCAAAATTACAGTCAAAGTTGGTCTTGTGATTGCTTGGATTAAGGCTTCTAAACATTCAAAAATCATCGAAATTGAAATTTTGTGTCAAAATTGTGTTCTTACAGTCCTAAGTCTGAAAAGTGTGTTAACATTCATTCGAAATTTCAGTGCTTTATTCAAATTCTTGCAATCTGTGACTTTTGAAATTAAGTGCTTAATTACAACAACTTTGATTTCCGCTTCCAAAATTGAATTTTGCGTGAAATTGAGTCAACTTTTGAATTTCAAAATTTGCATTGCTCTTGACATTCCCTCTAAAATCATAACATTCAAAATTTCAGTTTCCCTCTCTTTTTCAAAATTCAAATTTTTGCATTTTTCGACAATCTTGGTAGGGTTCAATTTCGAGATTGCAACTTTAATTTGGCCTATCTACAGATCGTAAAACCACTCAATTTTTTCAGATTAGCTCTAAAATTATCATAACTTTCATCCCTGCAAATTTCGAAAAAAGTTGTCGGGACCGTGTGCACTCCGAAGCGCCACGGTCCCTGACATTTTTTCTGAAATTTCGGGAGATTGTCCTGATTAAATTTAACAGCTTAAATCCAGAAGATTGGCTGATTTTACTGAAAATTGCTACCTCTAAATTCAAAACTTTCTCTCTCTCTAGTGCATGAGTTTTACAACAATAAGCCCTACTTACACTATTCCCGTTAGACGAAGCCGTAGAATTAAGTCTTTCCGAGGTTTAACTACTGAGGAGATGGAACCTAATTTGAATAGCCTTTTAACGAGGACATGGGTAATTCCTCTAATCCTCTTAATGATGAAGAAGCTCTCCATGAGGTTTCTGTAGAACAACTTTCAAAATTGGATAACCAATTTGATGATTTTCGACAATGGATGTCTCAAGAATACCCTGATAGTCAAGCTCTTCCTTTAATTGAGGGTCTAAAATGTATGCTTCAAAGTGATAAGAATGGAATTGATATTTTGCGTGGTATTGCACACATTGTGGATTCGAATGTGATGCCTATGAAAAGTTGTGCCGAAACCTTAGGTTATACACAACCTCCTACTCAAGACAATCATTCTATTCCTTTGACGACTTCTATTGCTAGCATACCTACTTTTACATCAAACATAATGGCTACTTCTACACAAGACATTCCTCCTGTGATCACCAGTCATGGGGGCAACCCTTCTTCTTCAATTAACCCTCTTCCTTCATTTAATCCGACTTCTTCATTCATTCCTTCAATGAGTGTTCCTATTACATCTCCACAAATGAACATGATGCAAGGGGGCAATTCATTCAATCATTCCATTCCTCCTTGTAGTGTTCCTCCTGTCCAATCATCTCCTATGACTAATTATCATAGAGTCCCACCACCTTACTCTTTACCTTCTTTCAATAACATAACACCTCCATCTCAATCTAACACATCTAATATGAATTCTTCGACTGAAGCGACCATTAACAATCTTGCACAAACTGTCTCTTCTTTACAGCAACAAATTGCCTCTATGAATCAATCTAAGTTTAGTGTGCCCACATTTGATGTTGCGAGCCCACTTTCTCTTGACATTGTTCGAGCTATCCCTCCTAAACATGTTGAAATCCCGCATTTGGAGCTTTATAATGGTAAAGGTGATCCTCTAACACATGTTAAGACTTTTCAAACAATATGTACTGATTTTGCTTATGACCAAAGGTTGCTTGCAAAACTGTTCACTAGAACATTAAGAGACAAAGCCCTAAAATGGTATTGCTCGTTGCCTTCTTATTCTATTACTTCTTTCGAACAACTTGCAAATGCTTTCATTCAACAATTTCAAAACAATATAAGTCCTAAAGTTACTTTGATTGATTTAATGCATTGTAAACAAGGTGTTAAAGAAAAAGTGACTGATTTCATTGGTAGATATAAGCATTTGTATGCTCAAATTTCCTTTCCAGTGCCTGACAATGATATTCAAAGAATCTTTATTTCTAATTTACAAAAAGATATTCGAGACAAACATCTGTTTTCTGAGTTTACTTCTTTCCAACAGTTGTGTGCAACTCTTCACAATTATCAACTGACTGTGAGTCAAATGGAACAATCACATCCTATGGCTCCGAGTGATAAGGGTGATAGCAGTCAACAACCATTTGGGAAGTTTAAACTGAACAGAGATTCCATCAAATTCAATGAAAACATCATCAACAACAATGTGAATGCAGCATCAGGTGTGCCTCCTATTTCTAAATTTTTCAAGAAAGAAAGAAAGTATACTCCTTTGAATGAATCATTGCATAGTATTATGAATAAGTTATTGGAACAAAATGTGCTTACTCTTCCTTCTATAAGGCAAATTGATCCTGCAAAGATTACTTCACCTTATTTTGATAACAAAGCTTTTTGTCAATTTCATCGTCAGCCTGGGCATGATACTGAAAAATGTTTTTCTTTAAAGGGTAAAATTCAAGATTTGATTGATAATAATACTATCTCTGTTTCTAGAGTGAATGATAAAGGCAATACATCTGTAGCTCCTCCTAATCAAAATCTTCAGATTTTCACTGATCCATTACCTTCTCATACCTCTAATGCAATTGAGGCTAATGATTCCTCTCTCTCATCTGATGGTCTTGTGTCTATGACTCCAAATGTGATTAACTTTGTAGAGCAGCAAGAAAACCCTAAAGAACCTTCCATCACATTTGATTCCAGTGAAACCATTAGGGCACCTGATGGTCCTTTATACATAGTTGCAAAAGTCAAGAATACACCTTGCCGTGGAGTGCTTATTGATCCTTCGTGCATGGTTAATATTATTACTGAAGAATTTCTTTTTACTTTGCAATTGAATCAAGTGATTTATGACAAAACAGATGTGATTGTGAAACTATTTGATGCATTTTCTTCTCCTGCAATTGGTTCTATTACATTTCCTATTGAGGTCCATAACAAATCCCTTGATGTGAACTTTGCTATTATTCCATCTTTCGAACAATTTCGTGTGAAGCTTGGCTATCCTTGGCTATCTTCCATGAAAGCTATTGCTTCTCCTATACATAAGTGTTTGAAATTTCCCCATAATGGTGAAGTTGTTACTGTCAATCATAGTCTTTTTAAACCAGCTGGAAGAACCTCTAGTGTTCCTATTGATTACTTTTGGCCTAAACAATTCCAATCTCTTCCTCCGCGAAGTGATCATCTTTTCAAATCTTATCAAAAGTGGAAAACAGATATGATCCTATCCTTAAGTGAACCTAGAACACCTAAACTTGATATTCCTATCATTCTTGAGAAGGAAGTTCTTCCTTTGAAAGATAAAACTAATATCTTTCCTCAAGAAGATTCCCAACCCATCCCTATGGATGTGACTATGTCTATGCCTAATAAATCTCCTAAAAGTAGACCTATACCTCCTCGTCATGATGGACTTGGTCTCCTTCCTAAACCAAAAATTCCTCCTTTATATGGAGCAGTTCCTCCTCCTTCCTTTTATAGAGAGAAGAGACCTTCTTCTTCTCCTATTATCCAACCTAAGAGACCACAACCTAAACACCCAAGTGATAAGGATGAGAACATTCCTCCTCCTCAATCTTCTCCACTTCCTACTAAGACTAGACGAAATCGTTTTGCACGTGAACGCCGATGAAAGTGTCGTCTTAGGGCTCAAGCAGCTGCTTCTCAAACTTTGCAATCTCCAAAAACACCTTCAACAAGCATTATTCCATTTTCTCCAAAATCTCCTAAACATAAGATGCATGATGGTCTTGATCCTGTGCGAATTAAAGACCCTATTTTTATAAATCTTGATGATGCTATAGATGAAAATGTTATTCATGATGAAAATGTTACTTCTCTTGCTTCTGATAGTGAATATGAACTTGTTGATATTGATAACCATTTATCTAACGAATTTTCTAAAGCACTTATCCTAGCTCCTAGATAAGAACAACGTGGCTTGGAACATGAACATAGCCCTTGTTTGGATCTTGTGATAGCTCCATCTGCTGTGTTGGATGTTCCTCCTCTAGCGTGTTCCCTGCCTTCCCGAAACATTGATCAGCAAGATCGGGGGGTAGATGGCGTGCTAGACTAGTTACATTAGCATAGCAGATTCTCTCCTTCTCTCTTGTGTTACTCCTTCTATATGTTATTCTCATTCTTCTATTTTGTTGTCCTTAGTGTTGTCTACTTGAGGACGATGCAAAACATTGAGATCTCTTTTGGTCTCTCTCATGTTGACTCAAAAGACACATGTGTTCCCTTCTTCTAGGTGACCTTCCTTGATTGGGGAATGAAGAACAATTATGCATACATACATATGATATACATGAATTATCATACAGCATACTGACCCCGAGGAAAGTGAAGTCACCTCGTGCTTTGTGTTTTGTGTCTATTATCCTTGGGTTTATCTCACACTTGGGGGCTAAATCCTTGCGATAACGTGCTCCTTTCCTTTCTCATTTCTTATGTGTATCACTACGTTAAAACAATCACCCTCGTTGAGGCGTGTGCGATCGCTTTAACGTAGGGGGGCATACACCCTGTCTATCCCTTCAGGATACATGAAAATTTCTTGGAGAACTCAGCTTTGCCTTGAAAATTTTTGGTATTTCTCTTGCATGACTCATAGTGAGGGAACCTTACTACTGACAGTCATGGTTCTCCCTCGTGATCTTCCCTTTTACTTTGTCAATCAAAGTCGTAAGATCCTTAGTCCACTGGGGGCTTGGTGTGTCTTGCCTCCTTGACGTGGTGAAAGTCTTTCAATATTGTTTCCTTGTACTTTACCGAAAGTATGAGCATACATACTCCCGCTAAAGTGGGGGCTAAATGTAGCATCCTAAAATTGCGACACTTGCAATTTCGACTGCATTTCGGTCTTCACGATGGCGACGCAACACGGAACCTGAATGGAGACCCCAAAACTTGCTCATGACACCAAAAACTGCATTTTCTTGCACCCTGGCCTGAACCTCCTTTGCACCCTGCTGTCCCGGGAGGTGGGACTAGAGCGCCCAGCCCCCTGGTCCCTGGGTCCTATTTTGGGCCCGGTCTCTTTTGGACTTCGGGTCTTTATGTTTGCAAATTGGAAAATTGTCTTTCCTGGTCGGCCTAAGGTCGGGAAAATCAGTCTATCAGCCCTAATTGACAAGTATATAAACTACATTTTCCTCTTTCATTCGACATGATGGAAAAAGCGTGGAAATGATACTCAAGCATTCAAGCATTCAAGCATTCCTTCAAGCAATTGATCATTTCAAGTCTCCATTCAAGGCTAAGTGTTGCATTCAAGACAAGGATTCAACCATTGAAGAGGAGATCACTTACAACATACAACATCTATACCTTCGCACATAAGGATACAAACATCCTTACAACAAGGTATTAGTACTTGTTTTACATTACAGACATTTACATTTACAGCATTGCTCATTTCTTGGTTAATTCCAAAACCGGGGTTTGACCTAAAGGCAAACCCCTAATCCCTAACTCCCCAATCGTCTTCGCTTTTCTGTGTGTAGGTTGTAGGTACGCGGCTGAAATTGAAGATCTGGAATCCTTGTGCAGAGACGAACAGATCCCCCTTCGTTTCGCGGATTTTTCGGAGGACCGTGGCGCTCGGGCGCCATCGTCCTGGCAACTTTTGCTCAAATTTGCAGGACAGCGCCGTATCAACATTTTACTGCTAATTCCAGGTCCGCAGCTTCATACTGTATTCCTATCTCAGTTTATAAGCGAATCTTTCTCACTTTCTATGCATTCCTAGCTTAATTCTCCTATCAACATTCTTTACAAAAGAGGGTAGCCTTGCTGTCATAACCCTTGAAACTCATTTAGCATCCAATCTTGCATTGCGTGGGATTGGATCTTGTGGGTTTCAACCCCTCTTTTGAATGTAAAGTCTCTCCCCTAAGTGAAAACCATCAACCCTAGTGAATCTCCCTTCTCTCTCCTTGGAGTTGGAAGAGGGGAGAGCAACTAGGGTTCGATTGCGATTTTCCGCTTTACAGAAAGGTTCACCATTTTGCATCCTTTATTTTTTGACTCGTGCGAAACAACAAATAGCATATGAATAGAGGTCCTAATTGATTGCACATGCTATTTTAAAACTTGCTTTGAAGGCTTATGAGGTATGGATCGTGTAAAAATATACAAGGATATGAACAAACCCATGGGATGGTTTTTGGGATAATTAGGATAAATATGCTTCACAACATTCACATTCTGATAGGTGGGAATAGACATTTTATCCTGGGTAGTGTTGTGAATTTTTTTATAAGAAAACTTTTGTAGCTTCAACCTTTGTGATTATATTAATAAATTAGGGTTTATATCATGGTTAGGGCTACAATGAGGGTTAGGGTTTATATCATGGTCAGGATTAGCATTAGGGTTAGGGTTTGGTTTAGATTTATTATTATGATTAGGGTTAGCATTTAGTGTTAAGATTTGATTTATAGTCATGGTTAGGGTTTAACATCATGGTCAGAATTATGTACTTAGGCTTAGGGATATAATTATGGTTAGGGTTAGGGTTTGGAATATAATTATAACGGGTTTTGAGTTTACGAATAGGGTTTTGGTTAGCATTAAAGGTAGGGTTGGAATTACTATTAGGGTTGAGATCAAAATTATAATTAGGAGTAGGGTGAAGATTTAGATTTGCAAGGGCTTGGGTTAGGGTCAAGGTTAGGACCAAGGTTAAAATTACCATTAGGATTAGGATTTGTTTTAGGTTTATGATTATCCTATCAGTGGGATGTATTAGCTGAGGATTCATAACTACTCCTAAGTTGGTATATTGCACCTCCTACCTATTGGCTTGAACTCATTAGTCTAATTCAAGTTCAACATACCAATGAAATCTCGATCATCATTATTTAATCTATCTAGATATACTTTTGACCTTTTTTGGTTTCACTATCCTAAGTATCAAACCCATCAATCCAAAAATCCAAAAACATCAACCATGTGTTATAACCAAATCCTACACATCACCTTTGTCCAAGACATACCTAATCATAGTCCAAAGGACATAAAAAAAAACATCATGAATTGGTTTGACAAAATGATCAAAGAAGTTAAAGCATCTATGTCAAACCCCATCCATCAAACCAACCTCCAAGCCAATCAATATCATTATCATACCAACCTTCATTCTCTTACAAAACCATGTCATTTGAACAAACCTATCAATTATACCAATCCAACTTATCCATGCCTCAAAGCTATCCAACCTCCAAATATTCATGTTATACTACCCTTCAGTATCTTACAAGACCATGTCATCCAAACCAACCTATCAATCATACCAATCCAACTTATCCATGCCTCAAAGTTATCCAACCTCCAAAACATTCATGTTAGCACGTCAATCACCACCACATGACTTACAATTTACAGATCTATTCTACTAGCAAACTATCTCACCTATCCATGAGGATTTTGATTGTGTAAAAATGAAAAATATCATTCAAGATCTTATTGACCATTGTGACATCACCATCAAAGATCATCCCATATATTCACCCCAAAATAACCACATGAATAATATTCATAGCTCACCAAGTGAGAAATTAGGCATATGTAAGGATAATTTTTCAAGCATGATCAAAATCATCCACCTATGTCCAGCAAGGGCTCATTCCAAAGCAATCACACCAATAATATCCATTTCCATAACACATCATCTCATATGATTCCATAATAGACTATCTATAATAAGTTGAACCACAAGCAACCTCCATCTCTCCCAGCATTCCTTGATCCCCTAAATCTTCACAACAACAATTAACACAATATCCATAAAAAATTCATCCAAAAATGACACCTTTCATGTTTATATCCAAGGACTATCTATAATAGATAATAATAAAATCCAAGATAATCCAATTCTCCATGAAAACCCCTTCTATGATTAAAAAAATCCTAGATTTAACATTATCATGCACTCCATTGCTAATCAAGTCTACTCCAAAAAATACTCTTCAAAATCCATTCCTATCAAGTCAAAATATCAAATTCATCTAAAAATCTCCATACATATCCAAATTCATACCCCATCATTAGAATTGGATCTATGTCAAGAGAATAGCCCAAATTGTGAAGAAATAAGCCTGAAATGAATCAAGATCAAGATACCAAAATTGTCAAGTCTCCTCCAATTGTTGACCAAGATCCTATCTATCTAGAATCTCTTGATGATTTAATCATCCCTTTTCATTCCATCCAAGATGATCCCCTCCCATCTTAAAAAAAATACACCTTCCACTCAATCTAATGATTTCATTCCCAATCAAGAGAAAAACATCCCTTTTAATCCCCTTCATGATCCCATCTTTTCTACTTTGTCCAATGATACCATTGCATATAAAGATCAAAGTAGCCCTCCAAGTACCATTCATAATATACTTGAAAAGAAAGATCAAGATATTGATTCCACTTTGTTCAATGTTCCCCTTGCATATCAAGATCAAAGCAACCCTCCAATTACCATTCATAATCTACTTCCTAAGAAAGATCAATATATCCCTTCCATCCCTCTCAATAATCCACCTCATTGCTAAAATATCCCATTCAGCCCATATGATGATCCTCTTATAAGTATCGATCAAATTATCCCTTCATTTCCATGTTGTGATCCTAGTCTATTTCAAGAAACTGTCATCCCTCATAATCCCCTCCATAATCCTAATCCTCCTCAAAATCTCATCACCCCTATCCAAAATATTCGCGAACCTCATACTTATCAAATGGGTTTCTCCACTTTGATCCAATCCAGTTTACTTCATGAGACTATCATTCTTTCCATATCATGCTCTCCTCAAAATTGACTTGTATCTTATTTTAAAAGAAAAAAGTATCCCATTAGTAATATAATTTGTCAAAAAATACGTTTTCAAGGAAAAGAGTTAGGCCTCCACGAACAAGGAATATTAGAAATCCTTCATATCAAATTAAATTTTAATTATCATGGCCTTGGTTTTATAGCTCACTCTCAAGACATTTGTATCCCTACTAAATCTAAAGTCCCTCCATCTAAATCCAAACATCCGCATTCCATATCCTCCAAGTTTATATTGAACCCTTATTTTAATTCTAATTTTAACCTAAACCCTAACGTAACCATAATTCTAACCCTCACCCTAACCATATGCTAAACCTAAATCCTAACCCTTATAACCATAATCTCAAAACTAATCCTAAACCCTAACTCTAAACATAATCCAAATCGAAACCCTAACCCAAACCAAAACTTACCTCAAACACTAACCATGATGTAAACGTCAATCATAACCATAATTCCAACCCTACCCTAGGTAACCCTATCCCTAAACCCTAACCTTGACCATAATCATAAACCTAAACCAAATCCTAATCCTAATGCTAATCCTAACCTTAATCTTAATCTTGACTCTAACCATAGCCCTAACCAGATCTAATTATTCACCCTACTCCTAATTATAATTCTTATCCCAACCCTAATAGTAATTTCAACCCTACCCTCAATGTTAACCAAAACCCTATTCGTAAACTCAAAACCTGTTATAATTATAATCCAAGCCCTAACCCTAACCATAATTATACCCCTAACCCTAACATAATTTTGGCCATGACATTAAACTGTAACCATGACTGTAAAGCAAATCTTAACACTAAACCCTAACCCTAATCATAATCATAACAAATGAGTTTCCTAGGGCTACCCATTTGTTATAAATTTCCTATAGCACTAAAATGTCCCACTTGTGAAGCATGCATTGAAGATCATAATTCATATATGAAGAGCACATCTTGATTAAACTATCCATTTTAAAATAGACCCAGAATAATGAATTATTAAAAGCCTTCATGGAATAAGAAAAGACTCAATCATATCATCATATCCTTACCGACCACCTAGATACTTTGCACCATCTACTCTTATTTACTAGATACTTTGCACCATATACTCTTATTGACTTGGCATATATTTACATATTTATATCTATCTTATATTTAAGCTATCAATAAATTTATTCATCCAAACTAAAGAGATTACTTAGAGGAAATGGTGCATAATATTAGATGTTAGATCAAACTCTTTAATCAAAACCCAACTAAAATGGACAACTAATATTACAACACATTAATTTAGTGAAATGTGCATATTATTCTAGAATGTTAGATCAATTTTTAATGTAGCATTATTATTAGATTATTATTTTTAGGCCTTGATATCTTCTAAAAGGTGTTCAAATAAAGTGTTTTGTAGACATTTTGTGCTTCAAGTTTACATAGTAACTAAAATGAAGGAAAATAATTGGACCCAAATTGTATTTTAAATTTGAAATTCAATATTTTCTTTGGAAAGTATAAAAATGAACTTATAGTCTATTTGGCTCGTTATTTGAATCTCACGCATGCATGAGCGAATAGTTGGGGCTACAATACATAAGGCATAATCATGTTCTGTAAGAAATCCTAACATAACCCCCATTGGCACAATGACTACAAGGATCAATTTAAATACCAAGCTTCCCACAAAGCATCCAGCCAGTCAGAAATTGAAAAATATTTCAAGCTGCCCACAAAGCATCCAAGCAGTCGAAAATTGAAAAATGGAGGGAGAAAGAGGATGAACAAGTGCAAGTGCTAGTAAATCCATTGTAAGTGTTGCATTCTCTATTTTGGTCAACTCCCATTAATCTTCAAATCCATTATAAAATCCTTCCAATTTACTAAACAGGGTTGAAATGGTAGTGTGATTTTTACATTGAGTGGGTAGGG
Source organism: Cryptomeria japonica (assembly GCF_030272615.1). Classification (NCBI taxonomy): domain Eukaryota; kingdom Viridiplantae; phylum Streptophyta; class Pinopsida; order Cupressales; family Cupressaceae; genus Cryptomeria; species Cryptomeria japonica. The sequence continues at coordinate 319,560,946 of NC_081407.1, forward strand.
CTTATTGGGGCAAAAAATTGTATTTTTTTGCAAAAATACAACAAGCGTTGTGCCTTATGAACCATTCATTATAGATTCTTTCAGCTTATGAATTAAATAAATTGATTTGAATAACTTGATCTTGTGGCAAACCTAGAACAAGGAGAATCTATGCAATCAACCTTAATCAATTTTGGATGATGGGTTTTGACATAAAGTTGTTTAATCTAAGCATGGTTGAAGGTCAAAGTGTACTAGAACATAGCACCAAACTATTGGGTATCCAAAATTAACACATGGATATAAGGAGTGAAGAGTTTGTGCTAGAAGAAGATAATCTAAGCAATCTCATGAGTAAACTATTTTTAGAAGGCTTGACATTAGAAAGAATATTTTTTTAAACGAAAGGTCGAGGCCTATAATATATTGTAGTCACACAAATATGTCTAGCTTAATTAAATAAATAAACGCTATTTATTTGATTAAAAATCCACTAGCCATCAGTTAATTAAATTAATATTTAATTAATTCATTCCCCAAACATTCTTCTATTAATTAAATAAATTATTCAATTTATTTTAATTAATTCATTACAATCAAATATAATTCAATTAAATAAATAAAATCTATTTATTTAATTAAATCCCCTTTTTCCTCTTTTAAATAAATTAAATAAACCATTTATTTAAATCATTATCCCCACCCCACTTGCATTTTCCTACAAATGCAACTTGCACACATTTATTGAAATAAATGAATTTTTATTTTTAATCCTATTTTCCCTCACCCACCAAATCCACTTGCAAAATCTAATCCCCTTCTAGATTCTTCTAACCCCTTCCTAATTAGCCTAATCCATCCCCTAATTATTGTCACATTCCTAAGCAAAATGGAGTCACTTCTCAAAGACTCCAAAGTCTTTGAAAAACATTTAATGCTTTGTGTGTTCAACAAATTAACCCCAAAGTCTTCCAAGACCACTAATGGCTCTTACATGACCATTTATGGCTCTTACATAACCATTTATGGTTATTTCAAACTTGTCCCCCCAAACATTTATTGTTTTGACCATATTCATCCATTTCACATTTGCACAAGAGTTTATCCATTGGATAAAAGCTTTATTCTTTGAATAAAGAGTTTATTCATTCAACTAACCTTTACTTTAACTCCCAAAGTCATGTCAAGCATTTAATGCTTATTCCCTCTCCTCTCAACCTATCTCACATTGACACTTGTCATCCTGGGATTGGGTTGAAAGCCCTCACATGGATTTGAAATCATTCAATCCTGACCCTTGTTGAGATTACTCAATCTCAACCATCCATTGCTCCATTTTTCCTATAAATAGAGCCCATTTCTTCATAATCTAGATCCTGAAAACTTGTATGCATTTAACCTATAGGCATTTTAAGAGAGCATTTTAGCATAATTAACTAATATCTTGTCATTTTGGATGAAATCAATCATTTTAGTATCAATAGCTTAATATTTGCTTCTTTATTTACATTTAGAGCAATATTTCAATCTCAATCCTCCATAAGCATCCATAGTGCAAAAAGCTGCTGAGAGCTACACTATTTTGGAACTTGGAGAAGAGAGGAACAAGGGAGAAGGAGTTAAGAACATGCTAAGAGGCATTTGGAGATGCCTCATTATCTTTGTTTCATTAGCAAGAGATATTAGCATGATTTTAGTGTCTCTCTTGATATGCCTGTTTAGATTAGTCTTTGATTAAATAACACTAACGGTTTCTTGTGTGTTTTGTGTTGTTTCTCTCAGACTAACCTTGTCCATTTAACAGAGCATCATATATTAATATAAAATAAGAAGAAATTACATAGAGATTACAAGATCCAAACTAAAAACACCTTGACTAATATTGCCCAACTATGGACAATAAGAGATTTCCAACCTACAAAATTGGAAAATCAGATGTTCATGCAAAAGGTAAAATAGCATGAACAGTGAACTAGTACGACAAAACTTTACATTTTTGTATTCTATTACAATAGATATATCTCATTTGATCTCCCACTCAAAAAACTAGAGAAAAAGACTAGCCCGACAAAATATATGAAGTATGAACATGGGGCAACAAAATTGTAGTAGGGAGACAACTAATATCAACCTAATTCAACACCCTCTCGAGCTCTACTCATGTAGCAATGTCAGACTCTTGAGATGAGGCGTCATCCGTTGGAAGAGGGAATGCAAAATGTGTTCCATGCGGATCTAACAATATGTGCTCCCTAAGAACATAGACTGCATAAAACTTAGTCATTGCTATTGTAGCCAGGGGCTCATCAATTTGGAGGGAGTGTTGTCAGACCCATTGAAGAAAGGGTTGTGGAGAAGCATATCCAAACCCATATATGAAGGAGAGAAGAACTGAACATGGCACTAAATCAAAAAGAAAAAAATCCCTATTCAGGAAACCACCCCACAAGATATCTCCAGAAAAAATATCATATTTGTTTAACTGTAAATTGATCTCTTCCCAAGTGAAAACAAAGGAGTGAACAAAGGCCCTAATTATCAGCCTAGTATAGTCTTTTGAATGTGTGAGATCCATAACCACCGAAGCCATCTTTGAAGCCACCATGCTTGGAGTAGCCACTAGATATGCCATAATCCATTCTTCACCTATGACTGTCCTCACAACCCATTCGACACTTCCACACGATATTGCAAATATTTCAAACATGCTCAGTGGATGGACAATTGTGTAAAGACCCAAGCTCTACGTTCTCCTATGAATTTGGATTCTTGATGCCATAATAACTGCTTATGAAGGTAGACCACTCAAAATTGTAGAACATTGTTTGTAATGAAGACCCCAGAGCCAAAACACTCTGCAGAGATGAATTTAACCTTTCCTCATTGTAAAAAACTTTTGAAATATAGATATATAAAATTACACAACTGGTGAGAAAGGACATTGGAATTCCAGTAACTCGTGTGGAGTAACTCTCTATGAAGTCCTTACTCTATCTGTGGCTTCCACATTGGTAGCCTTTGCCTGCATCAAATTGAATGCTGAAATGATTTCCATAATGTCATATGTAAGAATCCCCATTGTAAAGGATATGGATTATTTTTCAAATCCTTCGCCACTTTTGGATAGACTATTCCCCTAGTTCTTGATTGTCCACGTGTCTTCCTATCTTTGGTCCGATGTCATGAAATACTGCCTCTGTGAAAAACATGCTCTTTAATTCCCATTTTTGAAAATTGCGAGATGTTATTCCGAACGTGCGATCCAACTATTTTGAGTCGGTTGTACACCTCGTACACAAGCCATTATTTCCAATTACATCATTGCACTGAATACTTCGCATCCAGATGAAGTGGCATTCTAATTCATGGGAGTATGTTTTCAGTTGTGTCCTACATAAGCCCAACCTATCATATCTTTATCCATACAACAATTAATAAAAAAGAAACCTATTTTGGGATAAGACATTTACATCTTGTCTCACTGATTTATTGCATAAAAGGTCTTTCCTGCAATCAACAACAATAAAATATATTAGTAAAATGATACTTAAACTTTATTCTAATCGCTCTCCAAGTGCTCCATTACAATTTTGTCTTCGTGGAGCTCCCTTGATGAAAGAGTAATCTTTTTCTCTTCTTGTTCACATCCCCTATTTGCCAAAATGTTTTCCATCCTATTGGCCTCTCTGTAGCAATGCATAATCTGATATGAATCTAGACAAGAGAGAAACTCTCTTGCTTCTTAAATGAGATAATCTAACTGCTAGTTGGGGGTTTGAGACTTGATCAAAGCTGTGATAATGATCTAAGAATCCCCTCCAATTATAATATTCTTAACCTTATTTTTAATTGCTAACATAACACCAAATAGAAGAGCCCTTGCTTCTGCTAGGTTGTTGGTTCCATTTGGTATCCTCTCATAGCCTACTACCACTCATGATCTTCTATATCTCGAATAACACAGGATGACATATGTCTTAGCTTTATCAATGCCTTCTGAAATCAAATCAAATTCCATGAAAAATAACCGACCAAGTTGAAGGGTGAGGAAAATAAAGTCCATCTTCCAAGAAACCTCTACTAAGTCCATGATCTCTTGTAGATGTTCTTTGTCACCTTATAGTTATGCTCACCCATGTCTTGATGGACCATGAAAAACCTCAAGGAATTTTTGGTAACTATCTCTCTCATTCGATGGAGTGCAGGTACCACCAAATAGGTATTTGTCAAATCTATATGTTATCACTGTTTTAAAAATGGATATTCTTGTTCCATAGTTGGCTAAGAAGTCTGCAAAAAATGTGTCTAATGTGGCCTTGTTGCCTCTGTTTTTCTTGGATTAGAAGAGGGTTTAAGGTTTTTTTTGGTTCTAACCCTTCCTGTGTTTGAAAAAACCTTATGTTCTAATCATGCGTTACTTTTACCACTTAGAGAAGGGTCGGTCTGTCATGAAAAGTGTCCCCCCCATTACTTTTTTCCCTAGGCAGTCCCTTAATTTTTTAAATCTATGTGCCTTTACTTTACCTTATTCTAATGTTTGTCGGGCCCCTTAATTATTGAGAAAATCTTTGTTAATCTAGCGATTGTTGTCATTTCGCTTGGAAAAGGTGCTAGCAAGTTAATGTTCATGAAGTAGCGAAAAGGCTAAGCGGGCCCGGGAGGTGGATTGATCATCAGATTAAACACCTGCATTTTGCTTTGAATCCAACGGCTCGCGTTGATTCGCTAGCCCGAGATGCACGTGGTATAAGTTCTGCGAAACAACAAAAGATTTGGTGGGTCCCAGAGACAAACGACTTTCTTTGGTTAAAGGATGACCGGTTTGGAAAAGATCAACGGCTTGCGTTGATTTGCAGCCAGAAGATGGACGTGTTCTACCTTTCGCGAAGTAGCAAAAAGGTGGTGGGCCTGAGCGAGGTGGTCATAGCAAAGTTAATCGATGAGAAAGTTCCTAAGATCCAACGGATATCACTGCTTCGCGAAGATAAGTAACTTGAGTTTTAAGCTCTGCGAAATGGCGAAAGGAGCTGGTGGGCCCGAAGGACAGGCATGTCATAAAGTTAAAGGCCGATTAAGTATGTTTTAATTGGATGGTTGTCGTAGATTCGTGGCCTAAAGTAAAGCGGAGATTAGTGATCGCGAAATGGCGAAAGACAGGTGGCAGGTTCGATGGCGCTTAGCTGGCAGGCCAGTGGTAGGTCCGGGTGGCGGACATGAAGACATGGCAGGACAGATGGTTTGTTCCGTGGAGTGTAAGGGTGACCTGTTAAGTAGACGTGGCTCTGAAAGGTAGTTGAGGGCCCACTTTGTTTCAACTGACAGTTATGTGGAGAATAGTGAAGAAAAGCACATGACGGTTTCAGAATGGAACCCGAGGGAATTCCATGAGCAAATGGTCGAATGCCACGTGGCATTTGTTAACCGATGACGAGGTGAAGAAAGTGATCTCCAAGATAAAGGGCCCACTTGAAAGGTTTAAAGCTTGTTAAAATATGCTCATCTCGTGGTCGATCCAACGGTTGTCGTTGTTTCATGGCCTGAAGATGCCTGCAGCTTAGTCTCTATGAAATGGCCAAAACCATTAGCCATCAAGGTGAGGCACGGTTAATTAATGAGACTGACGGTCGTTGTAGGAAATAAAGATCGGGCAGGTAGATCTTGATCTAACGGTCGACATTGCTTCGCGAAGGAAAATTGCATAAGCTTTAAGACCCGCGAAATAGCGAAAAGAAGGTAGGGCCTGTCACTAATATAGAGAGACCGGATGGAGATAAAGGCAGTACAAGTTCCCGTGATCCAACGGCCGGAGTGGCTTCACGAAAGAAAGATGTGGAGGTTTTATGTTCTGCGAAATAGAGAAAACAACGAAATAGAGGAAATACTCAGAGAATTTATGACCCATTGGAGCCCATTTTTTGAATCCAATTTGTGAATTCAATTCTGAGGTGATGGCCATGTTGCAGAGCATTTGGTGCAGAGCGATTTTCTTCAGGCGAATAATAGGTTTTTGTGCTCTTTTCTTAATAATGTTGGTCTGTATTCAATCATTGTTGTGAGAATTGTTTCATTAGAAGTCTGTGCAAGTTTCAATTGATATAGTTGAATTATCAAGATGGCACCAAGAAGGGAGTTGACAGGAAAAGTCAATTACTAGGACAAGAATATATGTGATGATTTTTTGGAACAGTTAACCATGTCTACCAATGTCAGGGCCAAAGCTAAAGAGTTGGTACCAAAGAACCCTCGTGTAAGAATTGGGGATGGCCTGTATGATCAATGTAATTGGTTAAGGGATCCAGAAATAGGGATGTTGGGTTTAGGACTGTTCAAAGTAGGTTTTGGTCAGAGACATTCCCTCTCCCCTTTGAATAGCATATGGGAACTGGATGTGGGGAAGCTTGTGGTCCCTAGTGTATTCATGGATATAGATTTGCTGACCCTGATTGCACAGAATTATGATCCTATAGCTAGATGTATTAGGAGTGTGAAGGGATCAGCCCTGATTGAAATAAAAGATGATGAATTCAAAAATGTTTTTAAACTCAGTGAGGCTTCAAATTTGTTAGAGCCTATTGAATTTGAGTCATTAGCCCATATCTACAATGCACAAAGGGATCATCTTAGGAGTGTGGCCGATTGAAAGAGTTCTTTGTTAAGATAGGGGGGTTAATAGTTGTAGGCCCCAATACAATGGAACCATTCTCCCTCAATTTGTTTACTCTGAGAGCTAAGGGTATGTATTGGGCACTGTGTCAGATCTTTGGAGAAGATGTTGAGAAAAATATGCCAAACCATTACATGTTGATGTTTGCACAAATTCTAAACCCCTCCCTGGCAATAACTTTTGATTATGCCCCATACCTTACTGATGCAATTCATGCAGGACTAGTAGGGATAAAGAGTGGTAAGGTGGACAGGCCATTTGGATGGTATTCTCTTTTAATGCACATGTTTTTATTCAAAGGTGCTGACTATTTTGCTAAGGAAATGGACTTGGCTAAAGTGAAAGACAATGAAGAGATGCTTGTTCAGCTTTGGAGCACTATTTTATCTTGGGATAGAGAGGATGCTAGCTATCTAAAGTTTGATAGATGTTTGCATCTAAGATAAGAATTCTTTTATGCACAGAAAACCCTAGGATTCCTAAGGCTCTCTTGGAATTCCTCAGACCTAAAGAGTTTGTAGAGGGTATTAAGATTGTTCACAATTGGGGAGATATGTATTTGTACCCTGTTTCTACCGTTTTTAGAGTGTATGGCTTCAGAGGTACCCCCTATCTATTGCCCTATTAGGTCCCATTGAAGATAGGGATTGCAGAAGTTTTGAGGCAAATTGGAGGTGTACAAGGCAGAACTGACAAATAGAGGTAAAGGGACCATTTTCCCAACCATTACCATGGCCCATCATAATCACCAAAGGTGGGCGGAAATATTTTGAAGAATTCTTTAAGCCATATAGGCTGTCAACTGTAGTTTCAAGATGTGCAGACCTTGAGGATTTTTTCAACGACATGTTTAGAAAGAGGGCAGTGTGTAAAGGTATGCCTCACCAATTTCAGTTCCCTGAAGATTTAATTAGAAACGAATTCAGTTTAGATGAGTATGAACTGAGGAAGGAGAAGTGGGTTGCATACAAAAGGGCACTTGATTTCATTCATCAATTTGATAGCAGTTATGACCCTCTCTCTAGTTTCAATCCCTTTGAGGAGAAAATCAAATTCTTGGTTCTTTATTTTGAAGACCTCATGCAAACCTTGAAAGAAAAAAGGGAGGCTATAATGCAAAATGATCCTGACAAGGTTAAATTGGTCCTAGCTAAGCATGCCTTTGCTAAGGATATCCCACCTGGTGATTATGTGATGCATAGGAAATCAAAGTACAGTGTGATGATGCCAGTGACAGGTGAGCCTTCCACTTCAAGAGGGAAAAGAGCAATTGAAGATGTCATTAACATCCAAGATTCCCCTAAAAGGCAAAGAGTGGGAAAGGAAGTTGAAACTGATGAGCCTCAGTATTCTCCATCTCAGTCCCCTATCCACATAGGAGATGAGCAAGCAGTGGCTCAACAATTATTATAGTTAGGGAGTCTCAGTGAGATTGCCTATACCTATGAGGAGACCCAAGAAGGGATGCCAGAAGAGCCACCTAGTGCTGAAATGAACTTAACTGATGGTGAGCTAAAGGGCCAAGAGTTAGACCTTACTGTTAAGCAATCCAGTGAGGAGTTCCTGGCTGACAATAATTTTGTTACAACAGGGGATTTCATGCAATTTGTGTGGAAGAAAAATATGGAACAATTCAAAGTCAGATGTGAGCAAAGGAAGAGTGAACAACCTCTCAGAGATGTAACTCGGGTAGAAGAAGAAATAAAGCAAGAAATGACTGAAGAGTTTAAGACTATTACTCCTGAGAAGGGAAGAGAGATGGTGTTTAAGGCTGGTGTTTTAATCCTCCCTGAATGGAATATAGTTTATGCTTTAGTTCTTGAAGCAGTGAGAAAGGAAACCAAACCCATGGAAGGAGTGACCTTCAGCAAGGATAATGTTGCTCTAGTCATGTGGTCACTGAAGAAGGATGAGAGTAAAAAGAGGAAAAGTGTATCAGATTCTAGTCTCCTAGGAGGCTTGATTATAAAGAGAGTCCAAGATACAGGGGTAGTGGAAGCTGCAAGCACAGTCTTGGAGACTGCAAAGTTCAGTGTGGCAGTAGAAGAAAAAGAGGCAAAAGAAAAGGCAAATCTCCAATTGAAATTGGAAACCATCTTAAAGGCTTACAATGAGGCCAACGAAGGAATAGCCAATAGAGAGAGCATTATTACTAGACTTCAGAGTCAGTTGGTAGGTCAGCACCATCTAGGTGAATCCTCCACTCTCATGATAGCTTCCTCTCCAGCAAGACCTCCACCTACCAGTCCCATTATAGAATATCCCCCTTCTCCTATGCCTTCTGGTTTCTAGTCAGCTGAAATAGTCCAACATGAGTTGGAAAATTTGAAACAAGCACAAGCCTTGTTTGCAAGCAAGTATGAAGAAAAGGTAAAAGCCACAATCTTGAAGTTTGCAGATTCAGTCAAGGCTTCTATTGTATGCATCTCTATGAAAAGGATCCTGAATATTCTGATTAAATTAAGAGAGGATGAAGCCACCTTGGAACCAATCCTTAATAAATGGATGCCTAGAGGTAAGGAGTTAGAGCTCATGTGTTCATCCCATGCAGATGCAGAGGAGAATGACAACCTTAGGTCCACTAGTGAGTTTATAAAAGAAATGAATATACTCTCAGAGGAAAGGGCAGGTGTAAAAAGAAAAGTCCAACTATATAGAAAGGAGTATTCAGATCACAAATTTGAATTGTTTCTAGGGGGTTTTGTTGGCCCAATTCAGTTAAAAGAAGAGAAGACCTGGCTAGAAGAGTTGGACCACAATTTGTCTAAAAGGGTTAATCAAATTATTAACACTGATGACACGTCCTTATTTGTCCAAACAATTGAAGAAATTGAAAAGGTGAAATCACATTATGGTTTCATAGAAACAAAAATTGGGCAGTTAAGAGTCACTTGGAAAAGGCTAGAAGGGATGAAACAGAAAGTTGTCAGCTTTGCTTGGCCAAGTGATGATGTGTTCCAGGAGTGGAAGGATAAATATGTCGGACAAAAAGAAGATACTCCAGAGCAGTTAGAAGAGGTTGCAGCAGAACAACAAATAGAAGAGGTCGTAGATGTTGAAAAGGACTTGTAACTGTTTCTTGGAGAGTATTGCGGTTTGTAACAAACTTTCTTAGGAATGTTCGAAGCTTGTACGCATCCATAAAGTTATAAATGGATACCAGGACTAGTAAAAAAGGGATCACAAGAATTTTATAAAGGAACTCTGCAGAAATATATCTGGGTTTTTTCTAGTTATTACATAAATACCTTGAATCATGTAAGATTTTTTCAAAATGAATATCAATATACAGATCGAAAACTTTTGAGCCTAAACGTGTGTTGTCTTCTGGTGTGTTTTCAGTAATTTACTGGTTTCATTTGAGTAGTTTGGGGTTATTCAACTGAACACGGATTGTAATGCAATCTTTATGGATATGTTCTTAGCTTTTCTCTTCAAGAGAGGCATTAAATGTGCTTGAAACATCTCTGTCAGTAGATTATCTTGTTTGAAGCTTTGAATTTGATAAACAATGTTTAGTTTAACAAGAAGAAACTCTTATATATGCCAGGCATGTATAGGGTTAATAAAAGCCAAAGTAATGAGATGTATAGGGATGTTTGACTTTGGAATCCTTGCTTGATTTAGATGACTCTGTAGCCTGGACAAGGCACTGGTATTAGTTGTAGTTTTCTTTCTATATCTCTTGGGGATCAATATTGAAGAAAATGAGCATAAGTTTTCCTTTATTATTTCAGTTTATGTTGAGGCGATAAAATCCACCAGTTTTTTACACTGGTTTACTGTGGATCTTGTTTAAAAGTGTGAAAATATTTCACAGAAGGTATACCCGCCTGAACTTTGGATAAGTTCAAAGTGTAGAAGGTTCTCAAAACCTTGTTATATGTTGCTCTAAGGTTCTTTTTCCTTGATCTCTTCATTAGCAGACAAAGTTATTCATTTTCTTATAGGGGATAAGATGAAAATCAAAATTTGAGAACAACACTATCTTCCTCGAGCAAGGGAAATTCGGGAAGAAAAAAGGAAAGCGGGACATGTAGTGGGTCTAAAAGAGGCAGATCAACTAGAGGAGAAAAGATTAGAAGAAAATTTTGTAAACGTATGGAATTTTTTCTTGTTGAAGGGGGGTCATGTTCCTATGATTGTAAGAGCATAGGTGATAGCGAGGTTCCCTTGAGGTAAAAACATCTAAGGAAACAATGGGTACCCAAGGAACTTCCTCCAATAAACACTAATTTTTGTGTCAACGAGAGGATATATCGCATAGCACCATCATCATTACATGGTTTGGGTCTATTTTGCATGGACAACATAAAGGTTTGTTACAACAAATTTACTGAATAGATGGAGAATGTCAGATCCTATTATAGTTACAAAGATTGGATGCAGTTGGTTCGATATACATGAAGTATGCGTAGGTATGCACTATCAACAAATTATATACAACTAAAAGATAAGGATCAAAATAAAGGAGTGGCTATTTACATTGACGGAAGCCCAAAAGCATTAAGGATTATTGCAAGGTTTATAAATAGTACACAACTTGGGTCAACAAATAAGCAACCCAAATGTGTTTTTGAAGCACGCGAGGGAAACTGTGTATTCTTATGTGCAATAAAATCAATAACTATAGGGGAAGAGTTGCTAATTGATTACAATTTGAATCGCTTGAATATAAACACAATTACTATGGGGGTGGTACATACTATATACCATTTTACCCAACCTCCAATTAATGACTCCAATATACCATTTTATTATTATGTTATTTTATCGTAAGTATATTGGTTTCATTTCACTAATGTTTTTTTATATTTAATTTTTGTCACAGCGGGACATTGATCATACAGGGAAGACTCCGACCCAAAGCACGGATCATGATGCATCTTTGGGTGCTTCTACCCAACAAGTTTACCTCATTGTTTCATGTTACTGTCTCCAATTAGGACTGCCAATTCCTTGCTTTCATTACCTGATCACATTTTGATTTGGATCACAATCTTTCGTAAAGAAAACACAGTTGGGAGTGAATCCTATTGTCTTGGAGCCTTCAAGGCTTTCATATTACAACTCAATCCACACTCAATGATCATGTTAATTTTGATAATGTTTTTAATATTCTTCTCGTAGTTGGATGATCGAGGAAAGACACCAGTAGTAGAGAAGAGGATCCATAGGGAGGTGTAGTCACTATTATGTGATGATGACGTCACATATTCTGCAAACCCTCTAGATATGATAATGAAGACCCCAAGAAAATGCAATGAATAAATTCTTCATTTATTATTCATAGTACCTCAAACAAATGAGATAAGAGAAAGGTTTAAAATAGTGACTAAGAGAGCATAAAACTTGCAAGTAATCTATCATGAGATCTTGAATTATAACATAAGTTCATTCATGGTTTTATATTTTGCACTCTTTCATGTCATGAACTAAAATGTGTGTTGTTTTTATAGGATTTTTTATGTCCTCATGATGCTACTAGTCATGATCAGGGTACTGCAGGTGCTACCTAGGGAGTAGGGGTTGGTACAAGTGTTGATCCTAACCTTACTGCACATACATCACATCATTCGACCCCATCATATAACATAAGTTCATTCATGGGTTTCTATGTTGTCTGACCCCTCGAAGGAAAAAAAAGGCAAAAGTAGAAAAACACGGGCAACACAAACTTAGCTCTGGTGGTTATATGAAATTAGTCCACGAATTGTAAGTATCAATAAATGAAATATAGCATCCAAATAATAAATTGCAAACAATTTTGGTTTTATCACACCATATAAGAAAAATTCACAATCTTATGCAAAAATTCAAGGCTCTAAATTCAAAAGAGTTCCCACAGAAGAGGACCTGAAGATTTCCTTCCAGCAAGGTTATGGAGTCATGGTTGGGCACCTAAGACTCTTGACAGGTCAAATAAAAGCTTCCACAACATCTGACACGCGGGTAAATTAACTCAATGAAGATTATTTAATATTAAATACTTATGCAATCTATTCAATATTAATTTCTACCATAAAGTAATTATGTGCCTATTTGTTTTAAACATGCAAGCAATGATAGTACTTCACATGACATTGGAATGCATCCTGGTGAGGGTGGAGCACAACCTGCAGATGAAGGTCATGGTCATGTGCATCCCAGTATTGGATGTATTCATGTGATATACAAAACACATTATGGATTAATACAATTAAACATCTTTAATTGCAATTGATGTATTAATTAATGTAACCTTTCATGTTTCAACTTTAGAGCATTTAGAGCGGGATCAACATATTGAGCATGATCAGGCTAGACAAGATCAGGAACATGATGTGGCCCCATCAGGTAAAGAGGACCACTCTAATGTTATTTTAAATATTTTTAATTGTAATTGGTGTATTAATCAATGTAACCTTTCATGTTTAAACTCTAGAGGATTTAGAGGGTGTTCAACATGTTGAGCATGAGACTATAATACAAGATTAGGAACATGATGTGGCCCCATCAGGTAAAGAGCGCCACTCTAATGTTCTTTTAATTAATGAAATACTTGTAACAATAATAATAAAACATATCAATTTAACATTTCTTTGTTATTGCAACAGACCCCCCCTTGCAGCGGCCTCCACATCGTGAGTACACGACTAGGAATACATTAAGATCATGAGTAGGGGGAAACACAACTAAAGGGGGGACATACAATTTAGAAAATGATGCTTGACTTTTTCTCTATTTAGCTGCAAAAAAGAAACAAAAAAAAAGTGATTGTAATCATATTATGACAACCATATTTTTGGTAATATGTAAAAGCTGAAACAATGAATGTTATATATTATTAATGGATGAATGAATGAGTTTTATATGTTATTAATGGATGAATGAATGAATGTTATATGTTATCAATGGATGAATGAATGATTAATGTTATATGATCGAGTATGGGGAATTGAGAATGATGTGAAGGGGGGTAGGGGCCAAAGGAGCTTCCACCTTCACTTGGTTAGCCCTGTTAAGTAGAGAATATTAAACTATTCTCAAAACAAAGAGAAGCTAGTATACTTATAGTCATATTTTATTGTGTTATGATGTTGTTACGGGAAGATATCGTTGTTACTGTAACTTTATGTTACTATAGCTTTTTGTTACTGTAGCTTTCTGTTTGGGAATACAGTGTTGTTCAAGACACCTTGTGAGGGCTCTTGAGCACATAAGAAGCTAATTCTTGTTCGAAAACCGTCCATCCGCCCTAAAGTCCAAACAAAAAGCTACAGTAACAACGTTGTCTTCCTGTATTAGTCACAAATACTTAGGACAGTCATAACAAATGGGGTCCTCTCCTCCCATTAGGACTTTCTAGCACCTCCAAGGGTCTCTAAAGGTCTCCAAAATCCTTCCTCAGTTGTTTCCCACTCATTAAATCCACTCCTTGCATCTTATTCATAAGATCTCACCATTCCACTAGTCTTTTAGGACATCAACATACCCATTTTAGGATAGTCATTAAAATGGTGAGTATTTTGACCAATCAAGGGCCAAAAATGCTTGATTAGGGTCTGCACTAACCCCTCACACCTCTCCAAGACTTCACCCAACCTTTGGGAGCCCAATATTATACTTATATCAACCCACACATCACCAACTTACTGTCATTTTCAGTCCGAGACACAAAATCAAACTTTGTGTCAGCCTCAACACGTGCCAAAATGAAAGAACACAAAAATATGACTATAAGTATTAGACTATAAGTATCCTAACTTCTCTTTGTTAGACTATTATCGAAACAAGAATTAGACTATAAGTATACTACTAAAATTCTTTGTTACCAATAATAAAATATGTTCAAATGTATGCAATAGCATACATTTGAACGAATTAAAAAAAATAGCTCCTTTTCGTCGTGATTTCGACGAACACAAACCGACGAACGACTAAAACATCCGATGAAGTTGTTGTATGCACGACAAAAAATTTGTCATAATGGCATGCTCCACATCGTCGAAATTGCGACGAACCACTACAAATTTTCGACGAATCTGCTATATATGTGATGTTATTTTCATCGTAATGGCATGCTCCACATCGTCGAACTTGAGACGAACAACCACAAAAATACGACGGATTTGTTGTATGTGTGACGATATTTTTCATCTTAATGACATGCTCAATATTGTCGCAATTGCGACGAACCACTAAAAAACTTCTGACGAAGTCACTGTATGCGTGGCGATATTTACGTTGTAATATATGCTCCACAATGTCGAAATTGTGACGGACTTTTAGTGCTTTTTCGACGTTTTGAAAGAGACATTTTACAATATTTGTGGTTTTTCTTTGTCACAAGATGGACGAAGTTTCCATCGCTTTTCCGATGTAAACCAACCTCACTTTTGGTGGCATTTTCTGATGGCTCTTCATCGGGGTTTCGATGAAATCCAATTCGTCAAAAAAGAGACGAAATTTTAGCGACAAATTTTTTATGGACATTTCGTCGGTAATCTGACAATAGTTTGTTGATGTTTCAACAAAAATTCGTCGGAAATTGGTGCCAAATATAGTAGTGAGTGGGGGTTTTCTAGGTCAGGGCTTCCTAGCTCCGAAGTGGGGTTAGTGGTGCGCCTATATTTTAAATACATCGAGATATATCCTTCTTAAGGCACCTATTTTTTAAATCAATTTTGCAATATATATAAGTGGATTATGAACCTTCAGAAGGATATTTCTCAAAATATTTTATCTAGATTTATTAAAGAAACATATGTATTAGCATCCACATATGCAAAATGTAAGACATTAATTTGTTTCCCTTTATAAGTATAATATAAGTAATAAAATGTCAAATAATTTTTTTCATTTATATCATAAATTTGACTTAAGGTTATTATTATTGCAAAAGTTTAATTTAAATAATTTATTTTTATAATATTATTAATAATAATTTATAATTAAGATTAGAGTTAGAGTTAGAGTTAGAATTAGTATTAAGTTTAGAATAAGAGTTAAGATAGAGGTTGTCATTAAGGTTGAATTAGGGTTTGAAAAAGACTAGGATTAGAATTTGAGTTAGCAATACATATACAATTAGAGTTAGAGTAAGAGTTATGGTTAGATTTAGAAATGTAAAACATTAATTGAATTCCCTATTAAAAAAAGTAATAATATTGTTATTTAAATCAAATTTCTATAGTTTTTAAGAAATTTAACTTTACAATACTATAATTAGCAATTGTGTTGGTAATTAATTTAATTATTAACCATTAGTATCTGAGTTATAATTTAGCTTGAAATTAAATAACTATTATAACCTAAAATAAACCATAAGTGTAGTCGTTGTGAGCAATAATTCATAATTAAAATGGAAAGAAATGCAAAGCAAAAGAATCATATTCCTCTTTGAAACCTTTTCTAAAATAATATTATTTTAAAAAATCCACCACCAAAATACTGGTCACCAAGTATATATTATATTTTAAAAAATGAAGATAAATTAACAACAAAAAATATGCCATGTTATGTTCAACATTTGATAGTCATTGAAGAAACAATTTATATGTTAGATTAATTATCTTCTAAAAAATTGAGTCTATTTTCTTCAACGTTTGCTTACCAAGTTGTCGTCCCTTATTATTTTTTCATAACAATCATATCCATTCCCTCTAAGTTTAATTGTTAAAAAGGTACTTAGATCCCTTTCCTCCAAGTTTAGTTCAAAAGTCTCTCCAATAGAAGAAGTGAAATATTTGAATAGTCTAACAAAGGATGAGTTACATGGGACACCAACTGCTTATGAGATGAGAATTATGAATGAAAAATCTTTGAGAAAAGAGGTAGCCTTCAAGGCATCCATGGAGAATTACTATTTCAATTGCGATGAAGGTTCAAATTTAGAAGAAGCAAATTTTTGAGGAAATTAAAAAGGGGTACCAACAAGTCTAAAGGTAAATTACCAGTCAAATATTTAAATTGTGATGAGATTGATAGCATTGCATCAAATTGCTCCAAGTAGTAATAAAATTTTATAACACGAAATAGGAATGGCTTTTATGTTGAGGAAGATGGCTACTCATCTGATGAGTATGATCAACACACCTCTGAAAGTGAAAGTAAAAAGGCAATACTCATGGAGATGGAAAACCTAAGTATGTGATAAGTGTATACTCCAAAAATGAGGAAGATGATGATGAAATGAATTATGAAGAACTTAGTTGTGCTTACAATGCGATAAAAAATCTAAAGAAAAGGATTACAAAACAAGTACTACATATTTCAAAACTTCAAAATCAATGAAAAATCAAATATAAAGATCATAGATTTGAAAGTTCAATTGGAAGTAGCAAAAAGCAGAAATGATGTCATAATAGAAAAATTAAAGACTAAGGAGAAGGACTGTGAAAGACTTGCAGAAGGTAAACAATCATTTGAGCAATAACTTAAAGCTTGGAAAAAGTACTAAGGAGGGGGGGTGAAAAAAATTAACTTTAAATTTAATTTATCATTAGTAAAATTTGCGGATCTTACTTTTATAGTAAAGCAACTATCCAAATGATAAACATAAACACACGTCTACACAAGAGAAAACCAGATATACGTGGAAACCTAGAAGGGAAAAGCCACAATGAGAATAGTTGCTTGGATCTATTTTCCAAATCCAGCCTCACAAAGAAATATGAAACTTACAAATATTTATGGGCACCAACCCACCAAAGACATCAATCCCCTTACATAAGAACTGAGCACCAACTCAGATTATGAGGCACCAAACTCAAATACAACAAGATATGAATTATGTGGACCTTCCAAACTCAGACTGTACTATCAACCATATCTAATATGGTATAAAACACTCCCTTAGTATTTATAGGATCTACAACTTGATTCTCACACCTCAATTCATCTTTGATTATTGAATGAGCACCATGCACAAATCTTCTGCCACATTTACTTAACATACACCCTAGATGAACCTAGATCAACAATATATGTGCGCATTACAATGATAATTACATTCACAAGTTGGCCTAGAAAATAATCGTCATCATGAAATGTGTAATTGGATCAATCCAAAAGCCAACATGCTACACCAGGAGTGGGAACATGCTATGTGTTACCCAACACAAACTCAATACATCCCAAACTAACTTCACATGCCCCCTTTGA
Organism: Cryptomeria japonica; assembly: GCF_030272615.1. Classification (NCBI taxonomy): domain Eukaryota; kingdom Viridiplantae; phylum Streptophyta; class Pinopsida; order Cupressales; family Cupressaceae; genus Cryptomeria; species Cryptomeria japonica. Next base: position 319,578,734 of record NC_081407.1, read on the forward strand.
TTGATACACATTACAATCCTCTTGCACATTAATTTGGACCATCAACACAGTCAATTAGCTAACATTGTGAATACTCTATCATCACTAACATTTTTTCTACTTGAATAAATCCCCTGAAACTCTAGAATATGATACTTCATATGCAGTTTTACTTCCAAACTACAAGCCATAACTCTCAACTATGGGAAAATGTAGAGCCATATACCACGATAGTGCAACTGAATGCACATATTGTTTCTGAGCAACAGAATTCAAAAACCTACTATACATACTTTTGAACCTCCATAAACAACTGAAATAGGTCCATGATGATAACATTAATATTTTGCAAGAGAGCTATCAATCTTAACTTGACTCTACCCTTTTGAAACTTAGGGGCCTAATATGTCATGTCACAAGTAATTAGAATTACTATAACTATCAGAAAACCTTGACAGTAGTAACAACAATTATTGCACCTTTAACATCAATGACAACACTTGATTCTTTCACTTCTTCACCAAGTCCTTTGATGGTATTGATGACATCATCAACCTAGAATAGGTATGCAGAGATATCTTCTTCCTCCATATTCAGACATTTAAACAATCCTTAGTAGGTTTGAATTTTTGATTCCTTGACTTTATCATAACCTTCATAGATATTGTAAAACTTGTCCCAAACTTATTTTGTAATCTTGCAGTGCATTATCTTCACAAACTTGGAGTTAGATAAACCACATAAAATAACATTCCTTGCCTTTGGCATTAGTTTCACATGCTCTCATCCTGGCCTGATCTCTTAGAGGATTTTATGGAATCTCGTAACCATTCACAGTTGATTGCCAAATATCAAACCCTAAGGTCATTAAATAGAATTCCATCCTAACTCTCCAAAATGCATAAGTGGATCCATCAAACAAAGGTGCCTTGTCTGAAGAAAGACCTTGAACTAGTGTGTGTGTCATCTTGGAATTACCTCAAACAGTTAAGATTCTTCCAAGAAACTTGACTCTGATACCAATTGTTAAGCACACAAATATATTGAGAAGGGGGGTGGGGGTGGGGTGAATCAATATATGCTAAAACTTAACTTAATGCACACAGACAACGACTTGAATTGACATTGAGGGCAAAGCAATTAAGTATCAGCCAAGAATTTTTTTCAATGATTCCTCGATTGATGATGATTTCCTAATTGATTTAGAACCACTCTTCCATTATTTTTGGTTACACAATTCCTTGCATGCACAATTGTATTTATTTTTTTTAATTTTTAAAGTAAAAAAACTGTAATTTATTGTTGTCAATCAAGCTAAAGAATTGACTTATTTTTATGTTTGCAAGGATTATCACAATTGAACAAAAAAAGAGAAAGTTGATGGCTTATACAAACATTTATTAGGTATGGTCGATTCATAGGCTATGGCCAAATCAATGTCAATAGATAAAATATAATGGGTGGTTGTTATTATATCATATGGTTGTTGACAATTTAATATTAATGGTGGTTGCCAATCTTAATATCTATGATGGTCAATATTTGTATATTTATAATTTTTTTGACTGATTTTGCAAGGGTCAATGAATGTTGAAAATATATAAATATATTTTTAATTTTTTTTTCTTTTTATGGTTATTTATTCATGTACTTATTAGATTTTATAAAGCTTCTTTTAGAGAAAATATTATTTTTCGAGATTAAGGTTTCCATATATTAAAAAAAAAAAAAAAGATTCCATATTGAATGGGAAAAATGTTTTCTTGCATTGTTTGTTTGCCAAGAAAATATAAGAGAGGGAAATTCATTTTGTAAAAATCTTGATTAGGGACTTCATGAAAACACAATTACTCGTTTATTTCTTCCTTCCCTTGTAATTTGTATTTTCTTGCAATTATTTTTTGTCTTTATAAACAAGATTGGTTGGCCTAAAATAAGCTACAATATTGTGTTAGGATGAAAATATTATTTAGGTTTAGCCATGCTGATCATTAATTACAATAAAAAAAATATTTTACAAAAATAAATTGAAAAATAAACATTACATAGCACACATAAATTATGTGAAGAAAACCTTGTAGTCAAAAACCCCACAAGATATTCTATTTTATTAAGAAAACTTATATTCTCAAACATGGCTCTTCTAATCTCCCATCTTATACTTTTTAAATAAACAACCATAATATCTCATACAAATTTAATTATCAAATTCATATATATCAAAAATATGTTATCTTTCTCATGAGAATCCTTAAATTATAGGATGAAACCATCGAATATCATTTGAATGTTATAACTTTTCATTAAGTTATATGAACTTTTTTCTCCATATGAGAAGTGAGATTATTTAGGCCAACCTCGTTCTAATGTAGTTCATAAAGCAGACCTCTACACTAACACACAATTTATACATTTTCAACTTTAATCACTTAGAATACAAATTTTACAATGGAAGTCCATGAATCACCACTTGAAATTCCACCTTAGATGTCTTTATGAAGATTAAAAATTTGGATCTTCATTTTAAAAGCCCTACAACATTGTCATTTACACACAACCCTTTAAGTAATGTATACGATCTTTTAATCAATAAAATAATCTATATTAAACTATTGATTAATAATCAACACATAATGATATCTCAGGTGAAAAAAGACAAAGGAATGATGTCCTACGAATGTAGGAAAGGTGGGCAAGAGTGAATGAAGTAAAAAATGTAGAATTTGAATCTATGGTGGTGTAAAATGGTGATAAAGTTTTGGGGCTCCACAAGCATTCCAACAATAGCAAGGGTCATTAGGCTAAGGCATGTGGGGAGGCCTAGGTCTTTGAAAGGGTTTCCTTTTGGCATCAAAATCCCATGCCTTTTGTTTCCACAACTAAATGCTCAGTTGGTCTTCATGTTTTCAAGTAATACAAACACATTTCTAATCCATTCCACAACTATGGTGAATTTTTCTTGCAACAAATATTAAAAGTGAACCCTAATATCTCTCCATTCACTAATGATTGAAGCACGTTGTGCCGTCATTGCCTCATCCTTTGAATGATTTCCCAAAATCTAATCCTAGAGAGGGTAAAGTATGTACACTTGAGTTGGCCTAATGGTGGAGAACTTTTATTTTTGAAAGAGAGGTCACAAGTTTAAATCCTACAAGGGTTAAGGTATATACACCCCATTTGTGGCACAATTAGGTGTCTCCTGCATGGAGTACAAGATAATCTCATATAATGTAAGCCATTTGTAGATCCAAATACAGATCAACTCATAAAGTGGACTATAAAAGGATCCATTTCCAATCCCATCATTCCCTCTACTTGATTTGCAAGAAAAAAGAAAGACTTTTTTAAGCCTTGTCTAGTGGAGAAACCTATCGACTTCCATATTCTTAAAGTACTATGGAGATTGCAAATAGCTTGGACAAGTCCATCACTTGTGGATGTTTAGGGAAGCTTCCTCATAGTGGGGATATTATTTCTTGGATCAAAATACATGGAATGAATTGGTGACACGCTATTTCTATTTTAGAAGATAATTGTTGTCTTCTATAGTTTTTTTCCATTAAAGATTGTTTCCATGTTGCATAATGGTCCTTCCTTCTTCAAAATAGCTGGAATATCCATAACTCCTTGGGCCCTCTTTTTTGATCAAGTGGTTCCCTCAAATTCCAAGATTCTATAATTATGCATGTGCTTGTATTATCTCCCTTTGATCATGAGAGAACTAGGATTGATTCAAAAATTGTTTGATTAGGTAGGTGAATTCGTGAAAATTGATGAGTAGATTGAGCCGAAGTGTCGATTTGTGAGGAGTTGCACCTAAATTGACATATCCACGCCAATTTTCACTCTTTGTGGTGCATTTAGACCCTATTTATGAATTTTGAAGTTTTGTCATACATATGCTTTTAGTGCAATGAGATTATACCAAAAAAAATTCAAATTGTTCCTCCTCTATTTCCCCTCATCTTCGTTCCATCCATTTGAAAAAATGGATGAGAAAACACTGCTAGTCCTGACAAAGACTTATATGGTACAACCATGGCCATTTTTTTACACATCTGGAGTCTCCGCATCCTCCAAACCGAGTCCATAATAGCGAGTCAACACACCCATGCCTCAAGTGGTTTTAAACAATGCAACGATTCTTGTCGCCTCTAATTGTTTTCAAAATGGTCGTCATGAGGTTCGATTGTTGGGGTTGAAGAAGAGTTCTATCAGTAGGTTGAGAAACTCCTAGAAGAAGAAGTACATTTTCACGAAGATCTTTTAGAAGAGCAAGAGATGGATATGGATATGGATAATTTCATTAAGAGTAAGGAATTTCAAGGAAACGTTAAGGGAGGAAAATTGGAGTTAAAAACTACAAATGCAAGTTCAAAATTTGGTAGATTGTGGAACTAAATTGACCATGGATACTCTCCTCACGAAGAATAGGAGGAAGCTCCTACAAAACATCTCTGAGACCCCTGAAATTGAGCATGAGCATCTATAGATCCTCCAACCTCAATTTAAACTTGGGAGCTTTGGTTTGAAGAATGCTTCTCTTCTTCACAGGTTAGCGTCCTTCCAAGTATTGTGCTAACTGTGGGGCATCCCTTTCTCTTGGAAGGGTTGTGATACCTTAACTACTGTTATTTTTTATTTATTTTTATCATAAAGGGTAGCAGCCCTCTCTCCTCTTACTGATAAAAGAATAATAAACTCGTAATTGTCATATATATCGTTAAAGGTAAATGATAATTTAATTAGTAAATAATATTATATTAAACTATTAATGAATAAATCCCCAATAGTCATATATACCATAAATATAAATGTAAGGCCAAACCTTATAGATTAAATAGTCTTATTAATCCTTGCATGTATAGGCAGAGACTAATGTTTTCATCTCCACTTTTTACTATTTGTTTGCATTGATATTCAGTCTCTTTTGAAATATTAAAAGTCATCTCTAATGTTTGTTGCACAGTGAAAATTATATTATTTCATAAATGAGAAAATCTAAATTTCTGATTGGACTGTACAAATTTCCCAGTAGCAAAAATAATTTTTGATTTATAAAATTTCCTCAAAAGAATTGGACCAATGGTAGATGAGGCAAGGTAAAAATCAATGCCATAAAATTCAATGTGAATGTACGTTATATGTTATATGCCATAAAATTCAATGTGAATGTATGTTATATGTTATATGCCATATAATTGCTTAACTCATTTGACTTGCTATGTTATATGTTCATCTTGATCTTCGGTTTCAATCCCTCGAAGATTTATTTATTCCATTTTCTCAAGTTTTCCATTTGCTGATTTGTTCCCTAGTTTTCCGTATGCCAAGTTTTCCCCAATTTCCTGACACTGTATTTCCTCACCTTTTTAGACAAAGGGTGATGGGATCTCCAAGTCAATGGAGGCAAAGCAATTTTTTGGGACGAAAGTTGCCACTATGAAAGCCATTTTTGCAAGTTTTGTGTGAACTCACGGAAACCGGTTGTAGCTATAGAACGAGAATCTTTATTTTTTCGTGCATTTTGATTAGGGTTTTAGCAATATCTTTACTATTTGGATTTTACAGTAGATGAAGGATTCCATAGCTCATGGGAAGATGGAAAGCCAAGGAAGTTTAAGTCTCGAGTGTAGATAAAGCTTGAATCGATGTTTTGCCATAAGATGCTTTATGAGTTCGATCTATAAATTGGAAAGCTTGTTCTTCCTTTGCGGTTGGTTGAAGATCTCAACTCTTGGAAGGTTTTAAAGGGAGGGTTTGAGAAGGGTTTGGCGGAAGAGGACCAAAAATTGAAGCCCTCTTTGATCCCCTTTCAGTATGCTAGTTTGCTTGAATTGTGGATACATTGTGTCAATAACCTGTGCCTTTCACTGCCAGTAAAGGACTTGCTTTGTTGTTTCTCCATCTTCCTTTCTCCCCCTTTTTTGGATTTTGATTACTTGAAAAAATCAAAAAATTAAGAAATCAGAAACATCAAGTGTAGGGTTAATTTCAATGTCGCTTTCTGCCCAATTAAAATTTGCAACATTTCTCTACTTTTTTAAGAGATTGGAAATTTTTGCAGAGGTTATGATAGTATAGCCTTGGCCACATTCTTAAGATTTGTAAACTTGGGTTCCTCTTAATCTTAACAGAACAACATCCACATTGTCTTCTTATTGCAGAAATTTTTGTTTTGGCTTTAAAGCTCCAAAACCCTTGGAGGAGCTTGCTAGAAGTTGTTAGATCCTATAACTCACAAGAGTAAATGGGTTATAATTCCTTACCGAGGCACGCTCTGGCCCACCTATTGATGTCTCTATTTCTAAAACAAGCTCTCAACTTGGGACATTACAACTGGAAGTTTGACCTTTTGCCCCTATTTCAATATCCTCTTAGTTTAATTAACTATGTTTAATTTGAGATTTGTGCGTTAGAAAAAAATACTTTGGATTTACTCTGTGTCTAGTAGGGTCCAGTTTTTTTAAAGCAAGTTGCAAGTACATTAGAGATGAGAATTGAAGGAAATAAAATTTTGCAAGGATCAAAGCCCTCCCCTCTCTTTGTACAATCACAAGATGTTCCTAGAGGTCAGATTCCTTCCACTTTACCATTACTATCAAATTATCTGCCAAGTTCCCAGCATCAATCTCATGGTGTAACCTCGGGATCACGTGTAACAAGTTCTCACCTGCAATCTCATGGTGTGACACATTCCCCAAGTTCTCACTTGCAATCACAGGGTGCACCCTCAAGACCACATGCAACAAGTCGCCAAATGCAATCTCAAGGTGTGGTCGCGGAACCACATGCGCCGAGTTATAAATATAAAATTCAAGGTGCCATCCCAGTTCTAGGTGGACAAAGTTCCCAACTGTAACCACACAGTGGAACCCCTGGACTACATGCACCGAGCTCTCATTTGCAATCACAGGTTCTGACAACAAGATTATATTGCTCCAATTTCCTAATTGCAATCGTAGGGCTTTGCAACAAGATCACGTTCACTGTAGCTTCCATTATAGATGCCAAGGGTATATGTTGCTAGGAATGCATGCTACTTGTCTTGGCTAAGCTTCCACATTTTGCATTCATGCCAAGAGAGTATCATCAAGAACAAAACAAATCTACATCTCAGGGATCTCATATTTGCGAAAAACATTTTATGTCAAAGTTTCTAGTGTTGATCTACCAACTGGACATTTTCCTATATTCAAATAGTATGGTTGCCAATGGTAAATATAAACTAAATTATCTCTACATGCATTTTCAACAAACCCCTTAAGTTATATTCACATATCTCATTTCTTTTGGTTCAAGAATTTTGTTTAGTCTAGGCCTGAAATGTTTTGTTGCCATTGACTATTGGTTTTACTAGCCACATGTTTTGTCTTGTCTTTTGTGAATAGATTGAAGCAACAATTGTTGAGAGTTTTTTTTGTTTCCTACAAACTCTATCCATTTCTCGTCAAGCAATTACTGCAAGGGCTATTGATCATTTTTAGTGCTTCTACATGATTTTATATTTAAGGTTTAGAAATATGATAAAGATTTTAGTTCTCAATATATTTTATTTTTTTTGAAGAATTCTAAACATTTTTGTGCTTCTGGTTATGTTTTCTTTGGGCTATACAAAATAGGATCCTTGTTATAGAGAATTTGTAAGGGCCACGGGTATGCCTCCAGTTTACTTCAGGTCCATGCTCATGGTCCTGTTAATGCAATGATCACATGATATGCACAAATTAATTTGTTAGAATGGGTCTTCAAAACTTTTATACAAATGCACTTTCATTGTCTACACCTTGGTGGTATGATGAAAGAATAAGGGTCTGGTCAACTACTGAGAGGGGGGGTGAATCAGTAGATAGAAAACTTTATAGACTTCCACCAAACTCAAAATCAACCTCTCAAGACAAACTCTAAACTTACTAGTTTAAACACTGAACTTCAAATGCAATAATACTAACAAGTTAAACCGATTGACTATTATAACTAACTAACAGTAAAACAACATGAAACTCTTAAAACCTTTTAACTTAACCATTCAAATACTTTATTGACAGTAGTTAAAACATATTTCATATTGTTGTCGGTTGTCATAACATATCAAAGTGGATTTAGCAGTTAAGCAATTTAACCATAGTAAACATAGCCACAAAAGCATTCACCACTTGACACAATATTTTTGACGTGGAAACCCAAATGGGAAAAACCACAGTGGGGATGAATACCCACAAGAATTTTGAACTCTTCTAAAGTTCGCCCTATTAGGAGCCTAGCATGTTAAAGCTTTACAAAAAGTCTTGTTAAGAACAGATCTATTAGGGACCACCTGGTTAAGGGATTTACTACAATGCCCTATTAAAAGCAATACCCTGTTAGGAGTAACTTCGGTAGAGGGTTTAGAATCCAAGCTAATGGACCACCTGGTTAGAGGATTTGAATAACACTAAGCTTGTAAGAGCTTACCCAGTTAGGGGATTTGACTGTTGTAATTGTTAGAAAACAACAGGGGTTTGTTTATCTGTTTGAATAGCACTACACTTGCTTGTACAGATCCTTTTCATGCTCCTATCTGCCTTTACACATACTGCAAATACATTATCAGGTTCGGAAACCACTCTCTCTTACTCTCAACTACAATTTGCCAACTCTGAAACAAAACAACTCATCGACCTTGTAAACAAATCAACAGGTCGGTAACACAACACAAACCTAAACATCTCATAGAGATTACAAACAAATTGGTTCAAGTATGACCGTTGGATTACATAGCAAATTACATAGAAATCACTTGCACATCATTCAAGATATCCTTGACCGCTCCTTGATCACAGCTTCATCAAACTTTGTAACTCATCACGTGGTTTCCATTACATGCAATGAACTTTCTCATTCCCAAGACAAAAACCGTTATCTCTATGCACCATGAATCATTTAAAACATTTCTCATTCAACATGCATACGTAGCATAATCTTTACCGTTCATTTGATCATAATCTACTTCAACTGATTCACCAAGCTCCATCGGTTAGGGTTTGGTCTCATCTACAGGTAGGGTTATCGGTTCATCTCTCCATTTCATAAGTAATACCGGTTTCCTTCACAAACTCTCCTACCGGTTGCATTTCCTTTTACTAGCTCTTCTTACTGGTTGCAAGACAACATTATAACATCATTACAACATTATTACTGGTTAATTGACATCAATGACAACATAATATTTCATTAATGCAATCTTCATGCAAATGCCAACAATCTCCCCCTTTGGCATTGATGGAAATACAAGTATCAATACCCTTGATTGTGATGATGTGTATAGGAATATTGGTTTACATTTTACCACAATCATACAATACTTCTCATAGTCTTATAGTTCTTCTGCCCCTTTGATAACAATGCCAAAGTGGAAGTAAAACATGCAATGTCAAACTTCACTATTCAGCATTATCAACCTGCGACTTGATGCTCCCCTTATGGAATAACTTCACTCTACACCAATCCTGAGGTAAGATTCTGCAAGTAGCTCTGGGACTGATGTATCCTACATCATGCTCAATTGACCTCATGTAGGGGTACAACCCCTAGCTAACCTCTAAGATACTCAAAAGTAGTCTTAGGCAGAGGTTTAGTATGGATATTTGCAAGCTGCTCCTTGGTAGAAACATGCTCCAATATCACATCTTTACTCTGCACTTTTTCTCTCAAGGAATGATACTTCAATTCAATATGCTTGGTTCTAGCATGCATCACCAGATTCTTCAAAATATTTATGGCATTGGTATTGTCGCATAAGATCTTTACCAGATCTGTAAACTTCAGCTTCCATCCTTCCAGAATGTGTTTCATCCAGATAGCCTGGGTATAGTTCATATAAGCTGCAACATACTTAGCTTCAACAGTAGACTGAGATATACAACTCTGCTTCTTGCTACTCCAAGATACAAGTCTTCCTCCAAGAAAGAATGCTCCACCGGTTGTGCTTTTTCTATCATCATTACCTACCGAGTCTGCATCTGTATACACCTTCAAATCAAAGTTACCTCCATATGGATACCATAAACCATAGTCAATGGTACCTTTCAAATATCTGAAGATTCTCTTGGTTGCTATCAGGTGTGTCTCTTTTGGATTCTTCTAAAATCTGGCAACTAGACCAACTGCATGAGCTATATCCGGTCTGTTGTGAACAACATAGTGCAATTTCCCTATCATTGACATGTACTCTTTTTCATCAATAGATTTGGCTTCATCTTCCTTAGAAAGTTTACAACTTGTAACCATTGGTGTCCCAACTGGTTTACAGTCACTCATTCCAAATGTCTTTAACACCTCTTTCACATATTTAGACTGTGTGATAAAAATACCACTCTTCATATGCTGAATTTGCAAGCCTATGAAATTTTTTATCTCTCCCACTAAACACATTTCAAACTCACTTTTCATTTCATTTGCAAAGTCATTGCTCATGTCATCATTGCCTCCAAATATGATATCATCTACAAACACTTCACTAACCAGTATCTTATCTCCTTCAGATTTGAGATATATGTTGTTATCTTCGCTGGTTCTCTGAAAACCTATCTTCATCAGGTGTGAATGTAGCCTCTCATACCATGCTCTCGGTGCTTGCTTCAAACCATATAGTGCCTTGTGCAGTTTACATACCATATCTTTTGCATCAATCAAAGCATAACCATCTAGCTGCTCAAAGTATACTTCTTCTTCCAGTATTCCAATTAGAAATGTTGACTTCGCATCCATCTGATATACTTTGAATCTCTTATGTGCTGCAAAAGCAAGTAAAGTCCTGACACCTTCCAGTCTAGCAACTGGTTGAAAAGTCTCACCATAGTCCTCTCCTTCTTCTTGTGCATAAACTTGTACTCCATCTTCATTCAGTTTATTCTTGAATACCCATTTAGTACCAATCACATTTTTATTCACCAGTCTAGGTACAAGGGTCCATGTGTTGTTCTTCTCAATTTGATCAAGCTCCTCCTCCATAGCTTTGATCTAGTGATCATCTCCAAATGTTTCATTAGCAGTTCTAGGCTCAATAGTGGAGATCATGCAAGAATTTTCTCTAATTCTTCTTTTGGTTAGCACAACAACATCTTTATCTCCAATAATCTGGTCAGAATTATGATCGAGTCTCACATACCTCAAAAAAACATGATCATTATCTTCAGGTTCTTCATTATTATCATCATCTTCTTCTGAACCTACCTGTTTCGATTGAACTAGTACAACAACATTCTCTTTACCAGTTTCAGGTTTCACCGGTTCTGGCTCCAAAAACAGAATGCAAGGGTCTTCTTCCTTTTTCTCCACACTGGTTTCCCCTGAGACTTCAGGATACTCATCTACTTGAACATCAACACTTTCAATGATTCTCTGTATTTGGTTGTTGTAACATTTGTAGGCCTTACTCTTGGTGGAGTAACCAAGAAATATGCCTTCATCACTCTTAGCCTCAAACTTGCTAACATAGTCACCTCTCTTAATAAAACATTTACTGCCAAATATCTTAAAATAACTGACATTAGGTGATCTACCATACCAATATTCATAGGGAGTTTTATCCTTACCTCTTTTTACCAGTATCCGGTTCATAGTGTAGATAGTTGTACTAACAACTTCTCTTCAGAAAGTTTTTGCTACACCTCCTTGAATCAGCATCATTCTAGCAACTTCAACAACTGACCGGTTGTTCCTCTTTGCAATAACATTCTGTTGTGGTGTCCTCAGTGCAGAAAGTTGCCTTTTGATACCATTTTTTTCACAATATCTAGTGAATTCCTCATAAGTGAATTCACCACCTTGATCAGTCCCCAGACACACTAACTTTTTGCCACTTTCCTTTTCAGCTAAGACCTTGAATGCCTTTAACTTACCAAAAGCTTTTGACTTATCCTTCAAGAATGTGACCCACATCATCCTTTGAGCAATCATCGGTGAAGATCATAAAATATATGTCACCTTGAATACTTTTAGTCCTTATGGGTCCACAGAGATCTGTATGAACAAGATTTAACAAATGTTCTATTGAAAAAGATTTGCTCTTAAAAGTTGAGGTTTTCATCTTTCCCAACTAACATTCCTTACACAGAGCATTAACCGGTTTGTCCAATTGAGGCAAACCTCTCACTGTCTTGGACTTACTAACTTTGACAATGTTATCAAAATTTATATGACAAAATCTCCTATACCAAAGCCAACTATCGTCTATCTTAGCAATTAAACAGTTGTTGACTTTAGGATTCAGGTGAAACAGGTTACCTTTAGTCTGCTTGTCGATTGCAACAGTTCACCTTTGCTCTCATAGATTTTGCACATTCCATTCTTAAACTCCAATGGATAACCTTTGTCATTGAATTGTACAACACTCAAAAGATTGTGCTTTAATCCTTCAACCCAGTAGACATCATCTACACTGCTCTTTCTATTAAGAGAAATAGTTCCCTTACCTTTTACCATGCAAGGTGAGTCATTATCAAATCTCACAACTCCTCCATCAAATTCCTTCAAGGTAATAAATTTTCTCCGGTCACTAGTCATGTGGTGTGAACAACCACTATCAATGATCCAATCATTAGAACTATCCACGCGAGAAACTAATGCCTTTTGATCAGATGTCTCCTCTTTGACGGCAACAAAGACAATGCCTTCATTAGCATCACCCTCAGATTCCTCATCAGTGATACCACCATCAACTACAATGAGACAATCTCTTTTGCCTTTTTCCTTTGTACTTCTTGAACTTCTCACGCTTGTGCTCATAGTCACCATTAGGACAGTTAGCTGCAATGTGTCCAATCTTGTTACATGCAAGGTATTTCAAAGGTAATCTAACTCTGTACTTACCGGTACCTCTGCAACCGCTTGGCCAACAATGCTTCAAGCTCAACTAGATTGTCTTCATCATCAACTTCTTTGCTGGATCTAGATTCATAACTGTGACTGACATCTCTACTTTTCCTCATAGATGGGTTAGAAACTGAAGCTCTAAATGCAAATTCAGATTTCTGAGCACTACCATCATAACCATTTAATTCAAAAGCAATAAGCTTACCAATGATGGAATCAAGAGTTACCTTTGTTTTATCAATAGACTTTAGCTCTTGAATGGTTGCAACTCGGATAGCGTAGACTTGTAGCAGAGTTCTCAACACCTTATTAATCACTATGGCATCCTCCACTTTACCACCAATGCTCTTGATCTCACCGACTATCTCCTTTATCTTCTGACCATACTGTTGGATATTTTCACCTTCAGCCATCCGCATGTCATCGAATTTTCCTCTTAGACTCTCTTCTTTGGCAATCTTCACATGTTCATCACCATTGTAGATTTCCTCAAGTTTCTTCTATACCTCATAAGCATGTCTCTAGACCATGGACATCAACATACTTTGCATCAGACAGAGAACTGATAATAGCCTCCAATGCTTGATTGTTTTCTTGTCGCTCTTTCTTTTGATCATCCGACATAGTCCCACTAGGTGCAACATATTGAGTAACAACATGTTCCCAGTATTGACTTCCAAGACTCTTGATATAGATTTTCATTCTATCACTCCATATTCTGTAGTTCTCTCTATTAAACTTTGGACCTTCTTTCTTCATCATGTTCTACAAGATCTTTACCTCAAGCTGTTAGGCTTAGATCTTAGAGGACTTGAAATGCTCTGATACCAATTGATGGTATGATGAAATAATAAGGATCTGGTCAACTACTGAGAGAAGGGGTGAGTCAGTAGATAGAAAACTTTATAGACTTTCACCAAACTCAAAATCAACCTCTCAAGACAAACTCTAAACTGACTGGTTTAAGCATTGAACTTCAAATACAATAATACTGACAAGTTAAACCGGTTGACTGTTATGACTGACTAACAATAAAACGACATGCAACTCTTAAAACCTTTTAACTTAACCATTCAAATACTTTACTGATAGTAGTTAAAACATATTTCATATTGTTGTCGGTTGTCATAACATATCAAAGTGGATTTAGCAGTTAAGCAATTTAACTATAGTAAACATAACCACAAAAGCATTCACCACTTGACACAATATTTTTGACGTGGAAACCCAAATGGGAAAAACCATGGTGGGGATGAATACCCACAAGTATTTTGAACTCTTCTGAAGTTTGCCTTGTTAGGAGTCTAGCTTGTTAAAGCTTTACAAAAAAGTCCTGTTAAGAACATATCTTGTTAGGGACCACCCGATTAAGGGATTGACTACAATGCCCTATTAAAAGCAATACCTTGTTAGTAGTAATCGCAGTAGAGGGTTTAGAATCCAAGCTAATGGACCACTTGGTTAGAGGATTTGAATAACACTAAGCTTGTAAGAGCTTACCCGGTTAGGTGACTGTTGTAATTGTTAGAAAACAACAAGGGTTTGCTGATCTATTTGAATAGCACTACACTTACTTGTACAGATCCTTTTCATGCTCCTATCTGCCTTTACACATACTGCAGATACATTATCAGGTTTGACAACCACTATCTCTTACTCTCAACTACAATTTGCCAACTCTGAAACAAAACAACTCATCGACCTTATAAACAAATCAACATGTCGGTAACACGACACAAACCTAAACATCTCATAGAGATTACAAACAAATCGATTCAAGTATGACTGTTGGATTATATAGCAAATTACATAGAAATCACTTGCACATCATTCAAAATATCCTTGACCGCTCCTTGATCACTGCTTCATCGAACTCTGTAACTCATCACGTGGTTTCCATTACATGCAATGAACTTGCTCATTCCCAAGACAAAAACTATTATCTCTACGTGCCATGAATCATTTAAAACATTTCTCATTCAACATGCATACGTGTCATAATCTTTACCGTTCATCATTTGATCATAATCTGCTTCAACCGATTCACCAAGCTCCATAGATTACGGTTTGGTCTCATCTACAGATAGGGTTACCGGTTCATCTCTCCATTTCATAAGTAATACCGGTTTCCTTCACAAACTCTCATACCGGTTGCATTTCCCTTTATTAGCTCTTCCTACTGGTTGCAAGACAACATTATAACAACATCATTACAACATTATTACCGATTAATTGACATCAATGACAACATAACATTTCATTAATGCAATCTTCATGCAAATGCCAACACACCCCTCTTGCCTACACTAAAGTGGTAGATTTGTGACAAGGTATTAACATACATCAAAGTATTATTGCATGTGGATGTCTTAGTTACAAGTCTTGTGTTACAGCTAGAAATTTCTAGGGTTTTATTACTCTTCATTAATTTCTAGGTGTCAATTATTCTGCTATCACTAATTATGTGGGCATTATTTGTGTTGTGAACCTTGTAGCACTAAAAATTAGAGCCCAAGGACACTAGTAAGAGGTTGAGGATTCAAAGAAGGGACAATATTGTATCAATCTTATATTTTGTTACATAAGTGTTCAACATGATCATTGGTTGTTATCAAATATGTAAATGCTATTATAAGCTTTTGTTGTTAACTTACCATTTTGTCAATTGAACAATGTTTTGTCAGTGTGAAGTTTTTAATCATGAATTTTTCAAGGGGTTCAAATGCTTTTAAATTTCCTTTTATTTATATCTCTTTAATGGTAAAACTTCGATTGAATTTTTCCTTCTCTCTAATTTTGTATGCTTCTTCATTTTGACTATTTTTTTTTGAAGTAAATTGAAGAATCGTAAATGTGGATGCGTCTTTGTTATGTATATAAAATTACTTCCAATAATTTCATTCAAAGCATGTGGATTATTTTCTTTAGCTGAAGAGAAGGCTAAAAGATAACAGTTTTAAGCAAATGTGTGATTTATTACTAAAGGCTTCATTTGTATTGTGATGAGGAGCGTTGAGTCTTTTAAGAACTGCTAATATGCTATTTTTAGATGTCTATTTTGTAGTTATCTATTTACTTGGCTTTAGTTGGCTCTTACTTTAGTTTAGGAGGCAGTTTGTAGGCTTCAGGAAGCAGTTTAAGGAAATTGGTTGCAATTTATCTTTCTCACTCTGATCTTTAGCATTGCTAATTTTGAAAGTGCATCATCTTTTCTCTTTGGGCTACCTTTGACAGTGTCATTCCCTTCACTTCATCTTTCTCTTAGTATCACCACAATCCTTTTGGATAGGATTTGGAATCCTTCTCTACAATTTCTTTTCATTGTCATATCTTCTTCATTTCTTTCACTATCCACCATAACCTTCTTTGGCTTCATCATAATTCCACTTGTTTTTTTTGTGTGTTGTCTTTTCTTCATACCATACTCTTCCAATCTACATTCTAACCTGCACCGTCTTTAGGTAACTATCAATAGCTACTCCTATTATTGACACATAACCCCAAATTAAGTGCAACAACAATAAAGGATGCCAAGGAAGTATTCACAGCTCTCATAACAGTTAAGGAAACAACCCAAAACAAGTACACATCTGTTCAAACAACCCTTCTCATCCTTTCTTTTCCTTTCTTTTCTAAATTCGTTCAGAATAAAACATTTTTTTATCACACTTTTGGGAATGTGCCCTTGATTTTGCTACTTTTACTCTTTGCCCTCTCCCAACAAGATTTGCATAAGCATCCATTATGTATAGTTCGAAGTGATGAATTACATCTCTAGGGTGCAAGCAATTATCAAAATCCTATTTACTCAAGATCATAAATTTACACAGATCTCCAGGGTGCACTATAACTGGTATTTCAACATAAAAAGGCTCCTTAACATCGGCTCTTAAAGATGCTTCAAAACTTGGTCGTGACAATTCCAGGTGTTATTCCAGGTTAACACCGACAATTTTTTTCCCCATTTTTTAACTTGTATTTGAAACTTTAGTTAGGACTTAAAAGCCATATGGTTTGAATATACATCATAACATGATATGTAGTCCAATTTGAGTTCCAAGCCTTACAATAAGTCGCTTCAATTCAGCACCCACTAGATCTAACAATTGCTTGGTTAATATACAATGGCCAACATTGTCTGATGTTTCAACATGCAAATCTATTTCTGCACACAATGGATTTGCATCTGAACCATCCACCAGTGAAAAATATAAATCTGTACAATACTGCCTTTGTGAACATTTACAATAAATTGTATCTTTCCATTGAGAAACAATACAAACCATTCATGCCTTTTCCAGAGGAGGCCTTTCAATGCAAGGTATACTTCACATCATTTCCAACTAAATTTTCTCTTCTCAAGCACATTCATAGTCTCTGGCATCATGAATATCCATCTACATTTCACTGCTTTCCTTGGCAACACATCTCTGATCTATACCACTAAAGCTTTTACCCATATTATCTGTAATAAAAGAATGTAGTCTCATTTTAAATATCTCCAAACCTCTCATAGTTTGCTAGGTGATCTTCACCTCTTGCCATTACCTGAAATACAACAAACGCATGCACACCTATTCAATGCAATTATTTGAATGCTAATGCATTAAGCTGATTTCCAATTCAGGCATAGTTGGCTAGGTGATCTTCACCTCTAGCATTAAAGTTATTAGACCACTCATAAAAGTGGCCCCTAATAAACATTATGCTCTAACAAAGTACTTTCAGGTTGAAGCATTGGCTCGATTAGCTCATCCACAAATTGATGTATATCTCAATCTTTCTCACCTCTGCTCCAGAAAACCCCTACAAATCTCTCCAAGCAATGTTATCTTTCTCCCCATTCTAAAACCTAGGAGTTTCTATTCTTTGCAAACTTTGCGGGAATTTCTTCCAAGCTAATTTCCTTAAAATATCACTAGGTTCATGGTTCATTTTCGTCTCCATTTCCCACTCAACGACCCCTCCTCTCTCCTACATCCCAAGCATGCTAAAGCATTTAGCTAGCCACGAGGGGGGTATCATGGTGTTTCAAAATAAGCAACATTTTAATTCTTGGCAAAGCAAAGAATTACTGTGCAATAAGTTGGCAAGACCTTTTATATTTAGAATTAGTTTCATTTGCAAAAACTTAAATGGGAAGGATGTGTTTAGGCATAGACCAGATGAGATTGGACAGTTTACAACTAGAAACAATTGTTTAAACAAATAATGACCAATAGTTATCCAAGAATAAAATTGACTTTGGCATAAGCCGTTTTGCATAGATATTGTCATCTTCAAAGGGCTTAAAAAATGCTCATTGCTGCAAAAATGATATTGTTTTGTGTATCTGAACCCCTATAATCTAAGATTCTAAGATGATCAATACACTTTTGGGAGGCAAATGGGAAACAAATTTGAAAGACTCTAGAGATGACAACAATCTAATTAGTAACGCTTGAGCATTATAGGATACAGCAAGCAACGAGAGGTTTTTAAAATTTGATTATCAGACTAATCAAAACACATTGATTTGTTCCCAATAGAAAATTAGAGGAGCAAAAATTAAACACTCATTTCTATATTGATCTCTGTAAGAATACTCCCCACAGAAAATTTTCTTGTCAGCGTCTCCTATTTTTGACTGGAAGCTTCAACAACAAGAAGAAAGCAGGGAGAACATGCAGCTCTCTAAACATTAACTAAAAGTCCTAATTTTAGGACTTTTATTTAGCTGTAAACGTGCGAAGTGTTACAACTCAATTTTACTAGATTTCTTTGACTTGGAACCAGGCTTTGATCCTTTATACCATTTCCTTATTTTGTTGGATATTGTGCGAAGGCTCCGTTTTGCACTGAGAATTGCACGGTTACTTTGATTTTTCAAAGAAATTAATGTAGATTGAGCTTTGGAAACTAAGTCTTTCTTCCAATCACTTTTTCCAGATTGCACATATCTTTTAGTATTTGCCTGCACAGACAATTTAGTTATGAATAAAATTAGAACACCAAAATGGACAAGTACAAGGAAATTAACCTGCCATATTTGCTTCCTACTAATAGAAAAAAAATTAACTGCAAAATCCTTTCAGCATATCTAACTCAAAGAAGGATGAAATATTATATACAAGAAGCCTGTAAAAGTTAGCACTTTAAAGTAATTCTGATATTGCCCTTTTGAAGGAGGAAGTATACTTTTTGGCAGTCTTTTAAGAGTGTTTGCTAAAGCCTGTAAAAAATTAGCACTTTAAAGTAATTCTGATATTGCCCTTTTGAAGGGGGAAGTATACTTTTTGGCAGTCTTTTAAGAGTTTTCACTAAGTAAATTGTTTTTCAGTAACTCGTTGGGCTGCAGCAGCCAAAATGAACAATGCCCTACTTCATTTCACTTTTACACTTCCATAAAAAAAATTAGAATGCATAATCTCCTTATTGTGCTATGAACGTATAGATTCATCTGTTGAGGACAAAATGACTTACGAACTTCACTTCACAGTAAGCTAACTCCTATGAAAAACACTTCTAGTCAACTTGAAGGTGGCAATCTTTGCAAAATAAACCCACATCGCTGCTGCCATAATAGGTACGGGCAGAATGCATTGTAACGTACCATTACTCCTGTGTTTTGAACCTTTTTGCTTCTCAAATCAAAGATTTATCATAACGAATATTATGTTTCAGTGGATTTCATGCATTTTGAATTCTCTAAACATCTTTCTTTTGAATGTTTTTTTTCTCTTGTACTGCTAGATACCAAGGTAACATATTACTTGTTTCAATCTGCAGAAACCCTTATAGACATAAGCAATTTTTGCATCAAAGAAGCTAGTATGATTGTAATAAAAGATATGCTCCTCTTTATATGCTCCTCTTTATGCCTCCATTCTGCAAATTTGAACAATACATGAATTTGAAACAAAAATCTTCTCTAGAAGCTCCAGAGCCATGGAAAAATAACCAGCAAAAAAAAATGGGGACTCGGGTGGCGAGCTGTCCCCTACATTTCAAGTTCATTTCTCATACATTTTTGGGGCATTTCTTGGTAGAGTCATGGGTGCCCCTGAATTCCTAGAACATCTCTGTACAGGAACACTTGCAAAAGGGCAGGGAATGCATCCGTATGTACCCTTGCAAAACTTGCATTGTTGTTGTCTAATGACTGAGCTTTGGTTTTGTGACTTCAGTCAAAAACCAAGAAAGATAGCTGATAGTAAAGCAAAGATTCAATCAGGTGGACATGCCATATATCAGCTTCCCACTAACTACCTGTGTAGAGACTCTGCGACCAAAGATGAATCACTATTGGCTACAATCTAGCATCCAAAACCTCTCCAATAGACTTCTGGCATATTTGATTTGAATCATGGAAATGAGATGATCATGTTCCTAGAATTCAACACCTAGGTAACAGTGTGGGAGAGTAAATCAGTCAAGTTAAAAGCTGCACATAATTCTGATTTCACTTGTTGAAGAGTAGTGGCCCCACCCCCTCTGATGGAAAGATTGTCAACATATATAATACAAGTCACAATGTCACCACCATCACTTTTGACATAAAGATTCAAGTTAAAAGACTTCTTCTGACTCCAGAATCTTTGAGATGCTGGTCAATTTTTATATATCAGGCTCGTGGAACTTGCTTAAGCCCATATAAAGACTTAATTAGCACTGTAGACTAGATGATCATCACCAGGTTCTTGAAAACTCTTAGGCTGCACCATGTAGACCTCCTTGTCCAAAGTTCCATTCAATAAGGCACCCTTAACATCTATCTAGTACACTTCCCTTCCAAACTAAGTTGCTATGAAGAGAAGTAGCTAATATATGAGCATCTTAGCTGTAGGAGCAAAAGTATAATAGGCTATCCCCTCCAGTTGCAAATATCCTCTTGCAACAAGATGAGCCTTGTACTTATCCAAAGTATAGTCAGTTTTGCATTTGACCTTAGACACATTTACATTCAATGGGTAGCTTATTGGGAGCAACTCCATCAACTCCTAGGTGTGATTCTTCATCAAGGCATCATATTCAACTTTCATGGCAGCTTCCCTTTATGGTTGTCCCCATGCCTCTGACTACTATTGTGTTTTGGGCACCTGAAAAAGATTAATGAAGGAGTGAAATGAACATGCTCAATTGTTGAACCCATGATCTATTTTGGAGAAAATTTCTTGGGTTTCCCCATGAATGCAAGACTTGCAAGGTACTTGGCAAATTTTTCAGCTAAAAACTCACAGAGAAAACTTGCCGAGTTTTTGTGACACCAAATCTCTCCAAAAACTCGGCTGCATAAAAAAAACAGGCCCAAACATGTCAAAACATTATCTAATTTTTTTTTGATCAAGTTTATCTCATTCTCTTCATTAGAATATATGCATGAAATTTAACAAGTATAATGTCACATTTCAATATGTCTTTTTCCTTTCTTATACTTCAAGTAATTTCATGTATATATTGGCAAGATCATAGATGGAATAATCGCAAAGTACTCGGCGAGTTTTAAAAATCTCACTAAGTTTTTTTGCTCGGCAAGTATTTATGCCATTAACTCGTGCAAAAAACTTGCAAGAAAAAACTCGGCGAGTCTTTGGCAAAAACTCAGCTGCATAAAAAAAAGAGGCCTAAACATGTCAAAAAACTCTCTAATTTTTTTTTCAAGTCAATCTCATTCTCTTCATCATAATATACACATGAAATATAACATTTATGTATATATTGGCAGTAGGATGTTTGAGAGTGGTTTCAGATCTCTAGAAGTTATAATGCAAATTCTAGGTTTTATAAGATCTTTTAAATTTTCATTCTCGATCAAATTTCAGTAATCAATAGGCTCCTATCTACATTCTCTCGTGCTCTCTCTATCTCACTCACTTTATCTGCCCCAAATTTTAGACCTATCTATCTCCCTATCACTCTTCCTTTATCCCCTCTCTCTACCACTCTCTATCTCACTCTCTCCTCTCTCCCCCAAGATCTAGACCTATCTCTCTATCCCTCACTCATCCTTAGATCCTCGTGAGGGTTGCTACCCTCAACCTCATTTTGGCGAGGTGGAGGAGCCGCATTGGAGTCCTAGGACTAGACCCTCTAGTTCTATATATCCCCTATTTTTCACTACAGCTGGGAAGCAGACTTCTAGTTTTACAAAAAAAAAATTGCTATTTCATTTTGTTTCAATCTATCAGACATCAGTATTCCACAAGAGGATGCCATTTTGTACCCAACTTGCATTTAAATCAATCAAATTTATCTAGACTCAGATTGTTTCTTTTGTGTACTCATTTATTGACTCATTAGATGCATCTCCTCATTGAATTTTGCAAAAAAAATGCATTTCTAATTAAATTTAAGCAATTTTTTAAGTTGTCGAGTTTTTTGCTGAGTTATTGCCGAGTTTTCACCAAGTTTTTTTTTCGGGCCTTGGCAAGTTTTTGCTTTTGGCGAGTAGTTCAACTAAAGGCAAGACGTTTGAGAGTCTAGGAGTTATAATGCAAATTCTAGGTTTTAGACCTTATAAATTTTCAGACAGTCATTTTTTTAGTAATCAATAGGCTCCTATCAGCATTCCCTTGCTCTCTCTATCTCACTCTCTTTATCTGCCCTAAATTCTAGACCTATCTCTCTCCCTATCACTTTTCCTCTATGCCCTCTTTCTACCATTCTATTTCACTCTCTCCTCTCTCCCCCAAGATCTAGACCTATCTCTCTACCTCTCTCTCTCACCCTCAAACCTCCACGAGAGTTGCTACCCTCAACCTCGTTTTGGTGAGGTGGAGGAGCCACAACAGACTCCTAGGACTAGACCCTCTAGTTCTACCTCTCCCCTAGTATTTACTAGAGTTGGGAAGAGGAAGATGTAAAATGTTTTGATGTAGTATTTACTTTTAGTTTTACAAAAACAATTTGCTATTTTCATTTTGTTTCAGACCATCAGCATTCCACATGAGGATGACATTTTGTACCCACATTTAAATCAATCAAATATAACTAGATTTATCTTGTTTCTTTTATGTACTCATTTATTGATTCGTTGGATGCATCTTCTCATTGAATCTCTGAATTTCCAGAAGTAGACTCATCCATCTCTATTTGCTTCCTTACATTCTTTTTGTAACATGTGCTAATTTTTTTCAAAAGTCAGTGTCAGATTTTCATCCAACAAATTCATGACTCACAACAGGGTGATAAGCTATTGATGTTCAAAGGCACCATATCATCCTTGTATAGCTTTTTATTTGTAATGGTGAGTTGATCCCTTAAATTCTTCATTTTAAGGAGGTAATTCGACAAAGATCCATTCTAACTGAGTTTGGTAGAAAACAAGTTCTTCAAATATAAAACCTGAGCTTTGAAAGTTTGGTAATTTTTCTTCAAATTATTCCACAGTTTGCTTGTATGTTTAGCATTACAAAATTCTGGAATAATGTCATCAGAGAAATAGTTTTAACAACGACAAGGCTTCCCTACGATGCTTGTCATAATCCTCAGGTTTTATTGCAGGTCCGGTTTCATTGATTAAAATTATTTGAGTACGCATTCAATACTTAGCAATAGCATCTTGTAACTTCAGATATTAAAATTCAATGAATCAACTTCAATGACTCCAGTAGAATTAAATTTTGAATATCTGTCATTTGTGAGGCAAACATGAATGCATACAGACCTTGAAATGTTAAAATTTTCAGTCTTTAAAGCCCCTAGACATACTCAGGCATGAAGATTTACTTTTACAGGCCAACTGTGTTTAATTTGCGAGTGTTTCACAGACCATGCATATTTCTACAGACCAAACCAAAATTTAATCTTTTTTATTTGCATCCTCTTAAAAGCAGTTTGAGACATTCAGAACAAGCGATTTAAGTTTGTACTAAAGTGAAAGACTATTGGATTGCTACTGAAGGCATAGCAGGGTAGGTATAGGCTGGTTGAGATTGTAAAGGATATAGGTTATAATGCAAAGAGTGTCTGCAAGTAGGCTGAATATTGTTGGTTGGGTAGCATAAGTTGGTTTTGTTTCCATAGGTTTTAGAGTCACCCATGGAGCATATAATTTTTTTGCATATATTTTTGAGAAGTTTTTCAATTTCTTATTGCTCTCCTTAGGCTTGTTCTTCTATTGTGTACGCTGGGCAACTGTTGGCCGGCTGTTCATTTGATTCACCATTTTGCCGCATCAACTCTTCTTTGATAATGGTGTGCAATAAAAGGATTTGGCCACCTCCACATTCTTTTGCATATACAGTTACACCATGGTACTCCAGATAATTTTCTAGAAGGAAGGTACAGGACAAAGCTGATGTGCTATCAGGTGAAAACCATAGCATTAGCCAATAGAAGGATCCACTACCCATGCTTAGGTCTACAATAAAATGGGCATGTTTATCCATCCCTCTAAAAATATACCTTCAGCTCTTTTTTAAATGGTTACGTTGCCCCATAGGTTATATTGTGAAGATATCAGTGGATGCATTTTACAAGTTGTAAATCTGATAAAAAAAGTTACAATATGAATAATCAATAAATGATGCAATTGCATAAGAACACCAGTTATTAGCCTAGCTAACTTATATGACCAAGACCGCTGTATTTTCCCTTTGGGTACCTTTTAACACAGCTACTGAATGTTAATCTATGTGGTTACAATATGGAATTATCCCCACCTTGACCATTTTTGTATAAAAGGATAGAAAAGCCTCAAAGCTTAGAGTTCTTTTGATTTTTATCAAGAAAACATGTAGCAGTGCTCGACTGCAACATGATGTTGTTTACTCACCCAAGATTCAGAACAAAATTTATGTAGTACTAAGCTTTACAAATTTACTCATCAATGTTCATACTTACAAAGGTTGAGGCAATGGGATTGTCATCTTCATCATCTTCATCCTCGTCATCACCTCCAAAATTCTGCATATTCATTATATCATCCTTGGAATACATTTTCATATTTGGTGCTCCAGGCATGTCCTGTACCAACAATTTAGCATATGAACAAGATTTCTATCTGAATTTCTTGTCCTAAAAGCAGCTGTCAAACTTTGTCACAAGAAAAATAAAAAATAAAACTATACTTACAGACATAGACCTCAACATCTTTTCCATCTCAGCTTCTTTCGATGACTTTGGAACAAAAGGTTCCCCTGGTGCTCTATCCTGCGATATAAGTAAATGTCTCATCTCAATCCCATGAAACAAGTCTCATCTCAATTTGATATAATATTTCAAAGGATAAGAGTTAGGACCCCTGAAAATAGATAGAAGATAACTTTAAAAAAGCCTCTGCTATCATAATATCAGGTTTACAAAGTAAAATGAATTGGATAGAAAATATGTCAACAAGTCAGAAGGCTACACAAATGTAAGAATTTGATTCCCAGAAATGGATCTAAAGACTATGGATGGGTACAAAAAGTGTTGTGCCCTTCAAAGGACAAAGACTAACGATTAAAAAAGCAAATATCAACCAAAATATGGCAAATACACACAAATAAAGATACGAGCCACAAGCATTTATTTTCCAGCACCAACCATATTTAAATGCTCTGCTCCTCAACCCAGTGAAGCTTTGCAATAACTATCAAATTTGTTGACTATTTAAAGATTAAGTAAAGAGGAAAATATCAAAATATGAACAATGTTGCATCAGGAAATTTTGACAAGACAGGAATCCGAAGTATCAGAATCATGAAACAAGCCAATTTTCCTTACCTTTGGAACAGGAGGTGGCTTGTTTGAGCAAGCTTTAGTAAGATCATTACAAAGGAACTTTGATAATGCAGAATTTTGTGACTCACTTTTGAATAAGAATTCTGCAACATCAGTATCATGATAGCCAATCACCTGCATGGAATTAAAAGGTCAGAGAATCTTGTGCCACGATACCTCTTTGATAAAAATATATTCCCCAAACAAAAAGAAAATTGAAACACATAAGGGAAAAAACAGTGGAAACCATCAAACAATAAATCATCATGTATGTTAATTAGCTAATGAGTCAATGACCTTACTTAAAGTTAAGTACCCTAAGATGGCCTGAGTTTCCAGTGCTGTGCTAGTCTAATGATCTAAAATATAGTTGACCACAAGAATAGGTTCTACTAAAGTTTTACAATTCTTGCCAAAATCACTTTTCACAGAGAACATTTTCTTCAATTCTGTCAAACCTTACAAACCCTAGCTGAATTTTTCCATTTATGATTTTATCTAAGGCACACTTTAAATTCAGGCCTGTCTATGGTTGTGAAAACCCTAAAATATTGCCACCACTTTAGAAGAATCAAGAATAAGAGTCAAATATAATCAAAATTTGACTGGAATAAAAGACGCACAAAAATGTTGCACAGAATTTACACAAGCCTCCGGAATAATTTCAGCAACAGAAAGTGCAATCAGAAAATCAATTTTTTTGCCAATAGTAAATAAATATAGTCACATTCCATTTCGTTGGATTTGAAAGATATAAAAATTTTAACCACAAATAACCTGAAAAAGGTAACTGGGACTTGGGGAGAAAAATAGCATGTGAAGAGGTGGCAAGCACCCCCAAAAAACAAATGAAATCAAATATGAAGCTGAAATACGAGGTTCTATGGTCATCAAAGACTGCCTTTAAGGCTCTAAATGCCAATGGAAGGGCCATGAGTCAATGAGTTCAGGTTTAAATCCAAGCATCTGCAAAAAAATGTGAAAATCATCCAAAGCCAGTGTACTTTTTACTTGAAAGAGCTAAGTCTTAAAAGTTCACAATCTAAAAGGAAGACACAAGTTTTCAATTTGCAGCACTTTTTTAATGTAACAATGCAATCAAAAGTATGCATTAAATTCAATCAGTCAAGATGTTACAATATTTAATCAGGATGCGAAGTGCAAATGATCTCTTAAAAGATATTCATAAAAGTAGTAAGGTTGTGTTGTCTTGGTCCTCTTCTAACAAGAGACGTCCTATCCACTTCAAATAAAATACCAAAATAAAATGCAATCCAATAATCATAAGTCTATATCCTTCTCTAATAAGAGATTTCCTATCCAAATCAAGCCTAGATCGCTACTTCTGATTTCAATGAATGATTAAAGCTTAAGGGATTTTCAAGCTGTGACAATAAGTACCATTTATCCTCTAAATGGCATATAGTACTAACATACAACTCTTCTTCAATGCTTTGACCATATCTAGCACCTTGAGATTACTTCCTCTGAGCCTTGCCTTCTCTTCATCTATTGCATATTCACATTTGAATCATAATAAAGGTCGAGAACTTATCACGTGGTAATTTGTACTCGAATTTGAGGATTTAATCTAGTTAAAGAGGTTTACAATGCTATTGTACAACAATTAAATAGAGTTTACTAATTTATTTAATTAGTTATGCATTTGTGATTTTTAATTGCAAGATGATGTCTTCTCTTATCTTGATATCAAGCTCGGTGTAAGCTGAACTTGAAGAAGCTTTTAAATCTTTCTCTATTGTTCTATTGCTTTCTTGTTTTATTCTTAAGTAGAGCTTGTGGGATTTTATAAGGAAGAACCTAGGGCTTCTTGGTTTGGAACATGCAAGAAAAAGAGATTGCCTGTAAAGCTTTGATTCAGAGATTTTTATACAATTTGATGGTGCGATTTTATGCCAATATTGAATATTCTGTCTTATTTTGTAAGCTTGCTCCAGTAGGTTACATATTTAAGATCCTGTTACACTTATTTATACCAAAAAAACATAGAAAAATTCAACTTAGAAGTAGAACAAACAAAATAGGTTAGGAGACTGCTCAACTTTTTTTGAGATTGGTTATGTCTTCCATTGGCTCATGATTAATTATTGACCAAAAAATATGACACAATGATTCCTTAAAGTATTTAAAACCTAACATGCAAGTACATCAAGATAATCATACCTCTTGACAAGCCCGTTCTATTGTCTTGCATTCTGTATTACACTCTCCCTCTTCTTCTTGTTCAACAAGCTGAGACCACACAATGTACAGCCAAATTTATCAATCTTAATAAACAATAAAAACATAATGCAATTTATATCAAAAAATGCTTATATGTATACATTAAACTAAGAAATTCACTAATGACATCAGATAATGGAGAAATATATACTAATAGGTTAGTGTCCTAAGTTACAATGGGTTTTTCATTGACAACAAGGACAAAAGTCCAAAGAATGACAGCCCACATTTTTAGAGGAATTTTATTATCAGCAAGAAGGCGTGATTGGAGAAATATGGTTTATCAAGTTTAACAATATTACTTTGACTCTTCAAAGATCTTTAACATATCCTGAAATTTCCTTGCAAAAAACCAATATGAAAATATGGTTTATGGTTTGAAATTTGAATATAACAAAAAAGAATTTATAGGGAATATACAAGGCTTGACATGGTATATTGAAGCTTCACATCATAAAGGCAATAATGTATTAAATAGATGCCATTCATGGCATGGTGTGATGGTTAAATCATGATGTTGTTGTAGCCACCAAAGTTCAAACGCTTGCCGGGCCATTATGATTGCAAGCATTGTGCCCTCACTGATCCATTGTGCTCACAAGTTTACACCTTGGCGTTGATACTATTGTCATTCATGCCAAGTGGCTTGGTGCTCCAAACCCTTGTTGGGCTGGTGTGCTTACAAGATTTGTGCTCCTACTGAGCTACAATGCTCGCGGGTTTGGACATTGGACTATTCACGTTAATGTTGTGCATTCATGTTGGGGATAAGGTACCCTGTTTGTGGCTTCACCTGGCTCAGTCCAAGCTAAAACTCCCAAGGTACCATTCAAAAAATAATAATATTGTATTAAATAGATGGAGTGGATTATTAAACTCAATATTCTATTTGACACAGCCCAAAATATGTCCATTTATCAAATATTGTGCCACATGAGATATAAAAAATATAATGGGACCTAAGTTACCAATTGAAGTTTGGAAAAGAGTACAAGGATCCAATACAAGGGTTCAGTAAATCTTTTGAACCCCAGGTTTGATATGATTATACAAAAAATATAACAATTATAGCCAAATAGATAAAACTGGTCATATTATGCATGAAATAAACAAAATTGATCATAATATTCATAAAATAAACAGAATTAACTACAAAAAAATATAAAAATTATAGCCAAATAGACAAAACTGATCATATTATGCATGAAATAAACAAAATTGATCATAATATTCATAAAATAAACAGAATTAACCACAAAATGCTGGTAATAATTGATTTTGAATTTATTCATGAAAAGAGGAGGAATGGCATTGTAGGTCTATGGATTTCCTTGTATTGGGAGGAAGTTGGGACTCGACTTAGTTGTTAAAGTGAGAGATGCAATAGTACAAGGGAAAAGATTCAAAAGACAAATACGAGAAATTAGCATCTCGAAATTAGGCTCAACTCAAAGTAGTTCTAGGGACCACAAAGCATGTTCAACCTATGAAATGAGGATTTAATCTTGAATCATTAGGGGTCTAAAAGCCCAAACAAAAGGAAAGACTATTGAAGAATAAATTGTGAACGAAAAGACTATTGAAAAATAAATTGTGAACGAAAGAGCAGTGTTCATTTTGTTCCAGGAAACCAAACTTGAAGAAGAGATGCTAAAGTAGATGAGTTAAGGGATCATGCCCAAAGTCTATGAAGTGAATAGTATGGGTTCTAGAAGAATGACTATCTTCAATAGTCCCTACAAAATCGATATTCAATGTGATGTTACTCATACATGCTTAATGAAGTTGGCTTTTTAAATTATAATTTACACAGTTAAAGTGAAAATTATATTGGCCAAAATTGGTTACAAATTTAAAAGAATATTATATACAAAATTGCAAAATTTGTCAATATACAAATGGGAAGAGGCAAAATACCAGGTTAAATCAGCCTTTACCTAGTCCAAAGAGGTCATGGAAGGATGCAAGTATGGACTTTGTTCTTGGGTTACCAAGAGCAAGGACTCGAAGAACTAAAGATCGCATTTATATGGTATTAGATAAATTTTCCAAAATGGCATATTTTAATCCATGTAAAAAGTCAAGTGATGCCACATACATTACCACCCTATTCTTTAAGAAGATAGTTCAACTCAATGGATTGTTAACAAGTATAGTCTCGGATAGAGATATGCTAAATTTGTGAGTTATTTTTGGTGCACTTTGTAGAAGA
Source organism: Cryptomeria japonica (assembly GCF_030272615.1). Classification (NCBI taxonomy): domain Eukaryota; kingdom Viridiplantae; phylum Streptophyta; class Pinopsida; order Cupressales; family Cupressaceae; genus Cryptomeria; species Cryptomeria japonica. The sequence goes on from NC_081407.1 coordinate 319,608,711, forward strand.
AATTAGACACCAAACTGAATTTCAGCTCAACTTATTAACCCCAAGCCAAAACCAATGGGCAAACAGAAGTTTAGGCAACCTGTTGAGATGTTTTGTTGGAAAAAAGCACAATCAATGGGATTTGATCTTGGCACAAGCAAAAGAAACAATGGGCATGGCAATTGCCCAAAAAGGAACAAAATGAGGTTAAAATAGTAATAGATTTGTAAGTAGTCAAGGAAATGAGAAGAGAATATAAGGTATACTTGGTCAAGTGGAAAAAGGCAGCAGACAAACAACCTAGATGAAACCATTTGAGGTTGTCAAGCATATTTTCAATTCCAAACTTTAAAACATTTCCACTCACTAATCATGTCTAATGCAAGAGCATCTGGATCACTTGCAATCCTGCACTACCACAAAAATAATGGCTATGAACCTACTACAATCATCCAAATTGCAGATATTTTAGGGTAACACCCCATATTTATCCAGGATGGATGGAGGTAACAAAACACAGTGGTACTGGAGGATTCCACTGCAGATCGAGTTGCAAAGCTGCCTGTTGGAGACTCATCAGATTGAGTTAAAGTTCGAGGGGCAGATGGCGCAACTATTGATCAGGTTGCCCGGATAGGGAAGAAGGGGCCCAGCAGCGAAGGGAGTTTATCACCCAGCAGCAGGGTGAGCTACAGAGGCAAGAGTAGAGTCAGGATAGGAAGAGCACCCATAATCACCAGAAATGGGGATAGGTGCGGGGGTAGTGGGAATGGTATAAGAGTTAGCTCCTCGCCCATCATATCCAAATCCAAAGATGAACCCAGTTTCACCCATTCAACACAAGGTTATTACGAAGTAATTGGTAAAATATTTGCTTGATATTAACAGAGATCAATAGATCTTTATATACAAGAAGAAAGATGATGTTTCCTTAGGAAACAATCGTGAAGAATAGAAACATTCTATTCTAGCTAACAGCTAATTAAGTATTTACAAAATATTATAGTAGATAACCATTAACAATAAATAGAAACTATCTATTATCGTAATACTCTCCCTTAATGGTTAATCTATCCACTACACCAAGCTGTCCTCTGAATTTGACAAACTTATCTAGACCAAGTGGCTTGGTGAGAATGTCTACAGTCTGATCCGCTGCAGGAACATACTGCAAGTCTATGATCCTATCTTCAACCAGCTGCCGTATGTAATGACAATGAACATCTACATGCTTGATTCATTCATGGAAGACTAGATTCTGTGCTAACTTGATAACGCCATTGTTATCAACAAACAAGGTGGTCGGTCCTGCTGGTGATATCTGCATATCCCCAAGCATCCGACGAAGCCAGATAGCTTCACAACCTGCCTTAACTACCCCTCTGTATTCGGCCTCTGTAGAGGAGAGAGAAACAGCCTGCTGCTTCTTACTGGTCCATGTGACGGCACCGGATCCCAAACTAAACACATATCCAGAAGTTGACTTTTTATCGTCAACAGAGCCAGCCCAATCTGAATCTGTGAATCCACGGAGTCTAGGATTAGAACACCGAGAGTAGAGAATTCCATAATCAGTAGTGCCCTTCACATAACGAAGCACATGCTTTGCGGCTATCCAATGATCACCCTTGGGAGCTGTCATAAAGCGTGAAATGTAGCTGACTACGAAGTTGATATCAGGTCTAGTAGCAGAGAGGTAGATGAGACTACCTACTAGTTGCCTGCATGTAGTATCGTCAACGGGAGGAGAATCAGACTGGGCTGATAACTTTAGACCTTTCTCCATAGGTGTAGATGCAGTCTTGCAATCCTGCATACTAAACTTGTCTAACAGAGCCCTAGCATATTTAGACTGAGAAATGAATATACCAGAAGGTTGCTGCCAAACCTCAACACCTAGGCAATAATGCATGAGCCCAAGGTCAGTCATGTCAAAAGACTGCAATAAACTCTGTTTGATTCCCTAAATCAAAGATGTCGAACTGTCGGTGATGATCAAATCATCCACATAAATGACCAGAAGGATGATATCACTGTCAGTAGTTTTGATGTACAAGTTTGAGTTTGAAGAACTCCTCTTGAAGCTTTGACCACTGAGGTACTTATCAATTTTCATGTACCATGCCCTAGGGGCCTGCTTCAAACCATAGAGAGCTTTCACCAGTCTAAGAACCTGGTGTTTTTTAGCTGCAACCTTGAAACCTGGAGGCTGCGTCATGTAGACCTCTTCTTGTAGGGCACCATTCCAGCCAAACTGTACTCTTGACGTCCATCTGATGGACCTTCCAGCCAAACTGTGTTGCCATGGCTAGGACTAATCTGATAGTGCTCATCTTTGTTGTAGGAGCAAAGGTCTCCTCATAATCAATGCCCTGACGCTGAGAAAAGCCCTTTGCAACTAAGCAAGCTTTGTACTTATCCAAAGTACCATCAGACTTGTGTTTGATTTTGTAGACCCATTTGCAGCCAATGGGTTTCTTCCCTAGTGGAAGATCAGAAAGTTCCCAGGTGGTGATTCTTCAACAAGCTTTGGTGTTCAGATTGCATAGCCTGTTCCCACTCTGGAATACCTTTGGCCTCGAAGTATGTCTGAGGTTCAAACACACTGTGAATGTTGGCCATGAGAGCAAAATTAATTGTCCCTACAGGTTTGCTCTTTTTCCGAGCAGTTCTCCCATCGATGAGTTCGTCATCCCAAAGATTAGCAAGTGTCTTGGCCCACCATTTAGGCCAAAGAGGAGAAGGACCAACATTAGCATCAAGAGATGCTCTATGATTAGGTTCCTCATCAGAAGAATCCGGATCAAAATCAGGTGAAGCATCTGCAAATCTGGGTGATCCTGCAAGAGAAGTCGGAGGTGTACGTACAGGAATCACCGAGATAACTGGAGCTACTGGAGCTACAGGAGTCCTCCCATCAGGTGGACCTAATGGAAGTCTAACTCCCAAATCATGAGCCTTCATAGGTTGGTCTGCTGAATCAAGAACAGGAGAGACAGACATGAAGGGTCCTCGCTGCTCATCAAAGACTACATCGCGACTATACAGGAGACGAGATGTCTCAATGTCGATCAAGCGGTAGGCTTTGTGAAGACGACTGTATCCAGTAAGCATAAGTTTTTGGCTCTTGGCATCCAACTTGGTGCATGAAGTATCAGGGATCCAAACATAAGCGAGGGAGCCGAAAACCTTCAGATGACTGATTTTGGGCTTGCGACCTGACCAGGCCTCTTTCGGAGTCTTGCCTTTGACCACCACAATGGGTGACCGGTTCAAAAGGTAGATTGCAGTGTTAACTGCTTCTGCCCAAAACTGCTTTGGAACATGTCTGTGGTCGAGCATGGATCTAGCCATCTCAGTGATTGTTCTGTTCCGACGTTCAACAACATTGTTCTGTTGGGGTGTGTGGGGTGTGGTTAACTGGCGCTTAATGCCATGAATATCACAGAAGCTAGAGAATTCATTAGAACAAAATTCCCCCCCCCCATTATCTGATCTAAGAGCAATAATAGATTTCCCAGACTCTTTTTCAACTAGAGGTTTAAACTTCTGAAATACAGTAAACGCTTCTGATTTCTTTGCAAGAAAATAGACCCACATTTTTCTACTGAAATCATCAACAAACAGCAGAAAATACATGGACCCAAGAACAAAAGGAGTAGCCATAGGGCCGCAGATATCAACATGAACAAGCTGAAGTACTTGAGAACTCCACCATGAATCACCACTTTTGAAGGGTGTGCGATATTGCTTCCCAGCCTGGCATGCATCACAAACTCCAAGCTGTTGAGTTTGAATCTCTAGCAATCCGAGGACAAGCGCGTCTCGAGCAAGCTAAGCAAGATAGCGCACATTTAAGTGCCCATATCGTTGATGCCAAAGTGTACTGAGAGAAGACTGTCGAGCAGCCATAGCTAGGTCTTGAGAAACACCAAAATCTGCAAGTCTGAAAAGACCATGATCCTCAAGACCAACTGCAACAACTAACTGAGTCCCCCGATTAGTGATGGTGCACTGATGTGAACTGAAGGTGACATCCAACCGTGGAGAGTGTTGCAACATCTGACTGACTGAGAGTAGATTGAGTTCCATCCCTGGAACGTGGAAGACATCGAGGAAAATGAGATTCCTCCCAGCAGACTGAATCTGAATGTTGCCTTTGCCGACAACCATGTATTCTTCCCTGCCACCAAATATAATAGAATCTGAATAAGGCTGGTAGTCAGTGAACCAGTCTCGACGGTGGGTGAAATGACGAGAGGCACCTGAATCAATATACCAGGTAGACGATTTGACATGATCTGCGGGTCTTTTAGCCATGAAGGCGTAAAAGGCAGATTTTGTCTGCTTAGTGTGCTCTGCACTGTTCGCTTTGGGCTGCGAACTAGATTGCTTAGCTTGGGCAACTAAGCGCTTCCAACATTCAACCTTCATGTGACCATACTTGTGGCAGTAGTTGCATTGAATGTTCTTTTTCTTGGAGCCTTCTGATGCAGGAGCAGAGGGTTTCTGCTGGGAAGATTGCTGAGAATGAGACTTGCCCTTATCCTTGTGAAAAGATTTAGCAGCAAAGGCTTGTTCTGCGGAGGTGGAGATGGAACTGCTACCAAACTGTTGTGTCCACCAATCTTGCTGAAGCAGAAGTGTGCAGAGATCTATGAACTTTAGATCAACACCAGTAGAAGTGATGTTGAGAGTTTCGATAAAATGCACGTAGGACTTGGGTAAACTTTTAAGGGTGATTACCACAATGTCCTCTTCCTCCATCTTGCGTCCAATGGCAAGCAACTAATCACAGATTTCCTGAATCCTATTCAGGTGGTCCTGGAGCGATTTCCGCTCATCCATGACAATAGAAAACAGAGTGCTCTTGAGAAAGAAGGCCCTGCTTTTATTAGAAGTCTCATGGAGGGTTTTGAGATGCGCACATATCTCAACAACTGTTTTGCCGGATGGAATTTGAGGGAGTTGATCATCAGCTACGGATAATTTGAGAAGCATCACTGCCTCCTGATAATGCTGGTCATATGCAACCTGATCAGGACCCGCTGTAGCCGGACGCTGGGTAGTACCCAAAACCACCTAATCGCTGCCACGATATTCGAAGATGGTTAGCATCTGTTGCTTCCACGTGCTATAGTTCCGACCATTGAACTTTTGATTTCCCTCAAGCAGACTATTCGTCAGAGATGCCATGGCACGAATTTATGTGAAAACTAAGAAGGCACGTACTTCGAGGCAAAATGTCGGAGAACCTAGAAAAATGAAGAGGCATCCAGAAGAGAGCTTGAAAAACCCAGAAAGAATATGTTGTCGAAATCTAGATCCGTTGGCTCGAAAATGGAGGCACCCAGAAAAACGAACGATAGCCCAATTGAGCTCTCGAAAAACCCACCACGAATCTGTGCTCAGAAAAAAAATTGACTGAATCTAGAGGGTCAAAACCCTAGCCGAAAGTCAGAAAACGCGGGTTTGACCAAGTTGCAGGTTGTAGAAAAAATGGCGGGTCTGTACTGCGCCGAAAAACCCTCGCCAGACAAACGCGCGGGGTCGCCGCGGCAGGCAGAAGACGCGCAGGGTCGTCGCGGCAGGTAGAAGACACGCGCGGGGCGACGCGCGGCATAGACAAAACCGACAGCGGAAGTATCAAACAGATGTCGTGGGAGGTCGCCAAAAATGCAGGTCGCATGACAGTCAATCGAGCAAGCCACGCAAAAATACTCCGCGATTTTGCAGATACAGGGAAGTCACGCTAGTACGACCCTGCAAACAAGAAGAATCCCGTTACACTGGATGAACACAATCCTAAACAACCTGGCCAAAAACAAATTTCAAAAATAGAAGATTTCAAAAACACGGAAAAAATTCTTCACAAATTTTTGTTTGAAAATCTTTTGAAAACAAAAAATTTCCGAAAATCTGCAGCAAAACCAAGAGGCCCGAAAAATCTCAGAAAAAGAATTCACAAATTCTTTATTCAGGCTCTGATACCATATTACGAAGTAATTGGTAAAATATTTGCTAGATATTAACAGAGATCAATAGATCTTTATATACAAGAAGAAAGACGATGTTTCCTTAGGAAAGGATCGTGAAGAATAGAAACATTCTATTCTAGCTAACAGCTAACTAAGTATTTACAGAATATTACAGTAGATAACCATTAACAATAAATAGAAACTATCTATTATCGTAATAAAGGTTTATTTCCAATTTTAGTTTTTTTTTGTCCTAATTCCGTGTGTTCTCAAGTTGTCACTTGTCTATTTGTGGTTCCTAGCTGATTGGTTTCGGCAGTTTCCTTGTTGGGGCCCACATGCTGACTTGGCTGTTGGAAATTCTATGGAGGTTCCATCTACACTACACTTCTTCTCACATATGTTACTAGGAGCAGCAACTTTCTTTGAAGCAGTTGTAACTTTGTGTTGGAAACAATGCTGTCTTGTGTGGGGTCCACCTCTAATGACATGGACTTAGTTTATCCCTGAGGCATTTCTTCCTTCTTTGTTGGGTGATTCAAATGGAGTTGTGGGTATCTATCACCCACAATTTCTGACAAGCAGATACCATTCCCTGCAACTGCTGACAGGTGTTTCCGATTTGCCTATTAATCATCATTGAATTACCATTCACTGCAGTTTTTTATCAAGCATTTTCCTTCATTTGCCTATTCCCGATAATGGGTAGAGCCTTTTATGGCTGGCAGCAGATATCCTCTATTAAAAACATGTATGAAGATCAAGAGACGAGGAGCCATGGGAATAAGGAGCTGAGAATTATTTACTGCTGACCTTCACGGAATTATGATGAGGCAGAAATGTTGGAGAGATTATTATTTATTTTGAAGATCCCTGTGACTGGACTGCATGCCTGTAGGCAAGTTCTAATCTAAATTCTGATCAAATTCTAGAGTTTGTTGTTATTTCCATGCTGTACATTACAGATTGATTGTATCTGTGTGAAGCTGCTAGGATCAGCTACCTTTCACTGGGATCCCATCCTTGTCTGTATGACCATCAGTCCTCATGATGTAGGTTGTTATATTTTTTCCCATTAGGCACCCATCACATAGGAAGAGTCTCTTCTTCTTCAGCTCACATGTCTATGAACGAAATCATCCTCTGAATTATCATGTTTTATGTGCTTCACATAGTTAATATGGACATACTGTGCATGTGATTGTAGGCATGACAAAGTGCATCCATTCTTTTTCTTTTAATGTATTGGCAAATTTATAACTGGTGCAGTTATATTGATTCATTTTCTTATTTTCATAAGTTTTTATGGGAGTGATGGTAGAGCTATGAAATCAATAAAAAACGGGGCATGAAAAAGACGTTCATAGGGTTGTCTTTATGCTATTAACCAGTAGGAAAAGATCTATTTATTTTAAATTCTATATAAATATCTTAATTTTAATTTTTAAAATTCACAAAATACCAGCCTTTTGATTTGAGCTTTTCTGCTTCTGCCTTATGTGTGATTGAGAGTACAGAAAATATCCCAAAGCAAGAACTACAACGAACAACATTCCATTCAAGTTTGAATCATGACCTGATTAAACTAATAGAAATCTCAACAACATTAGACAATTTTCATGTATATGCTCAACAAAAAAACCACCATAATTTGATGTAAAAAGATTAACTGCTCAATGCGTCTTCCACACTGACCAGAAGCAGAAAAGCTCAAGTTAATAGGCTGGCATATACTGATTTAAACTTAGAATTTATTTATTTATTTGCAACTTTTAAAAGCAGTAAGCACCAGCTTCACCTCGGCTGTCCGGGATTCCTCTACCTGGGTATGAAGTAGGTTAGTCAGTAGCCACATTTGACATGAGACCAAAACCCAATTTGAACAAGGTAAGAGTAGATTTATAGGAAGGTGTTGGGGAAAGAACCCGATAATATAGAGTGGGACTATTCCCAATTGTTTAGTAAATCATAGTAATCACCAAATAAAGGAACAATGAATTTGATTCTAGATTTAGATCTTGGAGCTCATCCAAATCAATTAGCTATCATTTACATATAAACCTTAATGAGGATTAAACTACTCAATGATTATTGAACAATGTTCCCTGAGAATGCGTCCCCTGCCATAAATGCCACCATCCTTTATAGGGGATGTTTTAGGGACACAAGGACAGATAGGAAACATCCCCTCCCTATCTCCCTTTTTTTGAAAAGTAGGAAGCATCCCTAGGACTTCCAAAAAAAAGGGGGATGTAGTGGACAGCTAGTCGTCCCCAAGATGACTAGGGGATGTCCAAATCATCCTAGGGACAGCTAGCAATTCCCTGTGTCCCAAGCTACCCCTCAACCCCATTGGGAGTATTGCCGCCAAACCCCTACCTGAGGTGCTGCCCCTTGACCCTACTAGGTGTGTTGTCCTCAGACCCTTGTGAGGGGTGTTGCCCATCAACCCCGCTGGGGGCATTTCACCCAAACGTCCACCAACTTATGAATATAACCAAGTAATAGACCAATGATTAATATGATCACGACATCTAGAATAAATCTCCTTTGTCATAGATCTATACATCTTCATATTAGAAGTCAAAATCAAGAGTGATTATCTTGTTTCATACAATAATGAGCTTGTTCAATATACAAGGATTGCCACAAACAAAGAAGGCATGTTATAGTCATTATATTGCTAAATACAAGTTAAGTAATAGTCCGCAGGAAATGCAACTTTTAGAATACAAAAGATTAAAATATATGAATCATTCTCAATAGAGGGAAAATTGGAACAAAACCAGTTATCTTTTATTTTATCATTCCTCTTTGTTAGTTAGTTTGACCAGATAACATACAATCTTGAAGGATTCAAGAAAACTTTGAGAATAAATCCCACCTAAACATACACACCAATTAGGCATGTCTTTATTAACTCATGCTCACACACACACACACAACATCATAATTCCTATTCAATTAACCATACTCACAAAGGTTCTATAATGTCTATAATGAATGCTTAATCAATGTTATCATATAAATATTTTAAATTTTCTTATATTTTAAAAAATTTCCTATTTATTAATAGCCATCCCCTAAAAAATGGCCTTAAAAATATCCATCCTAGAAACGTGTTCCCTTATCCCTACCATCCCCACCCCGAAAAATTGGTGGACCACAGCTATTGAATGATTTGTGTTGTGAAATATTGGCATTTGTTTCATGGCTCTTAATCATGGTATGATTAATGGCTCAAAATTCAATTTGACCACCTTGATCAATGGACAAAACTATTGTTTATCATCTTTTATTTTGCGTGATTTACAAGCATGGATCAAGAGAAGACAAGTTCTTCTCCATATTCATCAAATGTATTCCTTATCATTATCACTTGTGATTCTCATTATCTAGTAAGCAAGAGAATCCTATCATTTGGAACAATAAATGTCTGTTTTTCTGTGGTGGAATTGGTTATTTATATTGACTCAAAATAATGAGAACCAGGCAAAGAACTCAACTTGAAAATACCCATAAAAACAAAATTGAAAAGGAAATGGAAGAAGAAATGAGTTCAAAGATGAAACCCAAATTCATTGCACAAATGGAGTAATAAATGAACTTGAAGCATAACTTGGAAAGAAGATAACTTACACCTCAAGACATGGGATGGTTCGATTATAAGAAAAATAATGGAGATAAGCATCATGAAGAAGAGAACAAGAAAATGAGACTTGCATACAAAATTCTCTCTAAGTTGCCGGTTCTGGTATGCTGGCACAAAAACTACACACGCACGCACGCACACACACACACGCACACACACTTGAATAAATATAAATGTCAATTAATAGTTCAAATTTGCAATATTATGTCATATACCATATATGTCTAGGACGATTCAAATGAAAATCATTACAATTACAAAATTTGAAATAAATACAATAAAAAATAGATGATTAGATCGTCTTTGTGCAAGTTATCTTCACCCCTTTGGACTTTGTGATCGGTCTCCTTCGAAAAACAAGCTACCTTTCAACATGCAGAAATAGCTTAGCAAGGGTGTATTTGAGAGAAATGAAGTTGCATTCACAATGAGGGCAAATTTTAAGTGAATGTGCTTTTTAGGGTTTTAGGTTAGTTTTGCATTTAAAAATGTTCTTTTCACCAAAACTCTTGCTCATGATGCATTGGTGCTTGTAGGAGTGCTTGGAGGCACCTTGACTGCCTTGACACGCATACCCACAGGGAACTTAGCGATAGGGGTGTTCTTGGCGCTGCTTCTGCTCTTGAGCCATTTTGGAGCAAGCACAGGACCTCCAATAAAAGAACCCAGTAACATAGAATTCTCTCAATATCAGACTCTTATATCCCAACCCACCATCTTCTCGGTTTGGAAAAAATTGGCAAGAGCAATCGCAGAAAAATTCTTGAAAAACTTATACCTCAACCTACGCTGGATGATTTTGAACATATCTTTCAAGGCAATTGGATCTAATCCACATGAATTGTTTGGCACTGATCAAGCTTTTAAAAGGTTTCAAAATTCAGCAAGATGGAATGCAAGAAATATTGTTCATCTTCAAAGGAGTTATCTTGGAATGTTGAAATTAATCAAGGAGATCAAGAACACATCAGCATTCTGGTGACACACAGAACTGTGGCCATGAACAGCACTCAAGCTATCCCAGAGCTTTACAATGTTTACATCAATGTTAATCCAGCTCATTGCCAAAGTCTCTGACCCTGTAAAATCTTGCTTATATTATCTAGTTTATTTTAATTTCAGTTATGTTGCTTATGGTTGATTTTACAGGTTATGAACATTAATTATTTTAATATGACATAGCCTCCAGAACATCATTGAAATAACCTGTTCGATTTATAAAATCTTAGGCAGTGGTATGTCTCTTTAAATTCATTTCAAAGAGGCAGATTTTGGTTACAACTTAAGCATAGATATGGTCACGATCATTTCCAGGTTGAAACTTCTTTCTGAGATCAGACTTCGGAATATTAAAATAAAAGCCTTGTTCATGAAAAGAAATATTTTAAATAACATTTAATGAATAATATAATTACAAATCCAGCTGTACCATCACACCTTGATACTCAATGTTAAAATAAGCATCACTTTTTGGTGGCACTTTCAATGCTGATAAATTAAATGCATAAATCCAATGGCTTGCAGCATACTTCCAATCAACAAATCCCACAAAATAACAAGCAGAAGCACATGTGGAAGACCAAATGCTAGTTTGGTGGCAGGCAAATTAGCAAATAATCATAAAGCTCCCCATTCAGAGATGAATTTAGCAGATTCAGGTTTAGAATCAGCTTTCATGACATCTATGTTGCCAGTTCAGGTCGAGCCTAGGTTCTGCCACAGTTCAGCCTAGGCTAAATGTGCAGGTCAAAGACAGAACCCAGGAAAAGTGCCTGGGTTCAAAAAAAGTGCAATTAACAAAAAAAAAGAAAAGAAGAAAAAGAAAATTCAACTATGAATGATAATTATTGATTTATAAGTTTATATTGATTTTCCATGTGCAGTTGCACTGGTATTAAAACATTTTGATTTGTCTTTAACAATTATCAATTATTGATTTATAATTTTATATTGGTTTTCCACGTGCAGTTGCACTAATATAAACCATTTTTATTTATCTTTAATATTTTTCATTTGGCAATTGACATTGAATCATCAGTAACTGGTGGTGTAATCAATTCCACATTTGATTTTGTACATTTTGTGCAAATTGTGGTTAAATATTTGGTGTTAACAATTCCAAAATTATAACCATTATTTACACAAAAATGTACAAAATTAAATGTGGAATTGAGAAGACCATATATATAACCATAATTTGCACAAAATGTAGAAAATTAAATACAGAATTGAGAACACCGATTATGCATATATATATACACACACACAGCGTTTGTACATAAAGATTGATAGATATACAGCTGCCCAGCTGTGATGAACCCAAGGAAATTTTTTTGGCAAACTGCTGACCCTTGACTGCGAACATAGATATCAGCCAGTGTTAGGGTATAGTTTGGTTAAGCTAGTTATTTGGGTTTCTAGTTTGAATGGTATAAAATGATTTAGGGCAAGATCAATAGATCTTTAAGACTGAATTGATCATGATTTTGTCTTTTTACTTTTCCAGAGGTTTACTTATAAAACTATGCTTCAATTTTTTTGTCTTCCCGAGATGTAGAGGTTGAAAAATTGTAATCAGATAACACAATTGCTTGAAAAAAAATGAATAACCAAAGAGAGGCACCTTCAATTTGTCACCATCTTCCACAATATCAAGATGAAGGAGCCAATCACCTTCATGCTTCTTCAAACTACAGATATTCTCTGCTACTTCTATAATTTGGTACTCTGAAAGCTGCAAAGAAAACAAAAAAATCCAGAATTATATAAGATGATTTTGTTGATGCCAACCTTCAATAGTTTCGCACCCTACATAATCAACTTGGAAGCCTAAAAATTAATGTTTGAACAGTTAAAAAAGTAAACCAAAACCAATTAGCAGGCACAAAATTTCAAGGATTCGACATTTGATTCAAGGTATATGACATTTGATTCAAGGCATATGCACAATTGTTTTAATATTTGACATTACAATTAAGCAAAATCTGCACAGCATACACAAATCGTCCAAGACTTAACATTACAACTTGAGCAGTGGAGGTGTCTATCCAATTAAACTCAAAGCCTCATAATTCAACAGCAATGTATATTGGCACCAACATCAAAAACTATTCATCCTACATTTGCTCAATTTTGAATCCTGGCATTGCCATTTAGACAGTAAAACAGCACTTCCACACAATTTCATAGGCATTCAATTTCTGATATTAAATATTAGATCTTCCAGAACTTTTATGCACAAATTTCCCAACATTGGATATTATAATTTGAAAATATTTATCCACAAATTTCAATGATTTAACATCATAACTCAGGAAGATTAACACACAAAACTTCCAAAAATGTAAGATTAGAACTAAGAATTTGTACATAATTAAGAAAATTGCCAATAAAAGAGTATTACGTTTGGGGAGGTTTATACTAAACAAATCCCAAATCCCAAATCCCCCATAATCAAAGAACACTGATGCATTGGAGCCAACTTCAAACCTAGTAATATTATTATTTTAATAATAATAATATATCCATATCGTTTACTGTACAAAACAGGTCTGATACTCAACAGTAGAACTGCAGGAGCTTTACCCACAAAATTTCTGGGATTTGACATTAGAGTTGAGGGAGATCTTCTGCAGAAAACTATTAATATATGATGTTAGAACCTGGGGATATCATGTGCAAAAGAAAATCTGAGCCTTGATGTTAGAAGTCAAGGAGATCCAATGTTAAAACTTCTGAGACTTCCTTTGATCAATACTGTAATTTCCCAGGGCTCAAATGAGACTTGAACGTTGGAATTAGACAAACACTGCACAGTGGCATCCAGATACATGATACTTTGTCTAAATGTGAAAATTTGGAGTCTTTAACTTCCAAATTTTGACACCAGAACATGAGAAGATTTATGCACAATTACGCAACTGTTTTATATTGATGTCAACATCAAATATATGTCATCCTACATGGTTTGATTTCATATCCTGTTATTTTTTAGAAGGTGCAGCGTTTCCGATATACAACGCTACAACTCAGAGACTTACAAGATAATTTCTGAAAATTGCAATTAAAAATCGAGGAAATTTAAGTATAAAGTTTGCCAACTTAAAACTATAATTTGACGAAATTTGTGCATAATATTTCCAAGATTAAATATTATAACAAACTACAAAGGGAGATTTATGCACAAAAAAAATTAGATTTAGAATAAGAACATTACAATTCAGTAGATTCAACCACACAACCATTATTAAAAATTATACTCAAGGATTCATGTAAAGAAACTTTTGAGATTAAACATAAAATATTGAGGAGATTTATGCACAAAAAATTAAATGTTCAACATTAAAGCACAAGGATATTTATACAAAAAATTTATGAGATTCAGCTTTTAGAACTAGGGGAGATTTATGCCAAAAAATTCTAATATTTTAACTTCGTAAATACCAGTGCTATTATTTTATGTTCTAACAGTTAAAAGAAAATTGGAAAATACTAATAGTAAAATACCGTTACGTTAGCACCAACTTCAAAACTAGGCCATCCAATATTATTTGCATTCAATAACTGATATTATTTTTTTTACAGTGAAAATAAAATATTCATACCACTTAGTGGGCACAAAATCTAGTACCCAAAAGTAGAAAATTGGAAATCTATGTACCTAATTTCCTAGATTTGACATAAGAATTCAGGAAGATTCATGAAAAAAATTGCTCGAGGTGCTTTTGTAATTAGAATCTAGGGAGATCAATAAGCAATAGCTCCTATATTTGATATAATACTTCTTCATTTTAACATAAAAAATCTGGCATCTATGCCTTTGGGAAAGACCCATGCTCAGGTTTTCTGATACTCAACCCTATAAGTCAAAGAAATATATGCAAAAAAAAATTAAAAACTTAAATTAGAATTTGGGAAGACATGCACAAAATTCTAAGATTTGGCATTAGATCTTGAGCAGATTTACACAAAAACGTTAAGATTTGACATAGGAACTCACAGATATTTGTGCGGAAAAAATATACATAATAACATTATAAGTCAAAGGAACTACTACAGAACAATTTTGAAGATTTATTACAATTATTGAGGAGACTTATCCTAAAAGAGTTCTGAGATTTGACAGAACTCAATAAGATTCATACACAAACTTTCTCAGAATAACAGAAAATTACAGGGATAATTATGCACGGAATTTCCAGTATTTAACAGCAGAGCTAAATGGTATTTATTATATATGCACAAACTTACTAAAATTGATATTAGAACTCAAAGAATTGTGAACAAATTGAAATATTCAAAGACTTGAGACTAACACTAAGGGAGATTTTTGCCAGTAATCTCAAAACTAGGGCATCCTAGAAATGACTTCAAATTATATTCAAATAGTAAAAATAGCATATATCCCATATTGTTGAGACTTGGACTCAGCAAGCTGTTATTTGACCCAGAATTGATCAGAAGACATAGTCAAAACCTGGCAATTAGAAAAACATAACATATATGAAGAATATTTTTAATGGTTTTGTTTTTAAAATGTTTGAATTGATTTTCTTTCTTCCTTTTTGCAGACTCGGCCAAGTCTGAGTTAAGGCTGCAGACTCATCAAGTATGCAAATCAATGCTAATATTCAACATGACTGACTCAGACTCAAATCCGCAAGTTATTGCCAAGACATCTCAACACTATGGCATATCCAAACTACTGAGTAGATTGAAAACTTCTACTACTCAAATGCTAAAAATTCAAGAGATCTATGCACAAATTTTCAAAGATTTAAGATTAGAATCCAAGGAGTTTTAGGGACAAGCTTTATGAACTAGGAAATTAGAAATTGGGAGATTTGTCATTTAAGTAGACAAGTACTGACATTTAACATTAAAATGTAAGGAAAATTAAAGCACAAATTTTCAAACATTTACATTGAAACTCAGGCATATCTGAGAAAATTACATTAAAACTTTGAAAGGTTTATGCACCAAATCTCTGAAATTTAATATCATGAAAAAAGAGATTTATGCATAAAACTTCAGAGGTATGGCATTCAATTAGGGAAGATTTATGCATGAACCTTCTTGATTTCACATTGAACTCAGCGAAATTTATGTACAAACTTTTAATTTGACATTAAAACGATTGGAAGCTTACACATAAAATTTTCAAGAATGGGGATTATGCATAGATTTTTCAACTTCTTAAGTTTGCAAATGTTGAGAGATTTATGCACAAATCTTGAGATTCAACATTATAACTTGAGTTACTAATATATATATTAAATTTCTCAGATTCAATAATTATAACTAAAGAAATCTATGCAAATAAAATTATGAAATTTAAAATTGGAACTTGGGAAGATTTATTCACAGAATATTTTGGAATCTAACATTAGAATCCTGTTAAAACACTTGCGTGCATAACATTAAAATTGTGAAAAATTGTACACAAAACTTTCAATATTTTAGGACATTTATGATATCACCAAGGAATTGGGAGAAGAGGCGAAGGCAGTGGGGGGTTTCCCAGAATGAAACACCAAATGAGCAGGCATCCATCCATTCATGGCATATTCTATATGTACATTTGTGGCATGCATAAAATCCTAAATTTAACATAAAAAATGGTGGAGACTTCTGCACAGAATTTCTCACATTTAGCATTAGCATACAGGAAGACTTATGCCCAAAGTTTCTGAGATTTAATGTTACAACAAAGGAATTTATACACAAAATCTAACAAATTTGATATTAGAGCAAATTCCAAAGATTGGGATTATAGCTTGGGGACATTTATGTACAAATTTTCTGAAACTTAACATTAAAAATGATTAAAATTTGAGCATAAAATTGCTGAGTTTTTTGCACAAAATTTGAAATTTAACAGTAGGAACAAATTTAATATTAGAGCGAATTCCAAAGATTGGGATTATAGCTTGGGGACATTTATGTACAAATTTTCTGAAACTTAACATTAAAAATGATTAAAATTTGAGCATAAAATTGCTGAGTTTTTTGCACAAAATTTGAAATTTAACAGTAGGACTTGGAGAGCTTTATGCACAAATCATGTGAAAACGAACATGGAATCAATGGAGATTATGTACAAACTTTACAAGACTTCATCACGACTGGAGCAGATTTATGCACAGGCCTTCCAGGCTTGACCTTATAATTCCTAAACACTAAATTTCTAGGAATTATATAGGAAGATTTAGGAACCAAATTTATGAAAATTCAATAGTTTTAAAAATAAATTTCAAATGTCAATTCTCTAAATTTCTCACACTGCTTTTTCCAGAAGTGCTTCATGAAATCTTTTTAAACATTAACGTTACTTTTTAGGTTCGATTTTAACAAAGTTTCTGAGATTTAACAGTATGCCTTCAAAATATTTGATAACAATAAATGATATTTCTTAGATATGACACTGGCAGTAAGGAGATGTATACGTGAATATCCTGAGATTCAACATTAGAACTAAGGTGAATTGTGCAAAAATTTCTGAATTGAACAATAAATTACAAGTAAATTTGTTAGTAAATTACCAAACAACCTTCGTAACATAAACAGCCCAGAATGGGTGGATTTAAGCCTTTTGTCAAGTAATTAAAAGATGATGGCTTTCACAATAAAGTCCCGGGTTGAAATGCCCAGAGGACCTGATAAAGTGTTAAAATTGGATAAATTACAGCATCCAACAAACTGACTGGAGCACACGAGCCCAAACCAACGGGGCCAGGTGCACATACAAGGAAAAGATATCTTTGTTGTGACATGTAAGACCACAAGGAAAATTTACCGAACCCAAAAAAAATATTAAGACGGAGAGGAATTATCTGTACCATACATGAGATTCAACCTTAGATCCTGAAGATTTTTATGCATAAAACTTTCTGAAACTTCATATTAAAAATCCAGAAATTCATTCACAAACTTTTTGCAATTTTAGATCAGAATTTGGGAGTGCATAAATTTATGAGATTTAACATTGGAGACCAAAGAAGTCTATTCACAAACTTCAGAATACTAATAGTAACACAAACTATGGAAACTTTATGCATAAAACTTCTAATATTTGTGCACAAATTTTCTAAAATATAACAATACATCTGAGAATATTTATCAACACTTTTTCTTAGTTTTAAGAATGGAACCAATATATACACAGATCTTCTAAAAACCGAAATTAGATATAAAAAGTCAAATGAGATGAGCTCAAGTAGTCAAAGTATCGTAGCTTCCAAAGTAGAGCACTGTATTAAAATCCAGGATTTTGAAAATGATAAATTGTTAGTGTTAGATAAAATTTTCTGTCCATTTGGTTGGGATGTCGAGGACCATGAGTATGCAAGTCTCTGACAACTTTGACAGAGAAGGTCCCTAAGTTGTAACATCTAAATTAAATATCACAATAAGAGAATTTTTACTTAATGACATAAAAAACGAAAAACTCGTCATAAATTCTGATACTTTAGATTGGAAAATAGGAAAACGTTTATATGATAAACGAATAAGATCAATAACGTTAATAGCCGATTGGTAAAAACTTCAGAGATTTAAAATTAAAACTGAGGAGATTTAAGGGCAAATTTTCACATACAATTTAATTCCAGATTCTTTGAGATCTAACAATAAACCTAAGTCGAAGTGAACTCAATAACCTACTGCAAGAATTAAGCCTAAATTTCTAAAACAGAGGAGAATATGCACAATAAATTATTCAATGAATATCTACCTTCTGGGGAGCGACTTTCTTGCGCTTTTCTGTTACTTGACGGTGAAGCTGCTGAGAGAGTTGTTCGCAAACTCCACATTTGATGTAAGGAATATCTTCCTTTCGAGCGACTGCATTTTGATTTTTAGGACCTCCAAATGCTCTGCCAGAAAATACTGTAACAACTATAAAAAATACCAGGGGAATTAATCTCAACAAAGCCATTGCCTTTGCCAACCAAATCTTCCCTGCTACAGTTAAAATTCTCTGTGATGTATATTCACTATATATATGCACTTCTAGAGTACATTTTTTCTGTATATCTACTTATGGCATTTTTTTATTTTTCCAAATATATGTTGTCTTTGCTTTGTATTTTGAATACGTGTTGACTGCTACGGCTATCGTGAGTCCAGTCAATGGACTATTTGAATGTCATTAATGTTACGGCTATTGGTTCCCATGAACTTGGAGACTTTGTGATTGGTAGAAAAAGGTGGCGGTAGAAGATAATTGGTTCCTGTGTATTTGGAGTCTTTCCGATTGGTCAGGAGGAATTAGTATGATGTAAGCAGGATGCATTTGTGCCTAGGCCCTTCTTTTATTTTACATGACGATGAGTTCTATGTTAGGAGGATGATGTTATTTCGAAATAGAAGTGCCACGCAATGGGCCCCATGCAAAATTTGTTTTTATATTTTATATTTTTTTAAATCGGTTGAGGTTGTGTAGGTTAGGTTAGAAATGGGGACCTCGAATTATTTAGGAGGGATGTCAACATATATACATGTTTGAATGATATATATATATATATTGTCTTATATTATTGCAAGTTAAAAGTTTAAGTTGTATCTATTTTATATATGTCAATTTTATTTGCATTTTTTCTAATGAGAAGGGGTATAGGGAGTTTATTTTGACATGGAGACGGTTTTTTCTTCTTCTTTTTTTTGAGTGAAAGTTTAAAGAGTAATTGTGTCATATACATAAATTCTTTTTGAGTTTTTAATGTAGAAATGATGTCTAAAGAGTATTTGAGTTGCATGTAAGAATTATTATTTTTCATTCTTGATTTGAAGTCAATGCTTAAGGGTAGTTATGTCTCATGTGGTAATTGTTGTTGTCAACTTCTTAGAAATGGGGTTTCATTGTATCTATATCTCAAGTCAAAGTTATTTCCTCTATACTTTGTTGTATTGCCCAAATTTAAGGGGTATTTTATGTCACACATTGATATTGTTTTTATATCCCTCTACATTGGAATACAAGTCAAATGGATAACTATGTCACACATGAAAAATGTTTTGCATTCCTTGAACTTAGAGGTATAATTTATCATGTCCCATTTTCGTAATAATCTATTTAATGAACCAAATTACCTATTTCATATTTCTCATATCTTCCTTGGTCCAATATTGTGTTCATTATCTTCCTCTTCTTTCCCTAAAGTCTCTAAGTTTGAAGGCATGTCCAATCCTCAAAGTGTTTTTCAATCATTGGAGGTTGGGATTTCCTCATCCAAGAATACCTTTTTGTCTAAGTTTGACTTTCCCTTTGTCCTCACCAACCTTTCAAACTTCCACCATCCCATCATGTTTCTATACTCAACTCCACTTTTCCTTCATGCATGTCAGAGTGTCAAACTTATCCATCAACGTATAGTTCACATTCATTCTTACTTGCATTTCCTTCTCTTGTTGGGTTATCAAAGTTGTCCATCTTGACATCCCTTTCCTCCAAACCCCATTTTTCTCCCTTTCCTTGTTGAAGTTTCAAACTCGTATTTACTATCATGCATCCAACTTGAACTCCAATGTTTATTCAACGGTAAGTTTCATTAAGTATCTCCAACTCACAAACTTTAACACTCATCTTTTTTTTTGTGTTCACCTCACTAACCTCCTTGTACAACTACACCACCATTAATGCTAAGATGGGTGAAACATTTTTGAAAAGGTTTTTCATTTCAATAAAGAACCTTTTAATAATGGGGATGTGGATTAACATACTTCCAACACTACAAATGAATAGCAACCTTGGTTGGCATTAATGCATTAGCTAGATTTCAAAACCTTATGGGATCTTTCACCATTATTATAGAGTACATTTGCGAGCCACAAAAAATATTTCCTCATACTTGTTGTGTACATCTAGGAGCATGTGGCACAATTTCTAAGTGTCGATCAAAGGAAGATATCACTCATTAGGCATGGTGTTCTTCGTTACATACTTGACATCAAATATTAGCATTTAATGTAGATTTGGGCATTCCTTTGGGGTATTAAGGATTCAAAATCAAAACAAAGGATTATTAAGAAAAGGATAAAAAATACATAAACTAGAAAATTATTCTAAACACTTGTGTTCAAATGATCAAATTTGAGGACAAAGCTTGTGGATTTGTTGAAAGTTAAAGTACAAAAACCCTAAAGATTTCACATGCTAAAGGATAAAAACCCTCTTGGTTGAAGGAGTGATCTCACCTAAAGGTCATATTGGACTTTAATGGTGACATATACCAGTAATATCAAGTTTGCATGACACTATAGCTATCATGGGTTTCTTTTATTATATTTCCAACTTGTAATAGTGATAGTGAGGTCATTATTAATATTATTAGTGTATATTGTTGTATCTTCCATCATTGTCATCGCCATAGTAGTGTTTTTAATGTATTACAATCCCATCCAAATAAGATATATTCTACAACCTATTTTGCATCTTCATGGGACTAATTTATAACCTAGGTAATATATGTTGATGTATAAATCACGTTTTGTGGTTTGGGTTTGTGTTAGATTTGGCTAAATTACATAAACCCAAAATCTCTACATTGGGTTGTTATGTTAATGTGTGAATGTGAAGGCAAATTCTTGGGTTTGCTAAATTCAAGTAAAATAGGTTTAGAGATTGAGTTGTATTATAGTCTATTGTGGTTGTTGTAGCAGTATAGTAATTTTGTAGAACCATTTAACGTAATTTTCATAACATCTAGTTTGTGTCATTTGTTGCTTGTTGTGGCTTATGTACATATTATTTTATGTGATTATATTTGTTATTGTGTATTATATTTTGCATTCAGTAATATGTCAACTCCATGTATTTCAAATGATGGTATTCAACATCTATTGTGGTACATTTTTGTAATCACCATTGTGTAATGGATGCGTTCAATTTTAGGGTTGTTTGTATCCTCTGTGTTGATAGTTCTACAAGTGATACCATTAATGCTTGTAAAGTAGAAAGTTAAACTAAAATATGAAAGAAAATTTAATAAACTTAGCATACATAAAATAAAAAAGTAGTAGAAAAATAAATAAATTTTATCGATATTAATGAGGTTTACAAAAATAAGGAAGCATTTTATTCATATTTTCCTTCTAGTTTTTCTAAAAATGTCTCAAAACAAGAAGTTTGCCTAGAAATGTATGTTTCATTGTTCTAAATTGTCACACTTTCTAAGTTTATCTAAAAGTAGTAAATTAGAAGACTTTTTCTTTAACTTGTTTCATATCTAACATAGATTTTTCCCTACACCATCATTGTGCAAAACCATATTTCTTGAAACAAAAAACCTTAAGTTGTCTAGAATGTATCCCTGGCTCACTTCAAAACATTAGATTTTGGATTGAGCTAACAAAACTTCACCATTTCTTACCATTTTCATGTGATGATGAAAATAGGTGTTTACAAGTTTAGCTATGTAAACTAGGAATTAGACCTATTTTACACACATTACATTAAAAGGGAGAGTGAACTCAAGAGATCCAACCCCAATGAGGAAAAGGGTTGAATACTAATTGAACTATACTCTCCTTTTTGTTTTTAGTTGCTTGGGAGATTTAAAATTGAATGCTATATCTAGGGTAAATAATAGGAATTTGGCATAAAATGGCATAAACAACAAGCTACGAGTATAGTATGTAGACATGGAGCTAGATTTGGGTAGAAGGAACAAAGAGGAACCTATGCCTAAGATTTTTGCTCAAAAGTGCAGGATTGAGACAATAAAATCGACCTGGTCCCCAAATATTAGGTGTGGACAAATAGGAAACTTTCAAAAACAAAATGTCGCCCAGTTCCCGTTCCTCAAAGCTCGTCATAAATTCACAAGACTAGGATGCAATAATCGACTTGGTCCTCTAATTTTTGCTCATACAAAAGTCAGATTTGGTCATCGTCAAATTCTCTACTAGACTCTCCGTTCACAGCTCTTGAATCTATCACCTGCACAAAAAAAGAAGGAAAATGGTGTTGTTGATAGGGGTTAGGTCAAACCTTGGGTTTGGAACTAACATTTAAATTAAATTGAAATTGAACTTGAAATGAAATTAGATTAAATTGGAAAATATTGCCTTTCGAGAGAAAGGCTAAACCTAAATTGAAATGATTGAATTGGAACTTGATACCTTGACGAATCTTTCTTTGAAGTCTTCATGCATAAATGATAATGCTATGTAGAATGTCTTCATAATTCTTGATCGTGGATGTCATCATGTTTGCTTTAAATCTGAACTTGACCTCTCCTTTATTAGCTTGATGATGCTTGATTGCTTTCTCACTTAAATTTGCAAAAGTACAATTGAGAGATTGATAGATTTTACAAAATGAGGGGGTTAGGCTTGCTTTTATACCTATATACACCAAATATGTTTGAAATTTTGGGCCAAGTCGACACAAAGAATGTTTTCTCACCTTTGAAATGTGATTGTTGTAGGGTCCAAATTTGGGCCCCTTTTAGGAGGACCATGGTCCCCAGGGCATCTTGGTCTTGGGATCATGGTGTCCAAAGCGTCTTGGTCCTACCAATTAGGGCTCAAATTTGAACAGTGTCTCATAGGAGCACAAAAGATACAGATTTTAGATGGTTGTGAGTAGAATCAAAGCGAAGTCAAAGCACAGAAGGCTGAAACATAGAAGTGAGGCCTAGGTGAGGATGAAATTATATAGGGATACAATTTATGACACTACATTTCCTAAACACGAGTTAACACTAAAAAGATTATTAATTGCAAAATTTGGTTACATCGCTTTATTTAGTTTAAATTTTTTGGGGGGGTCTATTTAGGACTTAATAATCTAACTTGGATTTAATTTCCTCTAGGTCTTCTTCCTCCAACACATAAGCACTCCTCAATTGTTTCACTTCTCATTAAAAGAGCATTAGACCCACTACCAAAAAAAAGTCTCATATGTTGACAATTATCTATATCAAGTGTAACTACTTGACTATATATAGCTTGTTTGCCTTTGTAATCCTAATCTAGTTTAAGGCCATGGAAAAAAATTTAGTATATGATAGCCATATAACTTCCTTTTCAACCTCTTGTGAGAGATTTTTCCTCTTATTTTATTAGTTTTTAAGTAGATGCTTTATTTCCTTGGTGCTTACCATTTAATATACCCATGCTAAAATCATGAGTAGCAAGAAGGATAAATTACTAAAGTTGACACATAAAATATGTAGCAAGTCTTGGGTTCAATGTGTTGAACTTGGTGCCAAAGGTTTGTGTTGAACATAGGGCTTTGACACCATATGCCATAACTTGAAGTTGTGAGTTTTGAAAAGTTACAAATAATTGTCCATATTTTTTTTACTAATCTATTAAAATTGGAAACAACATTGCAAAGTATAAATATTGGGAGAGATTCAACTATTTAGTAAGAGGTTTCTAGACTAACTTGTTTAGGTATTCATATTTTGTTGAGGTGCAAGTAGAATTACTAGTTAGGTACTAAGATGTAAGAGCAAGCTTCATCAATTGTGTGTCTATATCCTTGACTTATCATGGTTGGATGTATTGAGATTTAAGTATAAACCAACTTGTCACAATTATCAAGTTATTTTAGAACAACAATTTGAATCCACCTCCATATGTGTATCATATTAAAGCTCATTATAAAACTAAAATATCAAGTCAAAAGTAGACTCAATATATAAGAATTTTGTATCATAATTAAAATTCATCCTAGTGCCATATGTGTATGTGTATGTGTATGTGTATATACATACACACACACACACACACACAATTTAAAACATTAATATTTAAGCCCCCCCCCCTTTTTTTTGATTGGCAATGGGCCGAAGCCAATAAGGTGTACATACCCTACCCCCTTGTGGGATTTGAATTTGTGACGTCTCTTTCAAGAGCACAAGTTCTCCACCACTAGGTCAACTCAGGTTGTACATTTAAGCCCCTCTTTTTAATTAAAGAGACAAGATTATAAATTTTTTTCATTTATAAATTTTTTTCATTTTCTCACCTTTCAATAGAAAACTTTTAACATGGCAAGGTCATATTCCAATTACTAAAATAACAAGTAAAAAATTGTTGGTTTGATTGTTTATAGGCATTCAATATTACAGTTGTCTTTCAAAAATCTTCCAACATATAACTATGGATATCAAAACTAATATCCTAAAGAAAAATATAAACAAATGAAATGAAATAGTTATTCCTACAAAGGATTGAGTCAAATCTTATGACAAAAACTATGAAGTAAATGAATAACTACATCAATTTATTACCTTAGATCTAATATTTGTATTATATGAGAACATGTAGCTAAATTAGGAAAAAAAGAGTGTGAGAGAGACCATCAGGATAATATTTCCCCACCAATGCCCGTTAATAGGCTTTCTCAGGTTGATCCAACGAGACAAGACAAAAGCAAAGTGGAATGGCTTAAACCGGTTCAGGGATGGATAAAAATAAATTTTGATGGCGCCTCAAAGGGGAATCCAGGTCCTTCTAGTGTGGGATATGTTGCATGTAACTGGAAGGGGGACATTTTGGCCCTTGGTTCCAGATGGCTTCCAAAGGGGTTCAATAACGAAGCATAGGCCCAAGTGGCTTTATGGGATGTGTGTGATGGCCAAAAGATTGAAGGTGTCAAATTTGCACCTTGAGGAAGATCTGTTGATCATTGTGAATGCCATCATTAAAACAACAACATCATAAAGGAAATTGAATAAGTTAATAGAAATATTATCCAAAGAATTAAATGAATTCAAAAATATTTAAATATCTCACATTATGGGAGAGGGCAATATAGTGGCATACACGCTATCAAATGTGGGGGCATCATTAAATGGAATGCAAAGGAGGGAGAATTGGGAAGATTTTAAGGCATTGAGTTGTCACACAAAGAGAATAGTACACTGAAGCTCGTGTGGGAGTGATGGATGTGTGTGTCCAGGATGGGTCGTGTGAGATAAAGGTATCTTTGGGTTTTTCTATCCTTCCAAAGCAAGCTATACAAAGTGAACATGAGGGTATTCGTGTAGTGCTCGCTCTCTTTTTTGGCTTTTCATATTCTAGGGCTTTGAGTTCTTATTGGTTTAGACCCTATATGGTGTTGGTTTGATTATGACACTTGATATGATACACTTTATGTCTCATAGATTTATATGTGGTTATTTATGTTTTATGCTTTTGGATCGATGGATGATGTTTTACACGATGATGACCATGATGTGCTTATATGATGTTAGCTATGTTCAATTAGTCAGATGAATTCTGTAATGAATTATATATGTGCTTGTTATAATTTAATTATTATGCTTATTGATGTTTATTGATCTAATGTACATTGATTCATATCTTTGGTGTGCTTGGGTGAAAGGGAAAAGTGCTACACTACTCTTTACAAGTAAGTTGTGTTGCTTCCATTCCCTTTTCATGGTAGGATGTTATATGGATTATATGTATATGCTTGATAGTTTGTTTATGCAGTTGTAGGTACTGAGCATTGACTCCACCTGAATCTTCAAGTCTAAGCATGCTCTATGACCCAATGGTAATGTTGAAAATTTGGAGTTATCAATCAGACCGTTGACATGACCATCATTCCTACGGGAATGAGATTCTAGTTAGGTATCCTTGTGTTGTTGGTGGTCATGTGGTTGTCTGGTGAGTTGTTTGTCTTGTAAACCTTTCGTGTCTTTGCTAGTATACAATTCATCATTTCAGAGTGTAGTTTAATGGTTATTTAATATTGTTATTAAGAGAGAATTAATATTAATACATTGATTGTATTTGTGTATTAATTTGAATTAATAAATTGAAAATTTGTTGCAACATTAAATTAAATAATTTAAAAGAGGTAAAAGTATTTAATCATTTTTATTCTATTTTTTAAAATGTAAATGTGGATAAATTTATATTGAGAATTAAATATTTGATTTGGCAATTTTAAAGTGCTTGGAAAAATTAATGAGAAAATCAATTAAATAAATTAAAATAATTTAAAAATTAATTAGTGGAGAGGGGAGTTATAAATTA
This sequence comes from Cryptomeria japonica, assembly GCF_030272615.1. Taxonomy (NCBI): domain Eukaryota; kingdom Viridiplantae; phylum Streptophyta; class Pinopsida; order Cupressales; family Cupressaceae; genus Cryptomeria; species Cryptomeria japonica. The sequence continues at coordinate 319,635,318 of NC_081407.1, forward strand.
TGGCTATTTGTGGGGGTAGTGGAGTTTTGCATGCTGGGTTTTATGGGAGGTGTTGCTTTTTCGAAAAAGGTCGTCCTTGCTTTTTTAAAAAGACAAGAGAGAAGAATTCTTTCTATAATTCTGGAAGAAAAAAAAACTTGGTAGGGGTTTTGAAAATTGAATGGTGGATATTTTCTTTGGGGTTTTGGGTGTTGAATTTGGAAATTAAAGGGGCTCTTGAATCTGGTGATTGGAAAATAATTGTGGATTGGCTGCAATGCTAGAGATTTTCTCCTTTGAGTGTAGGAAACTAGGTTGGAACCATTCTATGTATTTGTTTACTTTCTGTAGATTTAAATGGTTAATGTTTCAACAGAAATTTAATTAAAGTATTCTTGATTTTCTCTGTATTTCTCCCCAAATTCTTAGCTGCAGCCTAGATTGGAATTGTTATTGTTCTGAAAGCCATGCCTATGAATTTCACTTCTTGCATTGTGTCATGTTCTTTTGCAAATTTTAGTTGTTTTGGTCTTTGTATTTACCCATTATTCAAGTCGGTGCTCATGCATTCCTTATCCCCTATTCTTTTCTAAATTTTGGGTATGTACCCTCTTGATTATTGATTAATGCAATCTGCATGCCCCATTTGTTAGTTGAATTTTTTTTCTTTTGTACCTATCTGATCATATGTTAACTAATTCTAAATCGGTATGGATTTCCCCCTGCAATCATGTTCTGTGTATTGTCCTTTGTTTTATCGGATGTTATAATCGGTACTCATTCATTTATCAGTCGAATGATATTATTGGTATTCATTGATTTATCGATATGTATGTATATGTTCACCAATTAATACAATTGTCATGTTTATATTTGTGACCAATTAATACAACCGATTTGCTTGCTTTGTTTAACCAAATAATGAATCGATGTACCTCCTCGTAACTCTACTGCTTGTGTGTAGCTATATATTGTGTCAACCCATTGTTTACACCTCTGTTTTCACTTGGTTACAGACGTTAGTTCCTTCCCTAATCTGGGCGTTACATAATTCTCCCAAGTTGTTTGGTTCTTGTTCACAACATTAACCGTATATCATAATGCACCCACCCTTTTAGCTTGCATTGCATGGTTTTAAATCGATATTCATGTATTCCTTCCTTTCATGCATAGCGTATTTTCTTCTTGTATATTTTGGCTTGCTTGGACTCAATGTTAGCCGATTATTATCGGTATGCCTACATTGATTTTATTGTTGTTTCCTTTTATTTGGCAGATTACCTAACCTTCTTGGTTTTGTGTTTTACCTCTTGTAAACTTGGAGTTGTTTTTTGTTTGTTTGCGTTGATCAATTAGAGGACTAAAATTAATTGATTTTTCAAATCGGTTTTTACGCATTTGCTTAGGCAGGTATTTAGGTAGCTTAAACTGTGCGTCGACCTCCCCTCTCTTGTATGGATCTAAGTTTAGCGATTGTGTTCTTCCTAATCTCTAGCCACTCTACATTTTGTGTTCTACAATAGTCGTCTATTTATGGCTATGCCTTCACTTTTCAACCGTACCCTTGTATCACTTTTTGAGTTTCTTATTTTGGTGTGAAAGTTGTCTATTAATTTGGAAGCATGGGAATGTTGTGTTAAATGTATTTTGGTTCCAAAGGCTAAGGGGGGGTTGTTTGGATCCTTTATTGTGTTATTATTCTTGCTCTCTAGATGTAATTTGATTAGAGTCTTTGAGGTCGTTTAATGCTATATGGTCATTCCTAGTCAACATTTGTAACTTCTTGTTTTGTAACCTGGTATCTAGCAAGTGAGTCAAGTCATGCTATGGTAGGGACCTTGTCAACTCGTGTTTTTGGGTGTCATAGGTCTTGTGATGTATTTTAGATTCCTAAGTGCAAGTCAAGGGGGAGTGGCTCTCATTGGGATCGAGACCCAAAGAGGTCACTAGGGTAACTCAATGAGGATTTTGTAATCAAGTGGAAATTTAAAATAAAGATCTTGGGTGTGTAGCTAGATCACATTAAAAAGATTAAATGTTGCCTCTCTTACTCTCGAGTGCTCATTTAGGTTCGAGGTAAGTAGAGAATGCCTGGAATGGAATCCATCAATCTTGTCCCTTTGAAAGGTTGGTGTTGTCCACTAGTGTTTCTATGGGGGCTGGGAGTCGATAGAGGTCACCAAGATAACCCAGGATGAGGGTCGAGATCTAGTGAAGACTCACCGAGGTAACCCATGACAACCTAGTGATGATACTCTTCCCTATTGCATACCTAGTGGTCTCTTATTGTTATCTATCTTGGATTGCTTTTGGGCCTCTGAAATTGGTTGGGATTCTTATGAGTCTCTTGTGATAGTAGTATTGTAAGTCTCATGTGAGACTTGTGTGTATCCTTGTGTGCTTGCTTCTATCTTGTGGGTTTGGCTAATATCTCCTAGCGCGGGGGGTGGACCTAATGGTACCACATGGTTGGGTGGAGTTCTTTTTGCACCCATTGGGTCTTGTCCATCCTTCTTCATGTTCGTGATGGCTCGAGTAAATATCGGAGACTTTCACAACGATCCAAATTTATATACTCATTGTATTATTGTACTCTTGGAGATTATATCCCTATGCATACATTGTAATGTAATTGATGTTTATATATTCTCATGACATTGTATTGTTTATCATGATCATTTATAATAAATGATGTTGTAATATTTAAATGATGACTCGTATGGTTATTTATATTGGGTATATTTTTTAATACTCGAGTAACGACGTTGTGGGGCCTTGAGGACTTTTGCTGGTTATTATTTGTGCATCTTTTCTTAATCACGTTATATGTAGCTCAATGCATATGTATAACGTATCCTTTAAAAAAATTATTCACATTTTCATTGATTTATTTGATTATGTCCTCTGGGCCTCATAGCGAGGTGTTACACTTGGTATTGAAGCCCATGCTCAAACACTTGGTTCTTTGCGTGTTCTTGGGTTCCTTTGTTGCTTGTATGTGTTTCTGTGTGTGCTTAATTCTTGTCATAAGTTTTCCTCTTACGTGTTGTTGTATTGTCCAGAAGGATGGCGAGAGCATGAGGTAGAGGCTATGGAGGAGGAAGAGGTAGGGGACATGGCAGAGGGGTTGCATCTGATAGCACCTTTTCACAGAGTTCCAAAAGGGATGTTGGGAATCATAATTGAGAGAAGTCAGCTTCGACAGGACATCAGTTGCAGCTTTTACTTGAGCAGGTCCTCACCAGGACAATGGGGCTTGTGAGAGGTCGCCTGTGAGGCCTCTTAATGACATGATAGAATGTGAGGCTTCTTATATGAGGGATTTGATGAGGACTCAACCTACTAAATTCAATGGTGTTGGTATTGGTTTGGAGGCAAAAAATTGGCTTATAGAGCTACACTGATGTTTTGTAATGCATCCCTTCAGTACCAATGCTAAGGATAGATGTGCAACTATGCAACTGGGGGGTTTCGCATCCACTTGGTGGCAGTTAGAAGAGAAAAAGATTCATTTGGATATTAGCACTATTTCTTGGGAGTTGTTTTTGAAACATTTTTGGGTTTGTTTCGTATCTGATCATTGGAGGCAGCACAGAGAAGATGAGTTCCATGATTTGCAACAACTAGCCATGTTTGTTGAGCAGTGTGAGAGTCGTTACTATGAGCTCAAGAGATATGCAGGAATCAAAGATAATGAGACCATGTTGTTACATCACTTTGTCAAAGGCCTCAATGCTCAGATCAGTGGAGGCGTGCGGGTTTTCAAACCTAAAACCATAAAGGTTGCAGTTGAGAAAGCCAGTTTGGTAGAGGAGAACCTTGTTATGGGGCTTAGGGGCCACACTAGAGTGCAGATTGGTAGTGCACCTATTGGAGGTTAGGGTTCAAGAACAACTCAGTCTCAGGGAGAAAGATCATCCTGTGGTTAGCAGTAGCATCAGTCAAAGCACAAGAACTCTTTTTATCAGCACGAGAAACAAGCATGACCGCTATGACCAACCTTCACACAATACCTGATCAACAACTAGTCAAGGTGGTCAGTAGTCAAGTGTACCCTGTAGTGGTGGTGGTTTTGGCCATAGTACAAGATGTTTTTCATGTGGCCAACAGGGACACATTACTAGTTATTTCCCTCAGAAGGGTACACAAGGATCCAGTTGTAGGCCAACTGCTTTGGTGCCTACAATTGGAGATGTAGGTAGGAACCATAGGATTCATGTAGTGGTTGATAACTGCCAAGCAAAGCATTAGGGTACTGTGGTGGAGTCATCAGGTGTGTTTTGTGGTAATATTGTTTTTGTTTCATTTGATTCTAGTGCATTTGATTTTTTTATTACACCTTCTCTTGTGAAGCAATGTGGACTAGTAGCAGTAGAGCAGGGTGTTAGGTGGCAAGTAGAATTAGCTTCAGGAGCTAAGGCTGTGGTAGAATCCTTGGTCCGTGGATGTGAATTGTAGATTGGTACCCTCCATACCTCTGTGGATCTGCGTATCATGCCTTTGGGTTCTTATGACATTGTCTTGGGCATGGTCTGGTTGTCAACCAATCGAGCATTCATAGATTTCCGAAATAAGTAAGTTAAGTGTTTGGACCAATCCGGTAGTTTGGTGGAAGTAGTTGGCGTCCATAGACCTGTTTCTTTATGCATGATTTCAGTGATGCAGCTAAAACGATGTATGCGCTAGGAATGTCAGTTGTTTGCTATGACAATAAATGAATTGGAGTTGGATGAGAGTTAGGAGGTATCCCTCAATGATCATCCCTTGTTAAAGGAGTTTGCAGATGTCTTTTCGAGTGAGATTTTGGGAATGCCTTGTAAGAGGGACATTGATTTAGTACCTGAAGTTGAATCAATCTCATGCACCCCATATCAGATGACAACTCAAGAGCTTGAAGAACTCCATTTGCAATTGGAGAATTTGTTGGCGAAAGGGTTTATCCATCCCAATGTTTCTCCTTAGGGAGCACCTGTCATTTTTGTGAAGAAGGATGGGTCTCTTCGCTTGTGCATTGACTATCGACAGTTGAATAAAGTTACAATGAAGAATTGATACCCATTTTCAAGGATTGATGACCTATTTGATCAGATCAAAGATACAAAGGTATTTTCTAAGATTGATCTCAAGTCAAGCTACCATCAGTTGAGGATATCCACTCATAAGATAGCTTTCCACACTTGCTATGGCCATTATGAGTTTACTGTTGTGTCATTCGGATTGACCAATGTGCCATCCGTTTCCATGAGCCTTATGAACGACGTGTTCATAACTCATCTAGATAGATTCATTTGTGTGTTCCTTGATTACATATTGATTTATTATAGAACCATTGAGGAGTATGAGGAGCATTTGAGGCAGGTTTTGCAATGTTTGAGGGAGAACCGGTTTAGACAGAGATCAAGTATCTTGGACATTTCATTTCTGGAGATGTTATTTCACTAGATTCTTCAAAAAACTAAGCTATTCTCGAGTGGCCTTCACCCACAAACGTCTCTGAGGTTCACAATTTCATGGGTTTGGTAGGTTACTATCAGAGATTTGTTTAGGGATTTTCGAGGATTGCTCATCCTATCACTTCCCTACAGAGAAAAGGGAAGAAGTTTGTATGGTTTGAGAAGTGTCACGAATATTTTTTAGGTTCTTAAGGAGAAGTTGACCAGTGCTCCTATTTTGGCAGTTCCCGACCCATCTGGTGATTTCATGGTCTACATAGATGTGTCCTTGGAAGGGTTAGGAGCAGTTTTGATGTAGGATGGGAGAGTGATTGCTTATGAATCTTGTAAACTCAAGAACCATGAAATAAACTATCCCACACATGATATTCAATTGACAATCATAGTGCATGCTTTGGTTCATTGGAGACACTTCCTTTGGGCATCGGTTCGAGTTGCATATAGATCATCATAGCTTGTAGTATATATTCATGGAGTTGAACTTGAATGCTAGGTAGAGGAGGTGGATGGAATTCTTGTGCGAGTATGATTTTGAAGTTAAGTACATTCAGGGAAAGGAGAATGTGGTTGTAGATGCCCTTAATCGTCGTCGGCATGATATTTCTATGGTAACTCTTGGAATGGATTTGAGAGGATATATTGTTGCAACACTCCTTGTAGATACTTGGTATTAGGATGTTAGTTCTGAGGTGGAGTCTAGTAGAGCCTTGGAGGGTAGATTCGCAGGTTATTCCCTTGTTTGAGATGGTCTTTTGCGACATATGATATGTATGCGGATCTTTGGCAGTTGTACTTTTGGCAAAAAATGAAGAGGGATGTAGCGTATTTTGTGGCACCGTTCTTAGAGTGTCAAAGGGTGAAAGTAGAGCATCAACATTTGGTAGGTCTTTTGCAACAACATCTTGTTCCAGAGTGGAAGTGGGATGTTATTTCTATGGATTTCATTGTGGGATTGCCTAAATCCTCACGTCATCGTGACACTATCATGGTTACTGTGGGTAGGTTAACCAAAGTTGCACATTTATCTCATGTATGATCTTCTTACAATGCAACATCAGTGGCCATCATTTTCATGAAGGATATTGTTAGACTTCATTGCACCCCACGAAAGATCATTTCTGAAAGAGATCCCGTATTTACTTCAGCCCTTTGGAAATCTCTTCAACAAGCATTAGAGACTCAACTAAACTTTAGTTTGGCCTATCATCCTGAGACTAACGAGGAGAAGGAGAGAGTCAACTAGGTGTTGGAGGACATGCTTTGGATGTACGTCATGGACCAAAAGTCACATTGGGAGGACTACCTATACTTGGTGGAATTTGCTTATAACAATGGGTACCAAAGTTCCACCTGTATGGCTCCCTTTCATGCATTATATAGACGTCCTTATCGGACACCCTTGAGTTGGGACTGATTAGAGGATAGGGTGCTTCTGGGTCCAGATATGCTTTGAGATATGGAGCAACAGGTGGAGAGGATCAGAGAGCATTTAGTGGCAGCGCAGGATTGGCAAAAGAAGTACCCTGACATGCATAGGGTGGATTGCCATTTCTCTGTCGGTGATTGGGTGTTTCTGCATGTGCGTTCATAGAAGAATCCAATCCATTATGGAAAGGGCTCTAAGCTTGCACCACATTTTTTTGGTCCGTTTGAGGTTCTAGAGAGGATCGGTCCAGTCGCCTATAGACTTGCTATGTCACTTAGTCTCTCGTGCATTCATGATGTCTTCCATGTTTCAATTCTTCGTCAGTATTATCCTGATATTTTTCACATTCTTGATTGGATTTCTCTACAGGTCGAGGATGGGTAGCTAGCTCTCGAGCCCATCGGTGTTCTAGAGCATAGGCATCAGGTTCTCAAAGGTAGAGATATTGAGTAGGTCAGGATCCAGTGGGATCCTAATGACGAGTCTTCAGTTACCTGGGAGGAGGCTTCTCGTATGCGTGAGCTCTATCCTTACCTCTTTGCAGGCTTCTACGAGTAAGCCTGACATTAGGGGAGGATGATGTAGTGCTTGCTCTCTTTTTTGGCTTGTTGTATTCTAGGGCTTTGAGTTCTTATTGGTTTAGACCCTATATGGTGTTGGTTTGATTATGACTCTTGATATGATACACTTTATGTCTCATGGATTTATATGTGGTTATTTATGTTTTATGCTTTTGGATCGATGGATGATGTTTTACATGATGATGGCTATGATGTTCTTATATGATGTTAGCTATGTTCAGTTAGCCAGATGATTTATGTAATGGATTATATGCATGTTTGTTAAAATTTAATTACTATGCTTATTGATGTTTATTGATCTAACATACATTGCTTCCTATCTTTAGTGTGCTTGGGTGAAATTGAAAAGTGTCACACTATTCTTTACGAGTAAGTTGTGTCACTTCCATTCCCTTTTCACGGTAGGATGTTGTATGGATTACATGTATATGCTTGACAGTTTGTTTATGCAGCTGCAGGTACTGGGCATCGACTCCACCTGAATCTTCAAGTCTGAGTGTGCTCTATGACCCAATGGTAATGTTGAAAATTTAGAGTTATCAGTCAGACCCTTAACATGACCATCATTCCTACGAGAACAAGATTCTAGTCAGGTATCCTTGTGTTGTTGTTGGTCATGTGGTTGTCCAGTGAGTTGTTCGTCTTGTAAACCTTTCATGTCTTTATTGGTATGCTGTTCATCATTTCAAAGTGCAGTTTAATGGTTATTTAATATTGTTATTAAGAGAGAATAAATATCAATGCATTGATTATATTCATGTATTAATGTGAATTAATAAATTGAAAATTTGTTACAACATTAAATTAAACTAGTTAAAAGAGCTAGTTTTTTTTAAAATGTAAATATGGATAATTTAAATTGGGAATTAAATATTTGATTTGGCAATTTTAAAGTGCTCAGGAAAATCAATTAAATAAATTAAAATAATTTAAAAATTAATTAGTGGAGAGGGGAGTTACGGATTATGGCTTGGGGGTAGTGGAGTTGCATGTTGGCTTTTATGGGGGGTGTTGCTTTTTCGAAAAAGGCCATTCCCGCTTTTTGGAAAAGACAGGAGGGAAGAATTCTTTTTGTAATTCTAAAAAAATGAAAAAAAAGAAATCTTGGTAGGGGTTTCAAAAATTGAATGGTGGATATTTTCTTTGGGGTTTTGAGTGTTGAATCTAGAAATTAAAGGGGCTCTCAAATTTGATGATTGGAAATAATCGTGGATTGGCTGCAACGTTGGAGATTTCCTCCTTTGAGCGTAGGAATCCAGGTTGGAACTGTTCTATATATTTGTTTACTTTCTGTAGATTTAACTGGTTAATGTTTCAACAAGAATTTAATTCAAGTATTCTTGCTTTTCTCTATATTTCTCCCTAAATTCTTAGTTGTAGCCAAGATTGGAATTGTTATTATTCTGAAAGCCATGCCTTTTCACTTCTTACATTGTGTCATGTTCTTTTGTAAATTTTAGTTATTTTGGTCTCTGTATTTACCTATTATTTGAGTTAGTGCTCATGTATTCCTTATCCCTTGTTCTTTTATGAATTTTGGGTATGTACCCTCTTGATTACCGATTAATGCAATCCACATGCTCCATCTGTTAGTCAATTTATTTTTTTCTTTTGAACCTGTCTGATCATATGTTAACCGATTATAAATCAGTATGCATTTCCCCCTGCAATCTTGTTCTACGCATTTTCCTTTGTTTTACTGAATGTTATAATTGGTACACATTAATTTATCAGTCGAATGATATTATTGGTATTTATTGATTTATTGATGTCTATATATGTTAACCGATTAATACAATCGGTATGTTTATATTTGTGACTGATTATTACAACTAGTTTGCTTGTTTTGTTTAACTAAATAATGAATCGATGTACTTCCTCACAACTTTGTTGCTTGTGTGCAACTATATACTATGTCAACATGTTGTTTACACCTCTATTTTTCGCTTGGCTACAGATGATAGTTCCTTCCCTAATTTGGGCGTTACCTAATTCTCCCAAGTCGTCCGCTTCTTGTTCAAAGCATTAATCGTATATCACAATGCATCCACCCCTTTTAGCTTGCATTGCATAGTTTTAAATCGATATTCCTGTATTCCTTCCTTCTGTGCATAACATATTTCCTTCTTGTATATTTTGGCTTTCTTGGACTCAATGTTAACCGATTATTATCAGTATGCCTACATTGATTTTATTGTTGTTTCCTTTTATTTGAAAAATTACTCAACCTTCCTGGTTCTTCATTTTACCTCTTGTAAACTTGGGGTTGTTTTTTGTGTCTGCATTGACCGATTGGAGGATTGAAATTAATTGAATTATAAACTCGATTGTATTTTTGGGTATGCCATCTTTTATTAACCAATTTTTCAAAACAATATTTATGCATTTGCTTAGGTAGATATTTGGGTAGCTTAAACTATGTGTCGACCCCCTCCCCCCTCTCTCTTGTATGGATCTGAGTTTAGCGATTGTGTTCTTCCTGATCTCTAGTCGCTCTACATTTTGTGTTCTACAATAGTCATCTATTTATTACTATGCCTTCTCTTTTCAACTGTATATTGCAATTCGACATGTTTATTATACATTAACCAACTAGTATCGGGTTGATTTTCCTTTTTACCAATTGATATAAAATTGACACTTATGCATTTCTTTGGTTGGTTGAACAACTATATCAGGGGCGTCAACCCTGTATGGGTCTAAGAGTTCTATTGCCTCAGCTTTCGATTGCATTTTATATAGCAATGCAAATGTGTGTGTGTGTGTGTGTGTGTGTGTGTGTGTGTGTTTTCTTATATTAATCTTATGATTCCTAGAATTCTCATTAATAATTATGCCCATGGATTTAATAAATGGGTCATATAGTCTATTAAGTTGTTAATGGCGGGTTATCAGTCATAGTATGACATGAATTATGAAGTATCAAGGGGTTTATAGTTTGTTTCGATTTGAATTAATAAAATTTAATTATCATTAAAATGTTGTGATGTGGCCCCCACAGGTTAGAGTAGTTGGTCTTAAGTCTCAGGTATGCTCCCTGGGGTCTTGGGTTTGACTCTCTCGCCTGGATGTTATTTGGCCGCAGACACCAGGGGGCAGGTGCTGATTGCACTACGATCGCAGGGATTAGTCTCGCCCCTTGCCTAAACCAGAGTAAGGTTGGGACACTGGGCTGGGGTCGCGGGGATACCCTGCGACATAAAAAATAAATAAAAAAAATAAAAATGTTGTGATGTGAAAAGTTAAAGTTGTTCATCATGCAAATTTGTGAATTAGTACCCTTGTATCACTTTTTGAGATTCTTATTTTGGTGTGAAAGTTGTCTATTAATTTGGAAGCATGGGAATGTTGTGTTAAATGTATTTTGGTTCCAGAGGCTAAGGGGGGTTGTTTGGATCCTTTATTGTGTTATAATTCTTGCTCTTTAGATGTAATTTGACTCGAGTTTAAGAGGTCGTTTAATGCTATATGGTCATTCCTAGTCAGCATCCATAACTTCTTGTTTTTTAACCTCGTATATAGCAAGTGAGTCAAGTCATGCTATGTTAGGGACCTTGTCACCTCATGTTTTTAGGTATCATAGGTCTTGTGATGTATTTTAGATTCCTAGGTGCAAGTCAAGGGGGAGTGGCTCTCATTGGGGGTCATGACCCAAAAAGGTTGCCAGGATAACTCAATGAGGGTTTTGTAATCAAGTGGAAATTTAAAATAAAGAACTTGGGTGGGTAACGAGATCACATTAAAAAGATTAAATGTTGCCTCTCCTACTCTCCGGTGCTCGTTTAGGTTCGAGGTAAGTAGAGAAGGCCTAGAATAACATCCACCAATCTTGTCCCTTTGAAAGATTGGTGTGGTTCAGTAGTGTTTGTATGGGGGTTGAGAGTAGGTAGAGTCACTAGGGTAGCCCAGGATGGGGGTTGGGACCTAGTGAAGACTCACCAGGGTAACCCATGACAACCTAGTGATGACACTCTTCCCTATTGCATACCTAGTGGTCTCTTATTGTTATCTATCTTGGATTGCTTTTGGGTCTTTGGAATTGGTTGGTTTTCTTATGAGTATCTTGTGATAGTAGTCTTGCAAGTTTCATGTGAGTCTTGTGTGTATCCTTGTGTGCTTACTTCGGCCTTGTGGGTTTGGCTGATATCTCCTAGTACGAGGGGTGGACCTAATAGTACCACATGGTTGGGTGGAGTGTTTTTTGCACCCAATGGGTCTTGTTCATCCTTCTTCATGTTCATGATGGCTTAAGAAATGATTGGATACTTTTGCAAAGATCCAGATTTATGTACTCATTGTATTATTGTACTCTTGGAGATTATATCCTTATGGATACTGTGGGCAAGAAAATACTCAAAACCATGTAAAGTCGGGCACATTCACAACAAGGTCATCAAATGAAATAAAATAAACTAGAGAAAAACAAACCAATTTTTCTCCATTTGACGAAGGCCTTGCTGCTCCTTCTTTCTTCTCTAATTATGATGGTATGTTGGCTCAATCCATTATGCATTCAAACAAAGCAAGGGAAAAAGTGTGATAGGCGAGAATATCAGAATATATGAAAATGAAAGCAAAAGTGTGAGAATAATCGCAAAGTGTTTGAAGTTGTTTAATATGAGGAAAATGGCTTTTATAGACGAAGAAGATCAAAATGGATGGATGTGATAGAAAAATGATCAATGGCTCACGTAAGTCAGGAAGAAGATTTAAGTGAAGGTAAATGGGAAACCTTCATTTTCAAACAAAAAGCAAAAAGAGAAGCTTTTATTTTCGAATGAAAAGAAAAAAAGAGAAAATTTCATAAATGAAAAGCGAAGTGAGGTGCTTTTTGGAAGGTGGAAGAGTTAAGTGAAGAAAGGAAATGAGGTGGAAATTAATAATTATAAATTATTAATTTTTTCTCATTTCCAAATTAGCCAATTAAATAAATAAATCATTTAATTGTGAACTTAGGATAAGAGGAGTAAATGAATAAATTCATTTACTTAGGAAGATATGTTAATAAAGATAGCATGACTGAAATTAAGAAATTGATGAAATAATTACATGAATCCAACCCCAATATTGAATTAGGTCCAAATTATGATTGAAATAAAATGACTGAGTGGCAATATTGACAAAATTGATGACAATTGACAAGGAAAAATGATTAAAAAAAGACCATAATCCAAAGGTGGTTTTATAATACGAGGAAATTGATAATGATGATAATGACAAGATGATTGAACGCAATAAAGGCAAATGAGATGTCAAAATGATTAATTCTGACATTGCAATTGATTTAAATTGATAATGTTGATTGACAGAAGATTGATGGAAATTGATTAAAGATAACAAAAAAGGGTTTGATAAAAAGATTGAAGAGATTGATAATTAATGATTGATTAATTATCAATAAAGGTTGATTTAGGAGCAAATGATAAATGATAAAACTGCAAATTATGATGATTTAGGGCCAAGTATGATTGAATAGTTTTGTTAGGGTTGGAAAGGAATCAGATAGAATACAAAGAATGATCCAATGTCGACACATGATGAAAATCAAATGTGACATAGAAGACATGTTAAAAATTAGGGTTAGCGATGGAGGAGTGATGACCAATGTTTAGTGTCTACATTTTGCCCCTCTTTGAGACAATGTGATTATGAGCATTGTTTCAAAGAATAATAATGTTGCCCCAACGATAATGAGGTATATGGGTGCCCCCTCAAGAAATAGGGTGAAAAATCCAAATGAGAGACCAATTTATTGACATGTAGATAGACTAAAGAAATACTAGACGAAGAAGAAATTAGATGAAGAAAAGTTAGTAAATGATGAATTGCTTCTTGAAGTGCACAGTATGGAATAAGAGCCTTATTCTGGTGTAGAAAAATGGATGCAACACACCTAACATGCAAGGTCAGAGCGATAATGCAATCCATTTGCGTAAAACAAACACATTGCAAACAAGGAATGAGTCAAAACATCCTAAGACATGAAGTGTGCCAAGGATAGAGGTATGTGTGGCGTTCACAAAGCGAACGTACTTATCATAGACACCCAAGACATACTTGCCCCAAAATGCTAGAAACACTCCACAAATAGAAGACAAAAACAAAAAAAAGACCATGAGCCATCCCTGTCACTCTAAATCACTCAGTGACATCATCGAGCAACATAGGAACACAGTCAAAGCCAAAGATGAATCAATAAAAAGATAAGACTCGCAAATTCAAACAAGTCAAACAAACATTTTGATCTTCATTGTCAAAAGGTGATAGTGTTGGGATAAAGGGACGATCATGTTGTATGGTTTCAAGGAATGCAGTACCCCGTCTAAGACAGTACACAACCTAGTTTCGAGTATACCACACCCTGTATAAGACCCATGATAATGTTTGACAAAGGACTGATGATAATGTTGATGTTAATCATTGATGTGATAAGACAAGTTTGATTAGTTTGAATGCTTGATTGGTTGAATAGTTTGTCGATTAAAGCGTGATTTTGTTTAGCGCAATGTTTACGTTTGACACCTGCTAAAATGTTTGTCTATGTACAAAGGGGACAATTTATTGACAAAATGAAACAAAAGCGATTGTTTATGTACAAAAGGGATAGTTCATTGGCAAAATGAAATGCAAAGGATTGTTTTTGGATTTTTTTATGTTTTCAAATTTTTAAGGTTTTTTAATTTTTTAATTTTTTTGTGTTTTTTTCAAGATATTTTACAAGAAAGAAAATTGATTATTTCAGGACATTTTTTTATTTTTTTTATTTTTTAGGGATTTTTTAGGAGTTTATTTGTTTTTTTAGAGATTTTTTCAGGACATCATTTGATTTTTAGTGATTTTTTCAGGACTTTATTTGCTTTTTAGTGATTTTTTTAATGATTTTATTCGGTTTTTAGGAATTTAAGTATTTATTTCACTTTTTGCATTTTTTTTTCTTTTTACTTTTTTTCACTTTTTGACTTGCATCAAAAAATGGACACCTGGTAGGGGATGGAAGAAGGACTCAAGCATCTTGTTGTTTGGATAATAGCATTGAAAAATGAACCATGACTATTCAAAGTATGCTCAAAGGCGTTGGTAGGATAATGACATGGGAATGAGATGGAACTAAAGATTTAGGCCAAGGATTGGATAGGATGTATGAAAGGATGGAAAAGAGGTGCAAGATAATGGATAGGGTATTGGAAGATTTGGGCTTGGGCAGATGGAAATGTTGGCAAGATCAAAGTTGGCACACACCTTGAGGGGTGGTGGACTAATAGAGGAAAAGTGGATCTTAGATTTTGAGATTTGGATGGAGGAAAGGCTAGGGAGTTTGGGACATAAGGACCCAAAATGGATGAAAGAGGTGATGAAGGAATAAATTTTGGAGGTTTGGATGGAGGAATATAAATTTTGGATGCCAATCTGGATTTTTCTTTAGATTGTTGTGCTTCAAGGAGCCGCTTAGGGATCCACATAGTTTTTTATTTTTCATGCTTTTGTGGTTCATTGGAATGCATTGCTTGCACAAGAGATTTAGGAACCCATATAGATTTTGTACTTTTCTTTCTTTTGCTCAGTGGGCCTTTGTGGCCTTTTGGACATTTCTTTTTCTTTTTGGATCACATTTTTCTTTTCTTTGACATGTCAATTAGATTGGACATGTTGATCCTTGAATACATGTGGATTGTTGGACTTATAAATTTTATGCTTAGCATCCCAATTGATCAAAGGGGGAAAGAAATGAATGGATGGATAGGAATGATATGAAGGTCTTTTGGATGGATGGAAGGTTCTCAAAGATGTGTGCCTTTATTGATTCTGCATAGGGGATGAAGGGATATAAGGACATAAAATGGATGTAAGGGATGAAGGGGAAGGCGTATATTTAGATTTAGGCTTTGCATGTATACCAACACCTTGAGGAATGTTACTGAGGCCAGGACCATTAATACTTTCTTCGATATGGAGGGGTTCTTTCTTGTGAAGGTCTACCCATTTTCCTTTATGATCCGTATGATACTGTTTTCTCTAAAAGAAGACGTGAGTCCATTATGAGGTGGACATGATATGAAAGAAATGATATGATTATGAAGTGGATCGAACTGAACCAAAGTGGAAGAATGCATCTTGTACAACATGTTAGGATCATGAGGGGGACTAGGATTGTGAGGGGGATCAGGATCATGAGCTGGACATGGATCAATGATAATATCTTCATGAGATGGAATGGGAGGAATAATAGGTTCTTCTCAAGAGATGGAATCTTGCGGGGGATTTAAAGAGATAATAGGTTCTTGTGGTGGACATGGATCTAGAAGGATACTTTGATCTTGACAAGGAGGATCATTGTATTCCTAATTAAAGGTGCTCTTCTCTTGACTTTCAATGGGATCATCATAAAGAATGGAGGGGATATTTTGACCTTGTTCAGGAAGTGGAATGTCAAAGGGGTTTGAAAGGACATTTTGTTCATGAAATGGAAGGGGATCATTTGTGATAGGATGGACTCGGATATCTTGATCTTACTCAGGGGGTGGAATGTCAATAGGACCTTGGACAAGATGGACAAGAATAAGGGAATCATCATGAGTGTCAGTGAATATGGGATCCTGGTCAACAATTTTACATGGAATGATAAGGTTTCAAGATCTTGATCTTGATTTGTTTTAAGACACATTTCTTCATGATCCAAATTATCCTTTTGACATGGGGTTGGACTTTGGATATGCATGGGGGATTTTGGCAAGGAAACAATGCTTTGACATGAGGGGGGAGAGATTTGAATGGGATCCTCTGAAATAGGTTTGATGGGAAATGAAGCACATGGTGGCATTGGATGTAGCATTTTTGAAGCATGGCAAGGATGTGCATCATGCATTGGATTAACTTGGCAGTCTATTGTGGATAGCCCTTGGGGGATTTCATCCTTGGGTGTATTGTTTGATGAGGATATAAAAGGTTCTTGCAAAACTTCGAAAGGTGTAGGAATAGATGCCACTAGAGATTCAATTTGTTTATGGGGGGATGAGCCATTGCTAGACATGGGTGTATGATTTTGATATTTCTTGTAAGAATCATCAAGGAATATCTTTAAATTTTTTGTAATAGAGCCACCTTTCTTTGGAGATGCATCTGAATCCTTGCAAGGTTTTTACATGGTTGGGTTTTGATTTTGGACTTGCTTTGGGACATTTTTGAATTTGTCTAACATGCTTGAAACTTGACCTGATGTGAGTTGCAACTTTGGTTTTTGAATGTTTGATTTGTTGACTGAGTTTGTTGGTTGGACCAATTGTTGACATCATATGGTGTATGTTGGACCATTGGTTGAACATTTTGTTGAAATTGCAAAATTGGTTGTGTTGGTTGTAAATGTTGGATAGGTTAAGCCATTGGTTGTGTATGTTGGATCTTTTGCTATTGTTGAATGATTGGTTGTTGTTGGATGATTGGTTGTTTATGGACCATTGGTTGTGTTGGTTGAAAATGTGTGATAATAAACACTCTCTCGCTCTTCTTGTTGAGGCACATAATGTTGTTGGCTCATTGCTTGAAATTGTTTCATCATCTCTAGTTGTGAGAGGAGAGCAGGTATGTCTGATTTTTCAATGAGAGACTTCACAACAAATGGCTCAAGGTTTGTATTTGAAATTTGAAAATTTGGAAGTGCTTTCATCATTCGTGATCTAATCTTGTAACTATTTTTCGCTTTTTGTTCTACAATATCTCTTTCTCGAGCCAATTTTTCATCTAGTTTTCGTATTTTGACATTTAAATCATCACGATAAGTTTTATCCAAGTTTTGAGACATGTAGAAATTGGATTGACATGATTGAATGTTCAATTATGATGACATGGCTTCATAAGAAGGTTGGGAGCTCATTTCAACAAACATGTCACTATGCAATGCAACTAATGGAATTGACAAATGCGACCTAAAAGGATGGAAATGCAATTTATGTTTTTGTTCTTTTGAATTTTTGGGATGACAATGAAATGCAACTAAGTGTGACTTTAGGATATGAACATGCAACTTAGGGCAGGAATGCAACCTGTGTTTTTTGTTGTTTTTGAAGATTTGGACATACTTTAAAATGCAGCCCTAAAGATGTGACCCTTAGGAAATTGAAATGAAGTCAAGACCTTAAAAGGACAAATGGCAAAATGAAAATATCTCACCTATACTCTTGGATACTAAGCTAGGTTTGACAAAATGATGTTGATGACAAAAGGACAAATGTTGGACAAGGTCAAGACTCCCTAACAATGACTTAGGGTTTAATCTAAAGTTTTGAATTTTCAAGTTTGGCAAAACCAAAATTTGAAACTACTATGCAAAAGGACAATAATAATGACAATGACCTAGGGATATGAACACAAAATATGATATGAAAATGATGTCAAGATGTGTTATGACTTGGAGATATGAAATGATGTGACAAGATCAAGCTAAGACAAGACTAGGGTTTGTACTATGCAATGATAAAGCCAATGTGATATGGATATGTGAGGACCAATGACTTTGGAAAGGCAAAATGCAACCTAAGCAAAGACCTAATTTTAGTATGGCAATGATAATGCAAAAATGCCACCTAAGTGAAAACCTAGTTTGGATATATTAATGATAATGTCACCTAAATGAGGACCTAGCTTTGGTATGCAAAATGACACTTAAGTGAGGACCTAATTTGGGTATGCAAAATGACAATGCAAGACCCAAGGAAAATGATTTTAAACCTAAGTGCAAAATGAGGACACTACAAATGAAATGAACTAAAATGAAGAGTAATGATTATGTCCTAAGACCTAAGTTTGGACTATGCAAAGTCTAACCCTAAGTGACATGTATTTTGATGAGACAAGGATTTCCATGTTTTTACAAGTCATGTTTGAATATTGGATGAATACTTGGACAAGATTTGGACCTTTGTTTGAACCTTGTTTTGAATTTGGTTTGGAGAATGTTTGGACTTG
Source organism: Cryptomeria japonica (assembly GCF_030272615.1). Classification (NCBI taxonomy): domain Eukaryota; kingdom Viridiplantae; phylum Streptophyta; class Pinopsida; order Cupressales; family Cupressaceae; genus Cryptomeria; species Cryptomeria japonica. Next base: position 319,653,716 of record NC_081407.1, read on the forward strand.
CTTGAAAATGACTTTTTGTGACACGTGTTTTTTTTTCAACTTTTGGCAAAACATAGAGGACAAAATGTTTGTTGGACTTTGACCCAAAACAATCATTCACCTTCACTACATTTCCTAAGGCTGGTAAGGACAATATCTGTTGAATCCTCTTACCATAAAATACCACATTCAACCGGGTAGTTAGAATCTTGGTAGCACTGGCTCCACTCCATGACACTCACTTCTACAAGCATACCAAGCTTTGAATTCAAGGGGCATCACTTCCCAATAATTTACTATCTTTAATTAAGGGATACATGAGAGGTTTGTTCAACATGCACATATCACAACTCCTGAGTCAACAAATAGAGGGATTTTGGTCTCTAAACACAAGAGGTTTTAGTGAAGGCATCAGTTTGGGTGGGCATAGATCTAGTGAATTCAATCGTCGTTATGCCATTCTGGCACCCATTGTTTACAACTTTTATTGCAAACACAGTTATTTAGAGTGGTTTGGAAGAGCTTGGCCTTAGCTCGTCACCACTTTGGGTCGTTCCTTCTCACTAATGTCTATGCAAAGTGCCAGACAAATTGGGAGGTAGACCCACTTCTAAGGGCAAAAACACACATGCAAAATGAAAGAAAACATAGCATACATGGTATTCATTAACCCTTAGAAAACGAAGTGTGAAACTATTCTAAAAATCGCAAACACTTAGTTTCAATTGTAATGCTTTGACCGTGTCCTGCACCAAATTTATTAGTAGTTTCAATGTTTGTCTTTAACACACGAAAATGGATGCCATAAGAGAGAACTTACAGAAGCAACAAAGATTAGTCACAAAAAGAAATCAAAACACATTGACCTTAACTAAACATTAGCCTAATTAACAAAAATAAAAAAATAAATCTAATTGACACATTAGCAATCTAATTCTAATCTAAAAATCAAAATCTAATCTAAACTAAAATTAAAAGTTTAATCTAATAACAAAATTAAAATTAATCTAATTAATCAAAATTAAAATCTAAATCAAATCTAATTAAAAATCTAAATGAAAAATCTAATCAAAATTAAAATCTAAGTTAAAAACTAATGTTAAAAATCTAATTCTAGAAATCTAACTTAAAATTAAAAACTACATTTAAAAAAATCTAAAACTTAAAAAAACTAAAAACTAAATTTAATAAAACTAAAAAAAACAAAACTAAATAAAACTTAAAAAAAACTAAATAAAACTCAAAAAAAAAACTAAACTAGGAAAACTTTAAAAACTAAACTTTTTTTTTAAAACATAAAAACTAAACTTAAAAAAACAACTAAAAACTAAAAATAATAAAACTAAACTTTCTTAAAAACTTATTAAAAACTAAACTTCACTGCATGTACAAAACTTTGCACAATCATTTAATTGTATTGAAAACGTATTAGTCTTGTCCAACGTTTTATCCAACTTATGCAGTAGCGTATTCATCATATTTTGAAATGTATTTGGAATAGATTTTGGAATGTATTTCTTAGATTTTGAAACGTTTTGACAGAGTTTTGAAATGTTTTTTTTATAGATTTTTGAAATGTTTTTTTTCATATTTTGAGATGTTTTGACAGATTTTTGAAATGTTTTTTTTTAATTATTTTTTCAGCAGTCTATATAGTGATTTCCAACATATTTTAGTAGAAAATAAAATGATTTTTAGATTATTAAATGTTTTTAGCAAGTGAAATGCTTTTTTTGAGCAGATTTAAAACATATTATCAATTATAAAAAAACCAAACATCAAATCTGCCAAACACCAGACACGTTAAAAATTCCGTAAAACACCAAGAAGATGAATCTATGATCTGCAACCACCCAAAAACATATATCACTAAGAGGTTTCATGTCAGGTTCACCAAAAAATGTGGGCAAGAAAATACACAAAACCATGTAAAGTCAGACACATTCACAACAAGGTCATCAAACAAAATAAAATAAACTAGAGCAAATCAAACCAATTTTACTCCATTTGACTGGCTCAATCCATTATGCATTCAAACGAATCAAGAAAAAGTGTGATAGGCGAGAATACTCGAAGATATGAAAATGAAATCAAAAGTGTGGAGAATAATCGCAAAGTGTTCGAAGTTGTTTAATAAGAGGAAAATGACTTGAATATATAGAGGAAGAAGATCAAAATGGATGATTGTGATCGAAAAACGATCAATGGCTCACATTAGTCAAGAAGAAGAGTTAAGTGGAGGTAAATGGGAAACCTTCATTTCCGAACAAAAAGCAAAAAGAGAAGCTTTTATTTTTGAACAAAAAGCAAAAAAGAGAAACTTTCATAAATGAAAAGTGACGTGCTTTTTGGAAGGTGGAAGAGTTAAGTGAAGAAAGGAAATGAGGTGGAAATTAATAATTATAAATTAATAATTTTTTCTCATTTCCAAATTAGCTAATTAAATAAATAAATTATTTAACTGTGAACTTAGGATTGTTAGCTGGCCTTTTTGCCAGTCGTTTTGTATGTGGTTCTTAAGCATTGGACTTTTAATTGTCTTATCTTAATCTCCTTTGTTAAAGGTTTCGGGTCCTAAGAACCTGTTTTTCTAATTAATCAGAACTTAAGATTACTAGGAGCAATCAGGAAAGAAGACTCAGAGGGGGGGAGGGGGGGGTGAATTACTCTTTACCGGAACAACAAACAAAACAAAACGCAGATCTGATAAACTGCAACAATAAGACAGATAAGCAAATGAACAACATAACACACAACACTAATAATTTGATGTGAAAACCCGGTTAAGTGAAAAACCACAGTGGGAACCTACCCACAGTAAGATGATACTTTGCAGTAGTATGTGAAAATATTACAATGGGGAATGCATATGCATCTAGGCACACTGCCTAGAGCTCACTGCTCAAATAATATTTTCCCAGAAGGCTACAAGCCTAAGGGAAGTCTCATTGACTTACAATAAGATTCAAACTACAATCTGGAAGAAATAAATTGAAGAAATAACATCTCCAAATGCTTGATTACAGTTCCAGTTAAGCACAAATGTCTACTCAGCAATACCAATCTCACCACAAACTCAACACCAAAGGATAAATCACTTGTTCACACATAAACCTCTCTCTGCTAATGTAGACACAACATTGACACCAAAACTACATGACAATATCACCTATATATACAATTCATCAACCTTGACAACAAGGTCGACTAAACCCTCAACCCTCAATTACAAAATTATATCACACAATGCAAAGATTGACCACGAGACCAATATAATGATTTACATAGCATAGCATGGTCCTAAATCAAATTCCCAAATGATCACATCCACTTGAAATCGTGCCAAGATCAACCGCAACACGCTACACCACCAGAAATACCGCATAGCACGCAAATCATCACCGGTTGATAGAAACCACAAAAAACTTGCACAATGATCAATGTGGATTGACAAGAGAAATAGGACATGATTAAGAAACAACAAAAAGAATGCTAGAATCACTAGGAACAACTGCACCAACACCACTTTTCAAATCTTCATTGGTCAACGTCTGAAAGATCAAGAACACAACCAATCAACAACTGTCACAGAGAAAGATAACTTGCAGAGCACCAAATCATAATCCAACTGAAATGAAGATACACAAGATCATCCAAAACAATATCCCAAAAGATCAACACCGGATCTGATCACACCAGAATATGCCAGAGGAAATATCAACCTCTGTAAAATAGTGACCATCAAACCAATACTACAAACCGGATCAGAGAATCTTCCCAATTTGAAGTCATAGGAGAAAATTAAAGGAATATGTTGACAACAACATATCCTAGTAACAATGATGACCAACTATATCCAACAATCTCCCCCTTGGCATTGATGGCAACATATGAATGTGAAAAACAATCAATGCAAAGAAAAAAAGATATCTCTAGCAAACTCCCCCTAAGATCAAGACTTAGAAAGAAGTTTTTCACATGATCTCTCTCCCCCCTTGACAACAATGCCAAAACTCTCAAAACAAAAAACCAAACAGAAACATGAATCTCTCACCCCAAAACACATACTACTCCAGCAGAGGAGCAACACCAACTCAACAATTTGGATAAAGAGATAAATCTTTGAAATCCACCAGATTGATGCAACTTAATGCATCTAGTTCTCATCACGAGGGGTGGATACCCCTAACTTGTCTCTCAAATAGAAAAATGTATTTGTAGACAAAGGTTTAGTGAAAATATCAACAATGTATTCCTTTGTAGATACATACTCCAGCTTCACATTCTCTAACTGACTTGCTCTCTCAAGTAATGATATTTGATTGACACATGTTTAGTCTTTGAATATTGCACCAAATTCTTTGACATGTTAATAGCATTGGAAATATCACAGTTATAACCATATGCTCATCATAAATAACTCTGATATCCTTCAACATTTGTTTCATCCAATTTACCTGAGTACAATTACTAGTAGCAATAATGTACTCGACTTCAAAAATAGATAAAGACACAAAGCATGAAATCAACATTCCTAGGATGCCATAATCCATAATCTACAATTCCCTTTAGGTATCTGAATATCCTTTTAACAATGGTGACATGACTCTCTTTTGGATCAACTTGATATCTAGGAGCCATGCACACATCATGCATAATGTCTAGCCTAGTCTGAGTAAGATACAACAATCCACCAACCAAATATTTCTACAAACTCCTATTAGCTTTAGGAGATTCATCATTCTTGGACAATTTACAACCACTCACCATAGGAGTTCTAACCATTTTGGAGTCATCTAATCCAAACTTTTTGATGCAGTCAAGGTAGGGAGATCCAATGAAGGACATCCCATCCTTGCAGCCTAACACAAACACCATGTAAGATATACCAGTAACGGGTAGCACAACACCAGATAAAGCAAAAAGAACAACCAGTGACAACACAAAATATATAATCGATAAACAATATGATTAATTCTTATAACAGTTTGAAGAATTACATATGCCACATGTTGGATCGCAGTTCATGATACAAACAATGCTTACAACACAAATACAAGATCCACAGATCATCTACACATCAAATCGGTCTTCCGTAACAGTCTGCCCATTCAACCCTAATCCAGACCTCAACCCTTCCGGCTTCAATCCTACCAGACCAAAATCTTGTTGGTATCTACATCGTCGCTTGATCTCTAGCCTCTGTCCTCTATTTTCCGCCTTCTGTCCTGAAATGAATCACTAAACTTTCCCTTTATACCATCCACAAATAATAATAACTCGATCAATTCGGCCTAAGACCAACCGGTTCATAATGAAACATGTAAACAATAACATGTCGGCTCAAATCACTAAGAACATCATAAAAAGCATAAAACATCACGTGGTTCTCTGGGAACATCGAACAAGGCACACAAAACATAAATCAATGATCCGCAAGTCACGAGAATCAACCGCAACTCGATTCAAATTTGCTCAACACTCTGCAAGACTAACTAGTAAGAACACATCAATCAAGCCAATACCGGAATCCATATCTCATCAGAATTAAATCCAAATGTCATGAATCTCGAACACAATAAAGACAGCGAACTCAAGGGAATAAATCCAAATCCACAATGCTAAACTCTCAAACATGAAGAAATGCCACGATCACCAAGCAATTCCACTGTTAACTGTTCAAACCGGTAAGAACTACATCGGTGCTCCTGCATCACTTCATCAACAATTTCTTCACATACTTAGTTTGAGATATGAATATACCTTTTCCAGTCTGTGCAATCTACAAACCTAAGAAGAATTTCATCTCACCAATCATAGACATCTCAAATTCTTTTTGCATATCATCGAAAAACTTCATGCTCAAGTTATCATCACCATCAAAGATTATATCATCAACAAAGACTTTAACAATCAAGATGTTATCATTTTCTATCGTAAAGTACAAATTATTGTCAGCAACACCTTTACTAAATCCTAATTTCATCAAGTATTTATCTACTCTAGCATACCAAGTTCTAGGAGCTTGTTTCAATCCATAAAGAGCTTTCTTGAACTTACATACCATGTCTCCATCATCCGACGGTGAAAATTCACCAGGTTGTTTAATGTATACTTCTTCCTCAAGATCACCTTTCAAAAAGGGAGATTTGACATCCATTTGATATACTTTGAAATCTTTATAAGCAGCATAAGCAAGTAACAGTCTAATAGCTTCAAGTCTGGCAACCGGAGCAAAATCCTCCTCACAATCAATTCCTTCTTGCTATGAGTACCCTTTGTAGACCAGTCTTGCTTTATTTCTGACAACTTCACTAGCTTCATTCAATTTGTTTCTGAATACCCATTTAGTACCAATAACATTCTTATCCTTAGGTCTAGACACAAGTTTCAAAGTGTTATTCTTTTCAATTTGATCTAGATCTTCTTCCATAGCTCTCATCCGACTTTCATCTTTACAAGCTTCAACAACATATTTAGGTTCAACTTTGGAAATCAAACATATTTCTTCAATAACTAACCTTCTTCTAGTCATCACACCTTTATTCTTATCACCAATAATCTGATTTTTAGAATTATTCAATCTTACATACCTCAGAGTCTTTTGATTGTTCTGGTTTTTAGGTTCCTGCAGTCCTTCACGAGCAACATCCAGATTCACAATCTCTACCGGATCATACTGCTTGGGCTCTTCAAGTTTAATAGGCATTAAAACAATATGTTGACCATCATCATAACCACACGTTCTAATCTCTTTCCCAAGGTTCTCATCCACCTTCACATTTGCGCTTTCAACTATCTTTCTCAGTCTTTTATTGTAGCACCGATACGACTTTCTCTTTGTTGAATATCCTTAAAAAGTACTAGCATCAAACTTTCCTATGTCCTCATCTCTTTTGATATAACATTTGCTACCAAATACTCTGAAATATCTCACAGTAAGAACATGACCAAACCAAATCTCATAAGGGGTCTTACTGGTATCACCTTTGATGTGATCTTTGTTGAATGTGTAAACAACAGTGCTAATGGATTCTCTCATGTAAATATTTGAAACATTTCCTTGAATCAACATAGTTTTAGCAGTATCCAAAACACTTTTGTTCTTTCTCTCAATAACTCCATTCTGCTGAGGGGTTCTAGGAGCAGATAATTGTCTTCCAATCCCATGCTTCTGACATAATGAATTGAACTCACCGGAATAGAATTATCCACCTCTATCAGATCTTAGACACTTCACCTTCAATCCAGACTCAGTCTCAACCTTGGCTTTGAATATCTTGAATTTGTCAAATGCTTTTGATTTTTCCTTCAAAAATACAACCAACATCATCCTAGAATAATCATCAATTAGTAGCATACAATATCTATCACCTTGCACACTTCTAACATTTGTAGGTCCACATAGGGTAGTATGCACAAGATCTAGTAGTCCTTGTGATGTATAGTGTTTTCTTTTGAAACAAATTATTGTTTGCTTACCCAACTGACATTCCTTACATACTAGATTAGCAGACTTAACAATCTTAGGTAGATCTCTAACAACATGTGTAGAACAGATCTTAATCATTGAATCAAAATTTACGTGACACATTCTCCTATGCCACAACCAACTCTCATCAATTTGAGGAATCAAACAACATTTTTCACTAGAATTCAAATGAAAAATGTTACCTTCAATCTTAGTTCCATATGCAATCTCTATACCGAAGGCATTCAAGATTTTGCATTTACCATCTTTGAACTGTAGATCATAACCCCTGTCAACCATTTGTCCAACACTCAAAAGATTATGCTTCAAACCTTCAAGATACAAGACATCATCTGTTATTCTTACCATCAAAAGAAATAGAACCTCTCCCACGGATTACACAGGCTTTGTTATCCCCAAATCTAACTATTCCACCATCATAGCTTTCCATACTCACAAATTTGCTTTTATTACCGGTCATATGATGTGAACAACCACTGTCAATTACCCATTCATATTTCTTTTCAACTTTAGCAACTAAAGCCTTCTCCTCAATAATACAACTAGTGGAATCAATAGGTACATGTCTATCTTCCTTAATGGAAAGGAATATAACTTCATCTCCTTTAGGTTCTTCATCTGTAATACCTTCATTAACAACATAATAATAGTTTTGATTTCTAAACTTCTGGTTAGGATTGTAAGACTTGTCATACCTATCTTGCTTGTCATATCTATCATTCCTATCATGCTTATCAAACTTATCATGCCTTTCATACTTAGTCATTCTCTCTGGGCATCTAGAAGCAAAATGTCCTATCTTATTGCAAGAGAAACATTTCAAATGCAACTTTCCATCATACTGACCAACACCTTTAGGAAATCTTCGGGCAATCAGAGCTTCAAGTTCATCTAGCCCCCTTTCTTTCTCTTCCATCTCGCTTCTCTCTCTTTCATATCTAGATATTTTTCACTCATTAAGATCATATTTCTACTTTTCGGATATAGATGCAGATGCTCTGAATGTTGTCTTAGAATCTCCATGTGATTCTCCAAATTCACTGAGCTCAAATGCAGCAAGATTTCCAACCAGCATATCTCTTGTCATAGTAGTCACACTTCGGATCTCATCAATAGCAGCAACCTTATGCTTATAGGCAGGAGGCAAAGATCTCAACACCATAGCAACAATTTCATCTTCTTGAATAGTTCCACTAGCACATTTGATACCTAGAACAAGGTCATTCACCTTAGCAATAAAAGAGTGTATGTTCTCATCATCTCTCATCTTCAATGTCTCATACTTTCCTTTCAAACTCTACAACTTAGAAACCTTCACTTGTTTATCACCTTCATACAACACCTCAGGCTTCACCTAGATCTCATGTGCAGTCTGAAGTCCCATCACATTAGTTATCTTAAAATTAGTCAAGGCACTAAGTAATGCTTCCTTCTCTCTAGTATTATGTTATGCTTCCTTAACCTCATCAAGAGTAGAAGGTCCATTTTGAGGAACAACATAGACATTCTTTGTAATCTTCCAATAATCTTCACCAAGACATTTCAAGTGCTTCCATCTGGTCCTTCCATATAGCATAGTTACTTCCATCAAATCTCAGACTGTCCTTCTTAAATATTACACCTTAAGATGCAATCTCGAATCTCCTCAAGTGATTAAGCTTCTACAAGAGGATCGAGCTCTGATATCAATAGTTAGCATCAATCAAGAAGGAAGACTAAGAGCGGGGGGTAAGGGTAAATCAGTCTTCATCAGAACAACAAACAAAACACAGATATGATAAACTGCAACAATAAGATAGATAAGCAAATTAATAGCATAACACACAACACCAAGATTTTTGACATGGAAAACCCGGTTAAGGGAAAAGCCACGGTGGGAACCTACCCATAGTAAGATGTTACTCTACATTAGTATGTGAAAATATTACAATGGGGAATGCACACGCATCCAGGCACACTGCCTAGAGCTCACTGTTCAAATAATATTTGTCTAGAAGGCTACAATCCTAAGGGATGTCTTATTGACTTACAATAAGATTCAGACTATAATTCGGAAGAAATGAAGTAAAGAAATATCATCTCCAAATGCCTGATTACAGTTCTGGTTAAGCTCAAATGTCTACTCTGCAACACCAATCGCACCACAAACTCAATGCCAAAGGATAAATCACTTGTTCACACAGAACCTCTCTATCATAATACAAACACAACATTGACACCAAAACTACATGACAATGTCACCTATATATACAATTCACCAACCTTGACAACAAGGTCGTCTAAACCCTCAACCTCAATTACAAATTTACATCACATGATACAAAGATCAACCACTAGACCAATATATTGATTTACATAACATAGCATGGTCCTAAATAAAATTCCCAAATGATCACATCCACTGAAAATCATGCCAAGATCAACCGCAACACGCTACACCACTAGAAATATAACATAACACGCAAATCATCACTGGTTGATAGAAACCACCAGAAAATCACACAACGATCAATGCAAATCGCCAAGACAAATATGACATGACTAGGAAACACTAGCAAGCATGCTAGAATCACTAGGAATAGCTGCACCAACACCACTTTTCAAACATTCATCAGTCAACATCTAAAAGATCAAGAACACAACCAATCAACAATTGTTTATGAAAGTATATGGATACCACTTTGTCCTCTTAATTCATTTTAGGCATAACGATAAGGTGAATTTCCCTTACTTCTTGCTCTGTTCTATGAATGCATCCCTAAAAGCATATAAAGAAAATCCTCGGGGTGACACTGCAATGCACCAGGGACTTATGGTCCTCATTTATGATCATCTAAAGGCCAGTAAAATCAATCGAATGCAGCTCTCCGTGGATTCGGAAGAAGAAATGTTTGATTCTGATTTCTCAGAGGAGGAGGATTCAGATAATGATTCCTCAATTGATAATGAGGAAAGCTCTGATGACTCAGAGTATGAGAGGAGCAAGAAGAGGAAATCAAGACCCTCTTCTTCTAAGAGCAAAAAACCCCAAAGCAAACCCTTGAATAGTATTTCTTTGGAAGAAGAGGACTCTGATTTCCCCGAGGAGAAGAAGAACCCTAAGGGAGTGTTGAAGGAAAAAAGTAAAAACCAAGCCCAATCCAGGAAGAAGTAAAAGAAAACAGAGGAGACTGGCAAAGATCTGGAGGACACAGGCAAGGAACTGGAAGAGGACAAGCAAACAAGAACCCTGGAAGCTGAACAAAGCCTGGAGATGGAGATTATGGAGGAGACCCTCAGGGCCGCTGACACTATTTCTGCCCTTCATATTGCTAAAGATGAACAGATAACCCCTAGTAAAGTTACTCCTTCTCTTTGTCCTCACCCTGAGGCCTTGAAGGGTTTTATGAAAACCATTGAATGCCTTATTGATGGGAATAAGAATACTGTGGATGAATACAAAAAACTCTGCAATAGATTCATGATCCTGGAGACCATTAACATTGGAGAGGGGAACACTATGGTTGATTATATCAAAGATTTGAAGAACACAATTGCCAAAGAGGAAGACATCAGAGATGCCTTTAATCCCCGGTTTGAGAAAATTGAAAAGGAGATACAGGATAGAAAAACCCTGGAGGAAACTAGCGAAAAAATGCTCTCGCATACAGTTGCCAAAGTGGACAAGATAGAGGAGTCCTCAAGAACATTGCGGAGTAGAGTCTCAGCATTCTGAAAATCTCAGCCAACAACACCCATACCCTCATCAGCAAGCTCGATGATGATAAGGAAACCCAGGAAATTGACCTGGATGCAGAAGGAACTGGGGAAGCCCAAGGTCCCAGAACTCGCACCCATGGAAAGAGGAAGGAAAAGAAAGTGAATAAGAACCTGGAGGAGCTAAAAGCAGTTGGGGCAACCTATGATGAGTTGGTGACTAAGGCAGAGGATCTGCTGAAGAAAATTACTATGTAGTGTCTCCTTGGGTTCTTTGCTGTTTTTTGTTGTTTAGCTATTTTTTCTGTTCGCTGGTTTTTTGGACCAGTTGCTTTGTATGAGGACTCTATTTTCTCAGCTTTTTATTTAACTATGTTGTAATGGTTTCGGGTCCTTAAAACCTGTTTTTCAATCAATCAAAACAATTGTCACGAAGAAAGATAACTTGCAAAGCACCAAATCACAATCCAACTGAAATGAAGATACACAAGATCATCCAAAATAATATCCGAAAAGCTCAACACCAGATTTGATCACACTGGAATATACTGGAGGAAATATCAACTTCTACAAAACAGTGATCAACAAACCAATACTACAAACCAGATCAAATAATCTTCCCAATCTGAAGTCACTAGAAAAAATCATAGGAATATGTTGACATCAATGACAACAGCATATCCTAGCAACAACAATGACCAACCATATCCAACTAAGATAAGAGGAGTAAATGAATAAATTCATTTACCTAGGAAGAAATGTTAATAAAGATGACATGACTAAAATGAAGAAATTGATGAAATAATCACAGGAATCCAACCCCAATATTGAATTAGGCCCAAATTATGACTGAAATAAAATGACTAATTGACAATACTGACAAAACTGATGACAATTGACAAGGAAAAATGATAAAAAAAAAGACCATAATCGAAAGGTGTTTTGATAATATGAGGAAATTGACAATGATGATAATGACAAGATGATTGGATGCAATAAAGGCAAATGAGATGTCAGAATGATTAATTCTGACATTGCAATTGATTTGAATTGATAATGTTGATTGGCAGAATATTGATGGAAATTGATTAAACATAATTGAAAGGATTTGATAAAAATATTGAAGAGATTTATAATTAATGATTGATTAATTATCAATAAAGGCTGATTTAGGAGCAAATGATCAAACGAAAAAATTGCCAATCATGACGATTTAGGGCCAAGTATGATTGAATAGTTTTGTTAAGGTTGGAAAGGAATCAGATAGAATAGGAAGAATGACCCAATGTCGACACATGATGAAAATAAAATGTGACATAGAAGACATGTAAAAAATTAGGGTTAGCGATGTAGGAGTGATGACAAATTTTTAGTGTCTATAGATACATTGTAATGTAATTGATGTTTGTATATATTCTCACAATATTGTATTGTGTATCATGATTATTTGTAATAAACGATATTATAACATTTAAATGATGACTCATATGGTTATTTATGTTGGGTATATTTGGCAATACTTGAGTAACGACATTGTGGGGCCTTCAGGACTTTTGCTAGTTATTATTTGTGCATCTTTCCTTAATCATGTTGTATGTAACTCAATGCATATGTATAATATATCCTTTAAAAAAAAATCGTATTTTCATTGATTTATTTGATTAAGTCCTCTGGGACTCAACTCATAGTGAGGCATTACAATTTGAGTTGGTGAACTATTGCAAAAGGGTGATCATAGAGGCAAATTTCAACCTCTCAATGTCCAAACAACAACTTTCCTTCTTGGGCAATATTTTAAAGAAGAGCTTGGATGGAATTTTTAAGCATTAGGAGCCAATTTTTATCAAAATTTTGGACCTATTATTAGGGGATGACTCTATGAATTTGGAATTTAGGTTCCAAACAAATGTGGATGTTGTGTCCATGGTGACAGCCTGTGGATTGGAACTGGGCACCAAGGAAGATGTGGAGTGGGTATTGTGGGCCTATGTCCTAGAAATTTACCTCTCTGTACTGAAATATCTGCTAGCAAGGGTTGCTCTAGAGAAGGGTCTGCGACGACAAGTGAGCAAGGGTATTCGCATTGGAGAGGAGACTAAATAATTCAGACCCTTCTTTCTTTAGAAGGATAGGATGAATAGAGACGGGTGATAGGAGGAGGCCCTTATCGGATGGGAAGGGTTGAAGGAATTTGTTTAGGAAAAGGAAATTGAACAATGTCAACTTAGGGAGGAGAAATGAAAACAAGGTGGTGAAGGTCCAAGTTTCAACCCGAAAGACTATTGGAATAATGGGCCTTAGAAATCAAGGCAACAAAGAGCTAGGTAGTCTCAAGTGGTGGTTGGGTTAAGTGTTTTGCATGGCTTCATCCACAATTTTGTAGCTCTGTTAGTTTTTTTATATTTTAATGTTAGTATTTAAAAAAGGGTTTGGGAGTGGGTGTCTTTGCCCATAATTTTGTAGTGTCTATAATTTTTTGTATTTGTATGAAAAAATTAAAATGGGGTCTAGTTTTGATCTAAGGGATAGTTTAGTTTTGAAGATCACTTTGGTTCATAGTCTATAGATATGGCAGATGCAATACAAAGAAATGGTGCTCTGTAATATGTATGAAGGAGTTGGGGACATTGATGGCTTTTTTGATAGCCATTGTAGTAGGTGGGTGGTTCAGGTATGATATTTCCTATGTTCTCATATTTACTACTTATTTTATAATTAATAGAAATAATAATTACTGATCAAAAAAATATTTTTCCACCAATCACAGAATTATTAATCTTCTCCATATGCCACCTATAAAGGTGAGACCCTACCCTTTGCAGACAAGTTCACAAGAGCATACCATATGGGAAGAAACTAGGAATAAGTCTAGATGACCACCACGACTCTCATACATAGCATAAAATACCAAAATCATACCCATTGGTCAAGGTAAATACACGATAGTATAAAAATGGTCATTCATGAGTTGGAAAGTAGTGAATTTTATCATCTTTATTTCCAAGGTATTTATGTCATTTTATATAGTTCTTAAAAAATGTATAAAAATGGCAATTCACTATTTATGTGCATTTATTGTTTATCTATTGGCAATTGACACTCTATTGGTTGGTTTCACTATGTTGTCATTGATGGCAACATGATTTTAGGTTTTGGCTTCATATGGTGTACCGATTGGCACTTACAGACTCTACACCAGCACCGACACGAGCAGGATAGAAGATTTCTTTGGTCACCGACAATGTAGGCCGACATGGTATAGAAAAGGTTATCGGTATTGGAGGCTGACATATCTTGGATTCGACATCAACAAATTGTTTTAATGCTTATACATTTATGTTATCTGGCCGACATGTAATTTGATATTGTATATATCTCTATAAGACAACATAAGGCATAAAAGTTGTATAGGGTATATAGGTCAGTTTGATAGATCATTTTGTGATATAGATGGATATGGATATTAGAATAAATTAGGATGGATATGCAAATGTAATATGATGCGAAATCATTCTGAGAGACTATGTATGTGAGGAATTTATTGTAAAGGGTTAATCCAGTAAAGGGGTTTAGGGTTTTAACCAGAACAAACAGAGCTTAAACTAGCACTATATTCTGGCATAGAAGATGCTATCTTAGCAGTTCACACCTCTCTAGATTGTTCTCTAGAATTTTATGTAGTCAGTGAGGCTCCTATTGTGATTGAGCAGTGTGCTCTAGGCTATAAGCCTTCTTGCAAGTGCATGCCCCTCATATATTATAATATCTTTTCATATGGCTAGTGAATTGATATTGCGGGTCACAAATCCCACCGTGGTTTTTCCTCTTTGAGGTTTTCCATGTATAAATTTGTGTTATGATTCTCATTTACGTGTTTGGCTTATTGGTTGCATTACTTCTTTCAATTCTGTTTATACCGGTATACTGGTTGGTGTAAGAATTTTTTGTTAAGGCTAAAATTTACTATTCCAGTATAACACTGATTCACCCCCCCTCTCAGTGTTATTGGTTTCCAACAATTGGTATCAGAGCCTTGTGCCTCGAAGGAAGTTTAATAGCTTGAGGAAGATCTTGAAACCAGAATCACTGACTATAGATTTGGAGAAGCAGCTTGAGATGGCACTTGAATATTATGATGTTGAAAGATTGAAGAACTTAAAGCTACAAGATGAGTTGAAATCTGCTAAAGAATTTATTCTTCTCCTACAAGAAAGACTATCATCGGTTCAAGCTAGGAGGAAGGAACTTTTACAAAATGAGGATGATGAAGATGCACTTAAGGAACAATGTTAGAAATTGAGTCAGGAGAACATGGCTATACAAAATTAAATGCAAACTATGACTATGAGGTTATCCAAGGATGTTGAGGACAAAAAGAAAAAGGAAGAAAATCTTGTTGTATCCCTTAAGATCAAATTTGAAGAATGCGGTAGGTTGACTCATGAAAATGAGTTATTAAGGTCTAATTTGGTACAATCCCAAAGTAATGAGAAAGAGCTTGAGAGACAAATGATAATACTAAGAGATGATTTAACTGCTGCAAGTGAGTACAAACAAAAATTCAAGATCATTTCAGCATAACTTGATAAGTTACTGAAGAGACAAAGGTAGATTGGAGATTCCAATGGACTTGGATTTGAGCAAGGACAAAGTTCCGGTACTGCTAATGAAGATCAAAACCATAAAGAACTGATAAGGCAATTCAATGCTTATAAATTTAATGGTAGATGTTTTGTTTGCAATAGATTTGGTCACATGGCTAGGCAATGTAGAAACTAAGCAAATCAGAACCCTTATTCTGCTCCCGGTAAATGTTCTAAATGCAATAAAATTAGTCATAAGACAGAAGATTGCAGAATGAATGTAAAATGCTACGCTTGTGGAAAATTTGGACATATGGCTAATCAGTGCAGGTCAAGCAATTTCACTAGTTTTAGCAAGGCAATTCAAAAGAACAATGTTACATGTTATGCATGCAATGAAGTTGGACATATTGCTAAGTTCTGGAGAAGTAGAAATCCACTAGTTGGCAATAGAGGATCAAATGATAAAGGCAAAGAGAAGGTTAGTAAAATTGGGAAAGATCATGCTTAGAGATGGGTTAGAAAGACTGAAGAGCAATCATCAGATGGGAATGTCCTGGTTGCATATCCGATAGAAGAGGCTGCTCCTACACCGATAGTGAGCTCATTCGGTAACTAAGGCAGATGCCTTAGTGGTAGGAAAATTTTATGAAAGTGTAGCGTCCTAAAATTGCGACACTTGCAATTTCGACCGCATTTGGGTCTTCACGATGGCGACGCAACACGGAACCTGAATGGAGACCCCGAAACTTGCTCATAACACCAAAAACTGCATTTTTCTAGTAACTTAGCTTTGCCTTGAAAATTTTTGGTATTTCTCTTGCATGACTCATAGTGAGGAAACCTTACTACTGACAGTCATGGTTCTCCCTCGTGATCTTCCCTTTTACTTTGTCAATCGAAGTCGTAAGATCCTTAGTCCATTGGGGGCTTGGTGTGTCTTGCCTCCTTGACGTGGTGAAAGTCTTTCAATGTTGTTTCTTTGTACTTTATCGGAAGTATAAGCGTACGCCTATACTCCCGCTAAAGTGGGGGCTAAATGTAGCATCCTAAAATTGTGACACTTGCAATTTCGACCGCATTTGGGTCTTCACGATGGCGACGCAACATGGAACCTGAATGGAGACCCCGAAACTTGCTCATGACACCAAAAACTGCATTTTTCCAGCACCCTACCTGATCCCTCCTTGCACCCTGCTGTCCCAGGAGGTGGGACCAGAGTGCCCAGTGCCCCGGTCCTTCAGGACCAGGGCGCCCAGTGCCCCGGTCCTTCAGGACCAGGGCGCCGCCCTGGTCCCTGGCCCTATTTTGGGCCCGGTCTCCTATGGGGCTTCGGGTCTTTTTGTTTGCAAATTGGAAAATATTGTTTCCTGGTCGGCCTAAGGTCGGGAAAATCAGTCTATCAGCCCTAATTGACAAGTATATAAACTACATTTTCCTCTCCCATTTGGAGAGATGAAAAAAAGGAGGACATATGTGTACAAGCGTGGAAACGATATTCAAACATTCAAGCATTCAAGCATTCAAACATTCCTTCAAGCAATTGATCATTCTAAGTCTCCATTCAAGGCTAAGTGTTGCATTCAAGACAAGGATTCAACCATTGAAGAGGAGATCACATACTACAACATACAACATACAACAAACAACAACATCTATACCTTCGCACATAAGGATACAAACATCCTTACAACAAGGTACTAGTACTTGTTTTACATTACAATCATTTACATTTACAACATTTCTCATTTCTTGGTTAATTCCAAAACTGGGGTTTGACCTAAGGGCAAACCCCTAATCCCTAACCCCCCCAATCGTCTTCGCTTTTCTGTGTGTAGGTTGCAGGTACACGGCTGAAATTGAAGATCTGGAATCCTTGTGCAGAGACCAACAGATCCCCCTTCGTTTCATGGATTTTTCGGAGGACCGTGTGCATGCCGGGCGCCATCGTCTCGTCAACTTTTGCTCAAATTTGCAGGACAGTGCCGTATCGACATTTTACTGCTAATTCTAGGTCCGTAGCTTCATCCTATATCCCTATCTCAGTTTATAAGTGAATCTTTCTCACTTTCTATGCATTCCTAGCTTAATCATTCTATCTACATTCTTTACAAAAGAGGGTAGCCTTGCTGTCTTAACCCTTGAAACTCATTTAGAATCCAATCTTGCATTGTGTGGGATTGGATCTTGTGGGTTTCAACCCCTCTTTTGAATGTAAACTCTCCCCTAAGTGAAAACCGTCAACCCTAGTAACCTCCCTTCTCTCTCCTTGGAGTTGGAAGAGGGGAGAGCAATTAGGGTTCGATTATTTTCTGCTTTACATTTTGGTGAACTCGACGTGAACATCCTTTTTGATTATTCATGGTTAGATCTGAAAATTGGATTCCTTGATTACATTTCCGTGTTGGATCTTTTGCAAAATTTTAGAGGTTGATTGCATAAAAACCCTAAATTTCCTTTTTGAAAATTGAACTTGTGAAATGTTTAATTGTTAATGCTTGTTTCAGATCTACCCTTCTATTGCAAATTATCAATTCATATCTGTGCTTTAATTTTGAAAATTAAGTGGTTAAGTGTCAAAACCCTAATTTTTGAAACCCTCTTGATTCAACCTTTGTCCGACAATTTCACTGATCAAAACATCTCCAAATCAGCTGTAACTTTGGATTCCGCGACAAAATCATAATATCTTTCATCCCTGAAAATTTTAAAAAAAGTTGCGAGGACTATGTGCACTCCGAGCGCCATCGTCCCCGACATTTTTTCCGAAATTTCGGGAGCTAGATCTTACTGTATTTTTCTGCTAAAATCCAGAATTTTGGCTGATTTTATCAATTCTAACACTTTCAAAATTACAGTCAAAGTTGGTCTTGTGATTGCTTGGTTTAAGGCTCCTAATCATTCAAAAATTGTTGAAATTGAAATTTTGTGTCAAAATTGTGTTCTTACTGTCCTTAATCTGAAAAGTGTGTTAGTATTCATTCAAAATTTCAGTGCTTTATTTAAATTCTTGCAATTTGTGACTTTTGAAATTAAGTGCTTAATTACAACAACTCTGATTTCCACTTTCAAAACTGAATTTTGCGTGAAATTGACTCAACTTTTAAATTTCAAAACTTGCATTGCTTTTGGTATTCCCTCTAAAATCATAAAATTCAAAATTTCAGTTTCCCTCTCTTTTTCAAAATTCAAATTTTGCATTTTTCGACAATCTGGGTAGGGTTCAATTTTGAGATTGCAACTTTAATTTGGCCTATCTACAGATCGTAAAATCACTCAATTTTTTCAGATTAGCTCTAAAATCATCATAACTTTCATCCCTGCAAAATTCGAAAAAAGTTGCGAGGACCGTGTGCACTCCGAGCGCCACGGTCCCTGACATTTTTTCTGAAATTTCGAGAGATTGTCATGATTGCATTTAACAACTTAAATCTAGGAGATTGGCTGATTTTACTAAAATTTGCACCTCTAAAAATCAAAATCTTCTCTCCCTCTCTAGTGCATGAGTTTTACAACAATAAGCCCTACTTACACTATTCCCGTTAGACGAAGCCGTAGAATTAAGTCTTTCCAAGGTTTAATTACTGAGGAGATGGAACCTAATTTGAATAGCCTTTTTAACGAGGACATGGGTAATTCCTCTAATCCTCCTATGATGAAGAAGCTCTCCATGAGGTTTCTGTAGAACAACTTGCGAAATTGGATAACCAATTTGACGATTTTCGACAATGGATGTCTCAAGAATACCCCGATAGTCAAGCTCTTCCTTTAATTGAGGGTCTAAAACATATGCTTCAAAGTGATAAGAATGGAATTGATATTTTGCGTGGTATTGCACACATTGTGGATTCGAATGTGATGCCTATGAAGAGTTGTACTAAAACTTTAGGTTATACACAACCTCCCACTCAAGTCAATCATTCTATTCCTTTGACAACTTCTATTGCTAGCATACCTACTTTTACATCAAACATAATGGCTCCTTCTATACAAGACATTCCGCCTATGATCACCAGTCATGGGGGCAATCCTTCTTCTTCAATTAACCCTCTTCCTTCATTCAATCCGACTTCTTCATTCATTCCTTCAATGAGTATTACATCTCCACAAATGAACATGACGCAAGGGGGCAATTCATTCAACCATTCCATTCCTCCTTGTAGTGTTCCTCCTTTCCAATCCTCTCCTATGATTAACTATCATAGTGTCCTGCCACCTTACTCTTTACCTTCTTTCAATAACATAACACCTCCATCTCAATCTAACACATCTAATATGAATTCTTCGACTGAAGCGACCATTAACAATCTTGCACAAACTGTCTCTTCTTTACAGCAACAAATTGCCTCTATGAATCAATCTAAGTTTAGTGTGCCCACATTTGATGTTGCGAGCCCACTTTCTCTTGACATTGTTCGAGCTATCCCTCCTAAACATGTTGAAATCCCGCATTTGGAACTTTATAATGGTAAAGGTGATCCTCTAACACATGTTAAGACTTTTCAAACAATATGTACCAATTTTGCTTATGACCAAAGGTTGCTTGCAAAACTGTTACTAGAACATTAAGAGACAAAGCCCTACAATGGTATTGCTCGTTGCCTTCTTATTCTATTACTTCTTTCGAACAACTTGCAAATGCTTTCATTCAACAATTTCAAAACAATATAAGTCCTAAAGTTACTTTGATTGATTTAATGCATTGTAAACAAGGTGTTAAAGAAAAAGTGACTGATTTCATTGGTAGATATAAGCATTTGTATGCTCAAATTTCTTTTCCAGTGCCTGACAATGATATTCAAAGAATCTTTATTTCTAATTTACAAAAAGATATTCGAGATAAACTTCTATTTTTTGAGTTTACTTCTTTCCAACAGTTGTGTGCAACTCTTCACAATTATCAACTGACTGTGAGTCAAATGGAACAATCACATCCTATGGCTCCGAGTGATAAGGGTGATAGCAGTCAACAACCATTTGGGAAGTTTAAACCGAATAGAGATTCCATCAAATTAAATGAAAACATCATCAACAACAATGTGAATGTAGCATCAGGTGTGCCTTCTATTTCTAAGTTTTTCAAGAAAGAAAGAAAGTATACTCCTTTGAATGAATCATTGCATAGTATTATGAATAAGTTATTGGAACAAAATGTGCTTACTCTTCCTCTTGTAAGGCAAATTGATCCTGCAAAGATTAATTCACCTTATTTCGATAACAAATCTTTTTGTCAATTTCATCGTCAACCTGGGCATGATACTGAAAAATGTTTTTCTTTAAAGGGTAAAATTCAAGATTTGATTGATAATAATACTATTTCTGTTTCTGGAGTGAATGATAAAGGCAACACATTTGTAGCTCCTCCTAACCAAAATCTTTAGATTTTTACTGATCCACTACCTTCTCATACCTCTAATGCGATTGAGACTAATGATTCCTCTTTTTCATCTGATGGTCTTGTGTCTATGACTACGAATGTGATTAACTTTGTAGAGCAGCAAGAAAACCCTAAAGAACCTTCCATCACATTTGATTCTAATGAAACTATCAGGGCACCCGATGGTCCTTTATACATAGTTGCAAAAGTTAAGAATACACCTTGCCGTGGAGTGCTTATTGATCCTTCGTGCATGGTTAATGTTATTACTGAAGAATTTCTTTTTACTTTGCAATTGAATCAAGTGATCTATGACAAAACAGATGTGGTTGTGAAATTATTTGATGCATTTTCTTCTCCTGCAATTGGTTCTATTACATTACCTATTGAAGTTCATAACAAATCCCTTGATGTGAACTTTGCTATTATTCCTTCATCCGAACAATTTCGTGTGAAGCTTGGCTATCCTTGGCTATCTTCCATGAAAGCTATTGCTTCTCCTATTCATAAATGTTTAAAATTTCCCCATAATGGTGAAGTTGTTACTGTCAATCATAGTCTCTTTAAACCAGCTGAAAGAACCTCTAACGTTCCTATTGATTATTTTTGGCCTAAACAATTCCAATCTCTTCCTCCGCGAAGTGATCATCTTTTCAAATCTTATCAAAAGTGGAAAACAGATATGATCCTATCTCTAAGTGAACCTAGAACACCCAAACTTGATATTCCTATCATTCTTGAGAAGGAAGTTCTTCCTTTGAAAGATAAAACTAATGTCTTTCCTCAAGAAGATTCCCAACCCATCCCTATAGATGTGACTATGTCTATGCCGAATAAACCTTCTAAAAGTAGACCTGTACCTCCTCGTCATGATGGACTTGGTCTCCTTCCTAAACCAAAGATTCCTCCTTTATATGGAGCAGTTCCTCCTCCTTCCTTTTATAGAGAGAAGAGACCTTCTTCTTCTCCTATTATCTAGCCTAAGAGATCACAACCTAAACACCCAAGTGATAAGGATGAGAACATTCCTCCTCCTCAATCTTCTCCATTTCCTACTAAGACTAGACGAAATCGTTCTGCACGCGAACGTTGATGAAAGCGTCGTCTTAGAGCTCAGGCAGCTGCTTCTCAAACTTTACAATCTCCAAAAACACCTTCAACAAGTATTATTCCATTTTCTCCAAAATCTCCTAAACATAAGATGCATGATGATCTTGATCTTGTGCGAGTTAAAGATCCTATTTTTATAAATCTTGATGATGCTATAGATGAAAATGTTATTCATGATGAAAATGTTACTTCTCTTGCTTCTGATAGTGAATATGAACTTGTTGATATTGATAACCATTTATCTAACGAATTTTCTAAAGCACTTATCCTAGCTCCTAGACAAGAACAATGTGGCTTGGAACATGAACATAGCCCTTGTTTGGCTGCATCTGTTGTGTTGGATGTTCCTCCTCTAGCGTGTTCCCTGCCTTCCCGAAACATTGATCAGCAAGATTGGGGGGTAGATGACGTGCTAGACTAGTTTCATTAGCATAGCAGATTCTTTCCTCCTCTCTTTTGTTACTTCTTCTATGTGTTATTCTCATTCTTCTATTTGTTGTCCTTAGTGTTGTCTACTTGAGGACGATGCAAAGCATTGAGATCTCTTTCGGTCTCTCTCATGTTGACTCAAAAGACACATGTGTTCCCTTCTTCTAGGTGACTTTCCTTGATTGGGGAATGAAGAACAATTATGCATACATACATATGATATATATACATGACTTATCATATAGCATACTGACCCCGAGGAAAGCGAAGTCACCTCGTGATTCGTGTTTTGTGTCTATTATCCTTGGGTTTATCTCACACTTGGGGGCTAAATCTTTGTGATAACGTGCTCCTTTCTCTTCTCATTTCTTATGTGTATCACTACCTTAAAGCAATCACCCCCGTTGAGGCATGTGCGATCGCTTTAACGTAGGGGGGCATACACCCCGTCTATCTCTTAAAGATACTTGAAAATTTCTTGGCGAACTTAGCTTTGCCTTGAAAATTTTTGGTATTTCTCTTGCATGACTCATAGTGAGGGAACCTTACTACTGACAGTCATGGTTCTCCCTCGTGATCTTCCCTTTTACTTTGTCAATCGAAGTCGTAAGATCCTTAGTCCACTGGGGGCTTGGTGTGTCTTGCCTCCTTGACGTGGTGAAAGTCTTTCAATGTTGTTTCCTTTTACTTTACCGAAAGTATGAGCGTACGCCTATACTCCCGCTAAAGTGGGGGCTAAATGTAGCATCCTAAAATTGTGACACTTGCAATTTCGACTGCATTTGGGTCTTCACGATGGCGACGCAACATGGAACCTGAATGGAGACCCCGAAACTTGCTCATGACACCAAAAAATGCATTTTTCCAATACCCTGCCTGATCCCTCCTTACACCCTGCTGTCCCGGGAGGTGGGACCAGAGCGCCTAGCGCCCTGGTCCCTGGCCCTATTTTGGGTCCGGTCTCCTATGGGGCTTCGGGTCTTTTTGTTTGCAAATTGGAAAATATTGTTTCCTGGTCGGCCTAAGGTTGGGAAAATCAATCTATCAGCCCTAATTGACAAGTATATAAACTACATTTTCCTCTCCCATTTGGAGAGATGACAAAAAGAAGGATATATGTGTACAAGCGTGGAAACGATATTCAAACATTCAAGCATTCAAGCATTCAAACATTTCTTCAAGCAATTGATCATTCTAAGTCTCCATTCAAGGCTAAGTGTTGCATTCAAGACAAGGATTCAACCATTTAAGAGGAGATCACATACTACAACATACAACATACAACAAACAACAACATCTATACCTTTGCACATAAGGATACAAACATCCTTACAACAAGGTACTAGTACTTGTTTTACATTACAATCATTTACATTTACAGCATTTCTCATTTCTTGGTTAATTCCAAAACCAGGGTTTGACCTAAGGGCAAACCCCTAATCCCTAACCCCCCCAATCGTCTTCGCTTTTTTGTGTGTAGGTTGCAGGTACGCGGCTGAAATTGAAGATCTGGAATCCTTGTGCAGAGATGAACAGATCCCCCTTCATTTCGCGGATTTTTTGGAGGACCGTGTGCACGCCGAGCGCCATCGTCCCGTCAACTTTTTCTCAAATTTGTAGGACAGCACCGTATCGACATTTTACTACTAATTCCAGGTCCGCAGCTTCATCCTATATCCCTATCTCAGTTTATAAGTGAATCTTTCTCACTTTCTATGCATTCCTAGCTTAATCATTCTATCTACATTCTTTACAAAAGAGGGTAGCCTTGCTGTCTTAACCCTTGAAACTCATTTAGAATCCAATCTTGCATTGTGTGGGATTGGATCTTGTGGGTTTCAACCCCTCTTTTGAATGTAAAGTCTCCCCTAAGTGAAAACCGTGAACCTTAGTAACCTCCCTTCTCTCTCCTTGGAGTTGGAAGAGGGGAGAGCAATTAGGGTTCGATTATTTTTCGCTTTACAGAAAGATAATGCATAAGCCCTTGGAGGAGGTTCTGGAAGATGTTCTAGATATTTGAAAGGATTATCTGACATTAATATATTCTAAGTGAGATCTGATATCATTCATTGACGGTCATTTATGTCAACAAAAAATTAGGGTTTTCTTGATGGATAAAAGGTCAATTACACCTCATTATTATTCACCCAACATTCAGAGTGATTACAGAGAAATTCATAATGACTTAGTACAATTAGAAGCTATTCAGAGGCGACCTGACTTCATCTTGAATGATCACACCGACATCTGGAAGGATTTGTTAGAGGTTTTTCATCGACAACGTTCTAAAGGTATTTTTCTTGAATCATGGAATCGGGATCATCTTCTTCTCCTATTTTCGTTGCAAACCCAACCGTAGTAGAAATTAAGGATCACCCCAGGCCAATTCTTAAACGGTATCCACATGTGGCTACCAAGGAAGATTCGGTTGGAGTGTTTTCTCGTGTCCCGGAGGGAGTGGTATATGTAGAAGATGTTAGGGCCTATATTCATTGTCATATAGAGGACTTATGCACTTTGGAGATCAAAGGGTTGTATATGAATGAACTCATGGGAGAATCTGGTAAAATCAAACCGGCATATAACCACATCGAAGATCTAGGGTTCACTAATATTTGGATATTCCAAAATTCGAAGATGAGATTACCAGATATGTACTTACCAGAGTACATGGGGAATTCATATGGCTGGACCGACTCTATAAAATCACTAAGGAAGCCATCCAGGCAATTACTGGTTTACCATCAATAGGGCAACATGCGAATAAGAAGGTATCAAATGAGTTCGTAAGAAAGATTACCGATGCTACATCAGACAACAGATCAATGAAGGTGATCACTATCACCGACACCAATATCAAGTTTGGCAGTATGATCATAGGCTACAAGGTAACTCGGTCTAACTGACTGAATTCAGTTTCCAATTCATGTATTTTGGCCGCTTATAGAATGATGAGAAAAAATATCAAGTTAGATCTTTGTGACTAGATGCTTGAGGAGTTATTGATCAATTTAGGAAAGATTAAAGGTGAGAAGAAGGGCACTTTCTAGTATGGAAATCTGTTAGTATGCTTAATGTTATAATTTTTGAATGATACCCCCGATTCTGGAAGGAAGCAATGGGCTTTTGACATCCCGATAGGAAGACAGCTTAAGCAATCAATTTTTGCATTGGGAAGTCTTAGAGATGATAAGGTATGGGGTTACTTCAAGGCTTTTCAGAAATCTATGAGGTCTAGAATAAGGATACCTGAGAAAATAGTAGGGAACTACTCTAGCGACATTTGTTTCATGGTTAAAAAGGATGTGACTCTCATGAAGGCAGTTAAGCCCCAGAGGATTTGGATAGAGGAAATGGGATATGAGGTAGATGTATTAATTTTGGATGCATATGCAAAAAAATTACTTGATGCAGAGATAGACAAAACAAAAAAACCTTGTGGAACAACACAACAAAAGACCTTTGAGGTTGAAACTAAGTTCAACCAGAAGAAGAGGGAAAAATAAGAAGGTAAGGAAAGTAAGTTTTTACAGAAGGTTTCTAAAGACATTAAGGCACTCATTGATGTTGTCCCGGAGATAAGGGGAAAGAGGAAGGATCGAGTAGTTCACATTGAACCTCTGGCTACAAATTATGAGACTGATGATGAGACACCATTAGCTTTCAAAAGGGTTGTGAGGAAGAAACCAGAAGAATCTAAAGTGGAACCAAAGAAACAACTAGTTAGGAAGGTTACCATCAAATTACCGACACAGAAGCAGGCACCCAAGGCTACACCATCAGCTGCATCTGGTACTACTAGAAGGAGGAAGAAGAGTGACATTGATTTGGCACTAGATATTGGTAATGTAACAATCATTCCGCCTAAAACTTGTGCTGAAATTATTGATGAAATAACTAAGGATGGGATGCTGAAATTTTTTAAGTCTTATTATGATACATTTGAAGATGATGAATAGAGAGAGATAGAGGAAGCAATTCTTCTATACTTAGATATCTATAAGAAAGCATTAATTGAAATAGAAAATCAAATACCGACAGAGCTATACAACATGTTAGATGCTAGAAGGTTATCTGCGATACAATAAGATAGACACATTAAAATGCAAGAACTCTTAGCTATATGTGTTGCTATAACTCCAGATGAAATGGAGAAGACAATGGAGGCTGCAGATATGAATGTTTTTAACAACAAACATAGAATAAATAGCCTGATGTTAGGAAGGATGAATTAGATAGTAAAGGAAACACAAAAGGATTGGATAAATGTTTTGGAAAAGCATAGAGGATTCTTCACTTCACCGGAGAAAAAAAAGACAATGTAGATACATCGGTTGAAGGGAAAGGTAAATGAATTATGGGTACTCCACCCTCAGTTTTAAAAGATATTAAAATAGTGGAAGTTGAGCCACCGGTTAACACAAATGCACAAACAAATATAGAGACATCGATTAATGATAAGGACATTGTACATGATACTGACATTGAGGACACTTGTCCTCTGGATACTAATGTACAAATTAAGGATATTGTTCTTATGGAGGAACCGACAGTTGCACAGACTGCACCAAGTGGTGAAGCCACCAGTGCATGTGAGGAGGTAATAAAGGATAAATCACCAAAGAAATCAGGGGAATCCGATAGGGAAGCAGTTGCTAGCACATCATTATTGACAATTGACACTTTGTTGGTAAACAGATTTGTCACTACGGTCGTTTACCTAAAACTAACCTTGTTTGCCCGATGAGAAGTGACAAACGTTCCAATAGTTGGAGAGATCGTTCTGTGAAACACGATCTTTCTCTACGTTTGAGAGGGGTAGCACCCTCGTATGATAGGGGTATTTAGGATTTTCATGTACTTTTAACCTGAAAGTACATAAAGGAGAAAACATAGAACTTAAAGAAGATAAATAACATAAACCCTACTAGAAGACATACGAACACCAAGTAGGATTCCATAAATGATAACAATCACAAAAGGGGTTACCACCAAAAAGGTTAGTCATGCAACAATGATGAAAGAAGTACAATAAACCTCGACACATGAAGAGATAGGTTGTACCGGCACATGCAAGTCAAGATACCATGAAATGATGTGTTTCATCAATGGATTTGACCAATACATAAAGGGATTACTAATTCAACATACGAGAAATTAGTAACGATAACTCATGAATACATTCAAGACACACAAAGTCAATGCATTCTTCATTATTATTTTTGAAAATATACAAGTAAAAAAAAAACCCTTAGTCAAAGGTATGAATATCAAAAGATCTCACTAGTTTCTCTACAAAATTCTGTAGAGTTTTCCCCCTCTGTCAAAGTCCCTTTTTTACAATGCAAAAGCATTTATAGGCTTGAGAGAATAACCACCTCATAACCACTTAGCTTAAATACTTAGGATAACTAGCTAAGTTGTTACTTCTAGTAACTACCTTTTTTGAGACAAGTTAGGATTTACCTAACCTTTTACAAAAGTCAAGTCCAGATTTTAACTTTAGTTACAATAAGTGAGTTAAATCACTTTTACAAATGAGAATTTGAAAATTTTAGCTTTGATGAATAACCAAGTAATAAGTTATGTTGAGGTACTTCTTTGTCTTTATCCACTTCATTTGGACTTTTAATATGTCTTTCCATTTGAAAGGAAAAGACAACCTTGAGGTTCTCCATAAGAATTTAAGGGATTGATTGTTGCAATACGCCCATGCATTGATAAAATGATCATTGACACGAAGAAATATTTGTCCACCAATAACCTATCTTTGAGGAAATGCTCTCCAACCACCTCTACACCTACTAAGTATCTTCACTTGATTGTTATCACTTGAATTTATTCAAATCCTCACGAGTTGGTGTTTGCCATCATTGGAAGTCTTAAGTCTTATTTGGAACAAATTTGATGTTCTTCACAATATAGGAAGTAGTGTTTCTTTAATGAATCCCTTTTCAAAGCATCCCACTTTGCCATTAAGCCTCCATTATAATATATAAGCAATTACAAGAAATTTGTTGAGATCTTCGATATTTAACCAAGGTAACATTGTGAGATGTCATGAGTATACAACATTTTGTGTATATGAATATAAGGCTCTCTTGATGAATTACTGCACCATGCATTTATGATGGAAGAATATTCCCATGCTAGACCTTTTGAAGATTTTTCAACTTTCCACTGCTCTTTCCAAATGTTCAATGCATTCATCTTTTAATCCTTTGACATTTTGCACAATAACTTCAATGTCTTCTTTGAAAACTTTCAAGCGCCTTTTCAAATCTACACCGTGAGACCACGAGACCACAATTTCTTTGAGGTATTCTATCCAACGGTTTACATGCCTTGACTACATTTTCATCTCTTGAAATATTGTAAACCCTTTTCATCAAATTGAATTTACATATGCCATTTTGCATTTGCTAGATATTTTCTAAAGTCTTTGTTGCGAATCTCACAAACATTGCATTATGTGAGATTACATCTCTTTCAAGGCATTCTGTCAGATTGTTGGCATGCCTTGTCTATGCTTTCCACATTGCACTCATGTTTATGCTCTCACGATCTGCAACATTCTCTCGAACACTTCATGGTATTGGCTATGCATCAACATTTGATCTCCACACATTTCTTCAATCATGGCATGTCATGAGATGGCAATTATCCAAGGCACTTTGTAGAACAGTTATTATGCCCTGCTCTACAATTCACAATTTGCATTGGTAAAATAGTTATCATTCCTGGTATATACTTTATGCACCATTTACAAAGGATTTACATGCATCAAGACAACATGTTTACACAACCACCACATGGTTTAACTGGCATCATAATAAGAGCATTTTGGGTGTCTTCAAGATAACCACCGAGAGCATGAATGTCAACTATGAAGTATGTGCGGGCTTCATCCATGAGTTATAACACAAACAAAGCTTATTATGTTAGATGTTTCGAGCTACATTAATTCAGCATTTGCTGATACCATCAGTCATTCGACAAGTTGGGGTTTGATTGGAGGAAGTCTCACACCTTTCTCGAACTAGGAAGAAGAAAGCGAAGCGCATCAACCTAGGTTTTTAGCCTATTGCTGGCATAGATGTCTTTCTCTGTAGCCGTAATACACATGGTTGTTCCGCCCCCCTTGCTTTTCACTTCGTTAAATATTCCAGAACTCCTTGAATTCTGCATGCAGAGAGCAACTGATTATGCTCTCCCCCAGGTTGCCTATTGATAGGTACGGTCAGGCACACTAATCCATGCAGAAGATGATGCAAGGAATGGATCCCATCTCAGCTAGTCTACTCACTTCTCCAGCCGATCCCCTCACTTGTTTCTCATAGCTAGTGGAGGAGCATTCCCTCTGCAACACTATTCCCATCTCCTTCCTATACCCCTACCGGAAGAAATCTTTATTTGATTACTGAACATGAACACCATTTCAATCTTGGTAGTTGTGGTTTTATCTTTCTATTTGGGAGTTTAATTAAACCAAGTTATAGCACGACGTGCCGCTCCTTTAGTTAAGTCCATAACTAGAATTGGCACAATACCAGTGGCCGTTGGAAGGCATAGATTGGGATTGGCTTTCGATTGAGAGCTCCCACGATGCATGTATGTTTACTAAATCAACTGCAACTACAACCTCTGCCGTAATTCCTCTATCCTTGCTTCACGACTTATACTCAATGGTGCACATACATTTTATCAAATAATTACCATGTATGTTATGTCAAAATAGTTCAGGTGCTGAAACGATGCTCCCATGATTCGCAATCATATGGATTTGGCCTTCACGACATGCAAATGTTATTACGGTTTGCATACAGGTCTACCAAACAGTTAAAATGACAATGGCTGACAGAAAATCTTCCACCCTTTATGCTTTGATGAGTGTCTGAGACATTTTGGTGCATATCCTGCAATCATTTCAGTTGGTGTTTAACGTGCAGGTTCCATGCGGAATTCATCAGCCATCGCTTCCCTTACTATCTTGATCTTTGTATTTGCAAATCAACAGCATAGTGTTGGATGACATAGGTCCATGGAGGACAGTGAAGAGATTCTTTGTGGAGTCCATTTTGTGTTCATTCTACAATCCTTGCTCACTGTGATGGATGAAATCTCTTTAAGGCATTTTGTCAGACAATTTGCATGCCATAAGTATGTCTCACGATTTGCATTCTACAACATTTTGTCAAACACTTCACATGTAGTGTATGTGCTTTCATGACGTGCAATTATGTTTTCTAGAGCAGTTTGCAACTACAACATTTGAATAACCTCATCTATCCCTTGTATGCTTTGATGAATGTCCATAACCTATTCAAAAGCATTTTTTTATAAACTCTTATGAAGGAGGTTAAGAATGCTCCAGAATGGAGCATTTCTAACCTTCTTGACAAAGCGGGCCCACGGGGTTAGAAAATGAGGTTAGAGATGCTCAGTTTTGGAGCATTCCTAACCTTTTTGTGAGAGGTTAGAAATATGGGTTAAGAATGCTCAAAAACTGAGCATTTCTAACCTTCTTGGCAAAAGGTTAAGAAATGAGGTTAAGAATGCTCAAAAAGTGAGCATTTCTAACCTTCTGCTTCAAAGACTGTGGTTTTGACCTCAAAAACCATTGATCACGGAGGGGAATCAAGGAGGAATACAACTGATGTTTTTAGACAACTTTTTATCTCAAATGACCAGACACATTAAATAATTTAAAATATTAAATTATTATTTAAGAAATAATTTAAATATTTTAAATTTATTGCTTTGGTTGGAGAAAAATGACATAACTTTCAAACGGTAGGGAGTTAGGTCCTGAAATTCGAAACATGCTCCAATGGAAGGGAAAAAGGTCCACACAATTATTTACACCTCATGATGAAGCCTAGGATGAGATATTTTAATCATTTTGGGGCAACAAACACAAAAAATTGAAAGTTTAAAATATGACAAAGTATGAACTGGGTTCAGGTGAAAGTTGGCCACATGATACAAAATGATGCTTAGATCTTGACTGTCAATTGATTTCCCTCAATTCATGGTAATTTCCAAAATTCATCCATTTTTCATATTTTGACTGGTAAGGACCTTGGATTGCATGTTCATTGTTTACGCAAAAACACCTATTGGATCTTCATTCAACCTTGAGATCGATTTGAAATTAAAATTTTAGGTATGCCAAATATGGGGGAAACACACTTCTCTAGTGGAAAAGAAAAACATAATAGAGATGAGTCCCACATAACTGATGATGATGGTTGCTCAGAAACTGATGAAGGAGGGAACCTCAAACAAAGGGATTACAGATCAATCCATAACTTTTTTGCACATATTGGTCTCATAATGTAAGATTGAGAATGAAGCAAGCCCTTCTAGAAAGCTTAAGATAATAACATAACACATCTCTAAAGATTTTCAATCATTACAACAGATCTCGAACATGCTAGCACTTGAAAAATTCACTTTGGCTAAGATAGCCGCTTTAGATCAAGTCTTTGATAGAGAGAAGAAAAAGATTGAGGAGAAATTAATTTTGATAGAAAATTATTTGAAACAAGGTACCAATATATACAAGGTATGTTGCAATACAAAGATTCTTATAGAAAAAGTGGATGAAAAGGTAAAAGAGGTATTGGACAAAATTGCTAGTATTGCTAACTCTTTTGACAGACTAGTTTCACTGACAACATCTATTGATGGACAAAATTTGACTTTATAGAATCATATTTATGCTCTTGAAAAAGAAAGAGATAAGATCATTCGAAGAGAAAGAATTCTCAGAGGTTTGATGAGTCCAATACTGGATTCACTTGGTGTACATAAGAGGGAATGCATGGATATGCTTGGTAAGCCCATACCGACAGAAGTTAATGAGAAAGAATCACTTGCATATTCACTAAGTGGACTTGTATCCATTTCTGACACATTCAAAACCGGTTGGGATACTTATGTGGAGTTATTAGAGAAAGCTTACCCAGAAATCTTGAAATTGGTCAAACTCCGGTAAGACATTTTTGAGGTATTTAATGTACAGTTATCATTCTTTGACATTCCTTTTACAATTTTTTGGGCATTGATGTCAAAGGGGGAGTAGTATACATGTGAGAAATAATGAAGAATTTCATACATTAGGGGGAGTTATGGAGTTTTTGAAGTATTGGAGTATTTTGCATATCCAACTCAGGGGAAGCAGGGCAGGATGAAATCGACATATGAAACCATGACCGTTTTTCACATGAGTGTTGCCATCAATGCCAAAGGGGGAGATTTTTGGCAATTGATACTCTATTGGTTGGTTTCACTATGTTTTCATTGATGGCAATATAATTTTGGGTTCCGACTTCATATGATGTACCGTCAGGCACTTCACAGACTCTACACCATCACCGGCATTGACATCGACATGATGACAGATTTCTTTGATCACCAGCAATGCAGGCCAACATGGTATAGCAAAGGTTATCGGTATTGAAGGCCGACATGTCTTGGATCCAGCATCGACAAATTGTTTTAATTCTTATACATTTATGTTATCTGGCCAACATGTAATATGATATCATATATCTCTGTAAGTCGATATAAGGTATGAAGTTGTATAGGGTATATAGGTTAGTTTGATAGATCATTTTGTGATATATATGGATATGGATATGGGAATGACTTAGGATGGATACGAAAAATGTAATATGATACGAAATCATTCTGAGAGACTATGTATGTGAGGAATTTATTGTAAAGGGTTATTCTGGTAAAGGGGTTTAGGGTTTTAAACAGAACAAATAGAGCTTAAGTCAGAACTATATTCTGGCATAGAAGACGCTATCTTAGCAGTTCACACATCTTTGAATTGTTGTCTGGAATTTATGTAGTTAGTGAGGCTCCTATTGTGATTGAGCAGTGTGCTTTAGGCTGTAAGCCTTCCAGGAAGTGCAAGCCCCTCATATATTGTAATATCTTTTCATATGGCCAGTGAATTGATATTGTGGGTCACAAATCCCACTATGGTTTTTCCTCTTTGAGGTTTTCCACATATAAATTTGTGTGTTATGATTCTCATTTATGTGTTTGGTTTATTGGTTTCATTACTTCTTTCAATTATATTTATACCAGAATACTGGTATGTATGAATATTTTGTTAAGACTAAAATCTACTATTCTGGTATAACATTGATTCACCCCCCCCTCGCAGTGTTATTGGTTTCCAACATTATCATCATAACTCTACTCATTTGTCCAAAACCAAAATTTTACAGCCTTCGATCGAATGAAAAAACACTTTCGATCGAACAAAAAAAAAACACTGTATATTCTGGTGGATGACTTGTTTTATTTCACCGGACCTCACCGGATCTCAATCAATCTTCTGGTATGAATGAATTATGAACTACAGATGACATATATGACATTAGTTGCCATCAATGACAACATTTGAACATCAATGTAGTCTATCTTGCCAATAATATCTCCCTTTGGTATTTATGTCAACACTTAGTGATAAATGACTAAGTGTTGGACCAAAACCAAAATATATACACTCCAACCAAAAATATGACTACCAGACTCCAAAAATCAAGAAATCCCCCTATGATCGACATTTTTCACTTTTCTACTCTCCCCCTTTGACATCAATGGCAAAGGTAGGGTTCTAGAAGCCAATAATTCAAGCCAAAAATGTTATATACATATGTACACACAATCCTTACATACAAAAATTTGAAGATGTCTACATAGTAATTCTTCAATGTGTCCAAGTGGCTATCCCAACCCTTCGTCAGACTCTCCAAAATAGTTATAAGGCCATTGAAAATATAATCTTGTGCTTCTACAGTCTTGAGATCAGTTGGACTGTTGTTAGCAAGAGCATCTTGAGTATATTTAAGAGAATTCAACATTATATCCAACTTAGGAGTAATGAGACTCCTAAATTCTCCAAATCTGCCAATTATTTTCTCCTGATCATGTTTCGGGCTTCTGATTTTCTCAAGTAATGATATTACCTGACTTTCATGACTACTCAATGATACTATTAGAGGATCAACCGATTGAGATATGTGTTCTAGCTCATCCTCATGCACCTTAGACTTCCTTTCAATGTCTACAATGAACTTGGACTATGATAAGTATGATTTGTACAAGTTCCCACCTTTGGACAAAGCATCTTGTATACTCTTTACATAGGCATCTAAAGTGACTATGTCTTTTGCAATCATTTTATTCAATATTTGGAGCCTCTTAATATTGAATTCATTTAGAACCTTTTCTTCAACATACTTTTCAAAAGACTCAAAATGTGTATCTACAGAATTGATTAAACTCTTCAACTGCCTAGATGGTGTGTCTGAAGTATTCTTTTGAAATGAGGGCATCAACTTCTCCAAAATACCGGATGCCAGAGTCAACAACATTTTGTCTTCTGTGTGAGACCTCAAGAGATCTTCATTGGCCTTACCTTGGGAAAATGATGCTAATTGAAGCTTCTAAATTGTAGACAAAGAGTCAAGATTAATTGGTCCTTGCACAAACTCCAGATCATCAACTACTTTCTTTCCCTTCATTGCCTTTGTAGTGTCTCTTGCTTCTGGAATTGTTTCCTGCTTTACCTCAACTTGTACTTTCCCTGTAACCTTCTTTTTTTTAATTCCTTCACCAGTACTTCAGTGATTGGAGGATTATCAACCTTTCCCTTATCCTCATCTTCTTTGACTGCTACATCTGCACCTACTTTATCCCTATCTCCTGCAACATCCTCAACCCTAACTTCTTCCAGCTCAACTGTCTGCACTTCTAGAACATTGATTTTTGTTGGATAATTTTCTAGAACAGAATTAATATCATATTTTGTCTTCTCATCTTTTGGATCATCTTGTGATGGCCTATTCTATGAATCCGGATGAGACTCACCTTGACCTTTTGCTGGATTAACTTCATATTGATTCTCAAGCAAAACTTTTGTCAAATTTTTCTCAGTTTTCTTCACAACCTCATCAATTTTTCCAAACATTATCTTATTTATCCTAGTCTTACTCTGGAACTTATCCTTAGCCAACTTGAGGATTCTTTCCATCTCTTCCTTGGATATTATAGAACATAAATTAACTAATACATACTCTCTCAATCTCTCTTCTTCCGCTAAAACTGTCTATCTTCTCATATCCAAAATGTTATATAGGCTCTTAGGAATTAAAGACATTAGTTCAATAAAAGCTTTGCTATATACATTCATATAATCTATAGTTGCTTCCTCTAATGTTCTTTTTCCATTATCATCAAATTTTTCATACCATTTTGATAATGGATTCAAGTTTCCATTCTTTACTACTTCATTAACAATTTGATCTAATGTTATAGGAGGTTTGACTTCAAATTTTCCTTTCTTCATTACCTCATCAATTGTAGATTTTGATTTCTTACTGGATTTAGGTCTACCTAATGGTTTATCCTTAGTGACTTTGGTGGCCTTTGCAACTCTAACCTTTACTTCCTTGACAACTTCATCCGATTCGGTTTCTTCATCGTCTATAGTCACAAATCTGACTGTCTTCCTCTTCTTCTCACCACCACCGGACGACTTGATTGATGGTTTTGGTTTGCTAGCAGGATTTGCAAGATCGGAGGAGGGAGCTGAGCTTTAGGTTTGTCTAGGCTTTGGCTTAGATGCTTTTGGTTTAGTCTCCTTCTTGATAGTCTTCTCCTCAGAGAGAATGTTCTTCTCTGTAGCTTTCTAGACCGCTTCCTTTGTCATCCCCATTCTCTTTGTGAGAGCTTCCACTTCCTTACTAACCCTTTTTTTTTGAATCACCGACTTCTTGAACTATTGATGTAATTTCAAGCTCTTTTCTTTTTAAGTTCTGAGCCTCTCCTCATAGGGATCTACCAGTTTACTCAAGAAATGTTGTGCATATAGTTCCAAAATTTGTTCTTCAACCTCATAAGCCATAGGCATAATCCATAATGTCCTAGGTTCTATTGCTTCCATCAAACACTGATCAATATCCATCATAAAATAGATTGTGTCTTGATACTTTTCTATTATAGACTTAGGGATTATTTCTCTCTCATGCATCTTCAGCTAGAAATTTTTGAAATAACCCCATAGATTTGCATTCCGAGCTTTGGAGTCACTAGAGTTGTATAGATATTCCCAGATTTGCATACCTACCGGTCTATCAAATGCCCACTGCACTTTCCCAACTCTTGGAACCTCACTCATGAAGTAGAAGAATATGGATAGAATTAGGGTTTCATATTTGAACATATGCTTCTCATTTTCCTTTACCTTCTTTAGATTCTTAATAATCTCACTCCAAAGAAACTCACAAAGATCATATTTCTTGTTTTCTCTCATCATTTCATAGGCAACATATATGATAGTACCAGAGACAAAATTTTCTCTGTTGGAATAGTAAATCTTGTAACCAATGACCATTGATGAAAACCTGATGTCATCCTCCAAGATGTCACTAATTGTCATTTCTCGTTTGTCAAATTTTGACCACGTTGATTTAGTAACAATGTCATTATTTGCCACTTTCAATGATGACAGCTCACTGGATGCACACAATCATGTCACAACTTGAATAACTATCTTGGAGATCTTGTGGGGCTTGTCCAACCACACGAATTCTTCGTGTACTCGGCTCAATATGTACTAGATCCATTCCTGTTCATAGAACATCAAAAACCTAACAAACTATATGAAACCCTTGTCTTCCAATCCTTGAAATTTTGATTTCAATATTGAACTCTTATTAGATAGTTGATTATTGTAAAGATTCAGCATGTTAGAGCTTCCTATTTCCTCAATGGGACAATGCATGTATAACCTAATGTCTTCAATATGCAAAAATTCGTAGGGCACCAATGAAAACACACTTTAGGATCATATTCCATCAAAATGAATGGACAATTCTTGAAGTTTGGTCGTGCACACTCAGTGATTTCAACAACCAAAGGAGTCGTAGTGAAAGATGCAACAATCTTACCAATTTCAAATTTCAAACTTTTAACTGAAAGCATTTCATAGATAAATACCTTTACCACTGGATTTTCTTTTTGCTTCAAAAATCGGTTTAGCACTTGATCTCACTTATCAATCTTCTCGCAGAACTCTCCAAACTTCTTCTCTTCAAATGCAAAGTGAGAAACGAAGTGGTAGAATCACTTTTTATCCTCCGCAAACCTAACTTTTCATTGAAATAAATGTACTTTTCCCTAATACTTACAGATACTCTGTATCTCTCAGGAATTATTCTCTGGATCTTCAAATGTGCTCGAACTCTTTCGAAAATCAAACATAAATATCTGTGATCATCACATACACCTTTGCAACCTATCAAAATCAGGCATAGATCTCAAGCAAGGGTTTTTTAAGATTTGCATGATTCCTTCCCCCAAGGCCGAATGCCTTAGTTCAGTTACCAGATAAGGTTACAACACCGGAGTCAAGAGTTGACCCACTTCCTGCCTCTGAATCACTCTTCTTGACTCATGTCTTCTTCATCTAATCTTTGATCTCTTCAACTTTTGATTTACCCTTCTCATCTGCTTTCACACTCTTGTTCTTATCTTTTAGACCTCTCCTATTCACATTTATGCTTCTACAATACTTTGCAATGTGACCGGATTTGTTGCAAGCATAACAAACAACATTTCCTTGCATAGGTCTGAAATTCCTTTGATTTCTTCTTGATCTGCACTAATTAGAAACATGTCCAAACATACCACATGCATAACATCTGACATTTCTTTTATTTGGAAAGTTATCCATCACACTTTTGCATACATTTTCCTTATGACCATACTTGTTGCATTTGAAACATTGACCGGTAAAACATAGACCATTATTGATCATCCTATTTCTGCATTGACTAGACATATGACCAAATTTATTACAAACAAAATAGTTACCATTGAACTTATGAAAATTAGTTTGCCTTAACGGAGGCCTTCTAGATTTGTTCTTCTGATGTGCTGATTTGGTATTGCCTTTACCAGATCTGAAGTTCTCACCTTTCTTAAATCCAAGACCTCTTGTGTCATTAGCATTCTTCTGGCTTTCAAGCATCTCATCAAGCATTGGTTGAACTGATCCTAAACTTATCCTTATATTAATTTGCAACATCAAGATTATATCTAAGAAGAATAATCTTCCTTTCAAGATCTTCTCGATGTTGTTTGGAATCTTGTAGGTCACTCATCAATTGTCCATTCTCATTCTCAAGTCTGCAACATTCTTCATATTTATCTTTCAAAAATTGAGCAAATTTTTCCTCATTTTTCTTCCTTTCTTCAATCTCCCTTGTCAATTTCATCACAATGGCTTCCATCTCATTCTTATGAACTGCGTTATCTTTGGTAAGATTCTCACATTCTCCTATCTTTTCCTTCAGGGCTTCATCATCCATGCTTGGACTTTCTTCCTTCTTAAGCTAATCAACAAGCTCATTTATGTTTTCTTTGGACCTATTTATTTGCTCCTTTAATGTCTGAATGGAATTTTAGCATCCTTAATTTTTTTTTTAATTATCAAACTTTGGCTTTGGACTTAGCAAGATCATCAAGTGTAACAAGTAGATGTTGTCTAAGACTACTAGAATCTATTAAAACACCTTCCCAGATCTTCCTCAAGTTGTTAGGCTCCTTCCAAGGAACTAGGCTCTGATAACAACTGTTGGAATCAAGGAACACTGAGAGAAGGGGGGGAGGGTGGGGGGTGAATCAGTGTTCCACAAACTTTAACATTATTAACCTGATTCTTCAACCATGTAATACAAATCATCAAAATAAATATGTAAACACATGAGGCAAACATCCACAACACGATAACACTAGATTTATACGTGGAAAACTTGGTTAAGGGAAAAACCACGGTGGGAACCTACCCATAATGAGATAATACCCTGTTAGGAGTAAGTGAAATATTATAATGCGGAATGCACATGCATTCAGTGACACTGCCTAGAGCTCAATGCTCAAATTACAAAAAGAGCTACAACCCGGAAGGCTCACTTCCTTACAAAATGATGAAAAAAGATACAAGAATGTTTGAACTATTAAATAGCATCAACAAATGCTTGAGTATAGTTTTGGTTAAGCACAAAACATATAATCTTACTTTGCTTTGCCAGACTACTCTATTTTGATATTCTATTGTATTCTGGATCTTAAATATTTCACTTGCGCATGTGAAACTATGCACAATCACCCATACACACATCACACATTACCATCAATACCACAAATGATTATATCAATTGGTCTTATATATCCGCAACCTCAATTTAGATCATCATGTCGACCTCATGAACATGACATAAAAGATGAAACGTGTATTCAAGTTGGCTTAAATAAAACTCCAATGCATATACAAATCAAAACAAATTTTCCACACACTTCCCACATGCCGTCTCACTAACCTGGAACACACAAACAACTGCCAAAATCTATCTACAAGATTCACACAATGAATCTTCATACGTTACTGTTGATGAACATTGTTCTACTCAAAAACTTGTCTATCGAATCTTCCAATTTACATAAGGCTCATCACCAGAGGCTAAAAACCTGGAATAAGGTAATTTACACATCCACAATGCTTCTCTGAGATCAACAACACAAAATACTCAACATAAAAGATTCACCAACCATAACATTGTACATTCCAATAGATGACTTGTTCTATTTCATCAGACCTCACCCGATCTCAATCAATATTCAGGTATGAATGAATTATGAACTACGGATGGCATATATGACATTAGTTACCATCAATGACAATATCTGAACATCAATTTAGTGTCTCTTTCCAACAGGATGCTCCTCCTTGTCCACCTTTTGCTTCATGTGTTGATAGGTTGTGTATGGGGGTATCCTCCCATTCTTCTTCATGTATTGGTGTTCCTTATGATAGTATTGCTTGGACTATTGTTAGTTGTCAAAAGAAAGGTCCTTCTTCCCCCTCCTCTAAAACTCTTCATCAAGAAATGGATTTGAGTCCTACCCACTCTTGATGTGAGTTGTTTGTGACTTGTAAGTGGTATGTTCATGGCATGGGTAGTGCTATAAGTGGTCTATTGATGGCCTACATAAAT
Source organism: Cryptomeria japonica (assembly GCF_030272615.1). Classification (NCBI taxonomy): domain Eukaryota; kingdom Viridiplantae; phylum Streptophyta; class Pinopsida; order Cupressales; family Cupressaceae; genus Cryptomeria; species Cryptomeria japonica. The sequence continues at coordinate 319,694,465 of NC_081407.1, forward strand.
TTGTAAGAAGCATATTTTTGTCATGTGTTTCAAATCCTTTGAGATTTTTTTTGTAAAGGGTCAATAACCTAGTTTACTTATTTTAATAACAAAAACTTTCCAATAAGATATTGGTAATAAATTATTAAAATCAGTTCATGAATCAAAAGATAAGATGCCAATCAACTTAAGAGTTGCTAGTACATATATTGATGCATGACATTGAAGTGAAAAAAAAAGGTGTTATCTCTCAAATAGTATGAAATATGATAGAAGTGAATGACGATGAAAGAGATTAACACTGTAAAATCTTAACACTTGAGAAAATGACGAGGCATCTATTTAGAACAAGGATATTAATGAAGATGTACAAGATGATGATATATTCCTCATGAGGAATGATAGATCAAGGGATATTTGAAAATATATAAATTTAAGCATCTCAATAGTTTAATGTGTAAAGAGATCATAATAGGACACTTCTCAAATTGGAGAAGATTATGGCTTGTGTCATGGCAATGCAAATTTGTTAGAGTATGAGAATAGTGCGTACTACCTTAAAAGAGAAACCTTGTGGAGCTAATAATTCTTGACATTATGGATTCAACATTTCTCTACCATAAGTAATGGGTTCTATCTTGTACATAATTTATTGTGTGTATTTTTTCCTCATGCAGTTATGACTCATGTTGGTCATGATTAACTATAGATGTATAATTCTCCTTGTTGTCACTTTTTTTGATCTACTCACTGATATCTAAATTCTCACTATTCCTACAAAATACATGTCCCTGACTAGAGCTAATGTTGGGGCTATTGATTTGACAATGTAAAAAAGATTGCTTGAATCTCAACCCCCTTGTGCATTAACCTTCATTTTCTCCATCATCTATGATTGATCTAAGCGATCTTTAAATAGGATTGAGTTTTAGTGTATTTATAGACTTCTTTTAATTTTCCAACCTCATATCCTCACTACTAGTCTTGTAAATAAATTATATTGTATAATGGGTCCCTTCTTTTCTTTGTTTCCCTTTGTTTCTTCTATTTGTGAGATTTCGTTACAGATCTAGAATTTTTTTGTTCCAATCTCCCAACCTTCTATCCTCTTTTGCATCCCCATTTTTTCTCTTTCTTGACTTCTAATAAAATTTCATGTGTTTTGTAAATATATGAGGATCATCTAGACTTCTCATTCCCTTCTTCCTCTTAGCCTCTAATCCTTCTCTAGTTGAAGTTATCTCAACCCTTCCTCCCTTCCCTATTTTCCTTTTGTGGACTCTATTTGATCCTTTTCCATCTCTATATCTCTTGATGTCCCATCCTTCTTTACATCCTTGCAATATTCCATTGCCTCTAGTTTGTGGACTTGTAGATTGTTTTTGGTCTTATTCCATTTCTCCTTCACCTCTTAACATCCAAACCTCTAGTTCCTTGATCATTTATTAGAGTCCTTCTAAGTCTCTTTTTGTAAAATCATATATCACTTATGGACCTCTATAATCCCTCCAATTATATCTCCACTTCCCTTCACCAATTTTGCATGTTTGTCTTCCATTCTTTCCAATATATCTTGTAAGGTTACAATAGAATTATGTTATATTTCCTTCACTTTCTTATCCCCCAACCTCTCAACATCCACTTCATTTTCACATTATTCCCCTTTCACTTCATCTTTTATTTGTACAGTTGTGAGGTTCACTTAAACTTCTTATAATTCTCCCTTTACTTCTAATTGCCAGTTCCACATTGTATTCTTGCAAAGTTACCCAATATGTATTTTGATCCCTTCCATATATCATGTAGAGTTCATTTGGAATTTGGGATGTTTCTACTTCCAATTCTATATATTTTCCCTACATGTTCTCTCTAATCGTTGAATCATTCATTTTTGTTTAATTAGAGAGTTTTAATGGACTTCTAGACTTTTAATTTCATTTACAATCCTAAAGTTAAACCCCACATCTCTTGTCCTTCCACCTTTCCCTATAGAATCCAGTAGACTTTTGAACTAGCATTTCAATATTTCAATAATTTTGTCAATCAATTCTTTGTATGTAAAGTTTAAGTTAATTTCTAGAATTTCAATTCTCTATTGGGATTCCATCCTAATGTCTAGTTGTGCATCTTTTCCTTGCATTTCTTCTAAATCACTTCATTTTCTAACTTCATCCATCTATTAAGTTTCAATGGATTCCAAGATTTCCATCCCCATGTCTAATCCTAACCTCAAGTACCATAATGAAACCTTACATCTCATATTCTAACCTCCTATCCTACAACAAAGTTCCACATTTCTTGTAGATTGACCCTACACACTTGCTATATCCTCCCAAGATACCATTAGTAACTTGATTTGACCCATGCAATTGTCCAACTAGGTTTTTATAACCTAAAAAAATATTATTCCTTTGTAGGGTGTGGATCTACATGCAATTTCAGTGATGGATGATGGTGAAGTCAAATTCACCATGAATGTGATGGTTGAGTTACAAATGTCAATTATCTCCATGCAAGTTCTAGACTTCTCATTGAATATATTTCAATTGGATTCCACATATCTTGCACATCTCTTTTAATGACCTCTTCTTCTCCATCATATTCTTGCAAGAAATTGACTAAGCAAAATGATATAAATACCAACTCACTTTCCATCCAAAGTGTCGTTCATTTCTAAATTTTCATGTGATTGCTAGTGTCAAGGATTTTTTAATTTTTTGACTCCTACAAGTCTAATCACCTTCAAAAGAACATTTTATAAATTATAAGGAGGTTTTAAATTAAATTGATGCCTATAACTAAATGACTCCTTGATCATTTGTAGATCTCCAAGAGAACTTCTATGTGACAAATTATGCCAACATTCTAGCTTAGGGTTTCCTCTTGCCACATTTGTTGGTATGATTATAATAAGAATTGGATAAATGTTACACCATTTTATGTCATTTAAATATTTATAGTCGCCTCTTATTTAATCCATATGTAATTTTATAGTTTGAGGTGGAATTATTAGGTATGTTTAACTTTTTGATATCATATCTGTACTCTATGTATATGCATAGCTTATATTTTGTTGTGACTTTAAAGTGTTGTTTCTATTGGGAAAATGTGACTTTGTAACCCACTAGATTAGGCACCAATATTGTAACTTTATGATTGACCATACTCTCAAAATTAAAAAAATATTTCATTAGTAGTCTTGGAACATGCTAGTAGTTTGTATGCACATCATAATTTATTGATTCACCTAGGGGAGCATCTATTGTGAATTGTAAAATTTATCATCCTAAGGAATCATTTTTTGTATATTTTCATCTTGTCCTTGTATTTAAAGGTGTCTTTGTCAACTTAAAAAATAATTTTTATGTGAAATAGGTTATCCTTTGGTCTAGTGACAACCTTTGGGCCCAAGAATGCATCGACTACTACTATAGTAGTTTTAGTTTGTGTTTATCTTCATTTGATATCAATCCTATTAAGGATACCTCTAGGAAAATACTTATGGGTTTGGCTAAGCTTGGAGTGAAATAGAGAATACCCACTCCTAAAAATTGGTCTTAAATCACTCACATTTTGTTGATGAGCTAATCAAGCCCCCTTTAGAATGACATTTCCTATTAGGATGTATGGTAAAATACAAGGCACAAATGAAGAGAACATATCATATGATGTGAAGCTTCAAACAATAATGGTAGATATAAAAAGTGTCTTGCCCCTCATCTTTTCTATATTAATAGCCACTCCAATTGTCCATTACTATGTATGATGACTATGTTGAAAAATAAGAACCAAATGGAATTCTTGGAGGAAATTTGATATTATTGTTTTGAAGAAGGTGCTTCAACTCATCAATGTATTTTGTGTAATATTGATGGTCATTGTGTCCATATTTTTTTGAATGTGTACATTTATGTGTTTCTTCTTCCTATGTGGTCCCCCCTAAAAGAGAAAGAGAAATAAAGGGTACCTTGTGATGTTGGATCCTTTCCTTGCTCATTTCGCTTCAAGCCTCTATTTTTTTTTTCTCTCCCTTTATACTTGAAGCCTTTTGGTCTTTTGTTTTTTTGATTAGCAATAAGAGCCATGGTTTTGTCGACTTCAAAATACACATATACAATACATCTGCATGCTCCCTAATGAGTTAAGTAGAAAAATAATCAAGTGAAGACATATGAAATTCAATACCAAGAGCACCTTTTGTCAAATAAAATGTAGAAACAAAAATTGAATAATCAAAAGCAAGCTTCGCAAGCATGGAAAGAATCAACTAGGAGCCATATTTTTTAATATCACATTATTCCAGCTATAATCTTAGTGATGTGAACTTTGATTTAAACCTAGTAAAGAAGTCTTGGATGCTCCCAAAATCAATAAGATTCAAACCAATGAGATTGTTATCCAATTGAAAACTTTGAAAAGTATCACAATTTCGAAATAAATTGTCTAGTATAGTCCAAATATGATTTCGTGCTGTGTAAGACTCGATGAAAAAAATTAGAAGAAATAGACATGCATAATGTTTTATAGGCCTCATCATGCATAATGTACCACTTTATTTTTTATATAGCAATTATTGGTTCAAGTTCTATACCCATTGTAAATTAGTATAACCCCAATTGCTTTAATGTATCTTCATTTGTTTTTCTCATCCATAATAATTATATGGAATGAGGAATAATTTGGGTTTGATTCATAATATATACACAAGAATATAAAATCGATATAGAGAAACACAATGGGTGCCTTAGAATATAAGAAATCAACCCTTCATACAAGAAAAGAGTCCACTTTATTGTGTTTTTTAACAAACCAAAGTATAAGAATTAAATTCAAGTTCAATAATAGGTACTTTAAAGAAAAATCATGAAAAACTAGATAGATTGCTACAAAGTACATGGGACTAACTTTACAACACTATTAATTTCTAAAAATTCATTATCATATGTCCAAAATTTGGTTTGAGAAAAAAAACCCCATTTATGCTTTAAACAACAAGCTATTGGTACTATTTGGGAAGATCCTTTGCAATGTCACTGATAAAAGCGAGGTTGCAATGGAAGGAGAGTTCTTAATTGGTGATGCCAACACTAAATTTTGAAAAGTCAATGAGTCAACATTGGCAAAGTTTGTTGATTCCAACCCCTTAAGTCTTGGGTGTGACTATGGGCTTTATTCCCTACAACCATCTATCAAAACTTGTGGTGGAAACTATGTAGGGTTAATGTAAACACCTACATCAATTGTACCTACCTTTTAAAAATACTAAAAAAAATTAACCATATTGCACACATGAAATTGAAGGATATTCCTTACAAAGTTTTGGAGGTATGTTTATGTAGCAATTGCAAACAACTACATAAAAATCCAATTCCAAATAACCAAAAAAATATCAAATTTTATAATGCCAAAACCTATGGCTTTTATATTAATTTATAAATTTTTGGGCCTTTTGAACTCAATTAGAAGGTTTATTGTGCACCAAGATGAACCATTTGAGAGTTCTTTGACAAAAATAAAACTTAAACAACAAAAATGAATTGAAAACCTAGAGCTCTGATACCATGTAAGAGTTGTTGATCAACCCCATAACCTTCTACACAAGAGAAGCAATTAAGATACTATGAAGCCAAAGAATTCTTTAAATACATATATTATTTAGGTAGAATATACAATAAGAAAACCTTATTATAAAGACAGGAATGAAACCTTGGAACAAACTCAAATCATGACTAATATTTTAATCATTTGATATGTGACACAAATTAAACAACTTAAGTAAACTTAAGTATGCAAGTGTCAATAGGACCTAATACGAAACTAATTAAGTAATATATCATGTTGCCACTAATATTCAAAGCAATCAAGTGGATAAACAAAAGATACAATCTATTTAAGATTGGCCAACTCCCACTATATTGGCCCATTTGAAAGTCTTCTTGGGCTTAGCAATATTATCAGAGATTCATTAAGGCATTTTCAAAACTAGCAATACCCTTGATTAAAATGATTAAGAGAGAAGAATTCAAATAAAATAATGCAACTCAAATAGCTTTAGAGAGGCTGAAGGAAGTGATGTGCTCTTTCCTTGTACTTGAAATTAATACCACTTACCACATCTATTGACATGACACCATTTATGGCACTAAATGGACATGATGTCACTACTTACACTAGGGGAGAGGACCTAGTAGTTGTGCACCCTAACTTCACACTTCTCAAAATCCTACGTGGAATTCAAATCACTTTGAAGTTTTTACTACAGCTTACTTGGCAAGTCCCCTGCTTATAACTAAGGTTTCAGGGTTTCAGAGCCACATCATCAAATATGATGCCACATCAGCATGGTTTTTACTAAGGTGTCCAAATTAACCTCCCCAAAAAGTGAGACCAATATGTGTGCAAAAGGGGCCCAATACTTGTGCAATTGATGTGGCATCACATGATTGGTTGCTTTTTACAACAAATGGTATATTTCATTCAATTATTGGTACTCATCATAGCAATAACAACTTTAATGTCAAACCTATTGGTGCAATGTTGTATACAAATTGGACATTAAATCAACAAGTATGGGGGTATTAAATCAACAAATTATGTCACAGGAATTGGAACGCGCTCAACTATTGGGTCCTTTCCGCTCATTTAGCATTAATTGATAGCCATGTACAAGTAGATAGTGGCCTTGTGGAGTATATTAGAAATATTTTGAGGTCAACTACAAATCATTTGTATAAGTTATTGTATGTAACCAATTTGTCTGTCTACAATTTTTATATATATAATTCTATATGCCCTATTCAATAAAGACAACCTTGACCAATGATTCGGTAAGTTATGTATTTATTAACTTCCCTCTAAATTTTGGAAGTATATCTCTTTTGTAAGATTGAGTTTATCTTTTCAATAATAAAATTTATTGGTTCGATTTTAACCTAAAAGGAGGAAAGCCATTCAAACTTCTACTTAAATTGAAAGAATAGATAACATCAAAGAATTTTGCACTTTGAAATGAATCTCACAAAGTGATATTTGGAGCACGAGACAATTTATCAACCCAAGAAAAGACTATTTTGATTAATTAAGTTTAGGAATTTAAGAGAAAATTAAACATTTACAAGTAGTTATCACATTCACATAGAAGAATGATAACATATAAATTTATTATTGCACACAAATGACAATGGACTTCTAATTCTAAATATTTTAAATCTATAAATACACAAACTCACATACTGTTGGAATCAGAGATCACTGAGAGGGGGGGGGGGGGGGTGAATCAGTGATCTACATGTTTGCAAATTTTCAGACTTAACTTTAAACCACCGAAAGCATAAACATGAAACTGTAATCCAGGAACATAAAACAATCAACCACAAAATTGTAACACCATATTTTTACATGGAAACCCAAATGGGAAAAACCACGATGGGATTTGAACCCACATATTATTCCACTATGGCCAGTAGCAAAATAATATTATAATATAGGGAATGCACAAGCATTTAGGCACACTGCCTAGAGCTCACTCTCAAATACAATAAGGGCTACAACCCCGAAAGGCTCATTTCCTTACTGATTTAATTAAAATGATGAATTACAACAAATGAACTCCAAAACAACATCTACAATGCTTGGATGAGTTCCAGTCAAGTGCCAAATACACTGACTGAAACACCTCTGTTGTTCTTCTTTGTTCTACCTTGTTCACTGTCTCAATCAGCTATCAGATCAATAATGCACACATGAAACTGTGATGAATACTAAGAGGGGGGGGTGAATTAGTATATCGAAAAACACTATATTCAAACACTTAAACAATCTAGTGATAGACTGGTAAAACAGTTTGACAGACAAACCGGTTAACACACATGCAAACCAAAATGTAAATAACACATTCACCCACAGGAGCAATAACACCATAACACAAGATATTTGACGTGGGAACCCAAATGGGAAAAACCACGGTGAGATGAGACTCACAAGTAACTATCTGCAGATAAGGAACCAGACCGGTTAAGGTCATACAATGTTCTTTACCAGAACAACTCCTGTTAGGAATCTCAATCTCTGTTAGGAGATAAGTCCGATCAAAGACTACCTTGCTAGAGGATTTTAGATCCACAGAGGTGAACCACCTTGTTAGAGGATTTTACAAAGGCTACTCTGAGCCTACCTAGTTAAGGGCTTCAGACTTGTCAAAGATGTGAGTAATAAACAAGTGAATGATCTAGCAAATAGCACAAATTGCTTGGCTAGATCCATTATGGCTCATAGCTAATGCATCTCAACATTACTTTAGTCTTCAAAAACTCACACTCTTTTTACACCTCACAAAACTTGATCTTCACTGTTAAGATCGTTCTTACAAAAACTCATCAACCACCTTAAACCCTAGCAACAACCTAAAACCCTAGACATGAATCTGATTTCATGTCGGTCCAATAGGTTTACAATCCAAGTTCCTAGGTTAAATGAATCTAGACATACTTGGTAACATGACACAAAAAGCACTGCCAAAGTGTCGGCACCATCAAACAATTGGTGGATGGTAACTCATCACAAAATGTCGGTTGATAACTCATCATAGAATGCTAGTTGGTAACTCATTAGATTATTTCCGGTTTACACAAAATACCGGTTCCCGGTTTGACAAAAGTGAAAACTGGGAATTATGTGTTTTGCTGCTTTGATCCCTCATACCACTTGAGATCCACGAACCGCTTGGAGTCAACATACCGCTTCAGACCAGTAAACACATTCTACAAAACACCAATAGTCTAAAGACTATAATACAACATACTGGTTGCAACAAATTCCTGTTGAGCTTTAACTCATACATATAAGAGTGATCACAATGCAAGTGTGTGTCCATCAATGACAATCACAACGTAATCATAAAAAATGCCAACAATCTCCCCCTTTGACATTGATGGCAACACTTAGAATTTTTTTTTTGACATCTAAGTGTTTTACAACAAAATCATGCCATTAGCAAAATTGCCCCCACTAAGCATATACACTATCCCTTTAGCTAACAATACAATGTATAACTATTTGCATACAGAGATAGACATTAAGATATTCAGAGCATACATCAAAATTTTAAATACCAGAATACTTCTCCCCCTTTGCCAATAATGACAAAGTATAGCTAAACAACCCTGTTTTCATTTGGTATTAAAATAATAAGAGTTTATGACAATAAGGAATAAAACTTGTAAAAAACAAATTTAAAGTCCTGCAGAAATTGTTTCATAGATAAAGACCAAGACTCAAGTAGGGAGGTGGCTACTTCTTTCTCTGTTTGCATTTGGGAGACCTGCTCTTCCATGGCATCTATTGTGCTCATCTCTTGAGTCACCGTTAAGGCATCCAGATTGAGATAGTACTTCTGAAGTATTTGTAGACGTGGTAGTAGAACCAGATGTAGCTCCTACAAATCTCATGACCAAGTGCTGATCTCATGCTCTATTTTTGCAGACTGGATATGAAACCGGTGTACAGTTTTCCCATAAGCTATAAAGGAGTCATATGGCGGCTTGAAGGTGCTCATATATAACTGCAAGTCAGATTGAAGCTTTTACTTCTATGCAAGCACATCATCATAGAAGAGATGGGGTTGGTAGATCTTCCTGAGTAGTAGATTCCCCTCATCCAGAGCATCCCTTATATCTTTTTGTACTTTTTGTAGATCAGACCAGAGCTCATTTAGATTCTTCACCAACAAAATATTTAGAGCTTTTTGATGCTCTTTCTTGGCATTTGCCTCTACTCCCTCTTCGAGGCTTTGCACCTGACCATCCACTACTGTGCATAAGAGTTTTAATTAAGTTAGTGATGAATCAGTATTGGGAAGGTTTGTACCAGGTATCAAACCGGTAAGAGTGTCCACCATAGCTTAGATCACATCTTGTTCCTTTTTCCTCCATATCACTTCAAGGCGTTCTTGAGCAACCTTGATGCTCTATAGCAACTCCATTTCACTTGCAGACTGGAGGTCAATAGGACTGGTAAGGTCAACCGGTTTGGCTTGCCTATCGGTTGCCTTTGGAGTCTCCATTTGCATGCTCTTCGCTGCTTCTCCTTCCTTGTCCTCCTTTGCTTTCTTCTTCTCTGCTTCTCTTCTCTTCCTCTTCCTTATCCTCTTCTACCTTCTTCTTCTCTGCTTCCCTTCTCTTTTCCTCTTCCTTATCCTCTTCTGCCTTCTTCTTCTCTGCTTCCTTTCTCTTTTCCTCTTCCTTATCCTCTTCTGCCTTCTTCTTCTCTGCTTCCTTCCACTTTACCTCTTCCTTCTTCTCTGCTTCCTTCCTCTTCTCCTCTTCCTTCTTCTTCTCTGCTTCCTTTCGCTTCTCCTCTTCCTTATCCTCTTCTTCTTTGTTCTTCTTTGTATCTTCTTGTTTCTTTTTCTCTTCATCCTCTTCTCTTCTTTTCTTCTCATCCTCTTTTCTCTTTTCCTCCTCTTTCCGTTTTTCCTCATCTTCTTCCTTTTTCTTCTTCTCTGCCTGTTCCTTTGCTGCCTCCTGTTTGTCCTCTACTTGCTTTTCAACTTGTTCAGCCTACTTCTCCTGTCCTGTTGCTTCAGATGGTGTTTCCTGAGCAACATCCTCTCCCTCTAGAGCATCGTCATCTATAGTGTCAATAGGTTCAACAACCGGATTGCCTTCATCATCAAACACTTCATCCGGTTTTGATATTGTCGGTTCTTGCTCAGCCTTCTTCTCGGCTTGAAGCACTTTGTGCATGTGAACCGCAGTTGTCATATGCAGATGAGTGTCCTTTTCAACATCATTAATTCTTCCTCCTAATAACCAGAGTCTTTTTCTTCTAGTGAAGAAGAGTCCTTTATTTTGATTAATGACATCAAACAACTCTGAATTGGAAAGGTCAGGAAAGTATTGAGCAAGAACTTTCTCCCTGATTTCTTGTTCCTTCTCTATGGCAATGCGCCATTTATTGTCTAAGGATTTATACAAAGAATTTGGTGTCTCAAATCTAATTTCTGAGGGCGACCGGTCATTAGCACATAAATACTTTATAATTTCTTGCTCTACTTCTTCCTTTTCTTCATCATTAAAATCATCAAAATGATCTACCAAATCATTTAACAATTTTCTCCTAATATTTTTAATTGTTCTTTGACAATGTGTCAAAGGTTTGTAGGAAGAAATATCAATATTTACCGGTGCAGACGATGTCGGTTCATTCTTTGTCTTTTTCCTTGTCTGTCTTACCTTCTTGGGCTTTTCCTTAGACACAGTTTCTTCTGAGTCTAGTGAATTGGTTTTAGTCTTCCTCTTCCTCTCGAAGACTTTGGTAGGTGTCGCTTCCAGTTTCTTCTTAGCCGGTGACCACTTGGTCACTTTAGGACTGGCTGTAGTAACCGGTGTTGATGTTGAAGGCATTGATAACTCAATGATGAACAAATAGTACCAAACTGGTACTGAGAGGGGGGGTGTATCAGTATAGACAAAAACACACTCTTAAACTGGTTTGTCAGCAGACACTGTGCATTGACAGACAAACAGTAACATCGGTCTTTAAACAGAGTACAACAGGCAAAACCCAGAATAACTGAGACAAGCATAAACCGGTTGACACTTATCTTCTCATACAATCTAACACTTCATTTTCATTTCACCCTTATGCATGAACAGGTAATCTACCATCCAAGATATACATATAAGCGACTAGATCAACATGATTCACCACTTGAAAGAAAACAACATAGCATCACATGAAGAAGACATCACACATGACACACATATTTTTCACGTGGAAACCCAACTGGGAAAAACCACGGTGGGGATGAATACCCATAAGCTTGTTTTTGAACTTTTTAGAAGTCCGCTATGTTAGAAGCCTTATCTAGTTAAAGACTGATACAATAGGTTCTGTTAGGAACCGATCCTGTTAGGGATCACCTGGTTAAGGGATGGCTAGAATACCCGGTTAAGGGCTAAAACCTGTTAAAGGTTACCTTGTTAGAGGATTTCAAGAACTCAATGTTTTTGAGTCACCCTGTTAAACGATTTACAGCAAGTCGGTTAAGGCTACCCTGTTAAGGGATTTTCCAACTGTTGAGGTGGTTAGAGATCAACAGGTATTACAATGATCTGGTAACAACACTCAATGCCAATGCAGATCCACTTAAACTCCTCTTCACCTTCTGCACTTACACTCTACAGGTATCACTTCTCTCCTCTAGTCTGGCAAGAATCACGTATCCTCTTCTCTTGGATACACACACAACTTTTTCCAACAACCTCAGAAAGAAACACAACATCGACCTTATAGGAAAACAAATAGGTTAGTAGCATAAACCCTAAACCCTAAACCTGTTAGGTTAAGGAATTCAAATGGTTCAATCCTAACCATTGAGCATACTGCATTAAATGCAACAGTCTTGATCCAATCTCAAGATGTTCTCCATCATTCGTTTTCCACTGATTTCTTGGCGGCTGATAACCCATCACACGTTATCACCGTTTACAGACTTTGCACATTCTCGAGGTAGATAGGAACAATCTCCTTCATGCAAGATCCTTCATGCGCACAAGGCTTACGTGGCAACATAATCTATTCTTCATTACCATGCTAACTCATCACACAAAGTCACCGGTTGAGCCACACAGGCTTGAAGCACTTCAACCAGAAACCTTGAAGTTGAGACTACCAACTGGTAGTCATACAACACTTCCATGTGCATGTTCACCTTGAACAAACACACTGCTTCACTTTGGCACAAATGCTGGTTCACAGTGTTATACCAGTTCTCTTCTCTTCATCATATTGACATCAATGACAACACATAATGTCATTATATCCTCATACCGGTTCACATAATGCCAACAATCTTCCCCTTTGGCATTGATGGTAATATACAAAGATATCTCTCCGCTTCACATCTTCTCCCCAAATTTCTACAGATATATTCTCCGCTTCACATATTCTCCCCCTTTGACAACAATGTCAAAGTGGAGGCACAAGCTACCCTATTCCATTATGTTGCTCCCCCTGAGGAGTAGCATCCTTCAACACATCAATCCAAAAAAAAATTGACTATGCAATACCTGACTGATGTGGAGCATATGCTTTTAGTTTACCTCCTAAAGGGGAAACACCCCTAATTCACCTCTTAAGTACATAAATGTAGCCTTTGGGAGAGGCTTGGTGAATATGTCTGCTAACTGCTCCTTACTGGAAACATGTTCCAGTGCAATCTCTTTGTTCTGAACCTTTTCCCTCAAGAAATGATACTTAAGCTCAAAGTGCTTGGTTCTAGAATGTAAAACCGGATTCTTGGAGATATTAATTGCACTAGTATTGTCACAAAATATGCTTACCAGTTGAGATACAGAAACTTTGAAGCCATTTTATACATGCTTCATCCAAATTGTCTATGTGCAGTTCATGAAAGCTACAACATACTCTGCTTCCGCTGTAGACTGAGAGATACAACTCTGCTTCTTACTCATCCATGAAACCAGTCTTCCACTGAGAAAGAATGCACCACCAATTGTGCTTTTCCGATCATCTACATTACCTGCCCAATCAGCATCTGTGTATACTTTTAAGTTGAAATCCTTGCTATATGGATACCACAATCCATAATCAACAGTTCCCTTCAAATACCTAAGAATCCGCTTGACTGCAACCAAGTGGGATTCTCTTGGGCTTTTCTGGAACCTTGCAGTAATGCCAACTGCATGTGCAATATCTGGTTTGCTATGCACTACATAATGCAACTTACCAATCATTGATCGGTATTCCTTCTCATCAACCAATGTTGAGTCATCCTCTTTGGATAGTTTACAACCAATCACCATCGGTGTACCAACCGGTTTGCTATCTTCCATGCCAAAGGTCTTCAACACCTCTTTGACATACTTGGACTGAGTGATAAAGATTCCATCTTTCATCTACTGGATTTGCAATCTAATGAAGAACTTAATCTCCCGTATGAGTGACATCTCAAACTCTTTCTTCATCTCATCTACAAACTCATGACTCATCTTATCATCTCCATCAAAGATAATGTCATCAACAAATACCTCACAGATCAGGATCTGATCTCCTTCAGACTTCAAGTAGATATTGCTATCTTCACTTGTTCTCTCAAATCCAATCTTCACAAGATGGGAATGCAAACGTTCATACCAAGCTCTAGGTGCCTGCTTTAGACCATATAAGGCTTTATGTAGCCTACATACCATGTCACTATCTTCAGATAGGGCAAACCCTTCTGGTTGCTCTATATACACCTCCTCTTCAAGCACACGATTTAGGAATGCAGATTTTACATCCATTTGATATACTTTGAAACCTTTAAAAGCTGCATATGCAAGAAGCATATGAACTCCTTCCAATCTGGCTACAGGAGCAAAGGTTTCTCCATAGTCTTCTCCTTCTTCTTGAGCATATCCTTTGCACACCAATCTGGCTTTATTCCTAATCATTGTGCCATCCTCATTCAGCTTATTTCTGAAAACCCATTTGGTACCAATGACATTTTTATGCTCCGGTCTGGGTACCAAAGACCATGTACCATTTTTCTCTATCTAGTCAAGTTCCTCTTCCATTTCCTTGATCCAGTCTTCATCTTTATGTGCCTCTTTGAATGTTTTAGGCTCAAATTCATAGATCATACATGAGTTTTCTCTGACCTTTCTTCTTGTAGGGATTCCTGCATCCTTATCTCCTATGATATGCTTAGGATCATGATTCAACTTAACATACCGAGGAATGGTCTTGATAGATTCCTCTTGCTTTTCTTGTTCATCCTCATCTCCATCAGTATCAGCATCTACATCTACCGGTGTAGGAACATTGTAACTGGTACTTGGTTGACTGACAACCGGTTCCCAGAAGGTTACAATCGGTTCATTTACCGCTTGCTTATTGCCGGTTTCCTTAGTTTTCTCAGAGGTTTCATCAACTCTTACATTGATGCTTTCCATGATTCTCTGAGTCCTATTATTGAAATACTTGAGAGCTTTGCTCTTGGTGGAATACCCTAGGAATATTCCCTCATCACATTTCACATCAAATTTGGTCTGGTGTTCACTCCTCTTGATGTAACATTTGCTACCAAACACTTTAAAATAGCTAACCATAAGTGTCTTACCGGTCCAATACTCAAGGAGTTTTATCCTTACCTTTCTTGATGAGTACCCGGTTCATTGTGTAGACTATAGTGCTCATCGCTTATCTCCAAAAGGTGTGGGCTACCTTTCCTTGAATCAACATAGTTCTAGCTGCTTCAACCACAGTCTGGTTATTCCTCTCTGCTAGGCCATTCTACTATGGAGTTTGGGGGGTAGACAGTTGCCTCTTGATGCCATGTTCTTCACAGTACTTGTTAAATTCACTGGAAGTGAATTCCCCTCCTTGATCAGTTCTCAGGAACTTGATCCTTTTACCGCTTTCCTTCTCCACTAATGCTCTAAAAGATTTGAACTTTACAAAAGCTTCAGACTTATCTTTCAAGAATGTGAGACCCACATCATGCTTGAGTAGTCATCAGTGAGAATCATGAAGTACCTATCACCCTGCACACTCCTAGTTTTCATAGGACCACACAAATCAGTATGCACAAGATCAAGCAAATTGTCAGCAGTGAAAGATTTACCTTTAAAGGTTGAGGAAGACATTTTCCCCAATTGACACTCTCTGCACAAGGTATTATCCAGTTTTCTTAGCACCGACAACCCTCTAATTGCTTTGATCTTACGAGCCTTCACAATGTTATCAAAGTTTACATGGCAGAGTCTCCTATGCCATATCCAGCTATCATCAGATTTAGCCATAAGACATGTACTTATATTTGCATTCAGCTGAAATAGGTTACCTTTGGTCTGCATGCCGGTGGCCACCAATTCACCATTCTTTCCTTTGATTCTGCACACTCCATTCTTGAATTCCAGAGTGAGACCACTGTCATTGAGCTGGGCAACACTTAGACGGTTGTGTCTGAGACCATCAACCCAATACACATTGTCAGCACTTCTTTTTCCATTTAGAGAGATGGACCCTCTTCCTTTGACCATACATGGTGCATCATTACCAAAGAAAACCACACCACCATCATATTCTTCCAAGGATATAAGCTTGCTTCGATCACCAGTCATATGGTGAGAACAACCACTCTCAATGATCCACTCATTGGAATTATCAAACTGGGAGACAACAGCCTTCTTCTCTGACACATCTTCCTTGACAGCAACAAACACAATATCTTCATTTTCTTCATCTTCTGATTCCTCATTTGTGACACCTTCATCAAATACCACAAAACAGTTTCTCCAATTTCCTCCTTTGAATTTCTTGAACCTTTCCAGTTTGTTCTTGTTGTCATCATTAGGACAGTTTACAACAATATGTCCTATCCGATTGCAAGAAAAACATTTCAAAGGGAGCTTACCTCTGTATTTTCTGGTTCCTTTAGGGAGTTTCCTGGCAAGAAGAGCTTCAAATGCCATCAGAATATCCTTATCATCCATTTCTCTGCTCTGTCTTGGTTCACCACTAGTGCTAGCTTCTTTTGCTTTTCTGGATGGTACAACAGAAGCTTTAAAAGCTGATTCAGTCTTTTGAACACTACCATCAAAACTATTTAGCTCATAGGCTGTCAACTTTGCAATGATGGAGTCTAGGGATACCTTAGTCTTGTCTATTGATCTCAGCTCCTGAATAGCAGCAACCCTTATTGCATAGACCGGTAATAAGGATCTCAGGACTTTTCTTACCACAGTGGAATCTTCCATTTTACCACCTGCACTCTTGATATCTCCAACAACGACTTTGATTCTTATTCCATACTATTGAATGGTCTCACCTTCAACCATCCACATGTCTTCAAACTTCCCTCTGAGGCTTTCTTCTTTAGCTTGTTTTACATGCTCATCACCGCCATAGATATTTTCAAGAGTATCCCATACCTCTTTGTGATTTACCTTATCTTGGACATCAATAAACTCAATGTCAGATAAACTACTAATTAGGGCTTCCATGAGTTGCCCATTCTCCTGCATCTCTCTCTTTTGGTCATCGGTGAGAGTACCGGTAGGGGCAACATAGGCATTCTCAATATAGCTCTAGTGTTGAGCACCCATTCTTCTGATGTATATCTTCATTTTGTCTTTCCATATACATAAATTTTCTCTGTTAAACTTTGGACCTTCCCTCTTCATAATTAGACTGGGATCTTTACCTCAAGTAGTTAAGCTTATAACACAGAGGACCTGGAGGATGCTTTGATACCAATTGATAACTCAGTGATGAACGAATAGTACCAAATCAGTACTGAGAGGGGGGGGGGTGTGAATCAGTACAAACAAAAATACACTCTTAAACCGGTTTGTCAGCAAACACTATGCATTGACAGATAAATAGTAACACCGGTCCTTAAACAGAGTACAATAGGCAAAACCTAGAATAACTGAGACAAGCATAAACTGGTTGACACTTATCTTCTCATACAATCTAACATTTCATTTCTATTTCACCCTTATGCATGAACAGGTAATCTACCATCAAAGATATACATATAAGCGACTAGATCAACATGATTCACCGCTTGACAGAAAACAACATAGCATCACATGAAGAAGACATCACACATGACACACATATTTTCACGTGGAAACCCAATTGGGAAAAACCATAGTGGGGATGAATACCCACAAGCTTGTTTTTGAACTCTTTAGAAGTCCGCTCTGTTAGAAGCCTTGTCCGGTTAAAGACTGATACAATAGGTTCTGTTAGGAACCGATCTTGTTAGGGATCACCCGATTAAGGGATGGCTAGAATACCTGGTTAAGGGTTAAACCCTATTAAAGGTTACCTTGTTAGAGGATTTCAAGAACTCAATGGTTTTGAGTCACCCTGTTAAAGGATTTACAGCAAGCCGGTTAAGGCTACCTTGTTAAGGGATTTTCCAACTATTGAGGTGGTTAGAGATCAACAGGTATTACAATGATCTAGTAACAACACTCAATGCCAATGCAGACCCACTTAAGCTCCTCTTCACCTTCTGCACTTCCACTCTGTAGGTATCACTTCTCTCCTCTGGTCTGGCAAGAATCACGTATCCTCTTCTCTCGGATACATACACACAAATTTTGCCAACAGTCGCAGAAAGAAACATAACATCGACCTTATAGGAAAACAGATAGGTTGGTAGCATAAACCCTAAACCCTAAACCTGTTAGGTTAAGGAATTCAAACGGTTCAATCTCGACCATTGAGCATACTGCATTAAATGCAACAGTCTTAATCCAATCTTAAGATGTTCTCCATCATTCGTTTTCCACCAATTTCTTGGCGGTTGATAACCCATCACATGTTATCATCATTTACAGACTTTGCACATTCCTGAGGTAGATAGGAACAATCTCCTTCATGCAAGATCCTTCACGCGCACAAGGCTTACGTGGCAACACAATCTATTCTTTGTTACCATGCTAACTCATCACACAAAGTCACCAGTTGAGCCACATAGGCTTGAAGCACTTCAACCGGAAACCTGGAAGTTGAGACTAGCAACCGGTAGTCATACAACCAGTCAGTCATGTTTTGGCGTAAGTTGGTGGTTAGTGCCTTGAGTCAGTTTTGCCCTTGACGAGTTGCTTGAGGTGATGTGAGTGCATGTTTATTATTTAATTAATAATTTGATTAATGTAATCTATTAATGTTTGAGTTAATTTATCATCTAGTATGGTATTTAATTATGTGGATTGATTATATAGGTTTAATTAATTGAGTTTGATTTATTGATTATTTGATAATTAATTTATTTGATTTAATGATTAATTGGTTTGTATTTATTATTTATTATTTAAATCGATAAATTGATTATTATTTATACTTGTAGTGTCGTAAAATTGCAACCCTAGCAATTTTTGATTGCATTAGGGTCCTCACGCACGTGAATTTGAATCCTCTAGCCTGATCAGAGACTAGAGATTGCTTAGCTTGTGAAAAACAACTTCTTCCTTGGCCTCCGCATCACCCCAACCGCAATCTGCCCTGGAGAAGGGGGTAGGACATGGGCATGGCACCACTGTGCCCCCTTGGATAGGGGCATGGTGCCCTTGTCCTCCCAGGATAGGGCACGACGCCCCTGTGCTTGCCCTATTTTGGGGTAGGACCCTTCCTAGAGCATGCATTGTGGGTTATGCCTCAGACGGGAAAATCCCCTAATGTCAGCCCGTGACAAAATTAAAAACCACTAACATGTATTCAAGGGGCACCTGTCCTCTCATTTTCATAAGTTGGATAGGTCGAAGTTGGAGAGATTCAAGTTGCATAAGTGATCAAGCATTCAAACATTCAAGCATTATTTTCTAGCATTTAGCATTCTCAAGTCTCCCTTCAAGGCTAGGTGTTGCATTCAAGTCAAGGATTCAACCATTGAAGAGGAGATTGATTCCAACATAAATTCCACACAAGCATTTCTATCAACATTGCTACTACAAGCTCTCTTGAGGTGATTTACAATTCAGTCTTTTATTTACATCTACTTGCAAGTACTTTCTTTCATTACTTGGTTAATTGCAAAACTGGGGTTTGACCTAAAGGAAAACCCCCGATCCCAACCCCTTTTCCTCTCTTTCTTCTATGTGTAGGTTGTAGGCGCACACTACTTTCAAATTCAGGCTCCATTTGCAGAGGCAAAAAAATCCTTTTCGTTTCGGGGATTTTTCAGAGGACCGTGTACATTCCCACCATGGTCCAGGCAACTTTTCCTCAAATTCACAGGGCAACTTCGTCTCAACGTATTACTGCCAGATCCAGGTGCACAACTTCATCCCATATTTCGATCTTAAGATATAGTCAGTTCTTTATCACTTTTGCACTACATAATTCAATCAATTCCTTTTCATTTCAAATAAGGAAGAGGGGATCAACTTAGCATTCCCAAATCATTTAGAATTCAATCTACCATCTTCATGTGGAGAGATTGAATCTAGTGAATTATCCTCCCCCCTTCCTAATGTAATGGTGAAAAGTGTTTTGATGGTAATCGATAGCGGAATTCTCATCTCCCTTTGAGGGAAAGGCTACTTTCCTTCTTGGTTTATCATTCACCATTTTCCCACCATTACATTTTGGTGAAGTCGACATCTTGCATGCTTTCCTTTGAACAAAATTGCATATTTTTCATTTACAAGTTTCAACTGCAAACTTAGTGGTTAAATCATTAAAAACCCTTGTTTTAAAAATTTAAAATTGAACTTGTGATTTGTAAAAATTGCTTGTGGTTATCTTAGATCTGAAAATTGTTTTGTTTGTCAAATTCAATTTCCCCATTGTCTTGTTCAATTTGCAAATAAAATTTACAGAATTAAGAGGTTACTTGTTAAAACTCTAATTTTCAAAAATCATATTGAATTTATGCAAAAATTGGATTTCAATTTAATTTTCAGATTTCTGATTGTTCTCAGCTTTGTATTCAATCCTATAATTCAAAATTTTAATTTCCCCCCCTTTTCCCAAAATTCAAATTTCAAAATTAAGTGGTTAGGTTATTAGACCCTAATTTTCAAAATTAATTGGATTTTGTGTGAATTTCAAATCAATTTCATTCAATTCATATTTCTAAACATTTTCCAAGGTGTCCCTATCCAGGAGGTTTGACCCTTTTCAAAATTACAACTCAATTCCTCTTTTTGTTCAAAAACCTAATATTCCTATTTTCACATTTGCACCTTCATTTCGTCCATCTAGAGATTGTAAAATTTGCCATTGGGGTTAGCTTTAAAATCATCATAATATCCATCCTTTAAAATTTTGAAAAAAGTTGGTCGGACCATGTGCGTTCCCACCACGGTCCTCGAATTTTTTCCCAAAATTTTGGGAGACTATTATGACTGTATTTAATAGCCTAAATCCAGAAGATTGATTGATTTTATCGATTTTTTATCCCTCTAGAATCGAAAATACCTTCAAAATTCAACATTTCAACTTTCAAGAATTTTTTTAAAATTAAGAAGTTAATTATAGTCTGCCCTGATTTTAAAAATTCCAATTTTATAATTAAGTGGTATTCCCTTGGCCCTAATTTTAAATTTCCATTTTCCTTTCATTTTTGGAAATTGTGTCATTCCCTTTTTCCAACAAAGTTCAAATTGTGTACTCATTATTTACTCGAATTTTGCATTACTCATTATTTACTGAGGAGATGGAGCCTAGTTTGGGTGACTTCTTTAATGAGGATTATTCTCATCCTAATCATGTGGCTATTCACCCCATTGATGGATCCCATGATGAAGAAGAAGCTTTAACTAGGGTTTCTTTAGATCAACTTTCCACATTGAACAATAAATTTGATAGCTTTCAATAATGGATGTCCCAAGAGTACCCTAATAGTGAAGCTCTTTCATTAATTGAAGGTCTTAAATGCATGCTTCAAAGTGATGAGAATGGAATTGATATATTGTGTGGCATTGCATATATTGTTGATTCTAATGTTATGCCTATCAAGAGTTATGCCGAAACCCTAGGTTATTCACAACCTTTAACACAAGTCAATTCCTCTATTCCTTTGACTAATCCTATGACTAGTATTCCTACTTTCACATCTAACATCATGGCTACTTCAACTCAAATTGTCATCCCTACAACCATAGGTCATGGGGGAAATCCCTCTTCTTCATTTAATCCTCCATCTTTACCTATGTCTTCCATGAGTGTTCCTAATATTCCTCAACCAATCAGTGTGACACAAGGAGGCAATTCGTTCAACAACTTTATTTCTCCTTTAAGTGTCCCTTTTCCTACCCAATCATCACCAAATCTTACTTATCATAATGTCCCACCACCTTATTCTCAGTCCATGCCTTCTTTCAACAACATCACAACACCTTCTCAATCACCTATGTCTAACATCAATTCTTCTACCGAAATGATAATCAACAATCTTGCTCAAACCATGTCTTCCTTACAACAAGAAATTGCTTCTATGAGTCAATCTAAGTTTAGTGTGCCCACCTTTGATGTTGCGATCCCACTTTCTCTTGATATTGTTAAACTCATGCCACCTAAACATGTAGAGATCCCTCAATTGGAACTTTATAATGGAAAAGGTGATCCTCTTACGCATGTGAAATCATTTCAAACCTTGTGTACTGAATTTTCTTATGATCAATGATTGCTTGCAAAATTGTTTACAATAACACTAAGAGATAAGGCCTTACAATTGTATTACTATTTGCCTTCTTATTCTATCACTTCTTTTCAACAACTAGCAAATGCTTTCATCCAACAATTTCAAAACAACATTGGTCCTAAAATCACTTTTGACTGATTTAATGCATTGTAAAGAAGGTGTTAAAGAAAAAGTGACTGATTTCACTAGTAGATATAAGCATTTGTGTGCTCAAATTTATATTCATGTACCTGATAATGATATTCAAAGAATTTTTATTTCTAATTTACAAAAAGATATCAGGGAAAAACTTCTTTTGTCTGAGTTTACTTACTTTCTGCAATTGTGCACAACACTCCACAATTATCAACTAGATGTGAGTCAAATGAAGCAATCTACTCCCATGGCTTTGAGTGATAAGGGGGAGAGTGTTCAACAACCATTTGCAAAGTTCAAACCAACAAAAAGATTCATCAAGTTCAATGATCCAATCAACAACAACCATGTAAATGCTACAACAGGTGTGCCTCCTATTTCTAAATTTTTCCAAAGAGAAATATAGTTTACTCCTTTGAATGAATCTTTACATAGTATTATGTCTTAGTTGTTGCACAAAAATATTATCAAACTTCCTCTTATAAAAAAAATTGATCCTTCCAAACTTGCATCTCCTTATTTTGACAACAATTCCTTTTTCCAATTTCATCGTCAACCTGGTCATGATACTGAGAAATGTTTTACATTAAAAAATAAGGTTCAAGACTTGATTGATAATAATACTATATCTATGGCAGGTGTGAATGATAAAAGGAATAAATTAGTTTCTCCTCCTCATCAAAATCTTAATATTTTCACTGATCCCTTGCCATCTCATACCTCTAATGTTATTGAGATTGTGCCTTATTCTCTCACTTTTCAGGACTTCACCTCTATGGCTCCAAACTTGGTTAATATGGTAGAAATACAATATATTCCTAAGGATCCTTGTATTGCATTTGACCCTAGTGAGACCATCAGAGCACCCGATGGCCCTTTATACATAGTTGCAAAGGTTAAGGATATCCCTTGCTGTGGTGCCCTTATTGGTCCCACTTGCATGGTTAATGCTATAACTGAAGAGTATATTTTCACTTTATGATTTCATAAACCACATATGATTCTTCTAATGTGATTGTGAAGTTATTTTATGGATTCTCTTATCCTATCATTGGTTCTATCACCCTTCCTATTGAGGGTCATGCTAAATCCATGGATGTTGACTTTGTTATTATACCTTCTTCTGAGAAATTCCGTGTGAAGTTGGGCTATCCTTGGCTATATTCCATGAAGGCTATTTCTTCTCCAATCTACAAGTGTCTTAAATTTCCTCACAATGGAGAAATCATAATCGTGAACCATAGCTTATTTCGTCCATCCGAAAGAAGCCCTATTGTTCGTATTGATCTCTTTTGGCCTAAATAATTTCAATCTCTTCCATTGAGGAGCGATGCTCTTTTTCAATCTTATAAAAATAGAAGAATGATATGATCTTATCCTTAAGTCAACCTAGATCACCAACACTTGACATTCCTATTATTCTTCAAGATGAGGTTCTTCCCCTCTCGAATAGAACTAGTCTACCTCCTAAGGAAAGTTTTCCATCTACTCCTATGGATGTGACTTTACCTTCTCTTAAGGAGAACAAAAATATTTTTCCTAAGGTATACCTATATCTCCTCCTCATGATGGACCTGGTCTCCTTCCTACACCTAATATTCCTCCTTTCTATGGCGCAATTCCACCTCCTTCCTCTTATCGAGAGAAGAGGCCTGCTTCTCCTATAGTTCAACCAAAAAAACTCAACCTAAACCTTCAACTATCAAGGAGAGAAACATTCCTACTTTTTCAAATGTTCCTCCTCCTCAACCTTCCACTAAGACTCAATGAAATCATTGTGCGAGAGAAAACCGATGAAGACACATTATCCAAGCTCATGAAGCTATCCCTCAAAATACTCAGTCTCCTCAGACTCCAACAACTGACATGGTTCCCTTTTCTCCTAAGCAAGATGTTAAACCAACTTCTCTGAATCATAAGTTGCATAAAACATGTGATGGTTTTACTTCTATTCGTTTTCTTTCTCCTCTTTCTATAAAATTTGATGAAGAAATGAGTGAAAATGATATTCATAATAGCAATACAACTCCTAATGCTTCTGACAGTGAGTATGAGTATGTTGATGTGGACAAGCATTTATCAGATAAGTTTTCACAAACCCTAATCCTAGCTCCTATAATTGAACAAAGTGACTTACAACATGAGCATAGTCCTTCTTTGGATCTTATGATAGCTCCATTTGATGTGCTCGATGTTGCTCCTCTGGCATGTTGGTCGCCTTCTCGAAATAGTGATCAACAAGATCGAGAGGCAGATGTCGTGCTAGATTAGCGATATTAGAACTATAGATCTCTCTCTCTCTACTCTCTTTCTCTTTTTGTGACCATTCTTCTATGTGTATCCCTGTTCTTCTATTGTTCACTTAATATCTACTTGGGGACGATGCAAAGCATTGAGATCTTTTCTTGGTGTCTTTCATGTTGACTCAAAAGACATCCTCTCTTCCCTTTCTTCTAAGGTAGTGTCCTTCTTTGTGGAATGAAGATTATTATGTGCATATACATACATGATATACATGAGTTATCATACAACATACTAACCCCAAGGAAAGTGACACTACCTCGTAATTTTTGTTCATTATCCTTGGGTTTATTCCTCAATTGGGGGTTAAATCCTTGCGATAGCGTGCTCCCTTTCTTCTCTCTCTCTTGGGTGTATCCCACCTTAAAGAAATCACTCTCAATAAGGCACATGAGATCGCTTTAACGTGGGGGCATACACTCCGCTCATACTCTCCTTCTTGTGATACTTAGAATTACTTAGTGAACTTTATTTTGCTTGGTGCATCTTGCCTCCTTAACGTGATAAAAGTCTTTCAATCTTGTTTCCTTGTACTTTATCGACAGTATTGGTGTACGATTATACTCTCGCTAAAGTGGGGGATAAATGTAGTGTCGTAAAATTATGACCCTAGCAATTTTTGACTGCATTAGGGTCCTCACACATGCAAATTCAAATCCTCTAGCTTGATCAGAGACCAGAGATTGCTCAGCTTGCGGAAACAATTTCTTCCTTGGCCTCTACATCACCCTGACCACACTCTACCCTAGAGAAGGAGGTAGGATAGGGGTGTGGCACCATTGTCCCCCCTTTTACAGGGTGTGGATCCCTTGTCCTCCCAGGATAGGGGTGTTGCACCCTTGTCCCTACCCTATTTTGGGGCAGGACCCTTCCCAGAGCATACATTGTGGGTTGTGCCTTGAGTGGGAAACTCCCCTGATGTTGACCCATGACTAAATTCAAATCCACTACCATGTATTTAAGGGGCATCCATCCTCTCATTTGCATAGGTTGGATAGGTCCAAGTTGGAGAGATTCAAGTTGCATAAGTGATCAAGCATTTAAGAATTCAAGCATTCTTTTCTAGCATTGAACATTCTCAAGTCTCCATTCAAGGTTAGGTGTTGCATTCAAGTCAAGGATTCAACCATTGAAGAGAAGATTGATTCCAACATACAATTATACACAAGCATTTCTATCAACATTGCTACTACAACCTCCCTTGAGGTGATTTACAATTTAGTCTTTCATTTACATCTACTTGCAAGTACTTTCTTTCATTACTTGGTTAATTCCAAAACTAGGGTTTGACCTAAAGGAAAACCCCTAATACCAACCGCTTTTCCTCTCTCATATGTGTGTAGGTTGTAGGTGTGCAGCTGTACTTTCAGATTAGGGCTCCATTTGCAGAGGTGTAAAAACCCTTTTCATTTCATGGATTTTTCGGAGGACTGTGTACATTCCTGGCACAATCCAGGCAACTTTTCCTCAAATTCACAGGGTGACTTCATCTTGACATATTACTGCCATATCCAAGTGCACCAATTCATCCCATATTCTGATCATAAGATATAATCATTTCTTTGTCACTTTTGCATTACATAATTCAATCAATTCCTTTCCATTTCAAACAAGGAAGAGGGGATCAACTTAGCATGCCCAATTCATTCAAAATTCAATCTACCATCTTCGTGTGGAGAGATTGAATCTAGTGAATTATCCTCCCCCATTCCTAATGTAATGTTGAAAAGTTTTTGGATGGTAATCAATAGCAAAATTCTCATCTCTTTCAGGGAAAGGCTAGTTTCCTTCTTGGTTTATCATTCACCATTTTCCCACCATTACAATAGTTTATGTTCTATTATTGATTTGATTTTATATTTTATATTTTATTATGAATTCCTACCTATATGGCTTTTACCCATTTAATTTATTTATTTAATTATTAATGTATATTTATTAATTGTTTATTTGTATTTATACAACTTTTATCCTATTGCTATCGATAATCGAATAAATATATATATTTACCTACCCTTTATTTCTATTGGTTGATTTTGTGTGGGGTAAGTAAGTAATACTATTTAATATTATTTACCCTATAACTATGCATGGTAGGTAAATAATATACTTTATTGGATTATTTTGATTGGTTGGAATCTTTCTATAGTTTTGGATTCAATTTTCTATTTATTTGTTTTTTTGTGCATTTGGAGGATTTTCTTTGGCTGGAGCTTGGATTGTGGTGGCTTGGAGCTTGTTGAATTTGGATTTGGATTTTGGCTCTTCATCAGATTTCATTACCTTAGCTTCATTTCCAGGTTGGTAGATTTATCTTCTTTGCAATTTCATTTGGAAAAGATTGTCCTCTCTGTGCCTAAGTTTGTTGTGTGCAGGAATGGGAAATAATATTGTGGCTAGATAAAAGATATAGTTCTATTATATAGTCTGGGGTTTAATTTCATATAAAACATTTATTAGTTGGTTGTTGCTGTGAACACCATTGAGAGCTTCCTGTGCAATGTCTATAAATGTATTGGCTTGTTGTGACCTTGATTTGGTCAAGGAGATGTTGAGTTTATTTGTTATTCTTCCCTTTGAGCTTGGTTCCTGTGAACTTGTAATCTTTTCTATTTGTTGAAGTTTGTTTCCCTATGTTTTGCTGGGAATCTCTGTCTATGTATTTGGAAATGACCCTTTTATGAAGAGTCTATTCTCGTTATTGTTTAGTAATTTGCTTCTGATTGTTGTTGCGTCTCTAATCGCTGTGTTTCTAGCATCATTAGAAGTCTTTGTGATTTTCTAGTCTTGTTGCAAGTTCTTTCCGAGTACCATCGTACTACCATAATACTAGTACCCTACATGTATGTCATCGTACTACAATCGTACTAGTACCATAGATGTATGCTATCATACTACCATCATACTAGTACCATACGTGTATGACACCATAGTAGTACAATACCTATATGTCATCATACTAGTATCGTACTTGTCTTCCATCGTACCACTTGGTACGTCTGACATGTTCGTTGTCAGGCATGTTTTGGTCTTTGAGTTATTTTGGGTTGATTTTTCCCAATTGCTTTTGTGCCAGAGGTTGTTCTTTGAGGGTTTGAGTTGTCTAGAGTTTCTGTTGTGATCAATATGGATTTATTGAGCATTTGATAGTATTTTTATGTACTTGCAAGGGGTGATTGCCTTGCCTTTGTTATTCGATTACTGCATGTAGCTCCGACAAGATGGTACATACCTTGTTGTGGAGGGTTATTTTTGTTAGCTCTAGTGAGATGGGAAATTATTCACTGTGGAGGATTGTATTGAACTATGGTTTATCTCTAGCTTGTATTAATTATGGATGAGGCTCTTGTTTTTTGTTGCATTTGGCTTTATGCATTCGTGGCTTGGTATATATTTGCACGATCTTATGGTTTTTAATGTGGCTATATGTACAAGCTTGTGGATATGAGCCTCATTGAGTTGTTATTGATTATGTTCATCCTGAGGTCTTCATCCATGGTTAGGGGGAGTGGGCTCTTGCATGTGTAGGACTAGGGTCAAGCAATAGACCTCTAGGAGGGGGTCTAGACCTGATGGAACCACATGAAGAGTTTTCCTTTGTAATTGAAAGTGATAATCTTAATAATTTTATTAGTGGGTTTGGGTAATTATGAATTCACACATTCAAGATAATGAATTTGAGTGGTGTTCCCTAATGGCGGGTCCCAAGGAGATGATTTTGGGACAGTCCTGTTGATGGGTGTCTTGACACACTCACCAACAATCAGGTAGAATATGAAATGTATACCACCTCTCCTGAAAAGCAATAAATATTGAAAGACTAATTACTCCAATTTCTCTATAGTTGGATCACGACGGTGTTGGGTCACTCAGTGGATGATGTGATTGTACCTGTCAAGGGACCTGCTCGTTGTAACTACATACAAACAAAGTTCCCTTTTTTTGTATTTTTAATTTTAACTTCAATCCAAAAAAATGTAAAAAAGATAGATCAAGGTAACAAGAGGTGATATAGAAATCAATACATAACAACTTAATGAACTATGAAGTTAGTGCACCACAACAAGGTATTATCAATAACACTTGATCAACATTCAACGTAACACTCCAACAAATATGAAAAGTCAGACAACTTACATATAAATGGAAATGAGTATCACAATATCATATAATCACTCTACTATTTTATCCTTATATACCATTAACATGTGTAATATGATTCATAAAACAATAAGCTTGAAAGGACAAGTTGCCGATTCAAATAAAAGAAGATACCAGACTACAAAGAACAGTAACCAAGAGAACATGTATTGTAGATCAAGCAATCCACAAGCTTCTTTTGTATTAATCTTTCTAAAATAAATTAACAGTATTTCAAGGGTTCATGAGAAAGAAATTGCATAAAACTAAATTTTCTAACTGAAAATGGCCTCAAATCATCAATTCGTGGACCCTCTAAATGACCCAAATTTTACAATTTATAGAATTTTCCCCTACACCCTAGGAAGGAATCATACCTACAAAGTAGGATTACAAAATGGTGGGAGTCACAGTCGACATGCAAGTTGCTGCCTGTGAACTCCACTTAATTGTTACTAAACTAGTGCTCACTGTTCACTTCAGTAATGGTGCTCTAGATTCAAGAGCTTCGAAACATGCAAAAATGATACAAAATAAAAGTAAGTGTGAGATGCAGCACTAGTTGAAGGAAGAGTTGTGGTGGCAATGGCGATGCTCTAGTATAGATTTTCTTTTTACAACTACCTATTCATTTTTTATTCCTTTTGTAGTTCTGATTGTTGCTGATGAAGCATTCTATGGAAATGGTTGGTGGGTCAACAATATACTCCATTTTGAATTTAGAAACTCTGAGCACCTCCTTTGTACTCTCTATTGTGTCTCAGATATCAAGGCTTGACCCCAATATTGGTATTTCATGGTTGGTGGGTTTTTCTCCAATTTAATCTCTCCTCTAGTATTCTTCCAGGATGAGGTGGAAGGCTCCATAAGTCTACTTCAACCTACAACACATGATACATAATCAACTTCATCATATTGGCAAAGTCATAAGGGACTCCAGAATTTTGGGATTTCAAGGTCTTCAAAGAGTTTATTATTGAAGGTTTGAGGATCTCGGGGTTCTGGGGTCCATTATTGATGGTTTTAGGATCTCGTGGTTCTGGAGTCCATTATTGATGGTTTCGGGATCCTGAGGTTCTAGGGTCCATTTTTGATGGTTTTGATATCCTGAGGTTCCGGGTTCCATTATTGATGGTTTCGATATCCTGGGGTTCCGGAGTTCATTATTGATGGTTTCAGGATCCTAGGGTTCCGGGGTGAGGAAAACTTCAAAAGATTGGGTTTGGGGCCTTTAGGAACTCCAAGTTTTGAAATGCTTACAACAGTTTCTTAAGATGGTCTCCGAGATTCCAGGATCTCGAAGAGGTTTAACTAGGACACACAAGGGTGTCGGGGATTCTGGGGTTCCAGAATCCCGAAGGATTTCAACTTAGTGGCAAAAAAGGGGGTTTCGGGATTTCAGGGTTTCAGAATCCCGAAAGATTTCAAGTTCAAATGAGAAGGCACTTCGGAACTTCAGAAACCCGAGGTCCTGAAGTGGGGAAAAATGAAGTTCCAAGATTTCAGGAACCCAAGGTCCCAAAGTGGGGAAAAATGAAGTTCCAATATTTCGGGAACCCTAGATCCCGAAACCAAGAAACAAGGCCAACAACCTATGGATTGATAAAAACTGATTTTTCTTGAAAGCATGAAATCTAACTCTAAACCCTAAACTACGAAAATAGGAAACACGATAAATGAAAAAACAAGGACAAGGAAATGAAAGACCAACCTAGAAGAGGAAGGATCGAGGAAGCATGAACAAGCTACGACCAGATGACAACAACAACCAACAAGAAGATACACAACACAAAAATGCACAACGAAGACTTCAGGGTTGTGGAATCCCAAAACTCTGAAGTCAAACAAAGCAAACAAAATAGAAGGAACAAAACACACTTTGGGATCCCAAGAACTTGAGGTTATGAAGTGGGAGCGAAAATAAAATAGGATGAAAACAAAGTGAAGCCAAAGGGGGTCCCCCATCTTGAGAAGCAAAAAGTTGGGGCATGTTATGTAGGGCATAACAAGTCCCAGGGAGATGATTTTCGGATGATATATTTTAGGGAGATGGTTTTGGAATCTATGATTGGGAAGAACATTAGTACGATATTCTAACCTCCCTTGTTTGGCTCCAAGGTTAAGGCAGACTCCACATGAGGCTAGCATGTGATGACACTCTTCCCTACATGTGCCCATTATCCTTATACCTTGATTTGTTGTTCATGCGTCTAGAAGTTTATTGAATTATTATTTAGCCATGTGATGTGATTGGATCTTTGATTCTTGATGTTATCTGTGGATGTCATGTTGAGTCCCTTGGTAGTCAGGTGTCAGCATAGGTATTGAGTGTGAGTTGGAACCCCATGTCTGATGAACTTGTAAGGCACTGAGAGGGGGGATGAATCAGTGCAAGAAAAAACAATATAAATCTGATCACCAACTTTAACAATTTAAAACTTATCAAGCATATGAGAAATATCACCACATAAGAAAATGCCCAATAAAAAAAATTCCACATAACACAAGAGATTATACGTGGAAAACCCAAAAGGGAAAAACCACGGTGGGAGTTGGTACCCACGAGATTCACTATCTACAAAATAGAAATCTTGACTGGTTAAGGTCTTACAGCTATTCCTTGTTAGGAGTAGACTCAATTAAGAGTCACCTGGTTAAAGGGATTTGAATGATAAGCCCTGTTAGGAGAAATGACCTGTTAGGATTAACCTCACAATAGGCTTTAAGACTCTAATTTAGAGCTACCCTGTTAGGGGATTTATAGATTAAGGCCTATTAGGACCTACCTGATTAGAGGATTTTGCTACTGCAAACTGTTAGGAAAACAACAGTGATAAGATCTTCAAGTAATACCTTCTGTGTCTAATAAGACCCACTTCTGATCCTTAAAACATCAACAACACTTCATTATAGAATTTCCCTAATCACCACACGATCACATTCACAATATTCGCTCATGAATTCCCCCTTGACATACATACATACTAACTTTATACCTCATCACACTTTTTATAAACATTTACATTTAGTCGGCTACAACCTTGGAACAATATCCTAGGTTCAATGAATCTAGACAAACTTACATCTCATGATTTACATATATCGGCCAACGACATAACAAATTAAAACTTTTGTCGTGTTACCAATTTAAGTGACTAAAACACTACCGGTTAAGTGTTCTACCAGTTTGTTTGTTCTGTAAATCAAATCTGGCCCATTGAGTTGAATCTGCCAATGCAATTACGAACATAGCTCCAAATACCTGTCACAAACATTGGTGTGAAACCAAATCATCCAACTCTTCATGAATCATCTATACCAGTTGTCAGAATGCAACTCTGTCTCAGTTTACTGGTTGAGATCCTAATTACCGGTTCTCTGTAAAACTATCTTTTGTACTGGTTAACCCTTACCGGTTGGCTTCTAAGACTTAGATGGCTACACAAACATTGTTTCCATCAACGACAACACAAAAATTAGTCATCAAACATGAATCTCAATCTCTTCATCACATTTACTAACTAATCATTTGCCAGTTGCATAACAACAACAATATTTACTGGTTCAGTCAAATGCCAATAATCTCCCCCTTTGGCATTGATGGAAACACTTAGGAAAAGTTTTGTCAACTAAGTGTGCAAAACAAAAATTGACTATACTCCCCCTTAGCAATTGCATGCTATAACAAAAATAAATACAATACTCATAAAATTTTGATTCAACTCTTACTCCCCCTTTGACAACAATGCAAAATGAAATAAAAAAACATGTGATATCAAAATTTCAATCAAAGCATATATATAGATATAAGAGTCATAAAGTCTTTACACACGAATTCTAGAAAAAACATCACTAAAATGAGACTTCAAATTTTTAAAGTAATTATGCCATGTCTCTAAAATTATGCCTGCAATATCCACATGAGTCTTGATTTGTCCATCTAGTTCCTCCATAGCATCAACAATGCTCATTTCCAGTGTAGCAAGAATGGCTTCACATTTCTTGTATTCTCTCTGCAAAACTTCAACCTTCGGTAAGAGTTGTGTTTGAAGTTCCTGTAGGGATCTGACTCTCTTTACCTGTTCTTGCTCATATACTTTTAGCTTGTGTTGAAGTTCTATAACTAATATTGCAAAATGAATAGCAGAGTCATTAAGGGGCCTACATGACTCACTTACAACCTCAAGTTCATGCTCAACTTCTTCTCTTTTCTTCTTCAAATCAGCACAAAATAAGGAAAAAGTTGAAACAATAGAGAGAATTTTACCTCTGGTTTCCAGTGCTTACTTCAAATAATCCTTATTTATAGTAAGAGCCACTTTACCTTTATCAATTTCAGACATCAAGTGCTTTGTTCTTTTCTTCTTGTAGTTTTTCTCCACATTGACATAAGTTGCATGTTTTGATGACTTCATCTGCTCTTCGGCATCAGAAACAAGTTGTCCAAGCTTGTCAATAGGTGTGGCAAAATTTCTTGTATCAGTCTCCGGTAGGAGACTAGGCAAAATATCTACTACACTCCTTAAGGTCTTTGCCTCCTTTCATTGTTCTTTCATCCAGTTCTTTTTAGCTCAGGATTGCATGACAGTTTCAATCTCCATTAACTCAGTAGAACTCAGTTTATCCATGTCAAGAGGTCCTTGGATGCTTAATGCATCATCATCATCTTCTTCATCAACACCTTTCTTTTTGGAATCAAGTGACAAAGGTGTCACTATGGGTTAAGTCTTTTCTTCCTTATTCTCCTCTGTTCCCTCTTGATTTTACAACTTTCTCTTCTCCCTTTTCCTTTTTCAATTTCTTCATTCTTCTCTTCTGCTTTCTTTTCTTCATTACTTTCCATTACCGGTGGCAGTTGAGTATCTACACTCTGATTATCTATCAGTGGATCCCCATCCTTCTTTTTGTCTTCATCTTTCTTACCTTCTTGTTCCTGATTCTCCTCATATTGTTCAGATAACTGAACATCTACATCATACACATCTATGTTGTCAACAATATTATCAACATTATCACCAGTATCATCACCAGGAATAAACACTGATTCTATTTGTGTGTTCACCAGTGGGTCCTCTAACGTAATATCATCGAGTTTGAAATCAATAGGTTTAATACCTTCTGGAAAATCTTCACCCTTAAGTTTTACAGGTTCTTCATCCTTATCATATTCCTCTTCAGTAGGAATTAGACCCAAAGACTTCTTTAACAACATTTCAGTCTCTTGCTGGACTGATTGAGTCTCACCGACTAACATCCTTTTTCAGTCTTTGCTTAGATCTGAAGGAAGATTTTGTTTTCAACAAAATATCATCTAATTCTTCTTTTGTGGCTTCTGGTTGAAGACTTTTGAGTGTATACTTAACAAATTCTCTGTCCTTCTTCATTGCAACTTGCCACCTTGCATCATTTTTGTTGTATAATGAATTTGAAATTTTCCCTTGCAACTCAATAAGGGCTTTGCTATATTTATTCATCATATACATAACTACATCTTCTATTAACCTTTGTTCATTCTCACCAAGATTATCATACAATTTATTCAAACCCTTAAGAACACCATATTCAATAATACTTTTTAATAATTTATCAAGAGCAGTAGGTTTATTTATCAGTTTCTCCACAGATTTGACAGTGGAGGTTCCAACAACCTTTGCTTTCTTGCAACTTGTCCTTAGTACTTTCTTCTCTTTCTCATATTCAGTGTCTTCTTCATCTACATCTGCCAGTGCTGGTTTCTAAGCTTGTTGCTTCTTTATTTTACCAGTTTTAACTGGTTCAGTTGGAGGATCAACAACCTTTCCTCCTTTCTGGAACTGAATCTTTGAAGATTTTTCTACCAATCTCTTTCTTTACAACTGTTGGTTTTTCTGCAACTTTTTCTTTTCCAACTCTTGTTTGCATACCGGTGGAGGTGCCAGTTGGAGTACTTGATGTTCTAGCTTGTTGAGCAACATGTTTTTCTCTAGCTTCAACGATAGCTTCCTTTATAAATCTATCTTGCTCAGTAAAGGCTTCAACTTCCTTCCTAATTTTCTTGGCTATCAACGGTTGGTTAAGTTCTGAGTGCACTTGAAGGGATTTTTCCTTGTAAGTGCCAAACCTTTATGCTATGGTATCAACCAGTTGACCAAGTAGATAGTCAACATATGCAATCAATAGATCTTTATCAACTTCATACCCCATGGGTATAACCCAAGTAGTCTGGGGTTCTACAACTTCCATCATACAAGTATCTATGTCCACCATAAAATAAATTGTTTTCTCATACTGGTTAACTACCTCTGCTGGTATCCTTTCTCTTGCATGCATTTTCTTATGAAAATCCTTGAAGTATCCCCATGTAATATTATCAAAATCATTACCTAGCATCCTAATGCTATTATTCATTTGTATTAAAGCAGGTGTTCCTCCAATCCATTGAATATCACCAATACCAGGAAAATAATTTTGAAAATGAAAGAATAGACCATGAATGAGTTGACCAAATTTGAACCTCAATTTTTTGTCCTTCTTAATAGCCTCCAGGTTCAACATCAATTCACTCGATAGTGGTTCGGATAGATCATAATCAACATCTTCTATGATCATCTGGTAAGAAATATGAATAGTAGCTACCAGTACACTATTCATTTTGCTTGAGTAGTATACCTTGTAACAAATCACCATTGAAGCACATTTCACTATTGGATCACTAATATTGTTCACTATCATAGGTGTGTCATCCCATTTAAAACTTGTTAGCTTTTTTACATCATTCTTTGGAACAGATCTCAGTAAAGGGACTTCACCGGTTGCACAGAGTCTAGTGACTGTGTGAATAGCTTCCTTAGAGATTTTATGTGGTCAATCAAGCCACATAAATTGATCATGCATCCTACTAAGCACATATCTAACATGTTCATCCAAAAAATCATGAATAAAGTTAAGTGCATGATGAAACCCTTTGTCGGTAACCTTCTTGTATTGTTCCTTCAAGATACCATTTTCGTCACACAGTGCTCTATATTGATCAAAAATAGCAACCATACCCAAATATTCCATTTTTCAATGATAAAATGATATAACATCTTCAACATGTAATACACCGTGGGGTACTTTGGATAGAGCTCTGACGAGATCAGTTTCTTCAGACT
The DNA here is from genome assembly GCF_030272615.1 of Cryptomeria japonica. Classification (NCBI taxonomy): domain Eukaryota; kingdom Viridiplantae; phylum Streptophyta; class Pinopsida; order Cupressales; family Cupressaceae; genus Cryptomeria; species Cryptomeria japonica. Next base: position 319,730,321 of record NC_081407.1, read on the forward strand.
TAAATGGAAGTCATTTAAATTCAGGTCGTGGCCTATCGGTAACATCAACTAGATGTGTTGTATCCATCTTCAACTGATCAATCTTCAAAAATAGATAAGATTTCTAATAAATACCTTTTCCCACTTTTGCACTAGGGTTTCAAACACCGATGAAGTTCTTCAAATCGATTGCCGATCCAGATCACACCAAAACACTTCAATATCTGTCAAACAAGTTAGATGCTACAAAAACAAATTTTGTTATTCTCTATTCGCTCTCCAAGTGCTCATAAAAATGCAATGTGACAAATAAAATTCAAAAAGTTCCTTTTATTTGCCCATTATCTACCACATTAAATGCCTTTACTAGTAAAACCCTAAAATGTATTAAAACATAATACCAGTTCACATAACACATCAAACCTACTGGTTTGATCACATAATTACTTCTTAACACCATATAAAATAAAAGTATGCATATTACACATACCTCATAGTCCTTCAGGGGGTTCAGAGATAGATCTAACATTGAGTTCCCCCTAAGCTGTATAAACAAATTAGTTTTCCAGTGAAGGGTTCTCCATACTAGGTGAAGAAATAGGATCTTCAAATGATTTTGCTTTAGTTACCTCATCATCCTTCTCTTTCCAAATTCTATTCATTTATGCTCTGGTCTCCTCCACATCAACTTTCATCTTCCCTTTCCGGTCACTTGATTGATTCATTGGTTTGTTTACTTTAGCTCTATAGAACTTTTCCATATATCCCAGTTTATGACAATGATATCAAGCCATACTAGAAGCTTTCCAAGGTTGAGCATTGCCTCTACCAGCCCTTCTTCTGTAGTTCATAGCCACATAACCAAATTTATTATAGATTATGCATATTCTCTTCTCCATCTCATAGGGACTAGACCAGTTAGCATATGATCTTTGCCAATTTGGACTTCTCCCGACATTAAAATTCCTTCTCCAATCACCAACATACCTCTGATTCATGTGAGGAGTAGGATTTTTTACTTCATACTTGCATTCAATAGATCTATGCCCATACATCTTGCATGTGTAACAATAACCTTCAAATCTTCTAGGCATATATCTCTGATTAGTATTAGGTCTATAACCAATATTAACATCAGATTTGCTTCTACAAACATTAGCAGTATGTCTTGGCTTATGGCAATTGAAACAAACCGGTTTATAAGATTTCTTACTAGTGGTTTTCTGAGTCTTAGGAGCAGGTTTACCTTCATGAATGTTGACCTTATTACCAGAAGGTTCTCCTTTTTTAAATGTATTGTATCCTAACCTAGATGTATCACCAGTCATCCTCTGAGATCGGATCTGTTCATCCAGTATGGTAGAACTCTTGTTGAATTTTGCAAGCTTCTCATTATCTTCTACAAGATCTTTAGTAAGATCTTCATTATGCTTCATAAGAGTCTCTCTAAGATACATTTCCATATCAAGATCTTATTTGATTTATTCTTTTTCTTCTTTCTCCTCATGCCAGTGTGCATATAGAGTGCCATTTACCTGATTTATATTAAAAATCTCATCATCTTTCTCTTTGATCTTGTCTTCAGCTTCCCTCGTTGCTTCAAGTTCTTGACTCATCGGGATTGGAAGGGCTTCAAGCTCTCTCCTCAAGTTAGTTTTCTCACCATTTAGTTTCTCCACTTCCTCAACCAATGCATATATGTTTGCTCCATCAGAAGAGCTTCTTTCATTGACTTCCAATAGTTGTTTAGTAAGCTCTTTCCTTTTAGCAAGTCAAGTTTTATATGTCCCTTTCAAAGTTTCTAGGGCATCCTTAGTTTCAACAAGTTTAAGAGACAACTTTCTATAACTCATGTCACCCATGTATACCTTAGGAATCCTTCTCAAGTGGTTAGGCCTCAAAGAAAGTTGGCTTTGATACCAATTGATGAACTTATAAGGCACTGAGAGGGGGGGTGAATTAGTGCAAGCAAAAACAATATAAATCTGATCACCAACTTTAACAACTTAAAACTTATCAAGCATATGAGAAATATCACCACATAAGAAGATGCCCAATAAAACAAATTCCACATAACACAAGAGATTATACGTGGAAAACCCAAAAATGGAAAAACCACAATGGGAGTTGGTACCCACAAGATTCACTATCTGCAGAATAGAAATCTTGATCGGTTAAGGTCTTACAACTATGCCTTGTTAGGAGAAGACCCGATTAAGTGTCACCTGGTTAAGGGATTTGAATGGGAAGCCTTGTTAGGAGCAATGACCTATTAGGATCAACCTCGCAAGAGGATTTAAGACTTCAATTCAAAGCTACCTTGTTAGGGGATTTAAAGATTAAGACCTGTTAGGATCTACTCGGTTAGGGGATTTTGCTACTACAAATTGTTAGGAAAACAACAATGATAAGATCTTCAATTAACACCTTCTGTGTCTGATAAGATTGACTTTTGATCCTTAAAGCATCAACAACAATTCATTACCAAACTTCCCTAATCACTGCACGATCACATTCACAATATTCGCTCATGAATTCTCCCTTCACATACATACATATTGACTTTATACCTCATCACACCTTTTATAAAAAAATACATTTAGTCGGCTACAACCTTGGAACAATTTCCTAGGTTCGATGAATCTAGACAAACTTACATTGCACACTTTACATATGTCAGCCACTGACATAACAAATTAAAACTTGTGTCGTGTTATTGATTTAAGTGACTAAATCACTACCAGTTAAGTATTCTACTAGTTTGTCTGTTCTATAAATCAAATCTCGCTCATCCAGTTAAATTTGGCAATGTGGTTGTGAACGTATCTCCAAATACCTATCACAAACATCGTTGTGAAACCACATCATCCAACTCTTCTTGAATCGCCTATATTGGTTGTCAGAATGCAACTCTGTCTCAATTTACCAGTTCTCTGTAAAACTGTCTTTTGTACTGGTTAACCCTTACCGATTGGCTTCTACAACTTAGATGACTACACAAACATTGTTGCCATCAATGACAACACAAAACTTAGTCATCAAACTTGAATCTCAATCTCTTCATCACATTTACTAACTAATCATATACCGGTTACATAACAACAACAATCTTTACCGGTTCAGTCAAATGCCAACAATGTCATCTCCTAGCATGGGGGACGGTTCTTATTTGGTTCCACATGGTCGGGTGGTTTGATGCCTTCTTCCATTGGGATGTTCGTCATTGATGCTAGCATGTGTGGCTATGAATTCTTTATTATGCAATGGACGTGCAACTGATTTCTATGTATGGAGATTGTAATGTGTAATCGTGATGTCATTGCAAATGTAAATAAAACTATGCACTCGTATATTGTACTCTCACATAATAGGAGTTGTTTCTTATGTAAAGACCAAGATGTTGTAATGATATAAGATGACATATTATATTATGTTTCATGATGTGGATATGATCATTAAGTGGGATTGGAATCTTGTGATGAATTAGAGAAATGGATGACTATATTTAGTTTATTTTCATTATGTTATATGATTCTTAATGGTGTAATTGTATGAGTTCTTAATTGGAAGTAAAATAATACTTGTTGCCCTACTCTCATATACATGTGTATGGTTTATAATCTTAATGCATAGAGAGAAGGATAATCTTAAGGAAATGATCTAGTCCCAATCTATAAAAAGTTATATGTAATTTCATGATGAAGGAATAATAAAGGAATAGGAACATTTGAGTGGTACTTTAAAAGAACTTAGGTTAATTAATGGGGTTATGAGAAATATGCATTGGTATATCATAATCTCATGTTAAGAAAGTAATGATTAGAACTTAATGTATTGCATGATATGGTTTACTCGATGTAGGTATGTTATTGTGTTGTTACTTGTAAGTAGTGACGTTAAGGTACCCTAGGGAAAGTATGAATTTATATTACATGTATTATGATTGAATTGTTGATTTCATTTGTGTTAATTGTTACAATTGGCTATGGCTATGTTCACATTGTTTTAAGCATTCTTATGAAGTTAAATTATTTTTAGAAGATGTGATAGTTTATTATGTTGCAATATAGATGATTTAATTTTTTTTTTAATCTCTATATGTTAGTTATTTTTGTTTTTTTCTCTACAAAATTTTGGTGGGCATTACACAAACAATGAACCAACAACCTAGACTAGAAATAAATAGTAACATAGGTTAAAATGCCATCAAGAAATAAAACCCCTCAAGACATCTTATTAGGGAAGGAAAACACTTCACCATATCAATTCAAGTGGTTTCAATCCACTCTCCAAGTAACAAACCTTCATCTTGTTATCATCCACTATTCCCCCTTGTAGGCCTTGTAGCCCTCTAAAAAAGGACAATCCTAAATAACTTATGTCTCATACCATTTCCTCATAAATTTATACCAGATTTAGATACCCTTTATTGGTTTTTCAAACAAACTCCAAGATGAGTATAGGGTCTTTTGAAATGGATTAGTCAAAAACTTGGTTTTCTCTCTACAAATAGGCCTAATTAGGCCACTTTTTCAAAGCAACCACCCAAAAAACTCTTCACCAATTTCTAAAACCTACTTATATATTCTCCAAATATGTAAAATAGCCCAAATAAACATTTTTTGTATGGGAAATACCCACTAAATCACCAAGTTACAAAACCCTTGCCTTAGGCCTTCCTAGGCTTGCACAATAGGGTTTTTATGGAAGTAATATATCCAGTCCCTTAAAAAAAATTCCCAACACATAAAAAATATTAAAATAGGTCTTCACTACCCCTTCAATCATTCATATGGTTACTCCCAATATTGTTTCTGCCAATCCCAACTTCTAAGCCTCTTATTTGCTTACAAAACAAGCCAAAACCATCTAGGGCATCATCATATTGCCACCAAACCTCATCCAACATGCCTAAAACCTTTTAAATAATCAATAAAACCCTTTAAAAAATTTAACTACCAATTTTCAAAAGTTTTCAATGGTGAAAAGAGGAGATATCACATATTTTGCATACAAACCCCAAAAACCCTATGTTCAGGACAATTTTTAGAAATAGGCTTGGTTGAACCCTTAAAAGGCATTATAAAAATTACTGATAAAAATAAAGTTTGTCCACAACATCAATATATTTCCATCCATCGAATTCTTAGGTTTGTACATGTCCGTACATGGCCACACCAACACATTTTTTGACTACAAATTTTGGAAAACATTTTTTAGAACTAGTTGCCTTCATCAAAATGGGTATAACTTAATTATTAATGAAAAATGCTCAAACCAAATCAAAAATAATATTAACTCATCCCCATAGAAATTAAAATTCATAAAATTGTACATTCGTTTCATTACAGTTCATATAAAAGTCTGGAGCAGCAAAAAGACAGTGAAAACACAAAAAACAGTAATTTATTTCATTAATTTCTTCTTTCCATGCTTCTAACCCCACATTTGTTGATGAAATAAAAGTATTTAAATATTTCCCAACTTCCCAAACTGACTACAACTAATTTTTAAACTTCCTAAGAAAATATTACCCTTCATCTTCCTTATTTTTACAATTTTGACAACATAAATGACAATTTTTACAAAATTGTTTGCAACTTTTTCCAATATGACCAATATGACCCCAAACCATAACAAACCGGTCTCAAAAGGACCTTACTACATTTGAAAAGACTCAAAAATCCTAAAACCTATTAAAAGACCAAAATAGCCCATATTATCCAAATAAGCTTTGTGCCTCTACACCATACTCCCGACCAGAAGAAATTCAAAGCCCTGTTGAATTGAGGGTAGCAATAGGTAACCCTGGATGCTCTTCTTATTGAAACATTTACATATTTTCTTCATCTTCACCTTGGCTTGGATTTGTCCTTGAAAATTATCCCTTCTCTTGCATTGTCCTTTTTGGATATGCTCTAATTTGTCTTCATCTACTATACGCAACTTCTTCCATGTTGTCCTTCTGCTCCATTCACTGTAAAGTAAATCTCACCTTGTCTCTTTGTTTTCATCTTAACCTTTGGTTTGACTTTCACTAAAATTATGATCGAAACAAGGAAGTAATAAAGGATTTCCATCACTCTTTGCCTTTTACCTTTTCTCTTCACACCCACCTTGAGGTTCTCCCTTCTTGGAACCACTATCATGGCAACATATGACTACCCCTCAACCCATCTTGTCATCCAAGGATAACTCTCTACTCATACCATAGTACTATCTTGCTTCTCTACTTCATTTGGAGTCTTCACAAACACCCTATCTTCTTTCCTTGTCACATCCTTGGTCCCTTCTATCTCTGAGACCTTCTTCAAACTTTTTACTTTCACACCTTCACCTCTTGGGATGACTGCAACCCTCATCCTTTTCTCAACCTTTACCAATCCCTTCATTAACATTTGCCATTCTCCTTGGCTCACTGTATTCTTTATCTTCTTGTCTTGCACTAGACTCTTTATTGTTGTCTTCACTACATTCTTAAGTTCTTTAACTATTTATCCTATCAATGGATAATGTACTTGACCCATCTCATGTTGGCAACAACAATGGAGGAAAACTAAGAGGGGGGGAGTGAATAAATTTTCACCAAACATAAACAAATTAACCTCAACTTAAGATCTGATCAAGAACAACAACAAAAAAGAGAAACACCGCATCAACAACACACATAACACACATATTTTGATGTGGAAAACCTAGTTAAGGGAAAAACCACAGTGGGAACCTACCGTCAATATGATGATACTCTGTAGTAGTATGTGAAAATATTACCATGGGGAATGCACATGCATTTGGGAATATTGGCTAGAGCTCATTGCTCAAAAATTACAAAGGGCTACAACCCTGGGGAAGGTTCACTACCTTACAAAGATTAGACACCAATCTAGATTACATGAACTGAAAGAATAACATTTCCAAATGATAGATCACAGTTCCGGTTAAGCACACTGTCTTCTTTGTAACACTCCTCTTCTCTTCAACACTCTCCCAAAAGATAAATTCTCTTGTTCACACATACAACACTCTCAAATAATGTAGACACAATGTAGACACACAACTTGCATGATTATTACACTTATTTATACAAGTCATCAACCTTATTTCCAAGGTTGGCTCAACTCATAAGACCTAATTACAAAATTACATCACACGATACATAAATCAATATGTTGACCAATACAATGTTCGAAAAGACATAGCATGGGCCCAAATCAAAACCTCGAATATGAAACACCACCAAATATCTCTCCAAGATCATCCGCAACATGCAAGACCCATCAGGTCAGCCATAAAGTCGTATAACACGAAGAATACCACCAGACCAATTAAATCTTCAATAACATACATAACGAACAATGCAAACCAACAATACACATAACACATGATCTAGAAACACCAAAAAGAAACGTGAATTCCTCTGCAACAATCACAACAACTCGAATTACAAGAATCGTCATCATCTCTCTTCCAGAGCTCAAGAACACCAACACAACAAACTAAAAGATACGCTTGTGAAGTTTCAAATCATGAACCACTTGAATTGAGGACACACATGAACATCCCAAACACTCTCCAAAATATGTACAACATAATGAATCAATTTCAGAGCAATACAAACTAGAAATCACAACTCAACAATACAAAACCAACAGAAAAATCAGTCACCATATCAGACCACATAACTCGATCAAGTCACCTTCCGGAACACTGAAACTCATGTTGAATTAATTGAAGATACTAATATCTGAATCCTTAATCTGCATCAACATATCTATGATAAATCAACTAAAGAAATTCACTGCAACACCAAAGCACAAGAACACAAGAATATGTTGACATCAATCACAACAACACATTCCAACAACTCTAATATCCAACAATATCCCCCTTTGGCATTGATGGCAACATATGAATATGAAAAATAATCAATGCAAAGAAATAAATCAACTCCATCAATCTCCCTTGAGATCATGTACACATAGCTCTCTACCTTAGATAGATAAGACAATTTTTCACATGCTTATCTCTCCTTTTGACATCAATGCAAAAGGCATCACTCAATATTACCAGATAATCTCTCCCCCTTAGACACACACTCTAACGATTCTGAACCACACACTGAATAGTCCCTCTGAGTAGCAACACCCACTCATCAATTCGGATACCAAGATAAGACTATGAAGTACACTAAATTGATGCATCTCAAAGCACCTAGTTCACATTAGGAGGGGCAGCCACCCCTAAGTTCTCTCTCAGATATACAAATGTATCTACAGGAAAAGGCTTCATAAAGATATCTACAATCTATTCCTTTGTAGATACATACTCCAATCTAACTTCTTTCTCATTCACCTTCTCTCTCACGAAATGAAACTTGATTGATATATGCTTTGTCTTAGAATGCAACACCGGATTCTTAGAAATATTGATATCACTTGAATTGTCACAATATATAACAGTAGGCTCATTATAAACAACTCTAATATCCTTCAACATTTACTTCAGCCAAAGTACCTAAGTACAATTTCTAGTAGCAACAATGTATTCAACTTTTGCAGTAGATAAAGAGATAACATTCTGCTTCTTACTTTCCCAAGGAACCAACTTCTTTCTCAAAAAGAATTCTTCACTGGTAGTGCTCTTCTGGTCATCAACATCATCTGCCCGATCAACATTTGTATAAGTACTTAAAATGAAATCGTCATTCTTCAGATACCACAAACCATAATCAAATGTTCCCTTCAAATATCTGAATATCCTTTTCACAATAGTAACATGACTTTCCTTAGGATCAACCTGAAATCTTGCAACAAGACATACAATATTCATAATGTCTATATTAGAATCAATGAACACTGAGCAAGGGATGGTGAATCAATGTTTTATAATTTGCAAACTTATTTAGCTGATTCTTTATCCACCAGATGCATAAGAAAGAAAGTAAAATGCAAAAACTCAAAACAAATAACCAAACAACCATAACACCCAAATTTTTATGTGGAAACCCAGAAAGGGAAAAACCATGGTGGGATTGAGTACCAATAATATTATTATACTATGGCCAAAAGTATGATAATATTACATAAGGGGAATGCACTTGCATTTAGGCACACTGCCTAGAGCTCACTACTTAATTACAAAAGGGCTACAACCTAGAGGAAGGCTCACTGCCTTACAGGCTATTATAATTGATTACAATGATGAATAAACTAGAGTATAGCATCTAATTATGCCAAAATGCAATTCTGGTTAGGCTCAGATTATCTTTTGCAGCTGATCTGCCTTTCTGCTCTGTTTTACTTTTGTGTCAAACACCAGAGCATCAAAACCTTCAATCATATTCACCAAACTTGAAAATTCACTCTTACAGACTTCCCTCACTCTCTACATTCTCAAAATGTTCAACCAAGTTGATCTTATATATCAGAACTATAAAAAAGAAATCATATATCATGTTGGCTCCCAAAAACCGCATAACATGCAACATGAAACATGTATCACCAAGTTGGCTCAATCTGACCACAAATCCAAATGTGGACCAAAACAAGATGATAATAAGCTTCCCATAAGTCATCCCAATACACGAAACTAACCACCCAAATTAACCCAATGATTCTGCAACACACGTTACACCAAGATAGCTCTGCTCTAACTGAATTGCTGGATACCAGATCTCTAGACTTATTCATGAATCAACACCAGTGTAGTGTCATAAAATTGTGACCCTTGCAATTGTCGACCGCATTAGGGTCCTCACGCACATGATTCAAATCTTTAAGCTAGATCAGAGACCAAAGACTTGCTCAACACCTGGAAACTACATCTTGCTTGCCCTCCACACTACCTAAACTGCATCCTGTCCTTGAAAAAAGGGCAGGACAAGAGTGTGGTAGCCTTGTCCCCTGCTCTATTTTGGGGTAGGACCCTTCAAATTATTCTTTGGAGGTTGCACATTAAGCAAGAAAAATCCCCTAGTGTCGGCCTGTGATAGAAAATTAGTCAATGAAACCTAATTGATGAGTATATAAGTTGCATTTGTCCTCTCATTTTCATAATATGGATGAGTGGGATGTTTACATGAGATCAAGCTTTCAAGAGTATTCAAGAGAATTCAAGCATTCCTTTCTAGCATTGAGCATTCTCAAGTCTCCCTTCAAGGCTAGGTGTTGCATTCAAGTCAAGGATTCAACCATTGAAGATGAGATTCATTCCCTTGAGGTGATTTTATAGTCCAGTCTTTCATTTACATTTACTTGCAAGTAATTTCTTTCATTATTTGGTTAATTCCAAAACTGGGGTTTGACCTGAAGGCAAACCCCCAATCCCAACACCTTCTCCTCTCTTTTCTTTATGTAGGTTGCAAGTGCACGGTTGTACTTTCAGAGTCAAACTCCATTTGCAGAGGCAGAAAAACCCTTTTCGTTTCACATATTTTGCAGAGGACCGTGTACCTCCTACTACAATTCAGACAACTTTTTCCCAAATTCGTATGACAAGTTCGTCTCGACATATTATTTCCAGATCCAGGTACAAAACTTCATCCTACGCTTCTATCTTGAGTTATAATCATATCTTTGTCATTTTTTCACTTGGTCATAAGTACACAATTCAATCAATTCAAATCTCAATCTCAGAAGAGGGGATTCACTTACCATCACTCAAAATTCAATCTCTTTCTCTAGAGGTTGAATCTAGTTTATTTTCCTCCCTCTTCTAATGTAATGCATGAAAAGTGTTCAAAGGGGAATCCAAAGTGAAAATTTCATCTCTCCTCGAAGGGAAGAAAATATTTCCTCTAGATCTCCATTATTCACCACTTTTCCAACATTACAACCAGATATCATGATTAGGAAATAATCTATCTCGAAACTTGAATCAACTGCCATGATCACCGCAACCAAAATTGCATCACCAAAATCAAGATGTACACAATGATCTCATTCTCTACCGGTTATTGAGTTTTTCCTCCCAGACTCATGCCTATGAAAAATATGACTTCCAGTAAATCAATTTTATGTGAACCAAATAGGATGACTAGACTGAGTTGCCATTAATGACAGCCCCTAAGAATTTATCATGCACCAATCTTCACCAGAACAATGTCTCTTTCCAACAATCTCCCCCTTTGGCATTGATGGAAACATTGTGAAAAATTAACTATACACTCAAAGATGCAAAACTTCAAAATTTCAAACTCACCAAGAATCTATAAGCTCCCTTTGAGAATTTACACCATTTTTCACTCTTCTCTCTCCCCCTTTGACATCAATTCCAAAGATAGGAATCCACCAAAATTGATATACAAAGATCTGTATAGTTGCTAAAAAATTGTCTTAAGGGACAACAAATGGTTATCCCATGCCTTCTTCAAAATCTCCAAAATGTTGATCATATTACTGAAAAGGTAGGCATGCATCTCTACTCCTCTCTTATCTGCTAGAATGGTCTTATTTAGTGCAATTTTAGCATCTTGCATGCTACTCATTAAAGAATCTATCTGCTGACTGATAAGACTCCTTACTTCACCTACTCTAACCAAAACTCTTTCCTTTTCTTGATTTAGAATTTTATTCTTATCTAATATACTCAAAACTTGTGGTTCAAAACTATTAGCCGAGACCGATTGGGGTGTGTATGACTGTGATATGCTAGCTAGCTTCCCTTCACATTCTTTAATTTTCTTGTCAATGTCTATAGTGAACTTCGACAAAATTAGACATGACTTGTATATGTTACCACCTTCATCAAGTGCATCTTGAATAGCTTTCAGTGCAGTAACTAAACTAACTCTATCATCTGCAATCATTTTCAAAAATTGTTTTAATTGCATAACATTGAATTGATTGAAAATATCAGTGTCTGCTGCCTTCTCCAAAGACTCAAAATGAGAACCTATAACATTCAACAAACTCTTAAGCTTATCAGAGGGATCAAATGTGTTCGGTTTGAAAGATGGCATAATTTTCTCCAACATGTCTCCTGCCAGTGTTATCAATTATCTATCTCCAGAATGGGACTTAAGTAAGTCCTCACTAGCTTTGGCTTGTGTGAAATTTGCCAACTTTAGTGCTTGAATTGGAGGTAAAGAGCCCAGATCGATAAGCACTTGACCAAAATCATTCAAATTAGTAGCAACTTGTTTCCCTTTATTAGGTATAGTGTCTCTTGCCACTGTTAGTAGATCCTGATCTTCCTTCTTCTCTCCTTTCCCCTTTTCTCCTTCCTTTGAACTCTCATCTTTATCACCATATTTACCCTTTTCTTCATCACCTGTCTCCTCAATTGTCTTACCTAACACAAGTTCAATTACCAGAGGATCCTATACAACTTCACCAAAGATATCATTAGTACCATCAACATCATCAACTGTGGTATGCACGTTGGGCTACTCTTCCAGAACAGTTTGGTCTTTTTTCTCATTAAGAACAACTACATGTACTTTCATAATAGATGTGTCATGAGATTGTTTTTCTGGATGAGTGTCATCATGCACCAGATACATCAATTATGTGATCTATCAAAAACTGTTTCAAAATTATCTTTATTTCTTTAGTCACCTCATCTATCTTGCCTAACATAAGCTTATTTACCCTCTTTTTACTTCGAAATATTTCTTTTGCAAGCTTCAATAATCTAATAACTTCAACTTTAGAGATGACAGAGGACATGTTTACTAGCACATACTCCTTTATTCTCTCATCCTCTATGCTAGCGGTATGCCTCTGGGCATACAAAATGTCATATAATTCCTTAGGAATCATGGATGACAACTCTATCAATGCTTTAAACTAAAAATATTCATATACTATACAAAAACCTCTTCAATTTCTCTTTGATCTTTATCATCAAAATTTTTATAATATATAGATAAATTCTTGAGATTTTCTTCCTTTACAATTTCATTAATAATCTCATCCAAATATTTCGCGAGCACAATAGTATAAGAACCTTCAAGCTTACCTGATTTAAGAGCTTCATCATGTTCTATTTTCTTCTTACTTGATTTGGTTCTATCAGATGGATCACCTTGAGTCTTAGGATTCTTTGCAGGCGGAGCTTTACCAGATGGGGACTTCTTGACTACTTTGGCATATGTGGCAATCTTCTTTACCTCTCTTACCTCCTAATCAGATTCGGTTTCTTCCTTAATAGCTAGATATTTTCTTGTTGGCTTCTCCTTCTTTCTCTTCTCTGCTCCATCGATTGATGATGATTTTGGCCTAGGGCGAGGGACCACCTTCTGCACATCAGAGGTAGGTGCAGACTTACTGTGTTTAGCCTTGGTTTTCTTGGGAGGAGTGGAGACTTGTTTTTCCCACTTCTTTATCATGTCTTCCTCCAATATATTCTGTTCTCTAGCCCTCTACACAACTTCTTTGGATAGACCCATTTTCTCTGCAAGTTTTTCAACTTCTTTTCTTATTTTCTTCTTTCTTGCTGGCTCAGTAAATTTCTTCTGCAAATCAAGATCTTTTTCTTTGTAGGTACCGAACCTTTCTTCCTTATCATCCACCAGTTGACTCAACAAATATTGAGCATAAGCATCAAGTTTGTTTGCATCCACTTAATACCCCATGGGCATGATCCAAATAGTTCTCGACTCAATTGCCTCCATATGGCATTGGTCATTATCAACCATAAAGTAGATGATTTTCTCATATTTCTCAATAATCTCTTTAGGAATCCTCTCTCTGCTTTGCATCATGGCTTGAATTGATTTAAAATAACCTGATAAAGTAGATTTTTGTGCAACTGTATCACCCAAACCATGCAAACCTTCTTTTATTTGAACTGCCATTGGTTTATCATACACCCATTGAATCTTTCCAATACTAGGGATCTCATTCAAGAAAAACAGTGCTATAAAAACAATCAGGAAGCCAAATTTAAATATATGTTTCTTGTATTGATTTATCTTCTTCAGATTGCTCAATAGCTCACTAAGAAATATTGCACAAAGATCATACCTCTTGTCTTCCTTAAGCATCTCATAGGCTGCAAATATACTAGAGTCGGATACTGAGTTCTGCCTGCTGGATTGATACACCTTATATCTAGTTACCATTGAAGCAAATCTTACATCATGCTCTATGATATCACTGATTGTCATTGATTGGCTATCATGTTGGGATCTAGTAACCTTTGTTACCATTGTGTTGTGAACTTTCCTTAGACTGGGGATCTCACCGATTGCATTCAAACAAGTAACCGCTTGAATGGCTTGCTTGGTAATCTTGTGAGATCAGTCCAGCCATATGAACTCATCATGGATTCGGCTCAGGTTGTATTAGACCCATTCATGCCCATCAAACACCAGAAAATGAATAAACTAGATGAAACCCTTATCCTCCAATGAATTAAATTATGGCTTCAAATTTCCTATATTATCCATCATATGCTTGGTATACAGGGATATTGTATCCGCATTTCCAAGTTCCTCGATGTTGTAGTGAATGTATGCCCTAATATCTTTGTCATGTAGCACACCATATGAAATAGAGGAAAAATCACCTTTCGAATCATCTTCAACATATTTGAATGGATGCCTCTTGAATATGGGCCTTTCTCTCAGTAATATTGACGACAAGTGGAGTCCAACACCAAATACAGATTCCATTTTGAAATTAGGGTATGAAGAGATAGCTCGTAAACAAATAAATACCTTTTGATTGTCAACTGGATGCTAAGAATAATTGACTGATCACTTTAAGCTCTGCTATGACTGCACAATCTCGTTCGCTTCACTCTTCTACTCTTTCTCTTCATCGTAATGGGAAGAATAAATGAGTGAAATTCCTTTTTATCAATCAAAACCCTAATTTTAAGTTGTAACAAATGCATAACCCTAAATGATTCTGGATACCCTGTATCTTCAGAAATTCACAACCGGATACTCAAACCACCATTAAATCTTTCAGATATCAACTGCACAACTAATCTCCATCATCTGCAACCATCCTCAACCGGTTACAGATCTCAGAAAAGGGGTTTTAAAGATCTGCATGATAAACTTCCCCCCAAGGCCAAAGTGCCTTAGTTACTAGATGAGATTCCTACACCGGATTTAAATGTGGAGAAATTGTAAATAATAGAATCTTATTTCTTAGCCCACATCTTCTTATGCTGGTCTTTGATCTCTTCCACCTTTGCTTTTCCCTTTTCATCTAAATTGTTCTCGTTCATCAGACCATTGTTACTCATGTTCTTACTTTTGCAACATTTTGCAATATAACCAGGTTTGTTGCATGCATAGCAAACAACATTTCTCTGCATAGGCCTGAAGTTCATCTGATTTGGTCTCATCCTACATTGATTAGAAATGTGCCCAAACATTCCACAAGCATAGCATCTCTTATTTTGAAAATTGTTAACCATTCTGCACACATTTGACTCATAACCAAAGTTGTTGCATTTGAAACATTGACCGGTAAAGATAGGACATTTTTTCATCATATTATTCATCCTACTTGTACATTGAATTTCCATATGACCAAATTTACCACAAGCAAAACATTTACTACTGAATTTATAGGCATTAGGATATTTTACCAGAGGTTTCTTTCCCTTTCGATGATTTCTCTGACCAGAACCAAAGGATTCTCCTTTCTCAAATCCAAGTCCTCGCATGTCTTTCCCATGTCTTTGACTTTCCAACATCTCATCTATCCGAGCTGAACTGGTTTTGAACTTTAATTTATACTCATTAGTAGTTAAAAGCTCATCTCTCATAATTATGACCTACCTTTCAAGTTCTTCTCCATCATTCTTTGTTTGCACCATTCAAGTTTCAACTAATCATTCTCATATGTCAATCTGCAACATTTATCCGATCTAACATTCAATGACTGAGTTAAGGTTTCTTCATTCTTTTTTTGGTCTTCAATCTCCTTTGTTAGCTTCATCATAATGGATTGTATTTCATTTTTTAAGACTGCATTCTCCCTAGCCATCTTCTCACATTCATCTATCTTGTCTAGTAGGGCTTGATTGTCTATGCTTTGTTCTTCTTTCTCCTTCAGTTTATCCATCAATTCCTTTCTTTTTTCTCTAGAAGTGATCACTTGATCTTTCAAGGTTTCAATGAAATCTTCAGTTGCATTTAGGTTTCTTTTCAGGGAACTTACTTCATTTCTTGATACATCAAGATCTTCAAGTGTCACACTAAGCTGTCTCTGCAAACCGGAGTCCAGTGATTCAATCTTTTGGATCTTCCTCAATTTGTTAGGCTTCTTCCGAGGAACTAAGATCTAATACAAATTGTTGGAATCAATTAACATTGAGAGGGGGGGGTGAATCAATGTTTTATAATTTGTAAACTTATTTAGATGATTCTTAATCCATTGGATGCATAAGAAATAAAGTAAAATGCATAAACTCAAAACAAACACCCAAACAACCATAACACCAGAATTTTTACATGGAAACCTGGAAAGGAAAAAAAAAATAGTGGGATTGAGTACCCACAATATAATTATACTATGGCCAAAATTATGATAATATTACATAAGGGAAATTCGCTTGCATTTAGGCACACTACCCAAATCTCACTTCTCAATTACAAAAGGGCTACAATCCGGAGGAAGGCTCACTGCCTTACAAGCTATTGTAACTGATTACAATAATAAATGAACTGGAGTATAGCATCTAACTATGCCAAAATGAAGTTTCGGTTAGGATCAGATTATCTTTTACAATTGATCTGTCTTTTTGCTTTGTTTTGCTGCTATGTCAAACAATAGAGCATCAAAACCTTCAATTACATTCACCAAAATTGAAAATTCTCTCTTACAGACTTCCCTTGCTCTCTACATCCTTAAAATATTCAACCAAATTGATCTTATATATCCACACCATAAAAAGAAATCATATATCATGTCGGCTCCCAAAAATTGCATAACACGCAACATGAAACGTGTATCACCAACTTGGCTCAATCCGACCACAAATCCAAATGCAAACCAAAACAAGATGATAATAAGCTTCCCATAAGTCAACCCAATCACCTCGAACATGAAAATGACCACCAAAATTAACCCAATGATTCCACAACACATGTTACACCAAGATAGCTATGCTCTAACTGAATTACTGGATACCAGAGCTCTAGACATGCTCATGAATCAACACCAAATATCGGGATTAGAAAATAATCTATCTCAAACCTTGAATCAATTGCCTTGATCTCCACAACCATAATTGCATCACCAAAATGAAGATGTACACAATGATCTCATGCTCTATCAATTACCGAGTTCCACCTCCCAGACTTATGCCTATGAAAATATGACTTCCGGTAAACCAATTCTATGTGAACCGAATAGGATAACTATACTGAGTTGTCATCAATGACAACCCCTAAGCATCTATCATGCACCAATCTTCACTAGAGCGATGTCTCTTGCCAACAGTCTGGTCTAGTCTGAGTCAAATATAGCAGTCCACCAATCATAGATCTATACATGGTGTTATTAGCCTTTAGAGATTCATCATCTCTTGTCATCTTGCAACCAGCTACCATAGGAGTTCCAATAGGTTTAGAACCATCTAACCCAAACTTCTTCAACAATTCCTTCACATAATTTGATTGAGATATGGAACTGCCTTTATCAGTCTATGTAATTTGCAATCTCAAAAAGAATTTCATCTCACCTATCATAGACATCTTAAACTCTTTTTGCATATCATCATCAAAGTTCTTACTCAAATCATCATCTCCTCCAAAAATAATGTCATCAACAAAAACTTCAACAATCAAAATATTATCATTATCAATCTTGGAATATAAATTACTATCAACAATACCTTTACAGAATCCCAACTTCATCAAATACCTATCCAATCAAGCATACCAATCTCTAGGGGCTTGTTTAATTCCATACAATGCTTTCTTCAATCTGCATACCATGTCTCCTTCATCTGTCAATGAAAATACATCCAATTTTTTAATATAGAATTATTCTTCCAACTCACCATTCAAAAAGGTTGACTTCACATCCATTTGATATACCTTTAAGTTATTATAATTAGCAAATGAAAGAAATGATCTAACAACTTCAATTATAGCTACCGGAGCAAAGGTCTCCTCAAAATCAATACCTTTCATTTATGAATATCCTTTACATACCAATCTTGCTTTGTTTCTAACAACTTCTCCATCTTCATTCAGTTTATTCCTGAATACCCATTTAGTACCAATTGCATTCTTCTTTAGGCCTCACGACAAGTTCCCATGTATTGTTCTTCTCAATTTGATTTAACTCTTCTTGCATAGCTTTTACCCAATTTTCATCTTTACAAGCTTCAACAACATCTTTAGGCTCAATCTTAGAAATTAGACATGTCTCTTTAGCAACAATTCTTCTCCTAGTCATCACTCTATTTTTATCACCAATAATCTGATTCTCTGAATGATTTAATCTTACATACCCGAAGATCTTCTGATTGTTTTGATTTTCAATCTCTTGAACTTCTTCGCTGCCAACAACATCTAGATTTATTGTCTCTTCCGAATCACTTTGTTTCATGCTTAGATTCTGCACTTGCTTTGAATTAACATCCTGATCACTAGATTTGTATCTACATGTACTTCTTTGTTTCTCATGACTCTCATCAACCTTCACATTTGCACTTTCTACTATTTTTATGTCTTTTGTTGTAAAACCGGTAGGCCTTGCTCTTAGTAGAATATCCCAAAAATATTCCTTCATCACATCTTGCATCAAATTTTCGTATATCCTCATCTCTTTTAATATAACATTTACTTCCAAAGATTTTGAAATATCTAACTGTAGGGACATGACCAAACCATAACTCATAAGGGGTCATACCGGAATCATCTTTTATATGCACCTAGTTGAATATGTACATGATAGTGCTAAAAACTTCTCTCCAATAAATATGTAGAACATTTCCTTCAATCATCATAGTCCTAGAAGTATCCAAAATAGTTATGTTATTCCTTTCAACAACTCCATTTTGCTGAGGGGTTTGTGGCGTAGATAGCTGTCTCCTAATTCTATGTTCTTCTCAAAAGGAATTAAATTCACCGAAAGTGAATTCTACTCCTATGTTAGATCTAAGACACTTTAGCTTCAATCTAGTCTCTATCTCCACTCTAGTTTTGAATATTTTAAATTTCTCTAGTGCTTCATATTTCTCCCTTAGAAAAGTGACCCACATCATTCTAGAATAGTCATCAATCAACAACATAAAGTATCTATCACACTGCAAGCTTCTCACTCTAGAAGGACCACATAAATCCGTATGCACAAGATATAATATCCCATTAGATGTATATTGTTTTCTTTGAAAGGAAATTCTTGTTTGCTTTCCCAATTGACAATATTTACACACCAGATTAGTAGGCTTCACTATCTTAGGAAAACCTCTAACAACTTGAGTAGAACTTATCTTAACCATATAGTCAAAATTAACATGACACATCCTCCTATGCCACAACCAACTTTTATCAATCTGAGCAATCAAACAACTTTTCTCACCAACATTCAAAAGAAAGATATTACCTTTAGTTTTAGTTCTTGATGCAATATCTATATAAGAGCTATTCAAGATTTAACATATCCCATTCTTGAATTGTAAATCATATCCCTTATCAACCATCTGTCCAACACTCAAAATATTATACTTCAAACCTTCAACATATAAAACATCATCAGTATTATGCTTACCGTAAGAGAAATATAACCTCTACCATGGATTACACAAGCTTTTTTGTCTCCAAATCTTACTACACCACCATCATACTTCTCCATATTCACAAATTTACCTTTATCACCTGTCATGTGATGTGAACAACCACTGTCAATCAGCCATTCATCTTTCTCTTTAATCTTAGCATCCAATGCTTTCTCTTCAATAATGCAACTTGTAGAATCAACAAGTACCGGATCATCTTCTAAATTCCCTTTCTCAGACTCATCATTTGTCACACCTTCATCAACAACATAATAACACTTCTTCTGATATCTATACTTAGGATTAGGCTTGTAAGGCTTATCATACTTTGACACTCTTTCAGCTCTTTCAAGACACCTAGAAGAAAAATGTCCTATCTTATTGCATGAAATTTTTTTCAAAGGTAACTTCCCTTCATACTATTGGCATTTGCATGAATATTGCATTAATCATATGTTATGTTGTCATTGATGTCAATTAACTGGTAATGATATTATTATTATTGTTGATATTGTCTTGTAATCGGTAGGATGAGCTTTGTGAAGGAAATTGTAAACCGCTATGTAAGTTTGTGAGTTGAACCGGTAACCGGTAAAAGGTTAAACCCTATTTATTTGATGAAACTGGTAAACCCTACCAGTTGTTTTTGTTAAATCCTAACTGATTAAGGTTGTTGAATTGGTTATGTTGGTTTATGATCTGATGATGAGCGATAATGATGGTGACATGTATGATCATTATTTGAAAACAATTTCAAAATGTTTTTGGAATGTTGTTGTAACTTATTTTTGTCTAGGGAATGAACAAAATGTATTGCATCTAATGCAAAGTGCGTGATGAGTTACATAGATCAAAGAGGTGTTCAAAGAGTGGTCAAGGCTTTCTTGATTAATGTGCAAAGATTTCTATGTAATCCAATTGTCATACTTGAAACGAATTTTTTGTAATCTCTATGATCTTTTTTTAGGTTGTTGACCTAATTGATTTGTTTATAAGATCAATGAAGTTGTCTTGTTGAGGGTGTTGGCAAAGATTAGTTGAGTGTGTGGTTGCCAAACCAGATGATGTGTCTATAGTTTGAGTAAAGGTAGATAGGAGCTTAAAAATAATCTGATCAAGCAAGTGTAGTGCTATTCAGACAGATCAAGCAAACCCCTATTGTTTTCTAACAATTACAATAGAACTAAAATCCCCTAATCAGGTAAGCTCTAACAAGCTTGGTTACTTTTCAAATCCTTTAAGAAGGTGATCCATTATCTTGGATTTTCAAATCCTCTACTAAGGTTACTTCTAACAGGGTATTGCTTCTAACAAGACATTTGTAGTCAATCCCTTAACTGGGTGGTTCTTAACAGGATCAGTTCTTAATAGGACTTTTGTAAAGCTTTAACAGGCTTGGCTCCTAACAGGGTGAACTTCAGAAGAGTTCAGATAGTTATCTTGTGAGTCTCATCTCACCATGGTTTTTCCCATTTAGATTTCCACGTCAAAAATATTTGTGTCATGTGGTGAATTTTTTTGTGGTTACGATCATATGGTTGATTTGATTAACTACTTAGCTATTCTGACAAGTCATGATAATTGGAAGCATTGAGAAATGAAGTCTGTTAACATATGATAAAGCATTTGGATGTTTACAAGTTTGATGTTGTTTACTTTTAAGTTGTTGTAACCATCAACTAGTTTATCTTATGAGTTTTTATCTTGATAGTGGTATTTTATTGATAAGTTTACTTTGTGTGATTGAAATTGAGATTGGGAAAGTTTGTATCAGTTTTTCTATTTACTGATTCACCCCCCCTCTCAGTAATCTACCGGATACTAGTTCTTTTATCATACCATCATTTGGTATCAGAGCATCTCAGGTCCTCTAAGATTTAAGCCTAACAGCTTGAGAAAAAGATCTTGCAGATCATGATGAAGAAGGAAGGTCCAAAGTTTAACAGAGAAAACTATAGGATATGGAGCGACATAATGAAAATTTACATTAAGAGTTTGGGAAGTTAGTATTGGGAACATGTCAATACTAAATATGTTGCACCCACTGCGGTTTTGACTGATGATCAGAAGAAAGAACAACAAGAAAATAATCAAGCATTAGAGGCCATTAGCAGTTCCCTTTCTGATGTTGAATATGTAGATGTTCATGGTCTAGAGACTACACATGAGGTATGGCAAAAACTTGAAGAGATTTATAGCGGTGATGAACATGTTAAGATTGCTAAAGAGGAGATTCTAAGAGGGAAGTTTGATGACATGCGGATGGCTGAAGGTGAGAATATCTAGTAGTATGGTCAAACGATAAAAGAGATAGTCAGTGAAATTAAGAGTGCAGGAGGGAAAGTGGAAGATGCCACAGTGATCAGTAAGTTACTGAGAACCCTACTACTGGTCTATGCTATTCAAGTTGCAGCTATTCAGGAGTTGAAGTCCATAGACAAAACTAAAGTAACTCTTGACTCCATCATTGGCAAAATTACTTCTTTTGAATTGAATGGTTATGATAGTAGTGTACAAAAATACGAGTCTGCATTTAAAGATTCTGTTTCTAACCCATCTGTGAGAAAAAGTAGAGATACTAGTCACGGTTATGAATCCAAATCCAACAAAGATGCTGATGATGAAGACAATTTAGTGGAGCTTGAAGCATTGTTAGCAAAGCGGTTGCCTAGAGGCATTAGTAAATATAGAGGTAAATTACCTTTAAAATGTTTTGCATGTAACAAGATTGGCCACATAACTACTAATTGTCCTAATGGTGAAAATGAACACACGAGAGAGAAATTCAAGAAGTATAAGGGTAAAGGCAAGATAGATTGTCTTATTGCTGTTGATGGTGGTATCACTGATGAAGAATCTGATGGTGATGCTAATGAAGATATTGTATTTGTAGCCATTAAGGAAGAGGTATCAGAACAGAAGGCATTAGTGTCCAAGATGGATAACTTAGATGATTGGATCATTGATAGTGGTTGTTTACATCATATGACCGGTGATCAGAGTAAATTTATTTCTTTGAAGAAATTTGATGGCGGAGTTGTAAGATTTGGCAATGACTCACCCTGCATGGTTAAAGGTAAGAGAATTATTTCTCTTAATGGGAGAAGCAGTGCAGATGATGTCTACTGGGTTGAAGGTCTAAAGAACAATCTTTTGAGTGTGGCACAACTCAATAACAAAGGATGCCCACTAGAGTTTAAAAATGGTATGTGCAAAATCTTTGACAACAAAGGTGAATTGATTGAAACCAGGAAGCAAACTAAAGGTAACCTGTTTCACCTTATTCCTAAAGCTAGCAACTGTTTAATTGTAAAAATAAATGATAGTTGGCTTTGGCATAGGAGATTTTGTCATATAAATTTTGATAACATTGTTAAAGTGAGTAAGTCTAAAACAGTGAGAGGTTTGCCTCAGCTAGACAAACCGGTTAATGCTCTTTGCAAAGAATGTCAGTTAGGAAAGATGACATCTTCAACTTTCAAGAGAAAATCCTTTTCAGCGGAGCATTTGTTAGACTTGGTTCATATAGATCTTTGTGGACCGATAAGAATAAAAAACATTCAAGGGGACATATATTTCATGATCCTCACTGATGATTGCTCAAGGATGATGTGGGTCACATTATTGAAGGATAAGACTGAAGCTTTTGGTAAGTTCAAGGCATTCAGAGCCTTAGTTGAGAAGGAGAGCAACAAGAAGATAAAATGTCTGAGGACATATCAAGGTAGTGAATTTACTTTTGAGGAATTCACTATGTATTGTGAAGAGAACGGTATCAAGTGGCAGCTTTCTGCACCAAGGACACCACTACATAATGGTATCGTAGAGAGGAACAACAGGTCAGTTGTTGAAGCTGCTATGACAATGTTGATACAAGGAGGTGTAGTGAAAACCTTTTGGAGAGAAGTTGTCAGCACAACTATCTACACTATGAACTGAGTTCTGGTGAAAAGAGGTAAGGACAACACTCCTTATGAATATTGGTATGGAATATCACCTGATATTAGTTATTTTAAAATATTTGGAATAAAATGTTTTATTAAGAGAGGTGATTACATTAGCAAATTTGAGGCTAAGAGTGATGAAGGTATATTTCTTGGGTATTCCACCAAGAGTAAGGCCTACAACTGTTTTAACAACCAAACATAGAGAATTATTGAGAGTGTTGATGTTAGAGTGGATGAATATCCTGAAGTTTCAAAGGAAACCAGTTTGGAGAAGAAGGATGAAGATCCTTTCATTTTGTTTTTGGAACCGAAAACTGTGAAATCTAAAACTGGCAAAGCAAATTCTGATGCACTTGTTCAACCAAAACAAATAAATTCAGAAGATGATGATAATGATCAAGCTGAACCTGAAGATAATGATCATGTTATTCTAAGATATGTGAGACTGAATCACAATCCTGAATAGATTATTGAGGATAAGGATGCTAGAGTACTAACCAGAAGGAGAATAAGAGAGAACTCTTGCATGAGCTCCACCATTGAACCAAGAACTACTAAGGAAGAATTTGGTGACGATCATTGGGTTAAAGTTGAATTGGATCAAATTGAGAAGAACAACACTTGGACCCCAGTACCCTGACTAGTAAATAAATATGTAATAGGTACTAAATGGGTATTCAGGAATAAGTTGAATGAAGATGATGTTGTAGTTCACAACAAGGCTAGGTTGGTTTGCAAAGGTTATGCACAAGAATAAGGAGAAGATTATGGAGAAACTTTTGCACCAATAGCAAGACTGGAAGGTGTCAGAACTTTACTTGCATTTGTAGCCCATAAGAAATTCAAGGTATAGCAGATGGATGTTAAGTCTGCATTTTTTAATGGGATATTGGAAGAAGAAGTATACATAGAGCAACCAGATGGTTATGCTTTGACATGATGAGAAAAACATGGTATGTAGATTGTATAAGGCTTTATATGGATTAAAGTAGGCACCCAGAGCATGGTATGAAAGGATTCATACACATCTGATGAAGATAGGCTTTCTGATAACCAGTGATGATAGTAACATATATCTCAAGGAGATGAAATACTGGTCAGTGAAGTATTTGTTGATGATATCATATTTGGAGGTAATGATGTCATGAGCAATACTTTTTGCAAATGAAATGAAAAATGAGTTTGAAATGTCTTTAGTAGGGGAAATAAAAAATTTCATAGACTTGCAGATACAACAAATGAAGAATGGTATTTTCATTACACAGTCTAAGTATGTGAAAGAGGTTTCCAAGACATTTGGCATGAGTGACTGTAAACCAGTTGGGACACCAATGGTTACAGGTTGTAAGTTGTCTAAGGAAGATGAATCTAAGTCTATTGATGAGAAGGAATACAGGCCAATGATTGGCAAATTTCACTATGTTGTTCACAACAGACCGGATATAGCTCATGCGGTTGACATAGTTGCCAGATTCCAGAAGAATCCTAAGGAAACACATCTGATAGCAACTAAGAGAATTTTTAGATACCTGAAAGGTAATGTTGGCTATGGACTATGGTATCCATATGGAGGAAACTTTGTTTTGAAGGTGTACACATATGTTGATTGGGCAAGAAATGTTGATTACCAGAAAAGAACAACCGGTGGAGCATTCTTTCTTGGAGGAAGACTTGTTTCATGGAGTAGTAAGAAGAAGAGTTGTACTTCACAATCTACTGTTGAAGATGAATATGTTGCAGCTTATATGAATTGCACACAGGGTATTTGGATGAGGCACATTTTGGAAGGTTTTAAGATAAGGATTTCAGAACCTATAAATATTTTATGTAATAATGCAAGTGCCATAAATATTTCCAAGAATCTTGTTTTGCACACACGAACCAAGCATATTGAATTGAAGTATCATTCTTGAGGGAAAAAGTGTAGAGCAAAGATGTTATCTTAGAGCATGTTTCTACCAAGGAGCAACTTGTAGATATTTTTACTAAACCTCTACCTAAGACTACATTTGAGTATCTTAGAAGTCAACTAGGGGTTGTACCCCTTCATGAGGTTAGTTGAGCATGATGTTGATTGCATCAGTCCCTGAACCACTTGCAAAATTCTACAGAAGGATTTGGCGTAGTAGTGGAAGTTATTCCACAGGAGGAGCATTAAGTTGTAGATTGTTGTTGTACAATGAAATTTGACATTACATGTTTTACTTTCAATTTGGCATTGTTGTCAAATGGGGAGACGAATTATGTAATTCTGAGGAGGAGAACCAATGACAAGATGAAGACATGGAGTGCATGGTGAATATCTGGTAATGTAAACCAGGATTCCTATTCACAATCATAACGACAATCAATGGTGTTGATATTTATATTGCCATCAATGCCAAAGGGGGAGATTGTTGGCATTTGCATGAAGATTGCATTAATGATATGTTATGTTGTCATTGATGTCAATTAACTGGTAATGATATTGTTGTTATTGTTGATATTGTCTTGTAACCAGTAGGATGAGCTTTGTGAAGGAAATTGTAAACCAGTATGTAAGTTTGTGAGTTGAACCGGTAACCGGTAAAAGGTTAAACCCTATCTATTTGATGAAACCGGTAAACCCTACTAGTTGTTTTTGTTAAAACCTAACTGATTAAGGTTGTTGAATTGGTTATGTTGGTTTATGATCTGATGATGAGCAGTAATGATGGTGACACGTATGATCATTATTTGAAAACAATTTCAAAATGTTTTTGGTGCGTTGTTGTAACTTCTTTTTGTCTAGGGAATAAGCAAAGTGTATTGCATCTAATGCAAAGCACGTGATGAGTTACAAAGATCGAAGATGTGTTCAAAGAGTGGTCAAGGCTTTCTTGATTAATGTGCCGAGATTGCTTTGTAATCCAATGGTCATACTTGAACCGACTAAAATGTAATCTCTATGAGCTTTTTTTAGGTTGTCGACCTAATTGATTTGTTTATAAGGTCGATGAAGTTGTCTTGTTGAGGGTGTTGGCAGAGATCAATTGAGTGTGTGGTTGCCGAACTGGATGATGTGTCTGCAGTTTGAGTAAAGGCAGATAGGAGCTTAAAAAAGATCTGATCAAGCAAGTGTAGTGCTATTCAGACAGATCAATAAAACCCCTATTATTTTCTAACAATTACAGCATAACTAAAATCCCCTAACCAGGTAAGCTCTAACAAGCTTGGTTACTTTTCAAATCCTCTAACAAGGTGATCCATTATCTTAGATTTTCAAATCCTCTACCAAGGTTACTCCTAACAGGGTATTGCTTCTAACAAGGCATTTGTAGTCAATCGCTTAACCAGGTGGTTCTTAATAGGACTTTTGTAAATCTTTAACATGCTTGGCTCCTAACAGGGCGAACTTTAGAAGAGTTCAAATAGTTATCTTGTAAGTCTCATCTCACCGTGGTTTTTCTCATTTGGGTTTCCATGTCAAAAATATTTGTGTCATGTGGTGAATGTTTTTGTGGTTATGATCTTATGGTTGATTTGATTAACTACTTAACTATTCTGATAAGTCAAAATAATCAGAATCATTGACAAATGAAGTCTGTTGACATATGATAAAGCATTTAGATGTTTATAAGTTTGATGTTGTTTACTGTTAAGTTGTTGTAAGAGTCAACTAGTTTATCTTGTGAGTTTTTATCTTGACAGTGGTATTTCATTGATAAGTATACTTTGTGTGATTGAAATTGAGATTGTGAAAGTTTGTATCAGTTTTTCTATTTACTAATTCACCCCCCCCTCTTAGTAATCTACCGAATACTAATTCTTTCATCATACCATCACATACTTACTAGCTCCCTTAGGCAATCTTCTGGCAATAAGTGCTTCGAGCTCTTCCAATTCTCTTTCCAGTTCTTCCATCTCTCTTGTTTCCCTTTCATATCTGGAAACCCTATTTGAACTCTCTCCCGGATCATACTTCTGCTTTTTGGATACAGTAGCTTTGAATGTAATCTCATTTTTTCCATGTGATTCTCCAAGTTCGCTTAATTCAAAATCAACAAACTTACCAGCTAGCATATCTCTTGTCACAGTTATCACAGTTCAGATCTCATCAATACTAGCAACAATTTTGTGTTTATAAGCAGGAGGCAAGGATCTCAACACTTTAGTCACAATCTCATCATCTTCAATGATTCCATCGACACATCTGATATTCAACACAAGATCATTCACTTTAGCCATAAAGGATGGAATATTCTCATCTTCTCCCTTTCTCAGGGTCTCATACTGTCCTTTCAAGCTTTGCAATTTAGCAACTTTCACATCTTTGTCTCCTTCATACAGGGTCTCTAACTTCTCCCAAATCTCATGTGCAGTCTATAATCCCATCACATTAGTCATTTCTGAATTAGTTAGGACACTCAACAATCCTTCTTTGGCTCTTTTGTTATGTTTAACATCCTTGATCTCATTTGCAGTAACATGACCATTCAAAGGAACATTGTAGACATTCTTTGTGATATTCCAATAATCTTCTCCAAGACATTTCAAGTGACACTCCACGCGGTTCTTCCATATAGTGTAATTAGTTCCATCAAACCTCATATTCTCCTTGAAAATAATAGTTGCCATCCCAGATCTCCTCAAGCGGTCAAGCTTCTTCCAGAGGATCTAGCTCTGATACCAATTGTTGACAACAACAATGTAGGAAATCTGAGAGGGTGTGGGGGAAAGCCGGGGGGGGGGGAGGGGGTGAATCAATTTTCACCAAACTTAGGAAAATTAACCTCAACTTAAGATCTTCTCAAGAAAAACAAAATTAAAGATAAACACCACATCAACAACACGCATATTTTGATGTGGAAAACCCAATTAAGGTAAAAACCATGATGGGAACCTACCCACAATATGATGATACTCTGCAATAGTATGTGAAAATATTAAAATGGGGAATGCACATGCATTCAGGCACACTACCTAGAGCTCACTTCTCAAAAACAACAAAGGGCTACAACTTTGGGGAAGGATCATTGGCTTACAAAGATCAAACACCAATCTGGATTACATGAACCGAAAGAATAACATTTCCAAATGCCTGATCACAGTTCTGGTTAAGCACACTATCTATTCTACAACACTCCTCTTCTCGTCAACACTCTTCCAAAAGATCAATTCCCTTGTTCGCACATACAACACTCTCAAATAATGCAGACACAATGCAAACACACAACTTACATGATTATTACACTTATTTATACAAGTCATCAGCCTTAATTCCAAGGTCACCCCAACTCATAAGACCTAATTACAAAATTACATCACATGATGCATAAATCAATATGCAGACCAATACAATATCAATAAAGACATAATATGGATCCAAATCAAAACCTCAAACATGCAGCACCACCAAATATCTCTCCAAGGTCATCCAAAACAATACCACCAGACCAATAAAATCTTTAATAACACACACAATGAACAATGCAAACCAATAATATGCATAACACATGATCTAGAAACACCAACAAGCAACGTGAACTTCTCCGCAACAACTTGGATTACAAGAATCATCACCATCTCTCTTCCAGAGCTCAAGAACATCAACACAACAAATTGAAAGATACACTTGTGAAGTTTTAAATAATAAACCACTCAAACTGAGGACACACATGATCTTCCCAAACACTCTCCAAAATATGCACAACATAATGAATCAATTCCGGAGCAATACGATCTAGAAATCACAACTCAACAATACAAAACCAATAGAAAAACCAGTCACCATACCGGACCACATAACCTGATCAAGTCACCTTTTGGAAGAGTGAAACTCATTCTGAATCAACTAAAGATACTAATATCTGAATCCTTAAATCTGCAATGAGTCAACCAAACCGACTCACCGCAACACCGAAGCACAAGAACACAAGAATATGTTGGCATTGATCACAACAACACATTCCAACAACTCTAATATCCAACATCTCATTCTCTATTTTCCTTTCTCCCACCTCAATTGTACTACACTTTTTCATTAGCCCTTTACCTTGGCTCTCCATGATACATTCACTTTCTTTTCCTTTACCCTTTTCCACTGCCGGCATTCTCTTTGCCTCTAAGACCTCTTTGTCATATTCTTTACATTCAAACATCTGCTGCTTTCCATCCTCTTGCCCATCTAGTGTACAATATACCTCTTCCACGGTGACCTTACTAGGCCCATATTGCCTCTCCTTAGGAAAATAACTTGCTTTCATCATTTCTCTTTCACTTATCTCTGTCATATTAGACTTTCTTATCTCTATTTTGATAGTATTCGACTGCCCTACAACCTTCTTTGCCTTTTCTTGACAAAATTCAGTCTCTCTCTTGTCTTCACCATGCTTTTCAAACTTGTCTTGAATCTTCATGAAGGATTCATTCTTGATATTTTCTATCTCTGATTTCTTCACCAACCTATCATCCTCTTTTCTCTTCATCATTGCATCCTTTTCTATCCTTGTTGTCTCAACATTTTCTTTCTTTGTAGTGGTTGCACCTACACTATCTTTGTCTTCCTCATGCCTTAGAAATTCCTTTCTGCCTATCATGATCACCCTTGATATCTTATCTTGCCCTTTGTCATCCCCCTAGAATGATATTAGAGAAAAAGTGTTTCCATCTTTCTCAATTTGAAAAGTATTTGCTCTCCCATCATACAAAGCATATCTCTCCAACTGCCACAACCTTCCTAGAATTAAGTGGCAACAATTCATTGGCAAAACATCACAAAGAATGCTATCCTTATATAAATGAATCTGAAGCTCAACTAAGGCTTGTTCATTCACCACAATTGACTAATCACTATTCAACCAGAATGCTCTATATGGCATTTCATGTGGAATTCTTTCCAAATTCAACTTATCAACCATTTCACTTGAGACCAAGTTATCCATAGAACCTGAATCTATTACCACATTACATACCTTGTTTTGCTTTTACATCTGTCCTGAATTGTGCCTTCTTTTGTGTTATCTCTTTCATCTTAGAATACCTATCTTTTAATTCTGTGGTCTCCTTTGCCATGTTATCTTTTGGATGCATTATGACTCTTCAACTTCCAACTTCCAACCTTCAACCAATCACCTACAAGAGAGATGAAACCTATGCTCTGATACCAATTTGATGTAGTAGAGGGAAGGAAAAGACTTCACCATATCAATTCAAGTGGTTTCAATCCACTCTCCAAGTAACAAAACCTCATCTTGCTTATCATCCACTATTCCACCTTGTAGGCCTTGTAGCCCTCTAAATAAGGATAGTCCTAAATAACTTTTGACTCAGACCATGTCCTCATAAATTGATACCAGATTTAGATAACCCTTATTGATTTTGTAAACATACTGCAAGATGAGTATAGGGTTTTTTGAAACAGATTAGTCAAAAACTTTGTTTTCTCTCTGCAAATAGGCCTAATTAGGCCACTTTTTCAAAGCAACCACCCACAAAAATATTCACCAATTGCTACAACCTGCTTAGATCTTCTCCACAAGCCTAAAATATCCCAAATCAACAATTTTTGTATGGTAAACACCCACTAAATCACCAAGTTACAAAACCCTTGCCTTAGGCCTTCTTAGGCTTGCACAATAAGATTTTTATGGAAGTAATATATCCAACCCCTTAAAATTTTTCCCAACACCTCAAATATGTTCAAATAGGTCTACACTACCCCTTCAATCATTCATATGGTGACTCCCAATGTTTTTTTTTGCCAATCCCAACTTCGAAGCCTCTTATTTGCTTACAAAACAAGCCAAAACCATCTAGGACATCGTCATATTGCCCCAAAACCTCATCAATGTGCCTAAAACCTTTTAAATCATCAATTAAACCCTTTAAACTTTCAAAATACCAATTTTCAAGAGTTTTCTATGGTGAAAAGAGGAGATATCACATATTTTGCATACAAACCCCAAAAACCCTTTGTTCAGTATAATTTTTAGAAATGGGCTTGGTTGACCCCTTAAAAGACATTATGAAAATTAATAATAAAAAGAAAGTTTTTAAAAAACATCAAGATATTTTCATCCATCCAAGTCTCAGGTCCGTATAGGTCCTTACATGGCTACACTAACACATTTTCTGACTACAAATTTTGGAAAACATTTTCAAAACTAGCTACCTTCACCAAAATGGGTATAACTTACTCAATTGTTAATGAAAAATGCTCAAACAAAAGCCAAAATAAGCTTAACTCATCTCTATACCAATTAAAATTCATAAACTTGTACAATCATTTCATACCAGGTCCTTTAAGGTTTTGGAGCAACAAAAAGATAGTGAAAAACACAAAAACTAGTAAGTTATTTCATTAATTTCTTCTCTCCATGCTTCAAACCCCCCATTTGTTGATGAAATAAAAATATTTAAACATTTCCCAACTTCCCAAACTGAACACAACTAATTTTTAAACTTCCTAAGAAAATATGACTCTTCATCTTCCTTATTTTTATAATTTTGACAACGTAAATGGCAACTTCTACAAAATTGTTTGCAACTTTTTCCAATATGACCTCAAAACATAACAAAATGATCTCAAAAGAACCTTATTACATTTGAAAAGAATCAAAACACCTAAAACCTTTAAAAGACAAAAATAGCCCATATTAGCCAAATAAGGTTGGTGCCCCTGCACCATTCTAATTTTAAATATTTTAAATCTATAAATACACAAACTCAAAAACTTCTCAAAAATTGACGAAATTTTATTACTATTGCCCTCTCTCAATCAGGTATCAAAACAAATAATGAATCCTGGTCATAAAGTTTTTGGTTATATATTTAAAATTGAAATGTAACTAAATAACTGATTCCTTTAAGAGCATTTAAAAAAAAAACTTCACATTACATAAATTTTAAAAGATTTTTAAATAATTTAATTGATAATTAAAGCTATTGCTTAGGTGGCACATTCGTTGAGTAAGCATTGTTGTCTTCTCCTTGTGATGCTTGGGTCACACATCTGGATCCATATTCTTTGAATGCTTGGGTAATTGTTGGTATTTCACCATGTTATGGAATGATAACATTTTTAGTTCTTTATTCCCTTTGATTTGATCCATTTTTTATGTTAGGGTTGTTGGGCAATCTTCACAATGTACCAAGGCGGAATTGATTGCAATTAACTTCCTTACGTTCTTTGCATAGAATGATTATTCATTGAATAATTCTTCCACTATCTTCTCAAAATCATTCTTCAACGTTTCCATTATTAATTTTTATACAAAATGGCCAGGTCACTTTCTACGTGAAGGTGAATGGGATCCCAATCTAAGAGCCTCGTCTTCAGTCACCCTAGCTTCCATGTTGGTATTTTTTTTTCCTTTTTGGGTTCTAGTTTCAATATTTAGTAATTTAATTTGTTTTTCATAAAAAAAATATAAGTTTATTTGTTATATGTTGTATGTAGGTTTAATTTTTTTGTTCTAAATATAAAATATAGTTTGTTCATATATATATATATAGTATTTAGGTTCAAAAAAATTATTTTCATTGTTTTTATTTGGCAAATTAGTCATAGTTTTTATTTCACGTGTATAAACCTAGACTAGAAACAAACAATGAACCAACAACCTAGACTAGAAACAAATAGTTAAATAGGTTAAAATGCCATCAATAAATAAAAACCATCAAGCCATCTTATTAGGATCCATGATGACACATGAATTATCATGGCCCCGAAAACTCTCATTTTACCTAGGACCTTAAACCATAGATCCTAATTATATCTATATAATGCGATCACATGATATACATACTTTGATCAAATTCATCACATTTATTTTGATGGATTGATCAAGTGCTTCTCCCATTAGGCCATCCTATTATGACCCCTTAAGACATGATCTCTCATGACCCCTTAATCTCTCATTTTACATAGGACCTAAAACCATAGATCCTAAAATTATATCTACATTAATATGATCACATGCGATACATACTTTGATCACATGTAATTTGATATATCAAAATCTTGTGACCTTTTAAGCTCTCATTAAATACATAGGACCTTGAACCATAGATCCTAAAATTATATCCTATTTATGTGATCACATGATATACATAATTTTATCAAATTAATCACATGTACTTTGATAGATTGATCAAGTATTTCTCCCCTTAAGACATGATCTCTTGTGGCTCCTTAAGCTCTCATTTTACCTAAAAACTTAAACCATAGATCCTAATAATATATATCTAATGTGATCACATGGTACATACTTTGATCACATTCATCACATGTAGTGTAATAGCTTGATCAAGCGCTTCTCCCCTTAAGATGCATGGTTTCTCATGACCCTTTAAGCTCTCATTAAATACATAGGACCTTAAACCATAAATCCTAAAACTATATCCATATGTTTAATGTGATCACATGATATACATACTTTGGTTAATCACATTAAAGATCGACCCCTTAAGATCTCATTTTACCTAGGACCTTAAACCATAGATCCTACTTATATAGTTATATGATGTGTGATTTCGTGATATACTTTTATCACATTCACCATGTATTTAGTTTGATAGATTGATCTTGAGTGCTTCTCCCCTTAAGCCATCCTATTAGGACCCCTTGATCTCTCATTTTACCTAGGACCTTAAACCTTAGATCCTAATTATATAGATATCTAATGTGATCATATGATACTTACTTTGATCACATATATCATGTATTTCTTTTATAGATTTATCTTGAGTTCTTCTCCCCTTAAGCCATCCTATTGGGATCCATTAAGGCATGATCTCTCATGACCCCTTAATCTCCCATTTTACCTAGGACCTTAAACTATAGATCCTAATTATATAGATATCTAGATACATACTTTGATCACATTCATCAGGTATTTAGTTTGATATATTGATCTTGAGTGCTTCTCCCCTTAAGCCATCCTATTAAGACACCTTAAGACATGATCTCTCATGACCCCTTAAACTCTCATTTTACCTAGGATCTTAAACTATATATATATATATCAGCCATCAAAAATTGAAGAAAACCCACCTTTGCATACAAAAGAAATGCCTCCACATCCATTGTCAATAGAAGGATTCCCTGCTATTTCTCTACCAATGAAAAATTTCACAATGCCTCAAGAAAGTTTGGATTTCAGAGCACAACATTTGCATTATGAAGATAGTAGATCACAACTAGTGCCTATGGAATATTTAAGGACACAACCTTTGCATCATGGAGACTTCAGTTGCCACTCCTGTAGCCCTTGGTGAGAAATTGACCAAATATATATAATATAATTCAACTTCACCTTCACATGATGGATGAGTTTGACATTGATGATTTGCTTAAGCCCACACCCCCACCCTGTCAACCTTAGCACTCTCCACCTTCACCTCCACCACCTAGATTCGATGAGGCTCACTTGAGAGCCAAGATCAATGAAAAGATAGATTCCATTATAAATAAAATTTGTTGCATCCAAAATGAGCCATGCATGCCACCTCATCTAGTACATTTTTCATCTTTGATGGAAAATGTTGCAGACGTTGTTAGGTCTACTAATGTGGACCTAGATAGCTACCACTTATGGAGAGAGAAGCGGAGAGAAATTTATAATGATGGTGTATCCTATAAGGACATCCTTGACCTCAAAATTACCAAAGCCGATTTAGCCCCATTCTTTTATGACCCCATCACCAATCAAATAATTCCACCAAACAAAAAAGTGAATATCTATTAGGTGGTGTAGGTATCCTAGGATGTCCAATAATTTTTGGGAGAGATGGTGGATGGTATTTGATCATCCACTGCATGCCAATTGTGAGGTCCATATTTATTTTTTGAGGAGATTATATGCAAATATTGTGTTGGGTTTAAAATCCAATTATTTTGACTTTAGATCATTCTTGGATGTTGGTGGTGGTATGCCCCAATAGATTTTAGGGGCATGGGTTGGCCACAATCAACCCATGCTTGCTTAACCTCTTGTGCATCCTCTTGAAACTATACATGTACCCATTAAAAAAAGCATAGTGATATCAACATTAGAGGCATCGATTGAACTCTATGCTAATTTCAGTGATCAGGCTAATCAGATGGCAATTGATGTTGGTGGTCGAGACCATGCAGGTGCATCCAGTGTAGTTGGTCCTAGTGTCACTCGAGATGTGTTGACACCTCATTTTTGTATGAGTTTTCATTAATTATGTTATGGACCTACTGATGGTGCATCCACTTCATGTTCATGTGGAGCATCAGATGATATTTCTTCATATGTATATTTTCAATATGTTGATGATCATTTGATGGATAAATTCCTATGTATACATATGTGTGTGTATACATACATACATACATGCACACACACATACATACATACATACATACATACATACATACATACATACATACATACATACATACATACATACACACACATATGTAGCATCCTAAATTGTACTCACTTACAATTTTGTTCTCACTTGGATCTCACTTTGACGCTTCGGCTTCTAGGGTCTAACTAAAGCACTGATTCTGCTCACACAACCTATCAAACATGCTTTTTCACTACCTTCTCAATTTCCCCCCAAACTTGAATCCCTAATTTTCAGGACCATGGTGTTGGGCACCCTGGTCCTAAATCAAGATCATGGTGCAGAGAACCATGGTCCTCTCAAAAAGGGCCCAATTTGGGGCCTCATCATGGTCACATAATTTTAGTGGGACCTAGATCCCATGTTGGCTTGTGTCAAAAATTCAAAAAAAAATTGTGACAAGCAAGTATAAAAGAAGGTCTACCACGCTCATTTTAAACCTAATAATTTGACTTCAAGATCTACACTCTAGAAAATTCAAGTGAGCAAGCAATCAGTCTTTCATCGAGCATTGGAACAAAAGTGAAGTCAAGTTTCAGACATTGAAGATGGCATCCATGATCTATTTTTTATGAAGACAACATACATGAAACCTGAATTCCTTTTTGAAGGTTAAATAAAATTTCATTGAGGTATATCATTAGTGTTTCAATCATTTTTAGCCTTTCCCTCAAAAGGAAAGTATTTTACTGTAGTCTATCATTTACATTTATCAATTCAATTTCATGGTTAATTCCAAAATTGGGGTTCAACCTAAAGTAAACTCCTATTCCCAACATATTTCCCATTTTCTTTGTGTGCAGGAACATGTATAGAGTTGTACTTGGGAGGATCAACAAAGTTCACAATGATGAACAAGTTCAACTTTCAACAACGGAAAATTTGGAGGATCATGGTGAATTGATACTACCTAGTCTCAGAAAATTAGGCCAAACTTTTGAGAATAGATTATAGACAACTTATTTTACCCACATCTAGGTCAGTGGCTCCATGTGACATCTGTAGCTTACTGTTTCTATCATAATACTTCAATTGTCACCTATTTTGCCCTAATTAACAAAGAATCAAATCAATTCAATTTTAGAAGGAGAAAAGCCTTATCCAAAGAAGCCTAGAATCTAATTAAAATATTAGTCTTTTGAGGCTAGATCTATTAGATTCTTTCCCCTTCCAAATGTAGTGGCTAATTATATCATTTAGTGGTTTTATTATCTTACTTTAACCCTAACCCTAATTTTCCACCATTACATTTTGGTGAACCCGACTTCTTGCACGTTAAATTTTTATTTTTAATCTCAGATATGATTTGCATGCATATTCAAATTCAAACTTGCACTCATAAGTATTATTTTCAATTGAATTACATAAATTTAGAGGTTAAATTCACAAAAACCTTAATTTATAATTCTAAAATCAAACTTTTGGGTTGCATAAT
This sequence comes from Cryptomeria japonica, assembly GCF_030272615.1. Taxonomy (NCBI): domain Eukaryota; kingdom Viridiplantae; phylum Streptophyta; class Pinopsida; order Cupressales; family Cupressaceae; genus Cryptomeria; species Cryptomeria japonica. Next base: position 319,767,719 of record NC_081407.1, read on the forward strand.
TTTGATTTATTGTCTTAGATCTGACTATTTATGCATGTTAAAATTAAATTTGCACTCATAGATCTCATCTTCAATTGAATTACGTAAATTTAGAGGTTAAATTCACAAACACCCTAATTTATAACTCTAAAATTAACTTGTGGGTGTGTGATGAAAAAAGCTTGTAAATGTGAAATGATTAAAAATATCACTAATTAGCCAAGCAAACACAAAACATCAAACACCTCAAGATTAGAATATTAATAAAAAACTATATTCTAAATAATAAGCATATGTAAACCAGAATCAACTTAAGTTTGAGAGTTCCTCGATTTAATGTGTTCTCGATGATGTATTGAGTGCTCAATTGTGCTCCATGATGTCTGATGCAAAGTTGAAATTGATGATCATGCAAATGGATGATTGACAGTGAGTGATAATTCCAGCAGAGTAACGGTATGAATATGGAAAAGTGGATGAATGACTTAGAAAAGGGAGGGATTAAATAGGAAAGGAAGGTAGATGAAGTGTCTTAAAATTGGTGCACTCATCGTCAAAGAGGACAAGTGTCAAGCCATGTGGACTCAAGAGAGAAAGACAAGTGTCCAAAAGAGGGACATGCATTATGGGGAGGAATGACATGTGTCCTCAAGGAGACATGTCTATTTGGGGAGTGACCACCCAAATTGGATATTTTCCAAAATTTGGAAAATAGGAGGAAAGTACACACATGTACGAGATGAGGCTAGGATAGGATAGGATAGGATAAGGTTGGTTAGGGAGGATAGGGTTAGTTGGAACATGTGGGAAATAAATTAATTAATAAGCTAGAGGAAAAGGACGATGAATTAAATAAAACATAGTGAATTTATTTTATTTAATAGAAGAAAGGTTTAAAAGAGGGATTTAATTAATTAACAAGGTTAATCAATTAATAGGATAGGGTCACGTCATATTTAATTAAATAATATGAATTATTTAATTAAAATAAGCGACTAAGGGATTTAAATTTGATTAAATTAATTAGTCAAATTTAAGTGTCTACATATTGTCCCTCTTCGCAATGGCACTAAAATAGTGTCAGTGTGAAGAAAATAAAACTTGCGACTCGAAGAAGAGAGAGTGAAGAAAAAATACCCCAGACTAGACTGACGATGAACATAAGACGAGGGAAGGGGTGCCCCTTTGAGAGAGTGCATGGGAAACGAGGCCTGAGTGAAATCTCAAAAGAAACAATGCCCTAGGAGAAAGGAGGGAAGGGGACTAGAAACAGAAGCGAGAGGCAAAAGTGACACCTAAAAAGGAGGCTCGAGGAAGAAGATATTCTAAAAAAGGTCCGAGAGGGCCCAAGATGATCAAAATGAGCATACGAGGCAGCTTATATCACCCAAAATGGCCAGATTAGGGCTTATTTGCGCATGTTGCTATTGAGATTTGTGAGCTCTGGTGAGAAAACAACGTTTCTTTTAGGGCTTTTGTGAGCTCATTGTGTGCACAGACAAGATGGCGGACTAGGCAATCCTGAGGCATCAGATGGATATGGTGATGAGCATCAGGAGACATCAAGCACTAGATCGTGAGGTAGGCATCGAAAAACTCTCTTTGTGCTTTCATTTTGGTCATTTTTTTAGCATTTATGAGGGTAGACAACGTGTTCCCACTAGATTGTGTCTGACGGATTTTCTAGGGGGAACTATGGGATCATGTTGGGTTAATGAGAAGGGGAGAGAGAACAAGTTCTCATTCCCTCTTTAGCAAGTTCGTAAACCCGAAAAGGAGAGAAGCAGAGCAAAATTTCTCAGTAGGAGAGCAATCTCGTGATAGTAGGTTCACTTAGGGGACTGCGGGAATGTGTTCCCACGAGAGAAGAAAAGATATACTTGTGAGTTGAGAGAGATGATCAACAATGCTAAGATTGGGAACTGAGTTGAGTGCCACATAGGGAATAGATCAAGGCGATCGTGCTGGGATACGTGGCGCAGATGCCCCAGATGAGATCTCACATGGAGATGTTGAACGTTTTGACCAAGAAATGGAGTGAGACCACTACGTTTCATTGTCCGATGGAGGAGATTATCATCACTCTGAAGGACGTGTATCAGATCTATAGGCTACCAATACTAGGAGTACAGGGCATAGCAGGAAGAGTGGAGCAGGATGAGGCAGTCAAACTATTTGTTGGGGAAGATGTACTGTTACATCATGGACAACTGTCACTAGAGAAGGCATTAGCCCAGGAGCCACCAGCGAGGAGGATTTACTTCTTCATCTGCATCCTAATCAATGGTTATATACTTCCAAACCGCAAAAGAAAATCCATTATACTAGGTATGATCCCAGTGGTGATCGAGGTAGTCGATGATGGACGACTGATGGCATGGGGTACATAGTGCTAGTGGAGTTGTATAGGGAGCTCCACAACATCATTTATCATCCTGGATGAAGCTTTGGATATGTGACCCTATTATGGGAATGGGCATGGGAGCATATTGTTGTCACGCATCCAGTGGGTCGACATGATAGGGATCTCGCAAAATCGGTAGTTTTTAGCTGGGGAGGGGCTTTGTGGTACGAGGTTACTGATGACATTGACTATTGGAGAGTCACTTTTGATAGATTAGCTATTGATGCCATTACATGGAGATTGTATATGGCGATAATTGCATGATCGAAAGACCCACGACACATCCCCTACATGACTACTACATGATAAATTATTGGAAAATGGGAGCATGTGATCAAGATGTACAGACCAAACAGGGTGCAACTACAGTTTGGATGGGTACAGGATGTACCTGAGGCACCTCACAGGTTCTGATGTGTTATGAGAGAGAGGGTGGTCACGTTTGGACCATTGTTATAGGATAACATATGACTCATTGATGGGTGGACCCAATAAGTTCCAGTTCAATGGGATCCACAAGGTGGACCAACAGAGGCAGGGGTCATATAGCCTATTAGACATGGTGAGAATAAAAGAGGTCGAGGGCAGTCGGCAAGGCAGGGCTAACACCCCTTAGTGTCAGGAGGGTGTGGATCAAGGCGAGAGGAGGGAAAGTCGGCCAATATCAACCATCTCACAGATCAGTTGAGAGGGTAGCAGAGGTAGTGGTTCAGACTAGGACTAGATTAGCTACCAAGAGGTGGGGATAGGGAGGAGGGGATGGAAGAGAGGGAGGAGAGAGGGGATTCGTGAAGGCTGGTAGAGATGAAGGAGGGGAGATGGAGTAGAGGCTACGGAGGTGGATCCATCCACACAGGGATCTCCACCAAGACAAGAGGAGGGACGAAATTGGGGCAGGACTTCTATGAGACCGATACCAGTGAGGAGGACCAGGAGAGAGGAGAGAGGAGAGAGGGGAGGGACTAGCAACACTATTGGATCCAGTAGCACAGATATGGTCCCTCGAGGAGGAAGTGACTAGGATAGAGAATAGACTATAAGAGATCATTGCGGAAAGGAATGCAACAAAGTAGGTGAGAGCACAACTCCAGGTAGAGAGGGATAGACTCCAACAGGAGAGGGATGCGACAGTAGCGACCAAGGATGCAGTCGAGCATTCTTGACGTGGGACTGAGGAAACTGTGGCCCTCTACCAGAGGGAGAGGGATGAGGCCAGGCGATAGGAAGGATCTAGAGGAGGAGGAGGAGGAGGAGGAGGAGAGGAGATACTGGTTATGATGCTAGAGAGACAAATAGCTACGTGAGAGGCGCTATCACACCAGGTGGGGTGGTACAAGACTCAGTATGAGAGAGAGGTACCAATAGACTAGAGGGAGGAGTATGTAACACCACCTAGGCCCATGACAACTAGTTCTGATGAATAATGACGAACAACAAATACCCTAACTGATATTGAGAGGGTGGGTGAATCAGTATATACAAAAACTTCTCTGCAACTTATCAAATTAAAACAATGCTAACTGGTTGTCTTTAGTACTGAACTTAACCATGGCAATACCAGTTAAACACAATAAGACTACAGACAACATACACCGGTAAAACTGAATACTTCAAATACATTCAATACTTGAAAAACTATTTCACCCATAAACATATGTATGTGGTGTGTCATCAATACCATAACCAGTAGCTCCACATGCATAATCACTCAAACAAAGAATACTTAATCATCACATAAAAAATGCACAACTCATGACACACAGATTTTTCATGTGGAAACCCAAGTGGGAAAAACCACGGTGGGGATGAATACCCAAAATCTTGTTTTGAACTATTTTGAAGCTCACTCTGTTAGGAGCCTAGTCTGGTTAAATACTTTGCAATAAGGTTCTGCCAGGAACCGATCCTGTTAAAGATCACCCAGTTAAGGAATGACTATATACCCTGTTAAAGGTTACCTTGCTAGAGGATTTAAAGAACTCAATGAACCTGAGTCACCTGGTTAGAGGATTTATAGTAAGCCTGTTAAAGCTACTCGACAAAGGGATTTTCCTTCTATTGAAATGGTTAGAAGACAACAGGTAAAACTCTGATCTGATAACAACACTATATGCTAAGGCAGATCCTTTTCAGTTCCTCTACTCTGCAATCACAGTCTATAGTTTTCACTCACTGGTCTGGAAAGTATCTCATCACTCGGATACATACACAACTTTTTGCCAACAACTTACAATAACAAACATCATTGACCTTATATACAACATTTAGGTTGGTAACATAAACCCTAAACCCTAAGCATCTTAGGTTTACTATTACAAGCAGTCCAATTGTGACCGTCCAAACACTTTTCATAGAATGAAACAATCTTAAACAGATCGCAAGTCATTCTGCATCGTCCATTTTCTATCACACATAGAAATTGGTAACCCATCATGCTTTCTTCTCATACCGCTAAGAAGAATGTTGATTCCTGAGGTAGACATTTAATGCAGTCGATCTTCATATGCAAGATCCTCAAGGAAATCCTTCACATGCACAAAACTGAAATGGCATCTCGATCTCATCCTCATTTCTTGGCTAACTCATCACAAAATATCATTGGTTGCATCGCACAAGATAGATTGCCAAACTGGAAACCCTAGAGCTGAGACTACCAACCGATAGTCACACTTAGTGAAACCCTGACACCGATTCACTACATCTCTTCATACCGATTCACCAATTTCTTCCAATCTTCATACCGGTTCACTTGCACTTATTGACATCAATGACAACATACATTATCATCATATCATCATACCGGTTCATCAAATGCCAACAATCTCCCCCTTTGGCATTGATGGCAATACTTACTTAGTGTAGCATTGCAATGGAAAAAAACATCATAGACCAATGCAACTAAAGTATCTGCATCAGATATCTCCTCCCCTATCTCATATCTTCTCCCCCTATTATATATCTTCTCCCCCTATTGACAATAATGCCAAAGTGGAGGTACAAGCTCCCATAATTCACTATGCTACTCCCCCTATGGAGTAGCATCGTTCAACACATCAATCCTGAAAGATTTGACATTGTAATACCTGACTGATGTGAAGCACACATCTTTAGTTTACTTCATGAAGGGGCAAAACCCCTAATTCACCTTTCAAATAGGTAAATGTAGTCTTCGGTAAGGGCTTAGTGAATATGTCTGCTAGCTACTCCTTACTGGATACATGTTGTAATACAACCTCTTTGTTTTGAACCTTCTCTCTCAAGAAATGATACTTAAGCCCAATGTGCTTAGTTCTAGCATGCAATACCGAATTCTTGGAAATATTGATTGCACTAGTATTGTCACAAAATATACTCACCGGTTCAGATATAGGTACTTTGAAACCATACAATACATGTTTCATTCAGATTGCCAGAGTGCAGTTCATAAATGCTGCCACATACTCCGCTTCAGCTGTAGACTGAGAAGTACAACTTTGCTTCTTACTTGTCCATGAGACTAGTCTTCCACCAAGAAAGAATTCTCCATTGGTTGTGCTTTTCTGGTCATCCATATTACCTCCCCAATATGCATCGTAAAATACCTTGAGATTAAAATCACCATTGTATGGATACCACAATCCATAGTCAACAGACCTTTTCAGGTATCTAAGAATCCTCTTGACTGCTACCAAGTGGGATTCTCTTGGACTTTTCTGAAAATGAGCTACTATGCCCATTGCATGAGCAATATCTAGTATGTTGTGCACCACATAGTGCAACTTACCGATCATTGACCGATACTCCTTCTCATTCACTAACGCTGAATCACCTTCCTTAGTTAGTTTACAGCTGGTCACCATTGGTGTACCAACCGGTTTTCTCTCCTCCATGCCAAAGGTCTTCAATACCTCTTTGACACACTTGGACTGGGTAATAAAGATACCCTCTTTCATTTGTTGAATCTGTAAACCAATGAATAACTTTATCTCTCCAATCAGAGACATCTCAAACTCTTTCTTCATTTCATCTGCAAATGCATGGCTCATTTCATCATCTCCTCCAAAGATTATGTCATCTGTGAATACTTCACGGATTGGAATTTGATCACCTTCAGATTTCAGGTATATGCTACTCTCCTCACTTGTTCTCTGAAATCCTATCTTCACAAGATGAGAGTGTAACCGTTCATACCATGCCCTAGGTACTTGTTTCAATCCATACACAGCTTTGTGTAATCTACACACCATGTTACTATCTTCTGATAAGGCAAACCCATCCGGTTGCTCAATATACACTTCCTCTTCTAGGATTCCATTCAAGAACGCAAACTTCACATCCATCTAGTAAACCTTAAATCCCTTGAATGCTACAAATGCAAGTAGCATTTAGACACCTTCAAGTCTAGCCACAGGAGCAAAGGTTTCTCCATAGTCTTCTCCCTCTTCCCGAGCATGTTCTTTGAATACAAGTCTTGCCTTGTTTCTTACAATTGTGCCTTCTTCATTTATCTTATTCCTGAAGACCCATTTGGTGCCTATGACATTCTTATGTTCTGGTTTGGGTGCCAAGGACCATGTTGCGTTCTTTTCTATCTGGTCTAGCTCATCTTCCATTGCCTTAATCCGGTCTTCATCTGTAAGTGCTTCTCTGGAAGTCTTGGGCTCCAATTCAGAAATCATGCAAGATTTTTCTTTCACTTTTCTTCTTGTGAGTATCCCTGCATCTTTATCTCCTATGATCTACTTTGGATCATGATGTAGTTTCACATATCTCGAAATGACTCTAGCTGGTTTTGCTAGCTTTTCCTCTTCTTCTTCTTCACCTACTACAGCTTCTAATGGTACAAGAAAACCAAGATCTTTACTAGATCCCAGAAGGCTATACCCGGTTCATCTTCCACTTCCTCACTATAGGTTTCCTCAGGCTCCTTAGGGGATTCATCAACCTTGACATTGATACTCTCAACAATTTTCTGTGTTCTATTGTTGTAGCACTTGAGAGCTTTTCTCTTAGTTGAATATCCCAGAAATATTCCTTTATCACATTTAGCATCAAACTTTCTTAGATGCTCACCTCTCTCGATGTAACACTTACTACCAAATACTTTGAAATAACTCATGCTGGGAGTCTTCCCAGTCCAATACCCATAAGGGGTTTTAACTCTACCTTTCTTGATGAGTACCCGACTCATAGTATAGACTGCATTGCTCACCGCTTCTCTCCAAAAAGTGTGAGCAACCTTTCCTTGGATCAGCATTGTTCTGGCCACTTCAACTATAGTCATGTTATTCCTTTCTACTATGCCATTCTATTGTGGTGTCCTTGGGGCAGACAACTGCCTCTTGATATCGCTATCTTCACAGTACTTGTTGAATTCACCAGAAGTGAATTCACCTCCTTGATCAGTTCTTAGGCATTTTATCTTTTGACCACTTTCCTTCTCTACAAATGCTCTAAAGGCTTTGAGCTTTCCAAACGCCTCAGACTTGTCTTTCAAGAATGTGACCCACATCATTCTTGAGTAGTCATCAGTAAGAATCATGAAATACCTATCTCCCTGAATACTTCTAGTTTTCATAGGACCTATCTCCCTGAATACTTGAGGAAGAAATCTTCCCAAGTTGACATTCTCTGCACAAATAATTCTTCGGTTTGTTCAGCAAAGGCAATCCTCTTACTGCCTTGATCTTATTAGCCTTTACAATATTATAAAAGTTCATATGACAAAGTCTCCTATGCCATATCCAACTGTCATCAAACTTTTCCATCAGACACCGACTTATCTTGGCATTCAACTAAAACAAGTTACCTCTAGTTTGCTTACCGGTGGCAATAAGTTCACCAATTTTTCCAATTATACTGCAGACTCCACCTTTGAACTCTAGAATGAGTCCTTTATCATTTAGCTGAGCAACACTCAATAGGTTATTCTTAAGACTTTCTACCCAGTAGACATCATCTGCACTGCTCTTTCCATTCAGTGAGATGGATCCTTTTCCTTTTACCAAACAAGGTGCATCATTGCCAAATCTGACAACACCTCCATCATATTCTTCTAGAGATAGAAAATTTGTCCAATCACCAGTCATGTGGTGAGAACAACCATTATCAATAATCCACTCATTAGAGTTGTCAATGTGAGAGACAAGTGCTTTCTTGTCAGACACTTCTTCCTTTACAGCTACAAACACTATGTCCTCATTCTCTTCATCCACTGCAACAAGACAATTTCTTCTATTTCCTCCTTTATACTTTCTAAACCTCTCCGGTTTATCCTTATTGTCATTGTTAGGACAATTAACAGCTATATGTCCTATCTTATTATAGGAAAAATATTTTAAAGGAAGCTTACCTCTATATTTTCCAGTGCCTTTTGGAAGTCTCTTGGCAAGAAGAGATTCAAACTCCATCAGAATCTCTTCATCATCCATACCTCTACTTTGCATGGATTCATAACTTGTACTTCTTTTCCTTTTCTGGTTGGTGCAACAGATGCTCTAAAAGTTGACTTAGTCTTCTGAACACTGCCATCATAGCTATTCAACTCATATGCAGTCAACTTTGCAATGATAGGGTCTAAGGATACCTTAGTTTTGTCAATAGACCTTAGTTCCTAAATAGCAGCAACTTTGATTGCATAGATCAGTAATAGTGATCTCAAAACTTTACTGACAATGGCGGCATCATCGATTGTTCCACCAGTGATCTTGATATCTCCAACAACAATCTTGAACCTTATGCCATATTGCTGAATGGTTTCACCTTCAACCATCCTCATGTCTGCAAATTTTCCTCTAAGGCTCTCTTCCTTAGCTTGCTTGACATGCTCATCACCTCCATAAATAGTTTCCAATGTGTCCCATATATCCTTAAAAGTGTTCTTATCTTGTACATCAATGAACTCAATAGTGGACAAACTGCTAATAAGGGCTTCCATGACTTGCCCATTTTCTTGAATCTCTCTTTTCTGATCATCGGTTAGAGTACCAATTGGGATCACATAGACATTCTCAACATAGCTCCAGTGTTGAGCACCCAAACTCTTAATATAGATCTTCATTCTGTCCTTCCATATTTTAAAGTTATCTCTATTGAACTTAGGACTTTCCCTCTTCATCATTAAGGCATGATCTTTTACCTCAAGCGATTAAGCTTATATCACTGAGGACCTGGAGTAGCTCTGATACCAATTGATGAATAATGATGAACAACAAATACCCTAACTAATACTGAGAGGGGGAGGGGGAGGGGGGGTGAATCAGTATATACAAAAACTTCTCTGCAACTTATCAAATTAAAACAATGCTAACCGGTTGTCTTCATTCCTGAGCTTAACCATGGCAATACCAGTTAAACACAGTAAGACTACAGACAACATAAATCGGTAAAACTGAATACTTCAAATACATTCAATACTTGATAACTATTTCACCCATAAACATATGTATGCGGTGTGTCAGCAATACCATAACCATTAGCTCTGCATGCATAATCATTCAAACAAAATACTTAATCATCACATGAAAAATGTACAACTCATGACACACAAATTTTTCATGTGGAAACCCAAATGGGAAAAACCATGGTGGGGATGAATACCCACAAGCTTATTTTGAACTCTTTTGAAGCTCACTCTGTTAGGAGCCTTGTCCGGTTAAAGAATTTACAATAAGGTTCTGCTAGGAATCGATCCTGTTAAAGATCACCCGATTAAGGGATGACTATATACCCTATTAAAGGTTGAAACCCTATTAAAGGTTGCCTTGCTAGAGGATTTAAAGAACTCAATGAACTTGATTCACCTGGTTAGAGGACTTACAGTAAGCCTGTTAAAGCTACCCGGCAAAGGGATTTTCCTTATGTTGAAATGGTTAGAAGATAGCAGGTAAAACTCTGATCTGATAACAACACTATATGCTAAGACAGATCCTTTTCAGTTCCTCTACTCTGCAATCACATTATGCAATTTTCACTCACTAGTCTAGCAAGTATCTCATCACTCGGATACATAGACAAATTTTTGCCAACAACTTACAATAACAAACATCATCGACCTTATAGACAACAATTAGGTCAGTAACATAAACCTTAAACCCTAAGCATCTTAGGTTTACTATTGCAAGCGGTCCAATCCTGACCGTCCAAACACTTTTCATAGAATGAAACAATCTTAAATAGATTGCAAGTCATTCTGCATCGTCCATTTTCCACCGCACATAGAAATCAATAACCCATCACACTTTCTTCTCATACCGCTAAGAAGAATATTCATTCCCGAGGTAGACATTTAATGCAGTCGATCTTCATATGCAAGATCCTCAAGGAAATCTTTCATGTGCACAAAACTGACGTGGCATCTCAATCTCATCCTCATTTCTTAGCTAACTCATCACAAAATATCATCAGTTGCATCGCACAAGCTAGAATGCCAAACTAGAAACCCTAGAGCTGAGACTACCAACCGATAGTCACACTTAGTGAAACCCTGACATCGGTTCACTACATCTCTTCATACCGGCTCACCAATTTCTTCCAATCTTCATACCGGTTCACTTGCACTTATTGACATCAATGACAACATACATTATCATCATATCATCATATCAATTCATCAAATGCTAACAAGTTCCTCACACAATGGAGGGCCCAATGGGGGAGCAAGGAGATCCAACCGCAATACAGGTGGATCTAGCGAGCAGAGGACTCACTTAGAGGTGAGCACAGGGTCAACGTCAGGATCTACATAGGAATCCCAAGGATAGGTCTAGGGATAGGAATCAACAGGAAAGGGACCTACCTAGTCACCCTAGAGCATTTTGAGAGGGCTTGATGTAGATGACCATGCAGATATTTTTTTGTTGTTTGTACCATATACCAGATTCAGGTGTTCATGTATTCAATCTATTGATTTTTGGCACCCCATGTAGTTTTTTTATGAGCTTGTGAGGTGATCATCATTCATTGATGTATTGCATGTACTTTATTATTTGAGACCAGATGTACCAGATGATGTACATATGTATATATTTGTACATATATTTTGACATACATTGAGACATTGATGATATAAATGACAGACACTCTATTTTGGTCCATATATATGGTACTTTTATGTGTTTTCAATGTATGGATGATTTATGATATGAGGTACTGGCATGTTTGCGATGCAAGATGCGATGTCCTATATATGTATGATCTATACTTTATGTGTTGTGATTGATGATGTCATGTTATATTCTATATGTGATGCACTGACACATTTGTGATGCAGGAGTGATACAATTATGCATGTATGATATGATATGTATGCATTATTATATTATGCCATGCGCTATGTAGGATGCTATGTTATAATGTGACATATGAGATTATGACTATATGATATGTGATGATCATTAGACTATATGTAATGGATACAATGCACATGAAATATATATTATGATGTATATAGATTAGGTGGTAACCCATATGTCATGCAGGGTGCGATGTATAATGCTCTAGGGAGACAAGGCAATGATGGCAAGATGGATGACAAGATCAAGGGACATGTGAACATTTCCAAAGAGGATGGGAGGATGAAGAGAAATGAGTGAATGCAATGCAATAGAAATAAATAATCACGGAGTGTGAGCACCCATGAAAAACATGATGCCATGTTGTGAGAACTTATTTTGATTTAGCATTATTTGTGAGTCGCCAGATTATAAGGTGTATACACCTAAAAATGGTCTGAAGATAATTAATTAAATAAGAAATTATTTAATTAATCCCCCTTCCTAATTTAATTGAATTCATTAGGCAATTTGATTAAATTCTCCTTTCATCTACTTATTAATAAATATAATGATTTATTCGTTAAGTTCATTTCAATAGTCCCATTTGATTAATTAATTCAAATTAATTAATCCTTCCCCCCATTAAAATCAATTCTTCCTATCTCCTAACTAATTAAAACAAATCAATTAATGAGTTGTTGAAAATTAATTAGTCTTTTCCTATTATTTGAATTTTCAAATTCAAATTATCCACATGCCTCCTAACTTCTAACCACCTAACCTAACCATTCCCCTAACCTAATCATCCCTCTAACCTAACCCATTCCACCTAACCTTGGGTTTGCCTAACCCTATCCTATCATGTATCCTAACCTCTGTATCCTAACCTCTTATGGTGTGGATATTCTTCCCTTGAGACACATGGCACTTTGGCCACATGTCTCCTTCCTTGGACACTTGCCCTCTCATGAGAAAGGCTCCTTGACACTTGTCACCACAGAGATGACAAGTGTCCCTTCCTCCAACCTCTTCTCCAACATCCTCCAATTTCACCCTTGATATCTTTAGACTCAATCTTGACCGTTGATTCCTCCCACCTCACCCTTGGCCTTGGAAATCCTATAAATATCCCCCATTTTGGAGCACAAAGGATCCCATCTCATTACTAATCTAGGCATTGTTACTATGGGCATATCATTTGAGCACTGTTGGTATAGGCAATTGCATCTTAGATTTAGCTTAATTTGACCACTTTCTAGCATAATTGTTGAATCATGTAGCTTAATTAATCTCTTTTCTATCTTAATTGCATCATCATCATAGCTTAATCATGCATATCTTTAGCTTAATTAGTCTCTTGGATCAATCTAGCTTAATCAATCTCATCTTTGCATATCATTATCATTTCAAATCCTCCATCTAGGTGTAGTCAAGTCACTGGGATTGCTTATCCAGATCTAAGAGCAAATCCATACTCGCATCTCTTATGAGGCGATAGGTCACTTTGTCACGCTTCATCTTTCATTTGCTTCTTATTTGCTAACCATGCTTGTAATGATCTATTGAGTGTTTGTGTTGCAGCTGCAGGTATCACACTTCACAAGCATGACATAAGGAACTAAGGTGGAATTTCACTGCCAATACATGATCTAATATGCATATAAACATACATGCAAGGTTGATCCAAAACCACACGGAGTTACAGAGACCTTGTAGGGAACACTATTGAAATAACCACAAGCAGAAGACATGCCCTGGTGTAACATGAGATAACTGAGACCTCATGAGGGCACAATAAGGAAAACATCAAGAAGACACACCAAACAAAACAAAAAAGCGATAAGATCACATCCTAAGCCTTGTTATTCCCAGCCCACCATGATATAAAGATCATGGCGACCAAGAGGAAATAGGACCTGAGGAGCTTAAAAAGATAGATAAAGATCAAAAGGAATCAAATTCAACACAGGTGTCTCAAATGAATATTATCAAAAGGATGAAAAACTGATGAGGATTGATGATGTTGTCTGATTAGAGAAAGGATACATCTTGTGCAGACTGATGATGGGATGACATATCAAAAAGACTGACCGACAAAAGAGAACTTGATAGTGATGCGATGACCAAGATGCTAAAAGATATTTGTTGAAGCACCAGCTAATAGGATATGATCTCAATAGGCAGGACCGACATGTGTAGCTATGCATAGCGACACCTATATACAATCGACAAAGCAACCAAGGAGAAAGCGATGGAATATACATAACGAGAAAACACTATAGAACCCATCACAAAGGGGGATGTACAAGAACTCTGAACAAGCAAAGCGCAAGGTAAAGAGGATGAAGGCGAGAGAATGTGAGTACCATGGGATATCGTTCTGAAAAGAGGTGGATGCAATGGGGGCAGGTAACAATGGATATCATGCCATGGGAAGGTGGATGCAAGGAGCAGATGAATAATGGGACTGCTCTTCATACATGGTGCCGGTTGCTAGGTTTTCAACATATGTTCATGTCCAAGGTGCTTGTTTGCCAAGTTTTTGCCATTGCACAAAATTATTTCTTTACTATTTTTGTCATTTTCACTTTTTTTTTTTGGTATTTTTTTATTTTTGGAACATGAGGTACACCGCTACAGATTATGCATAGAATCATTTCAAGCGCAAGATGTTGAGGGGATCATTGAGAGACTCCCCTTTTGGAGTTGATAGATGATATGCCCCTGAGCCATACTTTATTGTGACCACATAAGGACCTAGCCCTTTGGCTTCAAACTTTTCTTTCTTTTCTCGATCTTGTTAATTCCGTGGACTCTCTCTGAGAACTAGGTCACCTATTTCAAACTCATGAGGGTGGACCCTCTTCTAATATTGCCTCTTAAAGTGGATCTGATATAGTTGTAGATGATCATGGGCCTTCTGACGTTGTTCGTCAAGAAGATCCAACTAAGCTAGTCTTGCCACTCTATAGTCTTCATCAAAAACAAACTCTTTCAAGAATAAGTATATGTAATTTTGACCTCAACTAGTAAGACTACTTCGGCACCATAGACAAGGGAATATGGGGTGGCTCCAATAGGATTTTGGATATTGGTGTGATAGGCCCAAAGGGTGGGATTGAGGTGGAGGTGCCAGTCACAACTAGTTTCATTGACAACTTTCTTTAGGATATGTAGTAATGTTTTATTAGTTGCCTCATCTTGACCGCTCTCTTGGGGATAGTATGGAGTATACCAATGGTGCTGGATATGAAATGTAGAACAAAGATCACACATATGTTGGTTTTTGAATGGTTTTTCATTATCTGTTATGATGGTGGAAGGGATTCCATAACGAAAAATTATGTGGTATAGGATAAACTTGGACACCAGAAGTGAGGGTGAGAGGGATTGCTTCGACCCACTTGGTGAAGTACTCAATAGTAGCAATGATAAACTTGTGTCCATCTGAGGAAGGGGGATGAACCTTACCAACGAGGTCAAGGCCCCATGTAGAAAAAGGCCATGATGTTGTGATAGGATACAAATCCTTTGCTAGAACATGAATCAGGTCTTTGTGCTACTGATAGGGCACATATTTCTTGACAAATTCACAACAGTCATGTTCCAAAGTGAGCTAGTAATATTGTACTCTTAAGATTTGTTTGGCAAGTATGTATCCACTCGTATGAGCACCACAAGTTCCAGCATGCACTTCTTTCATTGCAAGATTAGCTTCGCTTGAATCTAAACATCTAGCAAGGATGTCATGGTAGCCATGATGATATATATTATCCCCTATGCTGGTAAATTGGGCACAATGATGGATAAGATTTTGATGTTCATTGCAGGATATGTTGGGTGGAAGGGTATCATCTTTGAGGCAAGCATGGATATTGTGGTACCAGGGTGATTAGGGGTCAACAATATTGCACACCATTTTGGTGTGTGATGTCTCAAATGCAGGTTGCATAAGATTCTCAACTAATAACTCATATCTGGGACTGTGTCATTCAATGTGGAGAAGAGACCCTATGGTGGCCATGGCATTGGCTGCTTTATTCAGTGCTATGGGGATCTACTCAAATATTATACTTTGGAAATTATATTTAAGGTCATCAACCATCCTTTTGTATGGCATGATATTTTCATCCATAGTTTGATACTCATCATTGACTTGTCGGATGATGAGTTGTGAATCCCCATAAACTAGGAGACCAGATATATTGCAATGAATAGTTGTCTTTAGATCAATGATAAGTCCTTCATATTCAGCAATGTTGTTGGCACATGGGAAGGATAACTTGAAGGACTTGGGGATTAGGTCACCTTGAGGAGTGACAAATAGGAATCCCACCCCTGCTCCTCTGTGTGTATAGGAGCCATCAAAGTAAAGTTTCCAAGGGGGTTGTGTTTTGATAAAGCAGATGTATTCAACGAGAAACTCTATGACCACGGGGTGAACATTTTTGTTTTCCGGTCTGGGCACTAGAGTCCAAATTTCATTTTTCTCAATTTGCTCCAGTTCCTCCTCCATGGCTTTGATCCAGTCTTCATCTTTTAGAGCCTCCTTTGTTGTTTTGGGCTCAATTTTGGAGAGAAGATAGACATTCTCTCTTGCTCTTCTTCTAGTCAATACTCCTGCATCTTTGTCACCAATGATATTTTCAGTGGAGTGATTGTTTCTGACATACCTTGCTAGTACCCATTCATTTCTTGGAGCTTCTTCTACCGGTTGTGCGGGTTCTAATTCACAAGCTTCCTCATTTTCCACTACAATAGGATTCTCTTCAGTAGGTTTGACTGGTACAGTGTACTCAAATCCTTGATAATCCTCTGGTTCAATCTTGCTATCCTGTTCATTTTTCTCAGATAACTCATCTACTCTGACATTATCACTCTCCACAATCTTACCGGTCCTTTTGTACAAACACCAATATTATTTACTCTTTTTCGAGTAACCTAAGAAGATTCTTTCATCACTCTTGGGATCAAAATTTCCAGAGTACCCATCCCTCTTGATATATCACCTGCTTCCAAATACTTTGAAATAGCTCACATTGGGTGAGTATCCACACCATAATTCATAGGGAGTTTTATTTGCCCCTTTCTTCACCTATATCCAGTTTAAGGTATACACAGTAGTGCTTAGTTCTTCTCTCTAGAAGATATGTGGAATATCCTTCTGTATCATCAGAGTTCTATTCCTTCTTTCAGCAACCCCATTCTGCTGAGGTGTTCTGGTGCAGACATTTGTCTCATAATCCCTTTTTCTTCACAGTAATTCATGAACTCTTGAGAGGTGAACTCTCCTCCTCTATTTGATCTCAGACATTTCAGATTCTTACCGGTTCCTCTCTCTACTCGAGCCTTAAACACTTTAAACATGTGAAAGGCTTTAGATTTTTCATTCAAGAATACAACCCACATCATTCTTGAGAACTCATCTACAAACAACATGAAATACTAATCTCCATAGAAACTCTTGGTCCTCATAGGACCACACAAGTCTGTTTGAACTAAGTCCAACACATTCTCAGATGAATAAGAGTTGTTGCTAAAACTAGACCTAGTTAAATTTCCTAGTTGGCATTCTTTACACATAGCATTTTTCAGGTTTCATAATATCAGGCATACCTCTGACAGACTTTGTTGGTAATTTGGATATGTTGATTTGGTTTTGTCATTGATGTCAACACTTGTCAACACTTGTTAACACTTCTCAACACTTGTCAATACTTGTTAACACTTGTCAACACTTATCAACACTTGGAGATCTTTGGTTTTGTTCACCGACAAGTCAGAGACTTATGCACAGTCACCGATATTTGGTTCACCAGAAGGTTATATTGTTCACTGGCACTTGGAATGACTTGGAGACTACCTCGTTATGTCGAAGACATTATTTGATCACTTGGTTTTGGCAATTTGGTTATTTGTCTATTCGGGTTTCCATATTTGTTGTTACCAGTAAATAGGTCTATGTTATGCACCAGCAAGCATATCTATTCCAGATCAGCACGTCACATTATGGAGATGATTTATTATTATTGCAAATGCATTGAGCCAACATGATGCATCGAATATTGATTTATTTGTAATTTATTTTATTGTAATATTCTTTGTAAGCTGACCTACACATTTGGTGTTAGCTTTTGGTATATATGTAAGATCTCAATTGTGAGATTGATATGCGATTGGAAAAAGGATTGTAATAAGGTATATACGAAAATAAGCAGAGCTATACATGCAGACATCATTTGAAGATTGAAGGAAGATTTTGAGAAGATAATCAGAGCTAAACTGGTACTGAATCCAACATACGAAGATGCTATTTTGTGCAGTACATTATCATTGGATTTAACCATCCAATTGTAGTCAATGTGACTCCCATTTTGTGATTGAGCAGTGAGCTCTAGCCAGCTAGCCTTTCTACATGTGTACACTCCATATTGTACACACATACTATCTGCAGTGGTATCATTTGATTGTGGGTAAGGATTCACACTGTGGTTTTTCCCCTTACAGGGTTTCCGCGTACAAATATTTGTGTTATGTGTTGTGGATGTTATTGTCTTTCTGTTTCATGCATTAATCTTTATCGGTACTGCAATTAACTGATAAAACTATCTACCGGCATAAAGTTTGGTTTACCGACATTAAGCATTAAGTTTTGGTTAAATTAGTTTTGGTTGAATTTATTGGACAACTGATTCACCCCCCCTCTCAGTTGTCTCTGGGACCTAACAATTGGTATCAGAGCTTAGTCCTCTTTTTGCGAAAGTTTAACAACTTGAGGAGATCCAATGTCTACTAACTATTTCAGGAAGGACAATCTGAAACTTGATGGAGCCAACTATGGCATATGGAAGATCAAGATGGAGACACATTTGAATTGCATTGGAAAGGATATATGAGATGTTACAAAGAATGGTTATACTGCTCCTACTCAAGGTCAACCTAATCCACCAACCTTGGCTAAAGAAGAGGAAAATGATTGTGAAGCAAGAGAAACACTTTTGAGCGCATTGTCAGATCAACAAATCATGGGATTATCAGATAGATCTACTGCTAAAGCTATTTGGGACAAGTTGGAAACATTGAATGAAGGTGATACCATAGTCAAAATTGCAAAACTATAATGCTTCCAGGTTAGGTATGAAAATCTGAAAATGGAAGAAGATGAAAGGATTTCTACTATTATGGAAAGAGTAAATGAAATTGTTTTGGGTATACAATGTTGTGGAGGAACCTTAAGTGAAGATGAGATTGTTTCTAAAGTCTTAAGAGAATTTCCACTGGCATATAAAATGAAAGTTACTACTATAAATGAATTGAGAATAATGCCTAATGCATCAGTATCTAGAGACACTTTGGTTGGAAAACTTTTAGCTTTTGAACATGAGGAATTTAGTCTTGTTGCTACTATTAAGACAAATTTAGCTTTTAAGGCATCATCATCTACAACATCATCATCATCTGAGAAATTTGATTGGAAAGCCTTTTGTGCAAGAGAACTTGAAGAAATTAGAAAGGAGAATGAAGAACTTGAAGCACTATTTGCAAGAAAAATGCCTAAAGGTTCAGTTGGAAGTAAGTATGAATGTAAAGCACCCTTTAAATGTTTTAACTGCAATAAAATTGGTCATGTGGCTTCTAGGTGTCCTTATAGACATGCAAGATTAAGAGAAGAAGCTAAAAGAACATATAAGCCTAACCCTAATTACCAGAGATACAAGTTTAAGAAGAATAGAGACAAATCTTGTTACTACGCTGATGAAGGAGTTACTGATGATTCTGATGATGATCTGACAAACAATGGATGGGCTTTTGTTGCTATAATAGAAGATCAACCGACACCTACTATTCAACCAATAGAGCAGGCCTTGGCAGCTAAAATTGAAGATAAGGATGAATGGATTATTGATTTTGGATGTTTACATCACATGACTAGTGATAAGAGTAAATTCTTAACCTTTCGGGATTACAATGGAGCTCTAGTGAGATTTGGAGATGATCAAGCTTGTATGATCAAAGGAAAAGGAACTATATCTTTTGATGGTAAGCACAATACTGATAATGTTTACTATGTTAAAGGTTTGAAGCATAATCTTTTGAGTGTTGGTCAATTAGTTGAGAAAGGATTTTAGTTACAATTCAAGAATGGTAAATGCAAAATCTTAAACATAACTAGTTTGGAAATTGCAACTGGTAATCAGAATAGAGGTAATATATTTCATTTGAATAACAATGAGAAAGCATGTTTGATCGCACATATTGATGAAAGTTGGTGATGGCATAAGAGACTTTGTCATGTAAATTTTGATTGTATTGTGAAAATTAGTACAACTAAGGCAGTAAGAGATTTACCTAAGATTGTTAAACCTCACAATCCGGTATGTAAGGAATGTCAATTTGGAAAGCAAGTTAGAGAAACTTTCAAGAGTATTCCAGAGAAATCTAACAATGTTCTTGATTTAATTCATATTGATTTATGTGGTCCAACAAGAACTAGAAGTATACAAGGAGACAGGTATTTTATGCTAATCATTGATGACTATTCTAGAATGTGTTGAGTTACTTTTCTCAGAGAGAAATCTGAAGCATTTAAAAAGTTCAAACTATTCAAGATGATGGTAGAGAATGAAACCAATAAGAAAATCAAATGTTTGAGATCAGATCAAGGAGGTGAATTTACATCTAAGGAATTTAATACATTATGTGAAGTGAATGGGATCAAAAGACAGTTATCAGCACCCCAGACACCCCAGCAGAATGGAGTTGTGGAAAGGAAAAATAGAACTATTTTGGATGCAGCCAAAAATATGATATCAGAAGCAAATCTACCTCATGTGTATTAGAGAGAAGTGGTCAATACACCAGTTTATACATTCAACAAAGTTCACATCAGAGGTGAAACCGATAAGACTCCTCATGAATTATGGTTTGGTAATACTCATACTCTTAAATATTTCAGAATATTTGGAAGTAAATGCTATATTAGAAGAGATGAGTATATTGGCAAATTTGATCCTAGAAGTGATGAAGGAGTATTTCTTGCTTATTCATCTAAGAGCAAGACATATAGATTTTTTAACAAGAGATTGCAGAAAATTGTTGAGAGTGCAAATGTAAAGATTGATGAACAGTTTAGAGGAAATTCAAGGTCAATGAACTCTGAACCGGCAATAGAGATAATCACAAATGAACCTATTATGAGTACATCTGTACAAAATATTGATCCAGTGACATCGACATCATCTGAAAATTCAACAGTCACTGAAGAACAGCAACAAGTAAAAACACCCTGGTATGTAAGACTGAATCACTCTGAAGATCAGATAATTGGAAATAAATATCAAGGAGTTATGACTAGAGGAATATTGGCAAATGAAGAGGTATGTCTTATTTCTCAAATTGAACCTACAACTATTAATGAGGCACGTGAAGATAAATATTGGATTAAAGCTATGGAAGATGAATTGGAACAAATTGAAAGGAATAACACTTGGTCATTAGTTCCTCAACCTAAAGACAAAAATGTAATTGGAACTAAATGGGTATTCAGAAATAAATTTAATGAATATGGTAAGGTAATCAGAAACAAAGCAAGATTAGTGTGTAAGGGATATTCTCAGAAAGAAGGAATTGATTACAATGAAACATTTGCATCAGTAGCTAGAATTGAGGTAGTCAGACTTTTATTGGCTTTTGCAGCTCACGAGAACTATAAAGTATATCAAATGGATGTTAAATATGCATTTCTGAATGGAGATCTTGAAGAAGAGGTTTACATTGAACAACCTGATGGATTTTCTTTGACAGATGACAAAGATATGGTTTGTAGGTTAAGGAAAGCTTTATATGGACTAAAGCAAGCTCCCAGAGCTTGGTATGCTAGATTGGACAAATATCTTTTGAAGCTTGGTTACACTAAAGGTAATGCTGACAACAATATATACTACAAAGTGACTAATGATGACATCTTGGTTATTGAAGTTTTTGTTGATGGTATAATCTTTGGAGGAGAAGATGGATTGTGTAAAGATTTGTCTAATAAAATGCGGCAAGAATTTGAAATGTCTATAATTGGAGAGATAAAATTCTTTTTAGGATTGCAAATTTCACAGACTGATAAAGGTATATTCTTATGTCAATCTAAGTACTTGAAAGTATTACTAAAAAAATTTGGCATGGAAAACTATAAACCGGTAAGCACACCTATGACTACAACCAATAAACTATCTTTGAAGGATGAATAAACACCTGTTAATCCGACAAGATACAAGTCTATGATAGGAGGTTTACTATACTTGACACAAACAAGACCTGATATTATGAATGTAGTATGTATTATTTCAAGATTTCAGAGTAATCCTAAAGAAAATCATGAATCAATGGTAAAAAGAATTTTCCGATACCTACAAGGCACTACAAATCTTGGTTTATGGTATCCTAGAGATGAAAATTTTGATTTATGTGCATACACAGATGCTAATTGGGCAGGAGATGTAGATGACAGAAAAAACATCATCGACGGAGCATTTTTTCTTGGTAGCAGATTAATTTCATGGTTGAGCAAGAAACAAAGTTGTACATCACTATCAACAGCTGAATCAGAGTATGTTGCAGTAGCAACTAATTGCACATAGGTATTATGGATCAAACAAATGTTGAAGGACATAAAGGTAAAATGCAGGGAACCTATAACTATTTACTGTGATAATATGGCAGCAATTGATATATCTAAGAATCCGGTATTTCACTCTAAAACTAAACATGTTTCTATCAAATTCAATTTTCTAAAAGATAATGTTGAAGCAAAAGAAGTGAAATTGGTTTATGTGAATACTAAAGAGAAGATTACAAATATTTTTACTAAGCCTTTGATTAAGGAGACTTTCGAATATCTCAGAGAGAAGCTTGGAGTTCTACCCCCACCGGTAGAGACTTAGACAGTTGATGTTTGTCATCAACTAACAGAATTAACAGAGAAATTATTTATTCTAGCTTTGATGAGGAGAGCTACTTCTCAGGGGGAGTAGTTGGATAAATTGGTATTTTGTAAAGAGTTGCTATTTTGTATTTGAATCTGGTTTTTGTATTGCTTTGGCATTTGATGTCAAGGGGGGAGAGATATTATGGAAAAACATTTTGGGAGAAATTATTCCTAGGGGAGAGACATTATGATTTCTGGTTAATGATCTCTTTGGGAGATTGTTGGTTTTTGGTTTTTGGCATTTCTGTTTTGGCACTTTGATGGTTTTTCCATCTTGTGTTGCCATCAATGCCAAAGGGGGAGATTGTTGGTATTTTGGATATGTTGATATGGTTTTGTCATTGATGTCAACACTTATCAACACTTGTTAACACTTGTCAACACTTATCAGCACTTGGAGATCTTTGGTTTTGTTCACCAACAAGTCAGAGACTTATGCACAGTCACTGGTATTTGGTTCACCAGCACTTGGAATGACTTGGAGACTACCTGGTTATGTCGAAGACATTATTTGATCACTTGGTTTTGGCGATTTGGTTATTGGTCTATTCGGGTTTGCATATTTGCTATTATCGACAAATAGGTCCATGTTATGCACCGACAAGCATATCTATTCCAGATCAGCAAGTCACATTATGGAGATGATTTATTATTATTTTAAATACATTGAGTTGACATGATGCATCAGATATTGATTTATTTGTAATTGATTTTATTGTAATATTCTTTGTAAGCTGACCTACACATTTGATCTTAGCTTTTGGTATATATGTAAGATCTCAATTGTGAGATTGATATGCGATGGGAAAAAGGATTGTAATAAGGTATATGCAAAAATAAGCAGAGCTATACATGCAGACATCATTTGAAGATTGAAGGAAGGTTTTGAGAAGATAATTAGAGCTAAACTGGTACTGAATCCAGCATATGAAGATGCTATTTTGTGCAATACATTATCATTGGATTTAACCATCCAATTGTAGTCAGTGTGACTCCCATTTTGTGATTGAGCAGTGAGCTCTAGGTACCTAACCTTTCTACATGTGCAGACTCCATATTGTACACACATACTATTTGCAGTAGTATCATTTGATTGTGGGTAAGGATTCCCATCGTGGTTTTTCCCCTTACAGGGTTTCCACGTACAATATTTGTGTTATTTGTTGTGGATGTTATTTTCTTTCTGTTTCATGCATTAATCTTTATCGATACTGCAATTAACTGATAAAATGGTCTATCGGCATAAAGTTTGGTTTACCGACATTAAGCATTAAGTTTTGGTTAAGTTTATTTTGGTTTGAATTTATTGGACAACTAATTCACCCCCCCCCCCCCGCCTCTTAGTTGTCTCTGGGACCTAACAGACTTCATTTTACTGACTTTTGCTATGCTATAAAATTTAACATGACACAGTCTTTTGTGCCACAACCAATTGTCTTCTACCTTTTTCATTAGACAACTACCTATGGTGGTGTCTAGGTGAAACAAATTACCTCTAGATTGTTTATCAATAGCAATCAAACTTCCTGATTTGTCATTTATTTTGCATATTCCCTCATTAAATTCTAACCGGTAACCCTTATTGTTAAGTTGTGAAACACTTAATAGACTATATTTTAGCCCTTCTACCCAATAAACATCTTCACAATTTATTTTATCATTTAGGGCTATATATCCCTTACCTTTTACTACACAAGGAGCATCATTGCGGAATCTCACCGTTCCTCCATTGTAGTCCTTCATGTTGAGGATTTTTTTTCTGTCATCGGTCATGTGGTGAATGCACCCACTGTCAATTACCCAGTCTCCACACCGATTTTAAATAGAGATTAGTGCCATATCACTTTCCTCTGTTTTATCTTCCTTTACCACTACAAATGCAATTCTCTCCATTAGATCCTTTTGATTCTTCATCGGTAACTCCTTCTGCAATATAGCACTCCTTTCTCTTGTCCTGGTAGATTCTAAAATTATCCTTCCTATCATTGTCAGGACATCTAGATGCAATATGACCTATTCTATTACAAGAGAGGCACTTCAAGGGAAGTTTACCTTCATACTTTCCTTTTCCTCTTGGAAGTCTTCTTGCCAATAGAGCTTCAATCTCATATTCTTCCTGTTCTTCAGATAACAGGTTGTCACATTCATGAAAATGATCGGTTCTTGTAGTATAACTATTTCTAGTTTCTTTTCTTCTCTTTGTTGGTGCAGATATCATGGAATCTTTGAAGGCAACATCAATCTTTGGTACACTCTTATCATAGTTGCTCAATTCAAAGGCAGTCAACTTACCAATCAGTGAGTCAAGTGAAACACTAACTGTTCCCAAGGATCTGAGTTCCTGAATTGTAGAAACCCTTATGGCATATTGTGGTAGGAAGGTTCTCAATATTTTTCTAACCACATCATCTTCTTCAAGATTTCCTCCAGTAGTTCTGATGGAATTTACCACATCCTTTATTATTTTGCTATATTGTTCAATATTTTCTCCTTCTTGCATCCTCATCTCATCAAATTTTTCTTTCATGTTGTCCAATTTAGCCTTTTGAACATGAGGATCTCCTCCATAAATAGTCTTTAGCTTATTCCACATCTGATAGGCTGTTTCCAGATCTTTAACTTCAGCATACTCATTATCAGATAGAGTGCTAGCAATCAGATTCATAGTAGCAATGTTGTCTTGCCTTTCTTTGATCTGATCTACAGTGAGAACCCCTATAGGTTCATTGTACTCTATGATTACATGATTCCAGTATTGATCTCATAGGGTTCTTAGGTAGAGCTTCATTCTATGACACCATAAGGTGTAATTATCCTTAGAGAACTTAGGACCCTCATTTCGCATCATCTTGGATCTTCCCTTAAGCTGTTAAGCTCTTCTGAACCTAAGGACTAGATCTCTGATACCAATTGTTAGTCCCAACTAGTGCTGAGAGGGGAGGGGTGAATCAACACTTTACCAGTTTTACAAAATTAAAACCTTTTAACTCAAGACTGCACTAACTTAATATTCATCAATATAAATAGTTATTGCAGAAGAACATGCATGCATGAAAAGATACACGGTAACACCAAGATTTATCTCATGGAAACTCAAATGGGAGAAAACCATGGTGTGAGTAGAAACTCACAAAATTTGCACTCTTCTGGAGTATGTCTAGTGAGGAGCCATCCCTGTTATGGGATTACAAAGACACTGTTAGGTGCTACCCGGTTAAGGGATTTTGTTTAAGGCATGTTAGTGCCTTTACCCTGTTAGAGGTAGCCTTTTTAAAGGTCTTAGGATCATCAATAAAGATGACACTTGGTTAAGGGATTTTACAAAGGGACCTATTAAAGTCCACCCGGTTAAGGGATTTTGAGTTGCAATTGTTAGAAAGCAATAGGAAGCTGGTCTGCTGGAATAGCTACTGATAGCTTGATCAAATCATAATGAAAATTATACATTGTCTCCACCGGTTGTGTTTGCTCTACACTACACTAGTCCTCTTCTCATATCCTCATCTCTGCACTCTGTCGATCTACTTCACACACACTCTGCTCTGCTAAATCATTTAGCACTTCCTCAATCTTCACTCTGCACTTTGGATCGCCTCTCATAGGATTTGCACTTTGCAAATGTTACGATCAAAAATATTTTGAATGAACTCAAAATACTTTATACATTCTCTGTCATCACCTTCAGGTGTTTCCTTAATCAATGCAATCACAAATTTTGGTAGATTTAGAATTTAAATCTTCCTCCTCTTGATTTGCACACCCTGCAACAATTCCGCTGACTACTCAACCAGTTCTGCCACTGCATCCTCCAAAAATAGTGACTTTTGGGTCACGTTTAGTCTTTTAAATGCGGACTTGAAAAATCCACAAATAATCATGGCTTAACTGCATGATAACTGAATTTAACTTCGCCAACCTTTAGTTGGGAGTTGCTACAAACTCACCAACTCACCTTTTACCATCACAACTATGTAACCAATCACCACTCTGAGATTTATGGTGCCCACCTATCTTCCTTCTTCTTCACCAGTATATCGGTATACCACTCCGCTCTTCATTACCAGTTCATCCTTTGATACTGGTTTGCAGTGTTTCCATCAAGCCTCTTCTCCTATTTGCCAATGAGGTTTCGGTTTGCATACAACCTCAAGCCTTCTGCCTAAGTCACCTTATGTGACTTCATCATCATCAGAATGACCAACTTGAAGATCTGACCTAAACAATGATCTTCTTGAGTGACAAACCAATTAGCTTAGTCTATCTTCCCTTGAGCTGATTGAACCTTGATCATTTGTCTCTTATTTTGCTTCCATATTGTTTACAAGTCATCACCTTTTCTACTGAGATACACCACTCCACCGGTACCACTCCACTGGTCAGTGTCAGACATCAATGACAAATCTCAACCAATATACTAGTTCTCTTGATTAACCGGTTTTGTCAATGCCAACACATGTTGGGTAAGAAGAGCCCCTACAACTGTCAAAGTAATTAAAATGTATAGGACCAAGGGACGACCTGGAATAGGTGGCATTATAACTAGGGGATGAGCTAGATATTCTTTTATCTTTTCAAATGATTGTTGGCCCAATGGACATTCCATCTAACTTTAGCACCTTTTTTGAGTAGGTGAGTAAAAGGATGACATTTATCTGCAAGTTGGGAAATGAAGCGTCAGACATATTGTAGCTTTCCTTGAAGGTTGTGCAGATTACTTAATGTTCTGGGAGGAGGAATCTCTAATATTGCTTTGACCTTTTTAGGATCGACTTCGATGCCAGGTCTGGAGACAATAAACTCTAGGAGTTTACCTAATGTAACTTTGAATACATAGTTTTTAGGATTAGGGCACAATTTATATTTTGCCAAGTGCTCAAATATCTATTCTAGGATAGTAGGATGTTCTACTCTTGTCTTTGATTTTCCTAGTATGTCATCCACATAGTCTTCGAGTACCTCGTGCATGAGATCATGGAACATCACTATCATGGCATGCTGATATGTGGCTCCTACATTCTTGAGGCCAAAAGGTATGACCTGGTAGCAGAAGCTTCCCCATGGGGTAGTGAATAGGGTCTTATTTTGATCTTCTTTTGTAATTTTTATCTAGTTATATCCGAAGAACCCATCCATGAGGGAGAGTATTTCATGTCCTGCTATCAAATTGACAAGGATGTCAATATTTGAAAGGGGAAAGTCATTTTTTGGACATGCCTTATTTAGATCCCTAAAATCTACACATACTTTGATTTCCCCACAATGTTTTGAAATAGGTACAATATTGGAGATCTATTTTTAACAATCAATCGAGCGGATGAACTTAACTTCTAGGAGCTTTTCCAACTCTGCCTTAACCAAGAGTGCAATTCTAGGATGCATCTTGCATAGCTTTTGTTTAACGGGTTTGGCATTGGGATCAACTACAAGATGATGAACTATTAATTTAGGATCAAGACCAGGCATATTTGAATAAGACCAACCAAAGTTGATGGGCCACTTTTGGAAGGTATCGAAGAATACCTAAAATTTGTCATCGGATAAGGATGTAGCCACATGAGTGATGCGTGGATTTTCTGTTGTGCCCAAGTTTATCTCTTTGGTCTGATCTATGAGGATATGTGATCTCTCGGGAACATAATCATTGATGAGGGAAAGAAGAGAATCCTCATCTTTCAGTGCCTCTGAGAGGTTTTCACCAGAAAATACAACCTTTATTTTTACTATTTTATGGTCCGTAGGTGCCTCAAAGAGGTTTTCACCACAAGACTCTTGATATTTTGATTCTTTTTAACATTTATGGTTAAGGATTACATCTTTCCCAAAGTATCCTTGAGGATCTAGCTTGTACATTGTGTTTTTCTCAGGATGGTAGTAAGGTGCACACTCAATTGCCCCTAGAAATTGCAAGAGTGTTGTATCATTTTGAAATGTGTCTAGGTGTGTAATAGTTTGACCCCAATCAATAAGTTAAAGATGGAAAAGGGGAAGTTCAATTAGGAGAACAGATGTGTTAAAGAGATGGGAGGTGTTAAAGGTTGAGGAACAATCTATATCATTGTACGCTTGTTTGACAACTTCCTCAGGCTTGTCTTCGATATCGACCAAGACATTTTTATTGTTTCGAGAAGTGCCAGCTAAACTTGAGGCTTCATGAGAGGATTTTCCAAAACCAAGCCCTTGATGGTGAACAATAGGAAATGGCTCAATAGGTCTTTTGATACCTTGTTCTTCTTGGCCTAGTCCACCACCTTGGTAATATCATTTCTTAGTGTCCCATTTATGAGCAGCCGAATATTTCTCCTTGAACTGATGGAGGCGAGTGTCATTATCTATGGAGACATCTTTGTAAATCCATTGGTTAATATCTCCTTCTATGACCTCAAGGTTAAGTTCTCTCTAAGATTGAAATGTGGTGGAGCCACACAGTTGGATCATGGGTTCTTTCTTCTTTTTCTCCTTGGTAGGCTTTCCGTGAGCATGTTGGTCTAGAGGTAGGGCATCTACTGTGAAAGTGCTTTGCAGGGCATACTCCCCACAACCAGCATCATTGATATTGATTTGGGAGAAGGAGGATGAGATGGAAGTGTTCTCTTTGGTAACAACCAGTATGGGATAAGGGTCAACATATGAGAAACATGGAGTAGCAGATGAAGTTCCAATGTTGGTACCTAGTAAATGATGAGAATATGGAGATGAAGCCTCAAGAGAATGATAGTACTCAAATGGTTGAGCGTCACCATGGATAGTGATTTCACATCCTTGGAATGGGAATTTGAGGCACTAATGATAAGTGGAAGGGAAAACCTGCATTTCATGGATCCATGGACAACCAAAGAGGATATTGAATGGCAAATCAATATCAACGACATGGCACAAAGTGCTCTATGTTACTGGGCCCACCTAAACTGGGAGATTGATCATCCCCAGTAAACACCTTTCAAAATTATCATATGCTTTGATGGTAATGCATTGATTGTGCACATTTGCAATAGTGTACCCCACTTGAGTAACAAAATTTATTGTACAAATATTCAAGGAAGAACCATTATTAATTAGAACTTGTTTTACTTTGTATCGTTTAACGAAGGCTTCAATATTAAGTAGATGGATATGGTTAGGATCTAGGACCATGGCATCAGATTAAGTGAAACTAATATGGTATGTGGAAGACAAATGGATTACCATAGCCTACAACTGCATGGGGTCTATGTTACTAGCAACACGAGACTCTTGTAGTGTGCATGTGAGGATCTCCTGATGAGTAGGTAAGTCTTATAGCAAATCCAGGATGGAGATTTGTGCAGGAGTTTTTCCTAAGTGCTCGAGGATATTGTACTATGTGGACATTGACATCGGTGGAGGCATGACATTATGTGTGGGATCCCCAAGAACTAACATATGACCCCTCCTAGTAGTTACTGCATATTGGGTATCAACCCCTTTGACCCGAATCATATTAACATGATCAACTGCCTAAGAAATAAAACCTATTGTAGGACCATAATCAAAAGGAATGTTATTATAGTTGATGTTATTGGGTGTATGACTCTAACCAGTGTTGGATGTGTTGGCTTCTCCTTGATGCTTAGGAAGAGCATTATTATACATACCCAGATTGGTATTTGGGGATCTTTTGATAATAGGGTCAACAACGATTTTACCCTAGTCAATAAGATCCTGAACCAGGTGTTTGAGCTTCATGCACTTGTTTGTGTCATGACCCTTGATGCGATGATAGGCACAATACTCATTTTCCTTATACCAATTAGGTTTGGGTTTAAACTCATCAAATGGTTGCATTTGAGGGTATACAACCATGTTATTCTGCTCCATACATTTGAAAATGTGTATCTAAATGTTCATCCACTAGTGTAAAATGACATCTTGGGCCACTCTAACCCACTTGATGAGGTGACGCTTGGGATATAGTGATTGCAATAGTCCAATTAGTCTGTGCATTTTGCATTTTCACGTGTGGTTGTTGATGAGTTGAAACTGGTGAGTTAACATGCATAGTTGAAGATGCATTGGTATATGATTGTTCAAAAAGATTGATGTATGTTTGTGGGGCTGGTGGCTTTGTAGCCATGACCATCTGCACTATTTTGGAATCAGTGATCCCATCATCAATAACATTTTTGTTCATATTCCAATATCGTTGTCTATCATTGCCAAGCTTATTAGGATACTCTTTGTAGAGTTTGATGATTCCTTCATCGATTAGAGTCTGTTAGATGGATGATCCTTTAGACATGATGTCTTTGAATGTACTAGCACAATTCAATTAAATGTGATATGCCAACTTGGGATGGAGATTACTGATGAAGATGGGCACCAATTGGGTGTTTAGTATGTCACATGGGAGACGACCAACAAGGGCTCTCCATCTCTGGTATAGTCTAAGAGAATTTCACCACCTTTATTCTTATCCTAGAATAGATCAAGCATGGAGACATCATTCTCAATATTCCAATGGTATTGTGCCACAAAACATTCTAATAAGTCTGAGCATGGTGATAGTGCAAAATGGCAACTTGGAGAACCATTCAAGAGAGGGTTCACTGAGACTTTTGGAGAACAATTGTAAAAGATAGTTATCGCACCATGATACCTCCTAGCAGGCCATAAATAATTATTTAACATGATGACGAGGGTCACCCTTTCCCTTGTATTTATCAAATTGAGGTGTTTCAAATACTTGGGAAAAGGAATTATTGTTTAGATTTATCAAATGGGTAAGGATAAAGCTCATCAAAATTGAACACGCATTTAGAGTTATTGTCATGCAATGCTTTTAGGGTTGCCTTCATTTCTTCCCATTCAGTGTTGACCGGAAAAGGGTCAGGAGATGGCATAGCAGATTAATATTGTGGCACTTGATATGACACCTGATGAGAATGGGGATAACCTTGTTGTTGCAGTGGATTTTGATAGCTTGCCATGTTTTGATAAATAGGGATCCATTGTTGGACAAGCGGGTGTTGTTGTTATTGATGGGGTTGCAAATATGTCACAACATTTTATTGTGGAGTGATGGGTTGTTGCTAATACTGCATATTTGAAAATTGTTGAATCTGAGGAGTGCCACCTTGAAGATAATTACCCACAATATAGTTAGGATACTCATTGGATTGAGCGTTACCTAATGGGGTATTTTGGCTAGCACCACCTTATAGTTTATGAACATTTGTTACAACATAGGATGAAGGTGGCATTTGCAAGTAACTAAATCATAGTTGTGAGACGACAGGTTGAGAAGTCACTTGTGGTTGGTATTGGGGCGCACTAACAATTTTTGGCATTGATTGCATAGGTGGGAGTATAGATGATGATGTCATTGTGTAACTCATGCCCCCAATTGTAGTCTGTGCAATAGATGCTAGTGGATAGCCTAACCTTCTCATAGTCCAGGCCGACACTTGTTTAGAAGACAAGTTTATAGGTTGCGAGATCGGATTGGTAAAAGGTGTAACTTGCATCACACTAGATGTCATGGGAATTTGAGCCATCAATGAGAGTAATGTGATAAGTTGTGTAGATGACACATTGACCGATGCATTGTAGATACCTCCTCCTGAAAATGGGGGCCTTGATGACTTGGCATAGAATGGTTGATAATGTTGCGTAAGGATATCCATAGGTGGACATGTGATTAACCTAAGTGGGTCGCTCTGCAACATTGGTGCCAATTGGAAGTTGGGTTTGTTGTTGAGAGGACCCTTGTGGACTTGTGGTTACAGGTGCATCAAGTGATGCAATAGTCATGCTGCTACCAACCATGTTAGCAAAAATAAGATTTTTGCGAGCCTCAATGATCTCGTCAACCATTTGGGCATTATTTGTGTTATCTAGAAATTGATCAACCAAATTAATTTGAGTGTTTGTTTCGTCAAGTTGGTTGAACATAGTGTCATCAAGGACGGCAGGAGGAAGGGTATCATAAGTGATAGGAATGTTTCCTGACATGATAGGACTGACACTAGAATCAAGACTTTGCTGGAGGTCTGAAAATCCTTTTCCCAATTGAGATGATTGTTCCATAGCTTACCTGGATTGAGACCAAGTGGTGATGGGCATGAACCACACGACATGATGAGAGCACAAAAGATGAGGTCAAGAAACTAGATTGATTGATTGATCTGATTGAGCGGATAAGAAATGGAGACCCAAAATATGACCAGATAGGGTCTGCTTGAAATAATGTGAAATTGGGGTAGCTCAAGAGAATACACCTAAGAAGTCCAGAAAAGGATAACTGACTACGAATCAAACCTCTGGTTCGAGGTGATAAGATCATAATGAGATATAAGATGAAAACCTCATATACGATATAGTCCAACGAGTGGTGATAATCATCATGAGAAAAGATACAGACTATTCGACCAACGTTGAGACTAATGAGGCCCACAGGGACCAGAAAGACCCAGATCGATGAGTGGAAGATAAGAAAGACAAAAGGATGAGATGATGAAAAGATCAAACCAATAACAACGACTGACATATTGATGATGCAAGTCAACTAAAGAGATGAATCAACCGTGATAGTGAAAACTACCCTGACAACTAGATGGATACACAATAGACAATAATGCCTAACTGACATGAGATCAATGATGGCCAAAACATTGATACCAATGCTACAAAACATGAAAGAATGATGATCTAACTCAAAAATTGGCAGCACCTGGGCGCCAAAGGAACACTTTGACTATATCAACATCACAAGACTAAGCACCAACATAACAGTCCAATAAAGTATCAGTGCAATACAAACATAATTTTGATAATGTGACAACATCTAAGGATCAAAACTGCTAGAGTAAGCACCAAATACTAAGGATCTAATGAATCTTGATGCAATGCAGACATAATTTTGACAATGTGACAACATTCAAGGATCACACCCGCTAGAGTAAGCACCAAATATTAAGGATCTCAGGAATCTTGATGTAAGGTGGGCACAATTTTGAATGTGTGACAACATCTAAGGATCAAAACCACTGGAATAAGCATCAAACCCTAAGGATCTAAGGTTGCAATGTGATATAGCTAAATTTTGGCAGCATAATGTTATTGGAATATCGAACCTATACTATAACACGAACTCACTACAACAGGTGGCAAATCCATCACAACAAGACACGAACCTGCTAGAACAAGTGGCAAACCCACCACAATAGGACATGAACCCGCTAGAGCATAAATGACTAGAAAAACTCAAAAGAAAAGACAACGAACCCACCAGAACAAGGTGCAAACCAGCTAGACTAAATGGCAACAAGACTAGACAAAAACACAATGCAAACCCATTGTAGCACAACTACAAAATGAGACCAACAAAGATAGAGAAAACTTGCCACAACAATGAGCGAACTTGTGAGTTTTGAAAGAAAACCTACTAGAGTGCAGAATGAAAGTGACAATGCTAAGTGTGTCAATTTAACTCAAAAATTGAAGCATTCCCACTACAATAATAATAGACAGTGAATCCGCTAAAATATGGCATGAACCCGCTAGACTACTAAAATGTCCATTGACTTGGACTGAATTTTGACAAAAGATCATTTTTTTACACCAAACATAACAAGAACATACAAATGATAAAATGTATAAAAAGTCATGTACTTCCTAGGATAGTCAAATGACAGTACTTGTTGAATCTGTTGGCATGATTGACATAACTGATGTAGATGAGTTGATGACTGTATCGATAGAAGAATAATGATGACATGATCAGTTATTTGTGTTGTCATTGATGGAAACCTATGCCAATTAATGTTTGAAGATGGTTATAGATGAACTTTGATGTCCGACTTGTTGGATAAATAATTTGGTCTACTGGATTTAGAATTTGTAAGTATGACAGGGTTTACTAGCAAGGCTGAGAATTAGGACTTCAACCGATAAAAGAAAAGATTTTGATGGAATCGGTAAATCGATGATGGTTGGAGACTTGTGGTTTGATATATAAGATTCTATGATGGATTTGAGTATGTAACTGGAACTGCATCCTATGATGATTACCGGAAGACATGTTTTGAATTTCTGATGGAGTTGTGCTACGGTTTTAGTAGGGTTTTAGGACTGGTGATGAATTCACTCTACCGGTAACGATTTTTGGTTTGGCGGTGATCTACATAAAATTCACGTATTTATGATAACACATCACGAACCACGTGATGAGTTTGAAAGATTTTTTGGCACATTTGGAGAATGAATTTCTTGGGAATCTGCGAAACGCTTAGTAGAGTGTTTTGAGGATACAAATTGGATTTTCGTGATGGGTTATGATCAACCAACGGTTGATATTGCATTGTAAATTATTGTAATGATCTGGATATTGATCTGATATGATCTGTATTGTAAATTCAAGATGTAATTAGGGTTTTGTGGCCGGCTTAGTTGAGATGGCTATTTAGGGCGACACAACTGATGTTTCATGTGTCGATGGCATTAGGAGAATGAGTTAAGCCATCCCAAAGAAGATAGAGATCTGCCTGAGTGTTGCAAACTGTGAAGCATAACTGGATCTGATCTAGCAAGCTAAAAGTGCAAAGTAACATATCATTTTTCATTGTTGCTATCTAACAATTACGACAACATAAATCCCTTAACCGGGTAGGTCCTAACAGGCCTTTGCCATCTAAGTCCCCTAATAGGGAAGCTCACAAAAGAGTGTTTAAATCCTCTAACCAGGTTGATCCTAACAGATCATTAAGCTCCTAGCTGGAGTGATAGGTAAATCCCTTAACCGGGTGACTCCTAATAGGGTCTGCTCCTAACCGGATGTATTGTAAGCTCGTAACAAGGCTAATATCCTAACATGGCATACTTCAAAAGAGTAAAAATTATTGTGGGTACCAATGCCCACCATGGTTTTTCCCATTTGGGTTTCCACGTCAAAAATCTTGGTGTTCATATGTGGAATGTCTTTTCATAGTGTTTATGTTTTCATGCACTATTTATGATTATGGGTTATGATAAGTTTACTGTTGTTTATCGGAGATCTGTATTTGGTTACTGTTAATGGTAATGAATTGATAGATGAAGCATTATAATCTGATAATAAGTAAGTATGATTATGTGTTGATCAGATATCTAGTTGGTGAACATTCTGATTAATAAGATTGCATAAGTGGGTAACAAGTGTATGAGATCTGCTAAAGGGGTAGATTCATTGATTTTAGATTTGTTGTAAATGGTATTTTGATTTGAAGTTATAAATTATTTTAATACTGGTTCACCCCCCCCCCCCCCCCCTCTCAGCATTAACTGGATCCTTATATGATTAACAATTGGTATCAAAGTTGTGGTCCTCTGCATGCAAAAAAGCTTAACCACTTGAGGAAAAGATTCTGAGGAAGACAAGATGATGAGGAAAGAGGGTCTGAAATTCAACAAGGATAACTATAAGATCTGGAAAGACAAAATGAAGATATATCTCAAAGGTCTTGGTACTCAATACTGGAAACATGTTGAAACATCATATGTGGCTCCTACTACTGCTCCCTTGACACCAGATGAACTTAAAGATCAGCAGGAGAACATGCAAGATGTTGAAGATATTGTAAGTACTTTATTTGATTCTGAATATATTGATGTTCAAGGATTGGAAACTGCACATGAGGTTTGGAAAAAATTAGAAATAGTTCATGGAGGAGATGAGCATGTACAAAGAGAAAAAGAGGAAAGCTTGAGAGGAAAATTTGATGATATGAAAATGAAAGAAGGAGAAAACATTGCACAGTATGGTCAGAGAATTAAAGAAGTTGTTTGCGGTATAAAAGGTTTTGGTGGTAAAATTGATGATGATGTTGTGGTAAGTAAAATGCTCAAAACTCTTCAACCTCAGTATGCTATTAGAGTATCGGCAATCCAAGAACTGAGATCCATTTCAAAGGATAAGGTAATTGTTGACTCTTTGATTGGTAATCTTACAACCTTTGAGTTCAATAGTTTTGACAATAGTGTGGCAAAATCTATTGAATCTACTTTTAAAACTTTTGTTACCAATTCATCTGCTAGAAAAGGAGAGAATGTATGTCAAAATCATGAGTGCAGATCTAGTCATGGAGGTAACTAGGAAAGTGAAGATAATGAAGCTCAAGTAATGGAACTTGAAGCACTACTAGCCAAGAGATTTCCAAGAGGAATTGGTAAGTATAAAGGAAAGCTACCTTTAAAGTGTTTCTCTTGTAGTAAGATTGGTCATATTGCTGCTAATTTCCCTAACACCGATAAGAAAGATAAGTTCAAGAGATTCAAAGGGAAAGGCATAAAACATTGTTATGTTGCAGTGGATGATGGTGTGACCAATGAAGAATCTAAAGATGAAGATGAAAATGAAGAGATTGTGTTTATAGTTGTAAAGGAGGAAATGTTTGATGAGAAAGCATTGGTTTCTCATGTAGAAAACAATAATGAATGGATTATAAGCAGTGGTTGTTCACACCATATGACCAAAGATAAGAGTAAGTTCCTAACTCTTAATGAATTTGATGGAGGTGTTGTTAGATTTGGAAAATATTCTCCCTGCATGGTGAAAGGTAAAGGTTCTATTTCTTTGAATGGGAAGAATAATACTGATGATGTATTTTGGGTTGATGGTCTAAAACATGATCTGCTAAGTGTTGGACAACTCAATGATAAAGGCTATTTGCTTGAGTTTAATGGTGCAATCTGCAAAATTCTTGGAGGAAATGGTGAACTGATTGCTACCAGAAAACAAACAAGAGGCAACTTATTTCATTTAAATGCTAATATCAATAGTTGTCTAGTTGCAAAGATGGAAGATAGCTGGTTATGGCACAAGAGATGTTGTCATATGAATTTTTATAACTTGGTGAAGGTAAGCATGTCTAGTGTTGTGAGAGGATTGCCAGAAATTGTTAAACCATATAATGTGATGTGTAAAGACTGTCAAATTGGTAAGATGACATCTATTTCATTTAAGAGAAAGAAGTGTAGATCTGAAAAATATTTTGGATTTAGTTCATACTAATCTTTGTGGTCCTATGAGAACAAAAAGTTATTTTGGTGATAGATATTTCATGCTTTTTACCGATGACTATTCTAAGATGATATGGGTTACATTCCTAAAGGAGAAATATGAAGCCTATAGTAAATTTAAAGCATTTATAGCTCTAGTTGAGAATGATACCGATAAAAACTTGAAATGCTCAAGATCTGATCGAGGAGGAGAATTCACATATGATGAGTTTGTCAAGTATTGTGATGAACAGGGTATCAAGAGACAAATGTATGCTCCAAGGACACCACAACAAAATGGTGTAGCAGAAAGGATGAACAAAATAATTATTGATGATACTAGAAAAATGTTATTACAAGGTAATATGCCTAAGATGTTTTGGAGAGAAGTGGTAAGTACTGCAGTGTACACATTAAATCGGATACTTGTAAAGAAAGACAACAATAAGACACCTTATGAGCTATGATATGGTAAAACTCTCTGTGTTAGTTATTTCAAAATCTTTGGAAGTCAATGTTTTATTAAAAAGGATAACTAGACTGGAAAGCTTGATGCAAAATCTAATGAAGAAATATTTCTTGGTTATTCTTCTAAAAGCAAAGTATATAAATGCTATAATAAGAAAACTAAGAAAATAGTGGAAAGTGTTAATGTGAAGGTGGATGATTTGTCAAATAAATCTGAAGGATCAAGAAGGTCTGAACCTGAAAAAGATGATAATGAAGAAAGACTGGTGATCTTTGAACGAGAAGCGCAAAATA
Organism: Cryptomeria japonica; assembly: GCF_030272615.1. NCBI lineage: Eukaryota > Viridiplantae > Streptophyta > Pinopsida > Cupressales > Cupressaceae > Cryptomeria > Cryptomeria japonica. The sequence goes on from NC_081407.1 coordinate 319,806,084, forward strand.
ATGATCAACCGACAATTGCAGTACCGATAAGCAAGGACAGTGAAGAAGAAAGTAGTGAATCGACTGGTGAATCTAATGAGGAAGATGTAGAACTGACACAGACTATACCTAGATATGTGAGATTAAATCACTCTCAGGACCAAATAATTGGTGATAAGAATGTAAGTGTGCAGACCAGGAGGAAGATTAGAGAAAATTCTTGTTTGATCTCTACAATGGAAACCAAGACAGTTAAGGAAGCACTTAAAGATGATGTCTGGGTGAAAGCAATGAATGAGGAATTAGATCAAATAGAGAAAAATTGGACATAGTTACTTGTTCCTAGACCAGAGGACAAGAATATGATTGGAACCAAATGGGTCTTCAGGAATAAGTTAAATGAAAATGGAAAAGTGGTAAGAAATAAGGCAAGGTTAGTCTGCAAAGGATATACACAGGAAGAAGGTGAAGACTATGGTGAAAATTTTGCATCGGTTGCAAGATTGGAAGGAGTAAGGATGTTGTTGGCATTTGCTACATATAAGGGATTCAAAGTCTACCAAATGGATGCCAAGTCAGCCTTTTTGAATGGAATTCTTGAAGAGGAAGTATACATTAAACAACAGATGGTTTTTCCTTGACCGATGATAAGGACATGGTATGTAAATTTTATAAAGCTTTGTATGGTCTAAAGTAGGCACCGAGAGAATGGTATGAGAGATTACGTGTACATTTTATCAAGATTGGATTCCAGCGTACCAGTGAGCACAGTAATATTTATCTAAAAACTAATGGAGACAAGATGCTAATAGCTGAAGTATTTGTAGATGACATAATTTTTGGTGGAGATGATAATAGGAGTATGGACATTGCTGAAAAGATGAAAAAGGAATTTGAGATGTTTCTAATTGGTGAAATAAAGTTATTTATTAGATTAAAGATCCAACAACTAGATGGTGGTATTTTTATCTATCAAAGCAAATATATTAAAGAGATGTTGAAGACTTTTGGCATGGAAAACTGTAAACCGGTAGGTACACCAATGGTAACAGGCTGTAAGTTGACAAAGCAAGATGATTTACTTGATATTAGTGAAAAATAATACAGGTCTATGATTGGTAAATTACATTATGTTGTACATAGCAAACCGAACATTTCTCATGTTGTTAGGTTAGTTGCAAGATTCCAAAAAGAGCCCCAAAAAAGTCACATGGTGTCTGTTAAGAGGATTTTCTAATATCCTAAAGGAACATTAGACTATGGATTATGGTATCCCTGCAAAGGAAATTTCACTTTAGATGTTTTTACTGATGCAGATTGGGCAGGTGTTAATGAACAGATTTGTCCCTCAAAAATAAATACACATACTAACTCCAAATGTCCGGGATAAAGGACAAAGAGCACTAACAGTTGGATAAATTATCACTGAATTGATAATCTTCCTCTGAATTGAGAGGTACAACTCCCTCTTTAAAATATTTACAATGAATTAAAATGTTGAATATGTCTTTAACCAGAAGAAATGAAGGCATGTTAACACTCATCCATCAACATGGCATGAATGTGATTTAGAATTTAAATAACAAAGAGAGAAACAAATAAATAGTACACGGACCATCTATTTGATCTTCCCATATTCTACATATATGAATGTACAAAACCTACAGATTTTGCAACACACATATACTTGACAAGATAGAACAGAACAATACAAGGAATGTGACTGAAGTGATCCACAGATCAATCTCAATCAGAAAAATAAATGTCCATACCAACAGATCTGAAATTATATTTTTCCTTATTCGAAATACATAAATAAAGGGGACCAATTGATCACTCTATCCCTACACCCAAAATCAAGCTATGCAGAATTAAAAAAAAATCAATTATTTCCCTCTATCCCTATTACATTCATATAAAATATTTCCTCCTTCCCTTGAGCACACAAACTTCTGGAAAAAGAAGCAAAAAAACTCCTTTCTTTTTTGGAGAAACTTTCCTTAAATAATCTTCATCTTCTTTTGTAACTGAATCTTGAAAAGACTATTAATTAATCTTTTATCTTTTATCTTTTATCTTCTTCCCGATAACTCTTCTTTTTTAATCTTCAAATATTTTATCCTCCATTCCTTTCTAAGAAATATTTGTAGAGAATTTAAATTAAACACATCTAATTATGTATTGACAAGTGGACATATTTTTTATATCTCTAGCATAAATTATTATTTGGATCTCCATTTCAAAAGAGTCCCCACTGTGAGCTTCTCAAAATAATATTTTTCTCAAAAAAATTTATAGACCTGTACTCAAAGATCAATAACTTTTTAACGCAAAAATATTTTGTCAATCTCTCTGGTGAGGATTTAGAAAACTAGGTTTTCTAAAACATATAAAAAATTCAGCATGATCCAACGGTTGAATTGAGAGGTATGCCCCCCGCATAGAGACTAATTTTTCTATCTCAGAAAATTTGTGGTTATAGGTTGCATTGAAAACTACAAACAGTATACATGCCAAAACTTGCACATGGATCGCGACTTTGAACTACCATTTGAAGGAATGAGCTCTATTTTACAACAAAGCTCTTTAGAATAGAGGAGGATTGTAACTCTTTAGATTTTTTGTAATACCGTGCTGCTGAAACAATTCTTTGAAAATGTTATCAACTAGCTCCTTTGTTATCAACATATGAATTAATAGCTAAATTCAACTTTCAAGAAGTTGAATCTTCCTTTGTAACATTAAGGTTGGAATTTGTATGTGTTAGTGTGGCTATCTCAGAAGTCATCCAAACACTTTTACTCTTAGCTCGGTGATCATTTTTAAAAACATCCACACTTCAACCTGCATTTGTTTAATATGATGAATCTTTGAACTCTGAATTTGAACCTCTGAAATTGAACCTGTGAACCTTGAACCTTGAACCTGCGAACCTTGAACCTTGAACCTGCAGACCTTGAACCATGAACCTTGAACTTGCAGGGTTCAATCAGAAGGTTCAAAATTACAGGCTTTGCCCACAATATGCTTCATTTATCACTTTGTCTTCATATTTAGCTATGGGTTGAACCTTTGAATCTTGAACCTTGCTGAGGTTCAACCAACAGGTTTAGTTCAAGAAGAACTTCAATAAGACAAAAACCAAGATTTATACAAGGTAAGACTAAATAAACACTCCTTATTTGAGGACACGAGAGATATAGTGCAAATGAAAATATGGAGGGTAACAGTAGGCAATGTGGCTAATAGGAAAAGCACAACAGGTGGAGCTTTTCTACTTGGAGGAAGACTTGTAGCATGGACAAGCAAGAACCAAACTTGTGTTTCTCAATCTACAACTGAAGCTGAGTATGTTGTTGTATCCATGAATTGCACATAGGCCATATGGATGAGACATGTGCTAGAAGTATTCAAGATAGATATGTATGAACCATTGGCTATCTATTGTGACAATACAAGTGCAATAAATATTTCCAAGAATCTTGTACTTCATGCAAGAACCAAGCATATAGAATTGAAGTATCATTTCTTAAGGGAAAGAGTTCAAGAGAAGTAGGTAAAGATGGAGTATGTGAAGTGTAAAGATCAGTTAGTTGATATCTTTACTAAACCATTGCCAAAGACTACTTTTGAGTTTTGAAAGGAAATAAAAGAGCAAGGAAAGGAAAATTAATCCAAGAAAGTTTATGATGAAGTAATTGTTACCAAGAGAAAAGCAAAAAACCTTGGAGCATCACCCAAATGTGAAGAAGGAGGCACAAGAACTTTTGAAAGGGGAAAAGCAAAGAAAAACCCCTTGTGATATTATGAATGAGGCAATGCCTAAAAATGTGAGAGAGAGAGAGAGAGAGAGCAAGAAGCTCTTTACAATATTGTCATTAAAAAGAAATGAGAGAGGAGGCATCTCTTAAATAGAGATGAGGAGAGGAGTTACAAAGTAACTCCCAAATCTATGAATGCCACCATTCATAAAATGTGTGTGCCATGTGTCCACATCCTCTTATGGAGGAAATCTAATATTCCTTAATAAAGGAAAATAAAAGAAATGACTTGTCCTCACACATGTACTAGAGGACAAATTACATGTAGGAATCCTAAACTAAATAAAAATAAACCTAAGCTAAGTAAAGATTAAATATTCTAACACCCCCCCTTAAACTTTACTTGGGGAGCTTACATCAAACCCTTCAATGGGTTGTAATCCAAGATTTTTACAATGAAATTGAAATTTTTCTTTACAAAGTGGCTTGGTCAAAATATCTGCAACTTGGTCTTCCCCCTTGCAATAGAGGAGTGAAACTTGCTTGTCTTCAATTTGTTCTCTAATAAAGTGGTGTTGGAGAGAAATGTGTTTTGTCCTTGCATGGAAAACTGGATTTTTAGCCAAGGCAATGGCACTTTGGTTGTCACAATACAATGGAGTTGGTTCGTGTTGAGGTAGATGCAAATCTTGAAGTAGTCTTCTAAGCCACAAGACTTCTTTGGAAGCATTAGTGCATCCTTTGTACTCAGCTTCAGTGGATCCAAGAGAGGTAGATTGTTGCTTTTTACTATTCCAAGAAATTTCTCCTGAACCAACAAAAAAACAATAACCACAAGTAGATTTCCCATCATTGGGATCTCCACCTAGATCGGAATCAGTAAAACCTTTTCAAGTAAAGTCGGAATTTGCATCATAAAACAAACCTACATTAATAGTTCCTTTAATATATCTTAAAATTCTTTTAGCAACTTTAAAGTGTGTTTGTTGAGGTTTAGACATGAATCTAGAAACCAAACCAACACTATAAGCAATATCTGGCCTAGTAAGAGTTAAATAATTTAAACTTCCAACTAATTGTCTATACAAAGTAGGATCAACAAGAGGAGTTTGCATATCAAGCATTAACTTAGTGCCTAATTCAATAGGAATTGAAACATGATGAGCATCATTCATTTTAAACTTATCTATGAGATCTTGAGCATATTTACTTTGAGATAAGAAAATTCCTTTAGAGGTTTGCCAAATTTGCATTCCTAAGAAATAATGTAAAAGACCTAAATCAGTCATTTGAAATTTTTGATTAAGTTGAAACTTAATATCAGAAATCAAAGTATTGGAACTTGAAGTAAGAATCAAATCATCTACATACAAGATAATAATTATAATATCATCTTCACTATGTTTAATATACAAGTTAGGATCATTTTTACTTCTAATAAAGCCTTGAGAAAGAAAGAATTCATTAATCTTTGAATACCACTCCCTAGGAGATTGCTTTAATCCATAAATTGATTTCTTTAATTTACAAACTAAGTGTTCATTACCTTCTTTAATAAAACCAGGAGGTTGAGACATATAAATTTCCTCATGTAAATCACCATTAAGGAAAGCACTTTTAACATCCATTTGGTGAATAGGCCAATTCATTCTAGAAGCTAAAGCAAGCACAAGTTTAATTGTAGGCATTTTAGCAACAGGAGCAAAAGTTTCAGTATAATCTAAGCCTTCAATTTGAGAAAAACCTCTAGCAACTAATCTAGCTTTAAATTTACTATCTTGATTATTAGCATTCAATTTAGTTTTATAAAGCCACTTGCAAGAAACAAGATTTTTACCATGAGGCAAGGGAACTAAATCCCAAGTTTGGTTAGAAATTAGAGTATCATATTCTTCCTTCATTGCTTTTTGCCAATGTGGTTGATTTTTAGCTTGATCAAATGTTTTAGGATCATTAGAATTCATAATAGTAGTCATTAAAGCATAATTACAATAATTAACTTTCCTAGCTTGAAGTTTATCCATTCTAGCTAAGTATTCATCACTATCTTGAATTAAAGATTTAAACCATTTAGGTCTTCTTTTAGAAGTAATGGATTCATCACTAGAAGAAGAGTCATGAGGAGTAGAGTTATTATTATCATCATCACTATCACTAGAAGGAATAGAAAGAGATGCATTAGGAGTAGGGTTAAAAGATGGAGGTTGGTCCTCCACAAGCACAACTTTGGTTTGACTAAGTTGATCATCCTCCACTTTAGAACAATCATGAATGCCTTTTTCTGCAATACAAACATCTCTTGCAACTTTTACCTTGTTAGTAATAGGATTGTAAACTCTATAACCTTTAGTATTTTCATCATAACCAACAAAAATAAAAGGAGAAGATTTAGCATCTAATTTTTTTCTTTTCTCCTTAGGTTTGTGAACATAAGCTATGGAACCAAAAATTCTTAAATTCTGCAAATTAGGCTTTCTACCAGACCAAGCTTCTTCAGGAGTTTTATCCTTTAAGGCTTTGGTAGGTGTTCTATTAATTAAATATGTTGCACAAGCCATAGCTTCAGCCCAAAACTTGTAATCCATATTTTTAGCATGTAATAAACATCTAGCCATTTCAACAATTGTCCTATGCTTCCGTTCTGCCACACCATTTTGTTGTGGTGTATAAGGAACAGTAAGCTCATGTTTAATTCCAAAAGATTTTAAATAAGCATTAAATGCATTATTGACATATTCTCTTCCATTGTCAGTACGAAGAATCTTAATTTTAGAACCAGATTGCCTTTCTACAAACATATGAAATTCAGTAAACACATCAAGCACTTGATCCTTACTATGAAGGAAATATATCCATGTTATCCTTGAAAAATCATCAACAAAGGTAAGTGCATACCTTGAACCTTGGATGGAGGGATTCTCCATGGGACCCAAGAGATCACTATGAACTAGATGCAATTTAGTATATGCCCTCCAAGATTGACCATGAGGAAAGGGTTCCCTATGCATCTTACCACTCATGCAACCATTGCAAACAATTTGAGAAGGAACAATAATAGGCAATCCATCAACCATATTTTCTTTTTGCATCAATGAAATATAATCAGAATTGAGATGGCCAAGTCTTTCATGCCATAGAGTAAAATCAACAGTAGTAAGCAAAGAATACATTGGAGGAGCAAATTCATAGAACTTGAATAAGTTATCACTATTCATTTTAGCAGTAGCAATAACATGATTAGTGTTTGGATCAATGATATAACATATGCCCCTATAAAAGTTAATCTTATAATCTTGACAAAGTTTAGGAACTGAAATCAAATTTGATTTTAATTCAGGAACATAAAGAACATCATGTAATTTCCCATTAGGAACATTCACATCACCAATAGCTTCAACTTTACAACTATGATTATTAGCTAATTGAACAGGAATATTAGAAGTATCGGGATGCAAAGATTCAAAACATTCTTTATGAGAAGTAACATGTTGAGATGCACCAGAATCAATAATCCACTCAAGTGGTTGAGAAACATTATAAGTACATGTAAATGCATGACGAGATGAATTACCATTATTATTACCTTTCTTATAATGAGGTTTATGTTGATTATTTTGATTATTTTGATTCATGGGCTTTTTACCATTTTGTTTCTTAAAACAATTATTAGTAATATGTCCATCTTTCCCACAATATGTGCAATGGGGTCTTGTTTGAGAATTATTCCTTTGATTATTGTACGTATTATTATGATTATTATTATGAGAATTATTATGATAGGATTTAGAATGAGATTGATAATTAGAAGATTTGTGATTATTATTATGATTATTATTATGATTATGATTATGATTATGTTTATTATTATTAGATCTAAAATTATTATTATGATTTTGATTTTTAGACATAAAGGCATGTTCACTACTTTTAAGAGTACCAAATTGAATTAATTTAGCTTCCTCTTGACGCAATAAATTACGAAAAATATCATATGTTAATTGAGTAGCTAAGCTAGGAATAGCAAGTTGAGCATGAATATTCGTAATAAATTGTTGAAATTGACGAGGAAGACATTTTTTAAGAATAAGATGAATTAAACGTAAATCAGCAAGAGTAACTCCTAAACAAGTTAATTGACTATTAACAGAATCAAACTTTAATAAGAATTCATCCATAGTTTTAAAATCCGTATACCTTAGATCTTCAAGTTGATCTTGAAGTTGAATTTTTCGGGATTCATTTGAGCTATCATAAGTTGTTTTTAAAATTTCCCAAGCTTCATGCGCTTTTGTGCAATTTCCAATTAAAACATACAAATCAGGAACCATTGAAATACCAATTAAACCAAGTGCTTCCTCATTCTGAGCCTTCCATCTATCTAGGTTGGCTTGAGGAGCAGATGTAGCGGGTTCAAATGTTTTATCAGTCACAACATCCAAAAGGTGTTTGAAACGAAAAATAAACGAGATATGTGTTTTCCATGAATGATAATTGGAACTATTTAATTTAATTTCCGGAATTAATGTAGACATGATAGCAAAATAATGAACAAATTATGCTTAATATTGAAAAAAAATGCCCTCTTGGATAAAAATAAAAAAAAATTTAACCTCCTTGATTAAAAAACTAACCAAATTTGATTAACAAAATTTTTTTATTTTATTTTATTTTATTTTTTAAAATAACAAAATATTTAAAAATATTTATGAAAAAAGAATAAAATATTAATTTGAAATTTGTAATAATAAATTTTAAAAACTTAAATTTTAGTTAAACAAACTTTATTAAAAAAACTTTAAATTTTTAATTAAAAAGAAACTATTTATATAAAAAAAGTTTATATAATTAAAAAAAAAATTGTTTTTTTTTTTTTTTTAAAACTTTAAAAACTTTTTATATATATTAAAAATGTGTATAAATTTATTTTTTAATGTATGAATTAATAAGAAAAGAACTTAAACTTTTTATTTTAAATAAAGTAAGCTATACTTTATACGTGGAAGATAAAGACTTAAACTTCCAAACATTTAAAGACTTCTAAAAACTAATGGCATGAAATGAAATACGAACTAATAAAGTTTTCAGAAATAACGCATGTAACAAACTGTTACAAAGGAATCAAACGTACAAGCTACTGGTAAGAAAAATGATTGATTCAAAGACAAAGGCGTTTTGATTGATTCAAAGACAGAGGCGTTATTGCACAGGTGACAGAAAGGAGCAGAAACTCAATGGGTGTAACTGAAGAATCTAATCTAGGTTGGTATACAGAAAATGACAGATTGCAAGCTCTAAGCACCTTAACGCAGGTTTGAGAGATAATACAAAACGCAGGTTTGAATACAAAACGCAGGGAATATGACGTTACAGAAAGATAGTAACCGAACTTGAGAGCTCTGAGTCTGAGGTTTAAGAATCAACATACAGAAGGCATATGGACTGTTTTGTAGAAACGCCTCAAATGAATGTGGTCTCATTTAACGCCCTGGCTGCAACACAAGAACAAAAACGGCTTTGGTAAAAGCGCGATAGAAATTTTCAAGCAAATTCAATTAGCAGGAGTAAAGCTGAACTCTACACTCTCTGCCAGTAGATGCTTGCAAAATGTGGAACCGTAAACAAGGCACGATGAACTGTTTGACAAAACACCTCAAATGGAAGTCATCTCATGACAAGCAATGATTGTAAGATATGCACAAAAGACATGCAACGGGAGGAAAGAAGAAGCAATGGAGGAAAAAAAAATGGAAGTACGAGCTGGGAAGACAGCCTGCAATGACAAAGCTCTCAAGCAACAAGACAGTTAGAAGGGTACGTGTGAGGGGAGAAAATTTGAAATGGAGAGCTCTAAGGTTGGATTCTGGTAATTATTCCTGGGGTTCTGAGGCTGCGACTAGGAGACAGGAGAGGAGTGGAGTAATGAAAAGATTTTTTTTTAATCTTATATTGTCCAATGTTTATGCTGAGAAAGAGCAGTTTGGTTTTACGTATTTCTTAAAATAAGCTCTTACATTTCATTGTTTATATTTACATACAAGGGAGGAATGGGTTTCCTCTGAATAATATCTTTAATAGATTGATTCAGTTTTAGGTTAAAAAAAAGTCTTATTCGCTTTTCTTTACATACACTTGATTCTTCAAATTCAAATTACTAGACTTTGCATTGGGGATTGGCTCTTTCAACTTTGTATACAGTCAGCAGCAAGATTTATTATGTAAAGTAAACCAGGCTGAAATAAGCACAAACAAAGATTGAAATAGATCAATAGATATTAAAAAAAGAGTTAGTATTCTGTGAATGAGGTTAGAAAATGAGAAAATTTGATAACAAAATCCTGCAAGGAAGCTTAAATTTCTTTTTTTTAATCAAAAAAAAAGGCTTGCAAGTAAACAAAATGTGAGAACCTGCAATATGAATCAAAGAAACAACTTTATGATGAAACTGTTTTGGCGGCAAGCCTTCCAAAACAAATGAATATGAAATCTAAAGTATGCAGGAAAAGAAGTTAGCACCACAGTTTTGGCAGCAAGCCTTCCAAAACTTTAAAAATAATTAAATTTAAACTAGAAAGAAGGAACTTTGGCGGCAAGCCTTCCAAAGCCCTTTTTTTAATAAAAACTAACTAGAATAGGAGATTAAACCTGCAGGCAAACTTGTTAACAAGTTTGAAAAAAAGTTAAAATCTGAAACCAAAACCTGCACAATAGAAAATATTAGAAAAAGAACTTCTTCTCCTCTCAAGAATGCCTCCAACAAGGTGAACTCCACAGAATGGTAACCTTCATCAATGTCAACTTAAAACAAGGATTAGAAACCTGCTCTAATACCATGAAAGGAAATAAAAGAGCAAGGAAAGGAAAATTAATCCAAGAAAGTTTATGATGAAGTAATTGTTACCAAGAGAAAAGCAAAAAACCTTGGAGCATCACCCAAATGTGAAGAAGGAGGCACAAGAAATTTTGAAAGGGGAAAAGCAAAGAAAAACCCCTTGTGATATTATGAATGAGGCAATGCCTAAAAATGAGAGAGAGAGAGAGAGAGCAAGAAGCTCTTTACAATATTGTCATTAAAAAGAAATGAGAGAGGAGGCATCTCTTAAATAGAGATGAGGAGAGGAGTTACAAAGTAACTCCCAAATCTATGAATGCCACCATTCATAAAATGTGTGTGTCATGTGTCCACATCCTCTTATGGAGGAAATCTAATATTCCTTAATAAAGGAAAATAAAAGAAATGACTTGTCCTCACACATGTACTAGAGGACAAATTACATGTAGGAATCCTAAACTAAATAAAAATAAACCTAAGCTAAGTAAAGATTAAATATTCTAACAAGTTTCTTAGAAGTAAATTAGGGGTTAGACCCCTACACCAGAAAAACTAAGATGTTGGAGTTGCATCAATCCTGTGCATTTCATGTTTATTTTTTATTTAGGATTGATGAAGATGTGAGCTACTCCGTAGGGGGAGCGGCTTTAATGCAGTATGATATGATTTACAGTTCTGGTCAGATTGAAGTCAAGTGATGCATTTTTAACTTTGGCATTGCTGTCAAAGGGGGAGAATAAAAAGAAATCAGCTAACCAATTATGGAGAAGAAAAAGAAATCTGATGATCAGGCTTGAGGAGAAGAAAAGACAATAAAGACTGACATATGCTAATATGTAGATGATTGGCATATATGATTATATAACTGGTTGGTGTTGCCATCAATGCCAAAGGGGGAGATTGTTGGCATGATTTGCATAACTGATGCAAATGAGTTGATGACTGTATCGGTAGAAGAATGATGATGACATGATCAGTTATTTGTGTTTTCATTGATGGCGACCTATGTCAATTAATGTTTGATGATGGTTAGAGATAAAATTTGGTGTCTGACTTGTTGGATAAGTAATTTGGTCTACCAGATTTAGAATTTGTAAGTATGCTAGGGTTTACCGACAAGACTGATAATTAGGACTTCAACCGGTAAAAGAAAATATTTTGATGGAATCGGTAAATCGATGATGGTTGGAGACTTGTAGTTTGATACATAATCTTTTATGATGAATTTGAGT